>NC_064410.1:23272500-24472500 GCF_023375975.1 Astyanax mexicanus
TTTTAAACTAAAAATCAACAAAAATAGAGAGAGTGCTGTTTTTCATTGGAAACAGAACAGTCACTAGAGGTGAAAGAAGTGGTATGTGGATGTAAAAAAATGTGACGTGGGTTTCACATTTTTACACAGTTCTCTAAAGCGGTGCATGCTTCACCAGAGTTACATAGTGCAGTAGCAGCGCTATTGTCTAGAGTGACAAGCTCTCTATTACAGGTCAGTGGAGCATCATAGTAATTTTAATGCTGCTATAGTGAGGGTAATATGCATCGTAATGTTGCTTTAAGCAGTTCAGAAATCTGGGAGCGCTGCATCCCTCTTAGGACCCCATTTTGCTCCACTGCTTCTAACAGCAGCAGCACAAAACAAGCTAAAGGAGCTTTGAGGGCATTCTCGACTCTGACACTGTACTACAGCTACTACAGTGTGTGATTTTATACGTTGAATAAGTGAATAGTGAGTGACTATCTATTCATATTTAGACTCTGTACACTGGTGTGCACACTACTAGTGATCCTGCATAAAGAGGTTCATGTTGTGTATTGGAAATGTATTGGATTTTATCGACACATATGAAAGTGATCCAAATTGGAATTGAAAATTAGTCATAGACTGTATATAAGTATGGACAGCACGACAGGGTTTAAAAAGTGAAGCCACTACATCTCTTACGCCCTCTGGTGTCTGGCTCCAGTACAACTTTTAACCCCGCCTATTTCCATTCAAATTAATGAGAGATGGCGGAATCTTTAATCTAAAATTACACATCCAGGATTTTTTTTGAAAGCTGGGTTCTGTACTTTCTGCAAGCCCCCTTACTGTGTTAATAATAACCCCCAGTGTTTTTCTTTACAGTTAATACGTTTTATAGGAGTTATTTGGTGATATTTAAAGGGGCGTGGTGATGTGGTTATTAACAGCTGAGGGCAAGTTGAAGTTGATTGACAGGTCGCCTGAGAGCGTGAACGCGCACCGCCACTGTGGCTCAGTCGCGGAGCTCACAGTCAGATCTTTCTGACGTTCGGATTTTACTGTTAAAATTACATTTCTGAAGTAAAGGAATGGCGTGTTCAGCAGTTAACTGTTGTAACAGAACCTCAGGGAATCGTTCTCTGCAGTTTTTTCGGTAAGTGGATAATTTCCCTCCATCAATCCCCTAATTTTAGTATCTAGGTTAGGTTTTAAACCTAGTGTTAGCTACTTAATGCTAGCTAACTAGTTAACTAGGTTAGCCAACTCATGTTAGCTAAGTTAAGTAACTTGTTTGGTGAAAATGGTGAAACACAGAGTAATTGAGGGGGGTGGGGGCGGGGTTTGTGCAGTCACACGACCCCACCTCTGCCGCGCCAATTCTGGCTCCAATTTGCCTCTACTGCGCAAGCGCACACAAGATTGATTTAGAAAAAGATTGGATTTAGTTTATTTACAAGTACAGTACCAGTAAAAATGTTTAAACACACCTCAAATTCAGTGTTTTTTCATTATTCAGTCATTAAAACTATGAAAAAATACATACAGAAGTATATTTTAGATTCTTCTAATGAACACTTCTTGCTTAGATGACCGTTTTGCACATCTTTGAACATTTTCGGAGTCAGCTTCATGAGGTAGAGTCACCTGGAATGGCTTTCAGAATTTGTCAAGAGTTAATTACTTGAATTTCTTGGTTTTAATGTGTTTGAGAGCATCAGATGTAAAGTTGTGAAGAGGTAGAGTTACAGGTATACAGTGAGTTTAATCCATATTAAGGCAAGAACTACTCAACTAAGTAAAAAAAATAAAATACTTTAAACCCTGTAAAGCCAAGTGTACCATATATGATGATACATTTTATTTATTTTTTTATTTTTATTTTTTTCTGCCACATAATTGTGATAGACAAAAGACTACAGAATTATCTGAAATATATATAATAAAATAAAAAATGTGCAAGATAAGCAGGAACAAAAATACACAATATACAAAAATAGAATAAACAAAGTATTAAATAAAATCAGATACATGCTTTCTGCTCCTGTTGGACTATCCCTATATTCATTCATACTGCATGCACCAGAAAAATACAAACACAAATTTGCCGTTTGCTTGAGTACAATATTAACAGCAGTTGTGAACTTTGAACAATAAACACTGATGTATCAAAAATGAGAAATAAAAGTCCTACATGAAAAGTGTTTTCATTTCATCTCTTTCTGTTTTATCGTTGTTCGGAAGGTAAAATAGATTCCACATTTTTTTTACATAATTTTTTCAGCAATTTTTGACCATTCAGGCTTTAAAGAATTAAGAAATGAAGGCCAGTCAACAGTAAACATTTCAAGAACTTTTAAATTATTATCAAATTATCACCATTAAAAGACCATCAAAATGTGATGATGAAACTGGCCCTCATCAGGACCATTTCAGAAAAGGAAGAGTTACCATCTCAGAAACCACAAGCTAACACCATCCCAGATAAATGTATTTTGGTTTGTTTTACACTTTTTAAATTCACTATATGATTTATTATGTGTTCCTTCATATATTCTGGACGCCTTTAATATTTATCTATAATGTACAAAAATCAAAGCATTGAATGAGAAGTTGTGTCCAAACTTTTGACTGGTAATGCTCTGCATGTGTGGAAACATCCTTTGGCTCATCCTTGGACCACCAGTCCCCCTGAACATCTCACACATTCTTTGACCTACAGACTTCCTAAGCAGCTTTCCTCACAGGACAGACTGCTCGTCATTCACTAGTGTTGCTGTTACACTACATTACACTCCACTGCTGCACTCGATAGCCCATGTGTCAATCTCAAATAGCTTTGAATTACACGCTGTCCGTGCTCTGTGACTGGTCTTTAGAAATCCCATAATGCAGTGTGATTCTCCATGGCTACACACAGACTGATCTCATTCTGATTTAACTGAAGGATGAGCCACCTAGTCCCAATGCAGAGGTGGATGGTGAGGTTAATGTTTAGACTGTAGATACTGTACAGTATATCTCAGTATTGATTGGCTGTCTTTTCTCTTTGCTTGTTTTGCATATTTATGGGAGTTCATGTGGAAAAATGGTTATGGGCTAGTGATTTTTGAGTAAAGCCATTGGGGCTGCAGCTATCGATTATTTTAGTAATCGAGTACTCTACTGAAAAATCGATTTGATTAATCGAGTCATCGGATAAAACATATTTGCTTGCCTGAAAAGCAATTAAAAAATACACAAAAGAAAACAAGAAATTTAACCTAATAATGAAAGACCAATTGGTTTAATTTTTAAATTCCGAACATACATTTCCTATAAATAAAACAGAAAATAGACATAAATACCACAAAAAATAATTTAATAATGAATAATTTAATAAATTAAGTTCAATTATTTTAACTTAGGATTTCTTGTTATTATTAAATATAGGGCATTAATCAATAATAAAGGCATAAATATGGATTGGGTAAGCTCGCTGCATTCTTTTCCCACCAAGTCAGTGGATTCTTCTTCTTTCGTCTTGGACAGGGGATGTTTTCAGACAGACTTCAGGATCTATGGAATATTTGTGACAAAGTATTAAAAATGTTTTTTTTTTTTTTTTTTTAATTTACGTTTTACACAACTCAGATCTAATTAATTGACATAACTAAGACTAAATAACATAATACAGTAAGTTCATGGCCGTGTATTCCGGCCAGAGTAACTTCAGCTCAGCCTAAATTAACATGTAACATTATAAACTCCACAGCTCTGTGATGATTACTGATTACATAAAGCCTGTATTAAATCTAGAACTTGTCTCCGTTGTAATAAACTAACCACACACATATTAGAAAGTATTATAATAATCCGCACTCCACAGCGCTGCCATTCTGTTATTAAGCTACATTAATGGTAATCTCATTGATTTGTTATAAGTTAAATAAACCTGCTCACCTCTCCAAAAACTAAAGCTAAATTTCGTGCTTTGTGTTTTAAAAGTAATTAAACGATTCCTTTAATCATTAATCGATCATTTTTTTTTATCGAGTTGCTCAATTTACTCGATTAATCGTTTCACCCCTAAAAGCCATATTTGGATGGTTCTTGGTGATTTTAGGGCGTTTTCACACCTGGAGTTGGTTTCTTTGATCTGGATTAGTTGATGAATTTGTTTAGTTGGAGCGTTTTCTCCCTCAGTTTGGTTTGGTTTCACACAGGCATAAACCTAAACGCACCACAATGTGCACCAATAAACCACACGAGCAGGCTGTGTCCTCTGATTGGTCAGAGGTGTCTGGCGTGGGAGCTAATATAAATATACAAAAATTAAAGTAAATATAGCGAGAAGATTCTGTGTTCCAGCACAAATATCTGTCAAATCTTTCAAACACAGTCTTTAGACGCGTATGGACACAGCGTTTGTTCATAGCTGTGGTAATCAGCATTATCAGTTTAAACTACGCCTTATCAACAGTTTAGCTCAAATAAATGGACTGTATTTAATAGCTGTGCTTCTACAGGTGCTTTTATTTCTTCCACACCTGTGTCTGCCAATGATCTCACAGCTCCGAACTCCATTACCCAGAAAGCACAATACACTTCACTGAGAACATTACTCATTCTCTCCCTCACTTGACTGAACAAATGACACCTTCCAGACTTACACAATCACCTGAGTATTGATTTCACCTGTTCACCTATACACTATATATGTATCATTCACTCAATGCCGAGTATTAGATCGGTTCTGTCCGTCCTTTTAAAGTGTTTATTCAAAGCCTATTGTTTTCTCTGTGCAAGACTTTTTACACTCACACTTACATTTTTGAATCTTTGACCATGATCTTGTCCTGCTGTGTTCTCACCATTCTTGGTATGTTTACTGCCTTTTGTGTTTTACACATTTTGTTACTGATCTTGCCTGTGACTTACAGTATTCAAGGTACTGCTAATCAAATGAATAGGGTAAACCTGCGTGGAAGAATATTGGATGTCGAATTCTTTATAATTGACACCAATAAATCCATAATTCTTGTATATGGTATTTGATTTTGTAGGAGTATTTATCCTCTTCAGTAACACAGAAACTGTGGAGTATAAACTGTGGAGAATTCTCTTGCAATATATCAAGTTTCAACAAACGCATCAACAGATTATGAACAGAACCATATTTAAATCTCAATATATAAAAAACAACAAGATCTTAGACTGCTGATGAGTCTAAAACAGCCTCGGTAAGCGCGGATGTATGCGTCTGCTTTTCTCGAGAGCTGCTTTAGCAGCTTCCTTTTCTTGTTTTAATGACACAAGTGTCATTCCCCTGAATTATGTGAGAGACACTTGACATGATTCTCTGGATCTGAAAGGCAGTTTACGGGTTCGTACGCGTCACATTAGTGTGAGAAAACATGAACTCAGAGGCTTAAAAAGACAAGCAGGATGAAGAGGTTCGTGTTTTGACAGACGTGAGACACTTAAGTCATGTAGCGTACAGTAAAGCGCTGTTTTGGAAGATGAGCGTTGTCTGCTAAAGATGGTTGAAACGTTGTTGTGTAAGATAGGAGTGATGGATGAGGTGCCAACTCTCCAGTTCTACCAGAAGACTCCTGAGGCAAGAAGAGAAAAGTTAATCTTGACAAGAACTTAACGATTTGATTGATGACGGAACCTGTAAGTCAGTCTTTGGTGTAGGCCCTGTTGTCAGCCCTGGTCTTGTAACATCTGTACATTCGCAGGCCCCCATCTTTCTGTATGTGGGTGATAGGGGTAGGTATTTGGTGGGAGTGGGGAGTGCAGAGGGAAAAGAAAGACTAAGCTTTGCCATCACAAGCTGTCGGCGCTCAGAGAGAGCAAAATTGGCCCTGGTCCCTCCGGGTGGGTAGATGGCGCTCTCTCCCCACATCACTCCTAGGGTGATGTCCACAGCACAGGGCGTCTGTGAGCTGATGTATCGGAAAACAAGCTCGCTGTGATGCTACTCTGCAATGCTGGTGGCTGACTTCACATGTATCGGAGGAGGCATGTGTTAGTCTTCACCCTCCTTGTGTGTTGGGGCATCACTTATGATAGGGGGAGTCCTAGTGAGTGGGTTGGGTAATTGGCTGTGGTAAATTGGGGAGAAAATGGTAAAAATAAAAAAAAAATTATGAAAAAAAAATACACTGTTTTTTATTTGCAAGTGATCAGATCAGATTTGCATGTCAGGTCATCACAAATGCATCTGCATGGGTTTCTATGGTAACAAGGTCGACGCCAGTAACTAACCTTTGATGCCTTTCTTGTACCTCAATATTTCCGTCACTCTGGATTGGACGAGACAAATATCAAGGCAACGTCAATTGTCTGCCTGACATAATACCGATAAATTGTGAGGATTTCTATTCAAGAATTACATAAAAAGCTTTCATGTTTAATAAGGAACATTACTGAAAAGCATAACTGTAATTGTAACAGAACAAATATCTAAAAATATTTAAGCAAATCTGCTAATGTCAAAATATGATAAATAAAATCATAAACTTGGCTCTTTCCTGAACTTCATTTTAAAATCTATATTTTCCTGAATACAAATCAAACAGTTCATGTTCTACAAATCTTTATTTTCAGTATGTTTGTCTATTTTTTATGTCTGTTTTCAAATAGAATGTAAATAAGTTATTTTACTGTGATGGTTTGGAGAGTCATGTGATCTGCTGGTGTTGATCCACTGTGTTTTATTATCAAGTCTAAAATCAGTGCAATTTTGTTTTCCCACAAAATCTTACAGCATTTCATGCTTCCCTCTGCTGACAACTTTTACAGAGATGCAGATTTCATTTTCCAGCAGGACTTGGCACACTGCCCACACTGCAGAAAGTACCAATCGGTCTTAATAAAATATTCAAATTTTCTGACACATTGATTTTTGGGTTTTGATTGGCTGTAAGCCATAATTTCCAATACTAAAATAAATAAACGCTTAAAATAATCACTCTGTGTTTAATACATCTATATAATATATGAATTTCACATTTTTAACTGAATTACTGAAATAAAGTAACTTTTCAAAGATATTCAATTTTTTTTAGATGTCTCTGTATACAATTACCACCATATAACACTACCATAAATTGTAGAATCATATGAGGCTTTATATACAGAAGCTTTGAAACTGTGCTTGAGGTGAGATTCTGGGACTGCAAACATTCCAGTAAGCCAAACCCCCAAGACAATGGAAGAATTGATTATACAGTATTTGGTATAATATATATGATACTGGTTTCCCTTTATAGTAGGGGTGTCACGATTCTCTAAATCCTCGATTTGATTTTATTTTCCGATTTTAGGGTCACGATTCGATTCTCGATTTTCTTTTTTCTTTTTTTTTACAGCAGAGAGGTCTATGCCAGTTTTAGGTTAGTCTATGGTCAGTCATTGGTTTGATTTATCAAATGTACAATATCTTATTTCAAAAGGTGGGCTTGATATAAGTGATGCAAAGTGATACAAGTAATCTGTAATACACCACATAAGGCACTAATGGTCAAATTTAAATAATTTAATTAAGATATATATGTAATGCCATCTAGTGGCTTTTTTGGTAGCAGCAGTGTGCACTATTAAAACAGCAACATAAAAAAAAATAATAAAATTCAGGAACAGTTATGTACAAAATAATAGAACAATTAGAGCCTTAACAAACTGAACTCTATCCTACTATAACAGTAAAACATGAAAAATAAGACTTTTTCGGTCCCTGAGAATGACAATTTTTTTCCTTTAACAAAGATATGTTATTAATGTCCACATTCTCTGGAGAAAGGTCGGCTACAGTGTTCTATAATTTCAATCAATTTCGATTAAATATCGAAATCGTGACACCCCTACTTTACACCCTGAAGAAATATTTGAGTCTCCAATTGTAATTGAATAATTCACACCCTAATTACCAGGCTTTCAATCCTGGATACCTGGATCTCAATTATAGCAATCTCAGCGCAGTCAGTAGACCACATGTCTCTCAGACGTGATGCTGATGTTAATGTTAGAATGTGCTTCTGAATACATTATGTAATTTGGCCTCATGCAGTCCTCTCAGACAGGGTTTCATCATTGTGCTGAGAGCTGTAGATCTGCAGTCTGCTGAGCTTCACAGGCAGCAGGATCTCAGACGTTTTGGACGAAGTTCACAGGTGTCAGAAATGTAAAGCTTTTTTTTAGAAGTGCAGTGTGAGCTAGTAAAAGCTGCGCCAAAGACATCTGTTCAGACTTCCTGACACGTCTTAGAAGTGCTGGAGTTTTACGTCTGAATTTGAGTGGGATTCTGCAGTGTGAATTGTTCTGATTCTCACAGTTTTCCATCAGAGATCCTGAAATAGTAGGTGACTCACTAGAGGCCCTTTTTTCTATATCTGCTTTCTATAAGTGCACCGGTCAATTGCAGATTGTGCAGCTGGATTTAGGGCGTGTCGCTGTGTCTTTGGTATCCTGAGGGTGCAAAAACTACACCTTGCACGCTTCAAAGTGCGCAAAAGGCATGAACTGATTCTCTTAAAGCTCCACTAGGTAGGATTGAGATTTTGTGCTCGCGGGCTCCCCCTACAGTTGCAGAGTGTAATAAATGTTTCAGGCGGATTAGTTTCTCTTTCTCGTCTTCTGGCTTTCACAGACATATTCGGTCTGTTTCCAGCTTCTGCCAGAGTGTCTGTATGTTAGTTTGTAAAGAATGAACCAGTAGTGCTTGTAGAACTGTTAGAACTAAAGGTCGGAAAGCAGGTCGCAGTTCTCGCGAGCGTTGGTCGCGGCCGCCTCGGAAAACTTACAGAGTCTGGTTTGAGCTCAGAGGAGCTCCGGCACAGACACGAGAGCAGCGCTATTCCTTCTAATACACCTCAATGCAGCGCTGCAGTGAGTTTCAAGCTGTAATTTTACTTGTTTAAAAAGATCACAAATCAAGAAAATCCTACCTAGTGCTGCTTTAATTAATCATTGTTTCGGATGTAATGGGAAATAAACCAATCCGTGTGCCAGTTGTTATTCCCTTTAAGAGCCGGGTGCGCTCTGACTTTGGCGCTTTCGCATCTTTACAGCGAGGCACTTTGTTTGTCTCAGCAGAGGAAACTGCTATTTCTAAACTCCGATGTTATTTTAGCCTCATGGGCACAAGGCGTGAAAATAGACAGTTGACAGGGTGTAAGAAAACAAAGAGCATCACAGGGTGCACAATAAGCCCCTAATGTTAAGGCAGAGAGTGGACAGCAGGGTGAGGTCCACAGGAGTGCAGACCTGAGCAGGTGAGGTGAAACATGCATTGGAACAGAAGCCATGCTGAAAGGTGGCAGTGACTGATTGATTAATCGTGAGATTTGAACTAAAGCAAAATAATCATTAGTTGAAACCCTAGTTTTTGGCAACCTACCCAAGGCCATCCCACCACTCCTCCCACTGTCCACAATCCCTTAAAGTTTAAATTAGGGTTCAGTGAATCTTTAAATCACCTCAGGCAGCCACTTGCCTTAAAATATCAGAGTAACTTTTGAATAAGCAAAGTGCACTTTAAATAATACATTCAACAGTCTACACTAGAGCAAGGAAAATACAGCCTGGGGCTGGGCAATATGACTAAAAAAACTCATATCTCAATATGACTAGGAGAAATGGTGTAGGAAAAAGGGCATCACCTGGATTTAACTAAGCAAATAGGTAAGATATCCTACTGGATAATTACTGCATGAGTGATTACGTTTTAGCTGGTGACACGTTACCTGACCCTAACTGATGCAGTGAGTAGCTTCTCATTTGGTAAACAACCATGTAGAAAGACGGACAGTGTCCTGTGGTGGAAAAGATGATCCTCTGTTTCGGAAGAGTCTGATTATAGACATGAATCAAGCTGAGAAATCATCTAAAGAGATGCAGAAACTGACTACTAAAATCAGGGTTAAAACTGTCCAATGCATTATTAACCTTTTCAGACCTGAATTCTCTCCATTGATGAAAAAAAGAAAGAATGCTGCTTTATGTCTGTAATGCACAGGAGCAGAATCAGTAAAATTAAATCAGTACAAATTAGCTGTTACTACTAGTTACTACTAGTTGTACTGGTTCTACTGTTCTTCCAGTGCAGTGGGCGGGCCAAGTTACTGTTTTATTGGTTTAGAAACTTGTTCATTGGCTGGTCTATATGGTCTATTAACTTCGGCGCCCGCCCAGCGATAAGACCTTAATTACAAGAGTCCACCTTACATTCAGCTTAATATACCCTATATTAACTGCAAAATATATACACTTAGGCTTTTTTATTTTGAAAATAACAACTCTTAACCTGGTATTGTTGGCTGATAATGTGTGTAATAATGTGTATTTTCGAATCACTGGACTTATTTATTAGTGTGGACCGCGTCTTTGTCTGCGCCGCCTATCGGAGACATGGCATTTCTGCACTGTGCCTATAGGATCTAGCGCCTCACAGTGGTGTATAATGATATTGCATTTGGTTTGTATTTGGTTTGCATGCGCTGCATAGTTGCTACAGTAGGTTACCTCTATGTTGCGGACTAATACATGGAGAGCTTTGGTTACAGTGCATTATCTGCTAATACTGTCACTCATAAAACGCCTCTCAGCCAATCACATTGCACATTGTCGGAACTAACTGTGATATAATATTGCTTAATTGTCTTTAAATATCATGATACAATACTTTTAGCATATCATCCAGCTCTAGTCTGGTATAATCAAAGTTCTGAGAAGTCCCTGCGCTGAGGCCTCCCCCGAAAATTCAGACAATACAAGAGTATCACTGTCTGTAGATTTTTGACGCAGTCCAATTTGGCCCGTGGCTTTTCATCAATGAGTTCTGAGATGGCGAGGTGATTTCCGAGGGGAAACCAATTGTGCAGAATTCAAAGATAGCAGTGATGAGCAAAAAAAAAAAAGAAAAGAAAAAAAAAAAAAATACAGGGATACTTAGTCCAAAAGAATACACTTCAAACGGCCGACTTGAAAAGCCTGAAAATTCTTCAAAGACTATTCTCATTCTTTCCCTTACTCGTCTCTCTCTCTCTCTCCCTCTCTCTCTATCTCTTTCTTTCTCTCTCTCTTTTCCAGACGCACCCTTTTTTTCCTCTTTCTGTGTCTCCCTCTATGTCACTCTCCCTCCCTAGAATTACAAACCAGCGCTGTCCTTTTGTCTGTAATGTGATTTTCTTAATCATCCTCCTGTAGCTGAGAGAGCTGTGCTTTTGTTTGGAGAATGTGGGAGTTTAGGTTCATTGGATTAAAGGCTTAACTTGTTTACAGGGGATAGAATATGCCACTCATTTGCAGGATCAGAACGTCTGCTTATGTGCAGGTAAACTCTGTGTTAAACATTAGCTTTGGATCTGTCTCAAAAAGACCGTTTACAGAGTGGGAAATGAATTCACATACATATATTTTACAGAGGCATGCGACAAAAAAATCCAGACACCCTGGGTTTCAGTACACTTTAACGCCAAAAGTCATGGTATGACTTTATAATAAAGTTATACCAAGTAATAAAGTACTAAAAAATAAATTAAAATAAATGAAAAAAAGAAAAAGATAAACTAATTTTAAAAAAATCATCTTAATAGCCTCACATATTTTCTTTAACAGGTTAATTAAATACACTAAAATGCCCCTAGATGTGAGAGAATGGTAATTTGTGAATTTGTGTTACTTTACTCCATAATCCACCTGATGATGGTGTCACACTCACAGTCACAAAATAGCTGATTACACTCATTTCACGCCTACTGTTTTTTAAATACATATATATATATATCAAACAAATACAATATCGAATGCAGACAGAAGGCAGAACAGAACAAAAAATATATATATATATAAAAAAATATATATATATATATATATAAATATATATATTAATTTTTTTGTGTGTGTGTCTAGTTTTTGCGCATGTCTGGATTGGTTGCTAGGGTTAGGGTTAGGGTCTTTGTGGTCTGGTTTATATTTGGTATTTAGTGCTCTTTAGCTACTCACTTAGTCATTTTAATAAAACATGACAAATATGTTTACTCTGTAATTAATAACACAACTAGCAAATTGCAAAAAGGTATAGAAAATGATATAAAGGACTATAATCCATTACTTTCCACCTCTATACTTTTTTTTTACTATTGTTGCACTGTACTGAGAACAGTAGCAATGCAGCCTGACTTCAGAAAATTAAAAGTGTTGAAAAATATATATGTATAGATGATTTTGGTGAGATTTTCTGCTGATTAGTTCAGCCAGCCAATTAAGTTTTAATGGCTTGCTTAATGACTCCCCCCTGTGATTGATGCTCCTGCTTTCCAGGATCTAGATCTAGAGAACGCTGGCCAATCACAAGCTTCCTGTGTCATTGTCTGCAGATTGTAAAGACTAAAAAATGCTGCTGTAAGTCCCTGTCTTAACTGAGGGCCATACATTCTCAGACTGTCCCTTCCTTTCACTTTGGTTTGGCTGCTTTAATTAATCTTGGCACTTTTTGGCTCAAGACATTTTCCCTCCCTGGCGAGAATCAGTGAACACATTACCCTGGTAGTATTGATTCATTATGACTTTGAAAGGTGTTAGACTGTGGCATGGAACACTGGCTTCCAGTGCTTCTCATTAGTGGAGATATTACTGTTTAAATAAAGTAGCTAAAACACTTGTTTAATTTTGTAGAACCCTATGGGTTTTGCACAGTTTCCCATTTCTTCTTGTTTTTCTTCTTCTTCTTTTTCTTCTACTTCTTCTATAAAATACAGTTCTGCAGCCTAGCCCATAAGTCCTAGAGAAAAGAAATTTGGTAGGTAGATGTAGGATTAGTGCAGCTCTGAGAAGAAAAACAAAAATATTTTTAATTACATTATTTATCATTTTTAATTGTTCCAAAACTTTTTTTTAAACTAGTCTCTGGATTTTTTTTATATTTCACCTCAAATTCGGTCTTGTTGCACACAGTTGTACAGTTTGTAGGTAAATATTCATCCAAAAAATGTGACGTTTTAACTTTAACTTAACCATGCAGCTAGCAATTCCTGCGTCCTTTAATAGTGTACCATAAATTGCAATAACTAGGCAGTGATTGGTCTAATCATCTCAAAATTGTAAGCCTTTATGTATATTTATGTCACTCTGATGACTTTAGCAATTTTCTGGCTAGATTTGAATTTAAGGGGCCCTAGATCTCTCAGAAAATTCTAAGTAGTAAATTTAGGACAACTTTGAAATTAGAAGTCATGTCATAAATTGCACTTAAAAATTGGACTTGTTTATGCAAAAAAAAAAAAAAATACAGCCTTTTTTGAAAAGGTCAAAAGGCCAATCTAAATAAAAACTTTGAGAACATTCTGGTTGAAGACTTCTGATTAATAACCATAACGTGGACAAATTATGACAATTCTATTTTGTTGGTTATTTATTTATTTAGTTATAAACAAAATACATTTTATATACAGAAAAAAAATACAAATCACAAGTAAAATGAAGGGAACAGAAAGAAAAACAAATCTTATGATACCGGCCCATTTTTCCAAAAAAAAAAATCTAGAACAATAGTAATTTTTTTACAAAAAAAAACAAAACTAAGCAAAAACAAAAATAAACAGAAACATCAAATCCTTCAATTCTAACACAATTAATGAATATTCTACAAACTTAATAGATTTTTATAGGTGAAATGAAGCACTGATCATGTTTAAATGCCTCTTCCAAACAATTACAACTGTTGAAAGCCATTTGTTCATCTCTAAATGTGACAGATTGTCTCAACTTGTATTAAAACTCCTTACACATCACTGACCTATGCTCTGGTAGGCATCATTGTGCCGGTTTGTGCTTGAACCCGCAGATTTCCGCTTGCTGCTATATTTGTTTATTATTGTCTCATTGTTTTATATTGTGTATCAGGAAATGGAGTAAATGAACTGTTGCTGAAAGTTCTGCAGGTGCAGAGCAAAGCAAACAAAAAGAGATTCAAATGTGTGATTACTGTATAAAGTAATGGGTCTTTATGTGAGTTATTTTCTCTCTGCAGCTGCGTTGTGTGTGAATGGGAGTGCTGGTGTTTGCCTGTTTTGTCAGTTTGCGTTTGTCTGTTTTGTCTGCATTCATATTTAAAGCAGCCACTGTGACGGTTTGTTTCCTAGCCTGCTGTTAGCGGAGAACAGCAGCCTGCCGCTACTCCAATCCAACCAGAGAGGATTACAGCTAATCTGAGATGTGCTGTTGCTTCTGTCTGGATCAGTGTGTTGAGTATGAAGTGTGGTTGTCTAGTAAACTTTTGGTTTGGTACATCTGTTTAACAACCGGACTTTAATGAATCTAAAATCTAAAAATTCCTTTAAACCTGGTGTGATACTGAAAGCAAAAGTTCACATACTGTTGCTAATTACATATATGTAATATTGGATTGTTTTCCTCAATAATTTAATGACCAGTTGTTTTATTTTTATTTTTATCTCATTTGTTTAACTGGGTTCTCTTTATTTTTAGGACTATGTTTTAGGTCATATTTATGCAGAAATATAAACAATTCTAAAGGGTTTTGGGTTTTCAATATTCAGTATTTTAGGTCTATTTAAAATATATTTTTTAAGGGAGCCGTGTCATACATTCTTCAGCTGTTTTTCTGCTAATAAAGTCTGATTCCTTAATATGTTGTGCAATTTTGCAGGAAAAAGTAAACCTGATAATAATCAAAGCCTCAATTTAAAGCCTTAATGTTTTTATATGATATGTACCCCTAACAGTAGAGTAAGTCACAAACCTATATTAAAGCCCAGTCATGCAACACAAATTAAACATATAAATAAAATAATGAAAATACAATGGTATACAATAAAACCATCAGCATTTCGAAAACACCAGAATCTCTCCTCTCTTCCTCGAGTATCAAATTAACTGCCCTGCAGAGTTTGGAATTGCACTTTTTTTCATAAATTCTAAAGCTTATATATACAGCTCTGGAAAAAAAGAGACCACTTAAAAATAATGAGTTTCTTTGATTTTACCAAATTAAAAACCTCTAGAATATTATATAGAGGAAGACGGATGACAACCATCAAACCAAGCTGATAACCTGCTTAATTTTTTGCACCAAAAGCAGAGTGTAAGACTGGTGGAGGAGAACATGATGCCAAGATGCATGACAACTGTGATTAAAAACCAGAGTTATTCCAACAAATATTTATTTCTGAACTTTAAAACTTTATGAATATGAACTTGTTTTATTTGCATTGTTTGAGGCTTTTATATTTTAGCCATTTCTCATTTTCTTCATATAAATGACATATATATGACAATATATTTATTTGGGAAAAGGGTGGTCTGTAGTTAATAGAATAAAACAACAACGTATGTACCTATAAAGAGCCAAATCAGAGAAGCTGATTCAGAAACTGAAGTGGTCTCTTAAAAACCATGATAAACTTTTTCGGTCATACTGTCCAGCACCAACATAATTTATGCACGATCCTGAATTTTATTAGTGAATGTCTTGTATTTACTGAGTGAATACCTTCCAAAGCCTTCTCGCAAACATCATTCTGTATATGCCACCCAAATGTCTGCCCCCACTGTTTTGTAAAGTTATCAGTGGATGTAGTATTGTGACTCAAAAAAAACATGGATATTACTTAGTATTATTATTAATATTGTTGTGATGTAGGGTCTTTATATAAAGTATAGAATATGCAGGTAAAACCATAGACTGTGTATAGCTGGACAGAGCATCGTCTCTCAAAAGTGAAGCCACCACAGGTCGGGCGCCCCCTGCTGTTCGGTTGCAGAAAGCTGTGTAACCTCACCCATCCCCATAGGTTTCAATGGCAAAACTTTCAATCACGTTTTTTTCTAATATACTGCAATTCTACCTCTATTATTTAAATGCAACAGTTAGTGTAACCTCTGCTTATATTGTCAACTTTTTATATTCCCACAGAATTCGTTTTTTAAAATGTTATTCAGCTCTATTTAAAAAGGCGTGGTTATTGTAAAAGGACTGGGTTATATCTAGCTGGTGTGGGACCAATGACTGTGTGGGTGGGGCGGGGTTATTTAAATGAGTAGGCTGTCTCTCCACAATCTTTCTCCCTCCTCTAGTCTCTACTGAATGGACTCGGGTTTCAGGATCACCAACATGGCGTAAAATTTTGGCTTCATTTTCATTGAATGAATGGGAACAGTGACACGGCGTCCATCTTTTTCACAGTCTCTGGGTAAAGCGTGTTCAGTTTGCCCTATAAAAAGCCTCAATAGGTTTAGTACAATCAGCCCTCTGTGCACTGAGGACAGGGCAGGAGTGTGACGCTCTCATATACTACTCTTTTATGACAGCGATATTATTCAGCCTGATTAAACTCAGTGTCTGCCGCTGTTTAAAAAATACACTTTGTCCTCTTGGCAAGTCTCGCCGTATTACCGCACCTGACATTTCATATAAAGAGCCTATGGCACCGGAGCATCTATCACTGTGTTACCCTTATTTAACCTGTTTAAGGCAACTGTAGACAGGAAGACATTCAGTATCTCTTTCCTCCTCTTCCTCTGTCTCACTCTTCCTATTCTCTAAATGGTCGAACATGACGACCAATTAGTCACTGTGAAACCAGCCGACTCCGGCAGGTGCAGCTCTGCCAGGGTTGCTATTGGTAACGGTGACAGATGTAGAAGATTGAAAGAGGAGTCACTCTGTAGCAGGACCTCTTGCAGGTGGAATATTCAGTGCTGTGCTTGTTTACATGTTTAGGATATTGAGGATATTGAAAAGTGAGTTTCCTGGTCAAGCGAGATGATAATTCAAGACATGGACAGCAGTATTGGGACACCTACACATCACACCTCCAGTAACTCTAGGAGCTCTACCTCTTTTGAAGACTTTGAGTTGCTGTGGTTTCTAAAAGTTTTTACCAGCATAGTGCCCTCAACCTGTCATCAACTATTAGCGAGTAATCCAGCTCTGAAAAAAACACAGACAAAATCCTCTTATTTCTAGAAACTCAATGGTAAAGCAAAATAAATAATAAAATAATATTCGATATGAGGACATTCCTGGACTGATCACAGGTGGAATAGTTACACATATAAGACATTGACAAGTGAGTTTCCTGGATGTCAAGTGAAAATACACTATTTGGACAGAAGTATTGGGACATGTACACATTACACCTACAGGGTAACTACGACAGCAGGTTTAGAGCTCCACTGAAAGTCCACTGAATATTAACTGACTGTCAACATTGACTGTTCAGCAACCATACTGGAGTTCAGTGATCTCTTTAGAACCACATTTTTTTTTAAAATTAGGTATATGAAGACAGACTGCATGGTTAGATGCTTGATTTCATACACATATTCACGGGGACTGAATAAGATGCTGAATTTATTGATTAAGAGTTTTAAACTTGTTTGGCTGGAAACCATTGTAGCTATCTGGCAACCCTGGCATCAGAGCACTGCTGTATGCAACCCCTGCAAGTAGGTGAAAAACATTAGGTTTGTATTCATTTTTTCTAAGCATTCAGTGTCACTTATCAGTTTACTGAGTTTACTACTTATTTCACAAACTGTCTGTTCTCCAGCTGAAACATACAACTTCAGTTTAATGGTAAAATACTGCGTAGCTGCATAAACAGTGCCTAGTGTCTGTTGAGGAATGGCACCAGTGTGTTTCATTGTGTATGTTCTTTTAAACTCTAAAACCATATAACTATATAACTCAACATCTAGCTACTCAACAGCTAGTTTAATCTACCCTTCACTTTTGACAGTGTTTAGTTTAGACACCTCAAAGTCAGTGTTTTTTCATTATTCGAAAATGTACTAAAGTAATCCAAACTAAAGAAAATATATTTTATTATTTAGTAAACAAAAAACAGTGTTAAACCAGAATGTGATTTGTATTTTAGATTCTTAAAGTAGCACCTCTTTCTTAGATGACAGCTTTGAACATCTTGGCTGGATTTCCTCAAGAGTTAGTTGCTTAAATCTCTTGCCTCTTAATGTACTTGAGAGCCTCAGTTTAAAGTTGGTAACCAGTGAATAGCACTATTTGATTAATGTTCTAATCCTTCAAGAAATGAAGATCAGTCAATCAAAAAAAACAAAAAAAACAAAAACAAACTGAAAGTATCCTCAAGTGTTGTCGCAAAGACCATAAAACATTGATGCATGATGAAACTTGCTCTCATCAGCACTGCCCCAGGAAAAGAAAGATCAAGAGTTACCTCTGTTGCACAGGATAGGCTTATCACCGTTACCAGCAACCACAAGTAAACAACACCCCAGATAAGAGCTCACCCTAATCCCAGAAAACTAGTCTACGGTTCTTAGAAGTACACACTATATTGCCAGAAGAGTTTGCTTCTTATTCCACTTAAGTTCTATTTTAGAGTGTAGTGGTGTAGGAAGGATGAGCTGTAAATAAAACACTCCAACATTATTTCTATTTTAATAGTTTTAGGTTTAGATTTAGGTTTGGTAGAATAAATAAATCCTGCTCATTTATTTTGTCTGCAACCATGCCAATGGTTCTCGGCTCTGATTGGTCAGCCTGATTTTAAAGCATGCGATAATGCAGAAAATTCAACAGGCTCTGTTTTATGCAGTTTGAGAGTTTTGGATTCAGTGTGAAACACGTTAATTATATGCATGAGCACATTTTTAAAACTTGATGTGCTTTTTTAAAATCCAAAACAATTGGACTCATTATAAAATGGCCTTCTTTTTACTTTATATATTAGTATTTATAATATTGCAATTATTAAAATAGACCTTTTTCACAATCACTGTGTCATGAAATCAGGCTCTGAATAGATTTGAATAGAATTGTGGAAATTGAGATCAAGGCAATTGGGAAATGGCCATTAAGACCTGTAGAAGCTCTGTAATTCATGGTATTTTAGAGTGTACTGGTGCAGGAAGGATGCGCTTTAAATAAACTGCTCCAACATGATTATTTTTTAGGTTTAGTAGAATATTATTTAGGCAATAGAACACGAAAGGGAGTTAGAACACAAGAGTTAGTGTGTTGTCGCAAATTATATTTTTATATAATATATAATTGCTTTTACACAACATTTTTTTCTTTACAAAAATGAATAAAGAAAATAAAAGACCCTCAAAAAATGCATAACGAATATGCGTTAATATGGACTGTGCCTTCCTCTAAAAACTAGTTCCACAACAAGTGAAATGTAACAGAACTGTAACTACAAAACGGTGTATAGTTTATACAGGCTAACACCAGCAATTTTAGCTTGAAATCAAAATTAGGGGTTAAGGGGCTTGGTAAACGTTAGGACTGTGAAATAACACTGAAACTCTCCTCTCCTGCTCCGTGGAGTCGTCATCATGTAAAAGCTGCGTGTTTGTGAGCGTTTCTGCCTGTTTGCTGGGTGGTGTTGGTTAGCTAGCTAGCAGGCTAGCTGTGCCTGCAGGACTGTTGTTAGGTTAGCGTAGTTTGCTTTAGCTTAGCATTAAATTAGCTTAGCTTAGCCTGGCTGGTTACCGTTACGGCTATGAGACTGCAGCCGAGGTGACTGATGGATTGAGGAGCCAGTGCTGCGGGCTTTGGGTAAGCGTGCCTTAATTGGATGGGCGCTAGCTTGTGCTAAGCTAATGCTGCTGCTGCTGCTGCTGGTGGAGTTGATGATTCAAAAATGTCTTGTGTGTGTGTGTGTAAATGCCATTACTCTGCAAATCGCAAATATCAGCACAGTTACAACACTTCTCAACCAATCAGATGGTGAGGTCGGAACTAGCTGTTGTGTAAAAATGCATGATATAGAGGTATAGAGGTGTGGCTGGAGGTGCTTTCCTCTGTGCCTGCTGTAACTCGATTAGCTGTGAATTAGACAGTATAGCAGCAAACCTGGTCTGAGTCTTATCCCTGTGCGTTACTCTGCAGAGCTGCTGTGCCGTGAGGAAGTGTCAGGCTTACAGAAGCAGAGTTATCAGCACGTACCATCTTGCCCTGCTTCCACCTGCTCCCATGAGCTTCTGGGCAGCAGTGTTGGCACCGTCGCTGCTGGCCCGTGTTGGCCCTGCCTGTCACATGCCTCCCCTCCGGACCCCGTTCACACCTCAACCATCTTCTCACAGTCGCGGGGAGAGAGAGAGGGAGAGACAGAGACAGGAAAAGAGACTGTGAGTAAGGGTGGCAGGGGAGCTGCAGAGAGAGAGAGAGAGAGAGAGAGATAGTGGAGAAATGTGTAGTGAAAAGATGAACAAATGGAGAAGACATGTGTAGAAAGATAGTAGGGTTTCAGTACATGAAAAGGCAAAGAGGGTTTAACAGAGATAGGAAAGATAGAAATTAACCATACAGTAACTATAACAGATTCAGCACCATTTCAAGGCATTTGGGGGCCTCAAGCAAATTGGACCCCACCACATACCATCATCATACTGTATAGTAGTATAATATGATACATCATACTGTATCATAGTAATGTTTCCATTTGAACACTTCCATTATAACTAACATAAATAAGAGCAAATTGCATGGTAACTATACAATAAAATATATTTAAAAAATGTGCCCAGTAACTATTAGTTATTATTAGTTAAATGTTGTATATATTTATACAGGAGTTGGACAATGAAACTAAAACACCTGGTTTTAGACCACAATGATCTATTATCCTGACGGACAGTTCTGGTGGAAACAGGAGAGTTGAGGTGCACACTGAATTCTGCCGTGATTTGGGCAGCTGTGGTTTTATGTTTTTTTGGATACAATCCAGGTTAGATTCAAAGAGTTTATTGTCATATGTACAGTACAGAAACGGGTTTCAGTGTACAATGAAATTCTTTCTTTGCTCTTCGCCAAGAATGCCAAATAGAAGATAGAAAAAGTGCAAAAAAATACAATAAGGTTATAATATTAAACTAATTGTCAAAGACATAAAAAAAATAATAATAAAGTTATTTAAGCAAAGAAATGTATAAAAAAAGTGCAAGTGCGAAATAATGCAGTTATGGACATTAACTATATATATATTAAAAAAAGATTAACAGTAAAGTGACGGCTGCAATGTAAACATGTTGAAGTAAAGTGCAGGGTTATTCCTGAGTTGTGTTCAAGAGTCTGATCGCAGGGTTATACCTGAGGTGTGTTTAGAGTCTGAAGGCAGGGTCATTCCTTAGGTGTGTTCAAGAGTCTGATGGCCGTGGGGAAGAAACTGTTCTTTAACCTGGTGGTCTTGCATTTTACACTTCTGTACCTCCGGCCTGAGGGCAGAAGTGTGAACAGTCCATGCTGGGGATGGGTGGAGTCTTTGAGGATGGATGCAGCTCTCCTGTGGACTCTGTGGTGGTAGATGCTCTGCAGGGAGGGCAGTGGAGTCCTGATGATCTTCTCGGCAGTCTTCACCACTCTCTGCAGACGTCTCTCTCTGCGCTCTGCCACAGTCGTGCTGCCGTACCACACGGTGATGCAGCTGGTCAGGAGGCTCTCGATCACACAGCTGTAGAAGTTGTTGAGGATCTTGGGAGACATCCCAAACTTCCTCAGTCTCCTCAGAAAGTACAGCCGCTGTTGAGCCTTTTTGACCAGCTGCGTTGTGTTTATTGTCCATGTGAGGTCCTGACTGATGTGGACGCCCAGGTATTTGAAGCTGCTCACTCTCTCCACTTCAAGTTCCCGGATGAACAGTGGCTGATAAAGTCTCCTCCCCTTTCTCATGTCCACTATCAGCTCCTTTGTCTTGACCGTGTTGAGAGCGAGATTGTTGTCTTCGCACCATAACACCAGCCTGGTCAACTCCTGTAGGCCGCTTCATCTCCGCCAGTGATGCATCCTATCACCGCGGTATCATCAGCGAACGTGGGTAAACAGTGTGTAAAGGATGGGGCTGAGGACACATCCCTGTGGGGTGCCGGTGTAGGTGGTGATGCTGGCTGAAGTCCTGTTGCCAATCCTTACAGACTGGGGCCTGCCAGTCAGGAAATCCAGGAGCCAGTCACAGAGGGAGGGGTGCAAGCTGAGTGTGGACAGCTTGTGGGTGAGTTTGTGGGGGATGACCGTGTTGAAGGCAGAGCTGTAGTCCACAAAGAGCATCCTAATGTAGGAGTCTTTGTTTTACAGGTGTGAGAGGGAGTAGTGGAGGGCAGCAGAGATGGCGTCTGAGGTGGATCTGTTATGACGGTAGGCATACTGCAGTGAGTACAGGGTGTCCGGTATGCTGTGCTGGATGTGGGCCAGCACCACTCTCTCGAAGCACTTCATAATGATCGGAGTGAGTGCTACTGGCCTGTAGTCATTCAAGCAGGTGGGGGGGCTCTTCTTGGGGAGGGGGACGATGGTTGTGGTCTTGTAGCAGGTGGGAACAATGCTCTGGCTGAGGGAATGATTGAAAATGGAGGCCAGAACACCAGCCAGTTCGTTCGCACATGCTTTGAGGGCCCGCCCAGGAATGTTGTCTGGTCCTGCTGCCTTGCGAGGGTTGATTTTACTCAATGCTCTGCAAACTTGGCCTGGTGATATTGAGAGTGTGGAGGAGGGGGGTTGGGAGAGCTGGGTGTGTGTACCCCTCTCAGTGTTGTTGCTGGAGGTCTCGAAGCGGGTGTAGAATGTGTTGAGATCATCCGGTAGGCTGTCTGTGGAGCTGATGGTGCTGGTGGTGCTCCTGTAGTCTGTGATGTGCTGCAGGCCTTGCCACATCCTCCTTGAGTCAGCAGTGGAGTAGAAGCCATCCAGTTTCTCCCTGTACTGCCTCTTGGCCACTGTGATGGTCTTCCTCAGTTTGTACTTCGCAGCTTTGTACTCAGTCTCATTGCCTGATCTGAATGCAAGAGAACGAGCACGCAGCATGTGTCGTACCTGGTTGTTGACCCAAGGTTTCTGGTTGGGGAACCTCTTCACCTGTACGGTGGGCACGATGTTGTCCACACACGTGCTGATGTAACCGGACACGTGCTCAGCATACTCCTGTATGCTGATTGAAGAGTCCCCCATAGTGGCTGCAGCCTCAAACATATCCCAGTCTGTTGTAGCAAAACAGTCCTGCAGGATGCCCTCAGTCTCCGGAGTCCATATTTTCACTGTTCTGTTTGTGGGGGTTGTCTGTTTCAGTCTCTGCCTGTATGCTGGGTACAGGAATAGGGAGATGTGGTCTGATTGTTCAAAGTGGGGGCGTGGTGCAGCACGATAAGCACCACGCAGATTACTGTACACTTGATCCAGCGTGTTTTTATCACGTGTAGGAATATCCACATGTTGGTAGTAATTGTGGAATACAGTCCGTAGGTTGCACTGATTAAAATCACCAGCTGTGATGATGACGGCATCAGGGAGAGCCGTCTCCAGCACGCTGATGACGTCGTGGAGTGCACCGAGCGCTGCTGTGGAGTTCGCTCGTGGATGAATGTAAACGGAGCATAAAAACACAGCTGAAAATTCCCGTGGAAGGTAGTGGGGACGACATTTAAGCAGGAGAAACTTCACGTCTGGTGAACAGTGCTGATGAACTGTCTGAACGTCTCTACTCCACGCGTTGTTTACAAACACACACCTCCTCCCGTAGCTTTACCAGAGGCAGCCGTCCAGTCTCCCTGGTGTACGGAGTGAGTCTCGAGCTGAATAGCGCTGTCCGGAACTTTATCCGAGAGCCAGGTTTCAGTGAAAATCAGAGCGCAACACTCTCTCATTTCCCGCTGCGATGTAATCCTTGCTCTCAGCTCGTCCAGTTTGTTTTCCAGAGAGCGCACATTAGCTAGCAAGAGGCTAGGCACCGGTGGTCTGCTAGCGCAAGCCTTTAGCCTAGCATGTAGCCCTCCCCTCTTGCCCTGCTTGCGTCGCCGCCTCCGAAGCGCTCTTCTGGGGTCAGCACACGCGCTCTCCGTTGGTATGTCTGGGTCTGCCTCGCGGTGGTGGCGGTGGTTTTGGGAGCGAACAATGGGCTGCAGCTCCGGCGGTATAAATCCGTTAAAACGCGGGTTATCTTGCAATCCAATGTCCAGTAACGTTTGTCTGTCATAAGTTATCAGTGCATGGCATTTGTGCACTGCAGAGAGAAAGTAAAAAGTGCAAAAAAGAAGTAAAAACCGGCATTCTAGAGCGGAGCGAGCAAACACGTCTGCCTCGGGGGGCGCCATGCCTCAACCCCTCGGGGGCGCCATGTTAGCACCCGAACATCCCTTTCAGACAGCTTCCTCTCACAGCGTCCACAGTTAATCCTGTTGGATGTGGTTGGTCCTTCTTGGTGGTATGCTGACATTACCCTGGATACTGTGACTCTTGATGCATCACAAAGACTTGCTGTCTTGGTCACAGATGCGCCAGCAAGACGTGCATCAACAATTAGTCCTATTTGAACTCTGGTATGTCACCCATAATGTTGTGTGCATTGCAATATTTTGAGCAAAACTGTCCTCTTACCCTGCTAATTGAACCTTCACACTCTGCTCTTACTGGTGCAATGTGCAGTTAATGAAGATTGGTCACCAGGCTGCTCCAATTTAGCTGCAAATCCTTCCACACTAAAATGACAGGTGTTTCAGTTTCATTGACCAACCCCTGCACTTATGTTATGATATATGCATTCTGCTGTTTGAGAATTTGACAGATGCACCTGATGCTCGTTCTCACTCAGTCTCTCTCTCACACTGTGCAAGTGCAGTTTTGGAGATAAACCGTAAAAAGAGAAAAGCAGTTTGACTTAACGTAAACTTTTTTTCTTCCATTTTGGTATTATTTAATTGAAATTTGCTTTTTAACTTTTTTTTTTACATTTGAAAAACATCAAAGCACAATGTCACCGTGTTCTCGCGCCTCTTCTCCAGCTGTTCTGCAGTCAGTTCTTCTTTAATTAAACTCCCGGTGAAACCAGAGCTGAAATACACAGATCTAGAAAGCTATATGTTAGCATTAATTTCTCATCACTAGGTCACTTTTTGAGAAAGTAAAATATATGAATTCATTATTTGTTTAGTCTAGCACTCTTAAATTCTGTTAACTGCTGGAGATATGAGAACATGATGGAGCATGGCAGCCTCTGTCTCGGTTTTAACTTAAATCAGGTGTAGCAATGGTATAAAACACACTATTACCACCATCTTTACTAAAATGTTGTATTATTTGACCAATGTCACGAATGAGGAGGGTGGACGTGCAGATATAATATTTTTTCAATTTATTAAACAAACAAAATAAATTAAAACAAAACAGAAAACAAACACGGGTAACGCAAAAACTAAGAAAACAAAACTTGAAAGATTAATAAACAAAACTTAACAAATGAAACAAGAAACTAACAAACTAGAATAACACAAAGAATAGAAAATGAACAAACTAGGCACACTTACTTAACAAAACAGACCATGGATTAAAGAAACAGATTCAAGGACCACAAACTACAAAATCAATACACGCATATACAGAACACAAGGATACGAAAGACTCCACAAGCAAACACTCATACACTGGGCTATTTATGCACAGGGAGGGTGAAGAAAGGTAATGAGGGGGCGGGGTTACAAACAAGACACAAGGTGATAACACTAATGGCTAGGGCAGGGCTAGGGCGGGCCAGGGCAGAGACAGGACAATAACAAAACAATGCCACGTGTTTAAAAAAGCACATGGCTGGGGAGACAAGACAGGAAAACAGGGAAGGAGCACAGAAAACCAAAAGAGGGAAAAACACAGGACAGACACAGGCAAAGGTGTGACAATCAAGATAAAGGCAAAAAGGCAAAGCCCATGCCCGTTCAGGGCTCAGGAAATTGCTTGGTTTGCCTGTCCTGTTGCAATGGGAACAGAGTATGATTTTTTTTCCTGTAGTGGAACCTTCACTCTATGCTCATTAAAAGGGCTTAGAACCACTGCATATCTAGTGCTGTTTTTTGTTTGTTTCTCTGCTCATTGTTTGCATTCTGCTCTCTTTTATTTTGCTCTCTTTAATTTCCCTCCTCCACAAGAGCGATCTTTACAGAGAGAAGCTATAGCTCGTGCTTCTTTTATGGAACATGAACAGATTTTGATGCTTTTTAGACTAAATCAGCTCAGCTCTGCTCCACCATATATTTTTTTACCCTCTGCATTTTATGTGCAGCCTTTTGATCAGTGTGTAAAGCTTTTGGGTTCTAATCCGAAAAAGATGAGCTGTTCTGCTGCCAGACTCCCGCTCAGTTATTTGGTCTGCATGCATGTCAGTGATGCTCAGCTCTGATTGGTCAGCCTGATTTGAAAGCATCCGACAATGCAAAAAGCTCAACAGGCTCTAGGCCTGTTGTGATAACCATGCTATCGTCTTATCGTACATTTTTTTTAACGTAAGAAATTTTTGGGGGGGTTTCCGGATGGGAGAAAGCTAGTCACGCTGTGCCGTTCTCTCGCCGGCTCTTGACGTATCTGCCAGACAGCGCCATCTATCGGTTAATGGGTGTAGTGCACACAGAGTTTATGCAGCAGTGACGTGTCTCTACACACACACAGAAACACACACTCATAGCAGAGACTGTGTGTGTGTGGAGATGTGTTAGCTAACAAGCCTATTCGAGGCTAATAGGACTTTCTCAATACTAAACAGCTTTAGAGAAGGTTTAGAGAAGTCTACTCCGGGATGAGCTTTCTTTTAAAGCTGTATTGTGCGACTCCGGTGTGGGAGTATTTTGGCTTTAAGACAAATGAGCGAGGAGAACCAATCAACACGAATGAGCCGGTATGTCTACTTTGTTTCACAACAGTGGAAATAAAGGCTGGCAATACAACTAACCTGAGATCTTATTTAAAGCACAACCATCCAGCCCAATTCATCCAGCTGAATATTAAATATGAATATTAATCCCCCAGAGAAATCCTGCCTGGTCTGCTGAGCCATTTGTGTCTTCGATCATATGGACACTAGTGTTTTTGAGCTAATAGCTAATGTGTGTTTTATAGCATATACATCTATTATCAGAAAAAAGAAGTTAAAAAGAAAGTGGAATTAATGTAAATGTTACTTAATCTATATGTTGTTACTTTATTTTTATTTTTTTTATAAAGTTTAATATTTAGTTATTTCGTTTAACATTTAGTGCAGTTTTCTCAGAACCCACAGAGTCCCATGGTGGTTGTATTTTATTTGTTTTAGTTATTTAGGATATTAAATGTCTGTTCTTAATTATAAAAAGTTAGTTTCACTGTAAAATGTTGTAATAGTATTATTACGCTAGTATTTTATTACTATGGCACATTGTCTTAAAGCTCCTTGGGGAGCCCAGAAGCAGGAAAAAAGCGTTTTCCATAGTGTCCCTTTAAAATGACAATATTAACATTTATCGCAATAATTTCTCGGACAGTATATCGTCCTAAAAATGTTGTTATCGTAACAGGCCTAACAGGCTCTGATGAAAAAAGCAGAGTTAAAATCCTTCAGTTTTAGGAAGGATGGTAAGAACAGTCACGCCACAAACAGAGTCACTTGAGGTATGCTAAAGCACAATAGGGCTGCAACTAATGATTATTTTGGTAGTCGACTAATGTGATGATAATTTTTTTTGACTAATCGATTAGTCAACGATTACTTATAAGATGTCCTCCCTTTCTAAAAACAAAAGAAACAGCTGAACATGAGATTTAAAAGGCATTAGGATGTCTGGATGTTGTTTAAATGTGGAAAGTAATTTACTTACACTGGAGTTCTCCTTTAACACTTTACTTACAAAAAAAAAATGTCAGGTTTAAATCAGGCTTTGGCTCGGGCAGAACATGCACTGCCTCGGGCTAGATTTTTTGGGCCTGTTTTAAGCTTCACCACAAACACACAAACTGAACAGTTGCGGGATCAAGTAATATATATATATATTTTTTTTTTTAAATGTGTATCCAACAACCTGTTTCAAAAAATCACCATCTGTTTTTAGATTCGGTAGGAAAGAGAAGCAAATAAAGAGCAGCTGAACTGCTGCCCCTTCCAGACACCACTAAACATCCCTGAGAGGATTGTATAGAAATCTGTGTACATGCTTGACTTAGAATATGAATATGAATCTCTCTCTCTCTCTTTCTCTCTTTATTCATTTACTCATAGATTATGAAGTTGTGGAAGAGAGAGAGCAGCAGCAGCATTGTGGCGACGTCATTCCACTCACCCAGCCTGCAGCAGGTCGAGCCTTGCTCAAGTCTATCAAAGCTTGGCAGGGTTCCTCACCTTTACAGGCAGATAGACTCGTGTTATTCAGTCTGCTCACAATGCCGAGCCTGCAGGGGACGAGGACAGCACTGAAAGGAGATGTGTGGGGGGGTGGGGGTTGGGGGTGTGAGAGGAAGAAGGATATACTGCGTGAGGAAGGAAACGATAAGATGTGCAGCGAGATTTATTTTTATTTTTTTTTACGAGACTCGGCCGTGATTTGTGGCTGCGTTTGAAATGTGCTTTTATATATTTACCCCTGTAATCTGGTTTAACATTTGGCAACCCCGGCTTTCTCCGCTCTAATCTGGCTTTGCGTCTCGAATCCGACTTTGCTACCTGGAATCTGCTGATACACCTGTAATCCACGTTCACGCCTCTTATCTGCAGTTTGGCTTGTAATCTCTGGCCGCGTGTATAAAGCTGGCCGAACTCGGCTTTTTTTTTTTTTTTTTTTTTTTTTTTTAATCGGTGGCGCGGAGCTATCGTAGCCATCAGCTTTATATGGATTTTCTTTGAGTTGAGCAACGTTTCAAGTGCGAGCAAATGCTTGCATTGGGGCTTAACCCTTTAAACCCTAGGCTGTTTTGGTGTGTTTTTCCTTCGTTTTTGATTTCAGTTCCTCTTTCAGGTCTTATAACACAGTAATTATATCAGAAAGTCACAAGCCATGAGCTCTTTTACTCCAGAAGACATACGGCTGCTCAAAAATATAATCATTTAAAATATAAAACGAAGCAGAATTGTTATATTTTACTGGAACTGATCATGTTTTGGTCAAAATTTTACCAAGCGCCTGTTTTTTTTTTTTCCTTTTTTTTGAATGTATAGACTTTAATATATGCACACCTAAGATATCTTTTCAAAAATGGTAAAACTAGAGTGTATATGAGTTGAAAGCATAATAATATTGATGATAGTTCATTACAAGGCTTATTATTACTTTGACAAAACACATAGAGAAACCGCATCAGGCGGAGTTATTTTTCTTGATAATCACACCTCTAGGATACATGTAGATACTAAAAAAAAACCTCAGAGCAGAGCAGCCTATGCCTTTCAGTATTTTAATCAGGACACACAGGAAACTATATACAAAAAAGGTAAACTTTTTAGTCTAAATAAATAAAAACGTGCAAGTAAAATAAAAACTATATAAAGTAGTGCGCACATCATACCTAGCTTTAGTTTGAGTAATGCAGGTAGTTTCAGTTATTTACTGATATTATTTGGTTTGAAACATCATATAAATAAGTTTAATGCACTAAAGGTAAATAATATTGGTTGGGGAAGGAGATCTCACTTTTTTTTTTTAGGTTTAGTTTTTCTCAATGGGTTTCTTGTAGATTTAGCTTTACCGCACTGGGATGTCATCGCTATTTTTAGAAAGAATAAATTCTGCCCTTTCAAACCCACATATGGATTATGTTTTTGTGTGAAGGGATTCCTGAGTAATTAAGCTGAGAACACAAGGTGCGATTTTGGATGGAAAATCTGTCTGTAGGGGTCTATGGGTTAAAGATTTTTTGTTTTTCTTTCTTTTTATAGCTGTTACCTCAGCGACTGCTGAGCGGCTCAAAAAGTGCCAACGCAAGAAATGCAATCTGATTAGATCAGAGAGACAATAATACAGCAGATAGCGCAGGCTATTACTGCAGCATAGCTTTATATATAAATATATATATATATATATATATATATATATATATATATATATATATATATATATATATATATAGATAAGGTATCTTGAGATCACTAATAACCCAACAGAAATACTGAGGAAAAAAAAAAACATGACACAGAGCCTCTCTCTCTCTCTCTTTTTCTTCATTTTTTCTTTCATTTTCTCGCTCTATTTCTCCTCAGTTAATAGCCTTGTCTGCTCTTTTTTCTTTTTTTTTTTAAATGTACCCCTCTTTAATCACAATCTGCCTGTCTTTCCTTTTCTCTTCCCCCTCTCTGGTAGGATGTCACTTTACATTGTGAACTCCATACATCTGCATGTATTCATCTACGATAATGACGATAAACACCGGATACTGATACACAACGCGCCGCGCTGCTTTAATTACTAGCGCTGAAGGGAACAGAACAGAGTGCTGATGGCGTGGAAAACGAGGTAGAAAAAGCCAGAGCAGACGCGTTTATTTATATCCAGACTGCATATAATATATTTCTCTCCCTCACTTATGATTCTCCAGGTACCGAACCGTAATTTCAGGTGACGGTTGGACGTCATAAATCTCACGCTGATGATTCACGGTGGGCGGCAGAGGAAAGCAGGGCAGAATGTAACAGAGAATTCGTTACGCAGGTAAATGGGCCCGAGTTAGAGCGTGCTTTGTTCTCTGTTCTGTTTATATTCTCGTGAGAAAATATATACAGTTACTCTCACGCGTCTCCGTTTTTTGACATCTTGCAATGCTGATGTAAATCTGGCAGTTCAGACACTCTACATATGGTTTTCATTATAGCTGCTCTATATTGTTACAGGATTGAAAAGATCATTTTTTTGCAGTTCAGTGACAAAAATAAATAGTGCACTCCAGACTGAGGCAAATATGTAAATGATTACAGGTGCTCTAGTGACATAAAGTAGGTTAAAGTGTACTAAGCATTAATATTCTATAGTGCACTAAAGTGTTCTTATAGCCACTTTATTATTAATCAGTATATTTAAAGTGTGCTAAAATGTTTTTATACTTTAATTGAAAAAAAATAGTACTTTTTGTACTTAACTGTACAAAAATGGAATTATTTTAAACATACTTAAGTAACATTTAAACCTACTTAAACTACATCATGTATGTAACCCCATATTTTAAATATGCTTACAGTAAAATTATAATACATTTAATAAGTATTACCACGGTATCGCTATTAAATACACAGTATAATAGGAATGTACTAAGAATTGATGTTAAATATACGTGATCTATTTACATTTACAGTACAAATATGCTTCTTTTGTTCTGTCTTTTGTAATAAGCACACTTCTAGTATACATCATTGGGTACAAAAATATATTTTATTATACTGCACTACATTTTTTTTGCATGTTACAAATTTACCTAAAATATTACAAATATATTAATTTAATTTACTTTCTAAAATGTAACATAATATGTTACATTTTAAGTGAACTACTGTAACAGTTGTTTTAACACACTTTGCTAAAAATGTACAAAAGTATGTTTAGAATTAAGTATTTTAGAAGTATATGAAATTACATTAATGTAAGGTCCTGGCCCTGTTTCCTGTCTGTCCTCGTGCCTGTGTTGTCCCACGTGACCCGTGCCCCTGTGTTCTGCCTGTGTTTTTCCACTCACCTGTGTTCTTTTGTAACTCCGCCCCTTCGTCCCAGGTGTTTCATGTTTCCTGTGTGTGTGCACCTCTATTTAAGGTCCGTGTTCCATTTCCCCGGTGTCGATCCTTGTACGTTTTTAAGTCTGTTAGTGGTCCATGTGTTCCCCAGTTTCCTCAGCCTTGTTTTCAGGTTATTCCATGTTTATTTTGTATTTGTTGTCTGTTTTGTAATAAATCCCCTTTTGTTTGTAATTGCGTCCGCCTCCTCGTCCTCCCTGCACCCCGCACCCTGACAATTAAACTAAAAGTGTACACCATAATAGTCTATTTTTTCTGAAAAAAAGTATTAAGAGAGCACTACAGTTTCTGAATCAGTTTCTCTGATTTTGCTATTTATAGGTGTATGTTTGAATAAAATGAACATTGTTGTTTTATTCTATAAACTACGGACAACATTTCTCCCAAATTCCAAATAAAATTCTGTCATTTAAAGCATTTATTTGCAGAAAATGAGAAATGGCTGAAATAACAAAAAAAAAAAAAGATGCAGCGCTTTCAGACCTCAAATAATGCAAATAAAACAAGTTCATATTCATAAAGTTTTAAGAGTTCAGAAATCAATATTTGGTGGAATAACCCTGGTTATTCCACCAAACCCTGGTTATTACAGTTTTCATGCATCTTGGCATGTTCTCCTCCACCAGTCTTACACACTGCTTTTGGGTAACTTTATGCCACTCCTGGTACAAAATTAATTCAAGTTGTGATCATCCATCTTCCTCTTGATTATATTCCAGAGGTTTTCTATTTGGTAAAATCAAAGAAAGTCATCATTTTTAGTGGTCTCTTATTTTTTTCCAGATATATATCCACCACCATCATTATAGAAGTGTATTAACTTTTTTGAAACTAGGCACTAGAAAGCCTGGTATTCCAATACTACACAAAAAGCCATATAGCATTTATTTATGCACTTTTCAAGTTTGTAGCCCTATTTATGTAATAACACAAGCAACATACCACCAACCATTATGACATCATTATGTTACAGTATGTCACAACAAGTGTCAGAAAAACAGATGTCGGTGTTGCTTTTTCCATTTATTTATTTATTAAGGAATAAAATGATTCAGGCAAATGGCACAATGTGCAGCTGACACACGTATCTATTTTTGACCTTCAATGTACAGCTGTGACACACTTCACTGTGCAGCTCTTACACATGTCTTCTGTCACAAACAGCTCGAGGTTTGTTTTGCTTGCTGTGTCCATTAGTGGTGTAATGGAACGTGTATTCACATCAAACCATCGTGGCTGCATGCAGTTACACAGAGAATACATGCTATGCACTATTAAATACAGTCATTTCACAAGCACCGTGTCACTGTAAACTGTTCAATTAATCAATGACTATAAACCTGGATTAGCCTTTTGTGTTTGTGTTGTTTTTAACTGGTTACAAATCATGACTTTAGTCTATTATTATAATACCAATGTCTGGGTGTCGAGTGTTCCAGCGGTCTAAAGCGCTGCCACTATGAACGGGAGGTCGCAGGATCAAACCCTCGCTCATGCAGTTTTGCCATCAAGCTGCCAACGCTCAGAAGGAGCACTATTGGGAGATGGCGCTCTCTCCCCACATCACTCCTAGGGTGATGTCGCTCAGCACAAAGCATCTGTGAGCTGATGTATCGGAACCGAGTCGCTGCGTTTTCCTCCAAGAGCACTGTGATTTTAAAAAAGAAGCGGTGGTTGACTTCACATGTATCAGAGGAAGCATGTGTTAGTCTTCACCCTCCTGGTGTGTTGGGGCATCACTAGTGATGGGGGAGTCCTAATGAGTGGGTTGTGTAATTGGCCGTGTAAATTGGGGAGAAAATAGGAAAATTTTGAAATTAAATTATTAAAACGGGGATCATCAGTATTTTTGAAGATTTTTTTCTTTATAAGAATGACACTCTTTTTATGTCACAATAATACAACTACATTACATTACATTTGGAAGACGCTTTTGTCCAAAGTCAAGTAAATAGTCAAGTAAAAAAGTAATAGAAGTTGAAGGTAAAACGTCTTTAGATAGGGCTAAAAGGTGGTCAAAGGGAAATAATGGGATAGAGGAGTGAAGGAGGGGAAGAAGGAAATGAGGTTAGAAGTAGTTAGTGTGTTAGAGGTGTTAGGAGAGTAAGTGCTCTTTGAAGAGCTCTGTCTTCAGGAGTTTATTAAAGATAGCGAGAGATTCTCCTGATCTGGTAGTAGAAGGTAGTTAGTTAGAGGTGTTCAGAGAGTAAGTGCTCTTTAAAGAGCTCTGTCTTCAGGAGTTTATTAAAGATAGTGAGAGATTCTCCTGATCTGGTAGTGGAAGGTAGTTAGTTAGAGGTGTTAGGAGAGTAAGTGCTCTTTGAAGAGCTCTGTCTTCAGGAGTTTATTAAAGATAGTGAGAGATTCTCCTGATCTGGTAGTGGAAGGTAGTTTGTTCCACCATTGGGGAACTCTGTATGAGAACAGTCTGGATTGTTTTGTGTGAATGTTTGTTTGGTAAAACGAGGCGACGTTCATTGGAGGAGCGCAGCGGCCGGGAGGTAGCGTAAGCCTTCAGGAGTGAGTGCAGGTAGGAAGGAGCTGTTCTGTCATCACCTTGTAGGCGATTGTAAGAGCCTAAACAAGCCTAAACAAATACTTTAGGTACCACAGCAACCACCTGACATCCATCTGAGACACCACAGAAGCTGCAGGGGATACCATAGCGACTTAGCAAAATGCCTAGCAACCACCTACCAACACCCTAGTATATCATAATAATGACTTAGTATCTAAAAAAATAACAACTTAGTATTTCAAAATTATGTAGTATCTCAAATTGACTTTGTATCTAAAAAATATTTAGTATCTCAAAATGAGACAAACTATGACTAAGTATCTCTTAGTGTCTCAAAATAATGGGATAGCATCTCAAAATAGTAACTTAGTATATCTCATTATAATGACTTAGTATGTCAAAATCTTGATCTTGGCTAAAAACAATTGAAGGCTAATATTTCTTCTCAGGAGAGAGACATTTTTTCAGACCCTTTTTAAAGTGCCTTGCATGAATGCTCTCTCTTTCTTTCTTTTTTTTCTTTCTTTCTCTCTCTCTCTCTCTTGTTCAGTACTTCTATCTACATTAAGTTTTTGTGGATAGTTCTCCGTTCAGTGAGTTAATGATGCAAGTCTCAGTTAAAGAGATAGGAGGGAAATGTGAGCTGCATTCAGGGCTCAATATGAGAAGTATAATTTAATATGAACTGGACAGAATGTCAGATTTAGGCATGCTGCACGTGTAATTAACTCTACAGATTTAATGTGTTTGCTTTTCCACCTAATCAGGCGTTGGAGGCAGAGAGGACTTTTAACTTCGGTCTTAAAACTGAGGCATAATTTCCAGCACTGGATATATACTGTACAACTGCCAAGTTTCTGTGCATGCATACACATTAAGACCCTGATTAAGTTTTATATAATAGATTTATAGTGGTAATATGTATATTAGAAATGCATTGGTACATGTTTTATGTAGAGTATTTGTGAGCGATTGCACAATGCCCTGTCTCTTGATTTTTTACCAATATGTCAATCAATTAGTCAATCAGTGAATCAGTAAATATTTTGTGTTGAATATTTATTAAGATATAATTCAGATAGCTAGTAGGTTTTAGCCAAATGCATTTACACTTTTTTTCATATGCATTTCTGGTTACTGGAATATGATTGCTGTGTTGGGTGGAATATGGAAATATGCTTCACAGTGCCTTGAAAAAGTTTTCATACCCCTTGAAATTTTGAACGCATTTTTTCATGTTACAGCAACTTATGTATTTTGTATATGTACAGTATCTCACAAAAGTGACTACACCCCTCAAATCTGGTATTTTTTAGCTACTTATTTTCAAATTATTAATTATTAATTTATCTCTTTATCTCTATTTTACATTTTTGCCTGTCCATTTATCCTTTTATTCTGAATTTTTTATTTACTAATTAAATCTTAACTATTCGTTTGTTGCTTTTTCCATTTTATTTTTTTATTCATGAAGTTCCTTATTTTAGCTTAACCTGATTAAATATTTAATTAATTGTATTTTCTTTGTATTTTATATCTTTTAGTTGTAAACGCTCGGCTGCATTAGAAATTGAGGGTTACCCCCAATGTGTTCTTGAGTTAAAAAAAAGATTCAATGATTAATCCCTGGACTTCCTGAAGAGTATATGTCTTCACAGGTTTTTAAGCAAATTCCAGAACTTTAGCCAAACAAATATACAGTAGGCCTACTTGCATATAACCTGTGATGCGATAGTTACTTTGAAAAAGTAATCAAATTACTGATTACCACTTTAAATAGTAAATTTATGGATCTGTCTGCAAACGCTAGCTGTGGACTCATTTTTTCAAGTTCCTTAACTAATCTTAAAAATAATAAATACTCCTGGGGTTTTAAACATGATCAAAGCTTGGTGTATCTCTTGATTCTAGTCGTTACAAACTAGCTACGGATATTTTAAAGTAAACAACAAAGCACTTTTGTTAGTAGCTCTGGATAAGCGACTATAAGGTGCACCTAAAATCCTTAAATTTTCCCAAAACTCATCAATGCGCATTATAATCCAGTGAGCCTTATGTGTGAATTTTACCTGTCAGGTTGTAAGCAGCAGTAAAGCCACTCCAATTAATTACAGAGTATAAGGAAGTTAGCGCTGTTAACCGCAGCTGGCTATGCTACTTACCAGAGCTGTCTAGCGCCGCTAACCGGGGCTGGCTAGTGCTGCTAACCGGGGCTGAGTAGCACTGCTAACCGGGGCTGAGTAGCACTGCTAACCGGGGCTGAGTAGCACTGCTAACTGGAGCTGAGTAGCGCTGCTAACTGGGGCTGAGTAGCACTGCTAACCGAAGCTGAGTAGCACTGCTAACTGTGGCTGAGTAGCACTGCTAACCGGAGCTGGCTAGCACTGCTAACTATTGCTGGTCAGTGCTGCTAACTGAGGCTGGCTTTGCTGCTAACTGGCACTGGCTAGCACTGCTAACCGCAGCTGACTATGCCACTAACTAGAGCTGGCTAGCACCGCTAACCGGGGCTGGCTAGTGCTGATAACCAGAGCTGAGTAGCACTGCTAACTAAGGCTGAGTAGCGCTGCTAACCGGAGCTGGCTAGTGCTGCTAACCGAAGCTGAGTAGCACTGTAACTGTGGCTGAGTAGCACTGCTAACTGGGGCTGAGTAGCACTGCTAACTGGGGCTGAGTAGAACTGCTAACCGGCACTGGCTAGCACTGCTAACCACAGCTGGCTATGCTGCTAACCGCGGCCAGCCCTCACCCACGGACAAAATACTGGAATTCTAAGCTTAAGTTACTGTAAATAACGGAAGCGCTTTACTCACCCAAATAGTTTTTAGAAGAGAAATCTGTGTAGATTAACATCCAGCACTCGTTTGACTTTAAAAGAAAAGAAGTTTAAAAGAACAGTTTAAAAGAACAGTTTTGTTTACTTCCTCATTAGAAGGGAAACACAGCGACACCCTTGCTCACTTTAATGTATAGGCATCCTTACTAGTTTCACTTAATGTATGAAAATAGACCAAAAAATAGATGTTTATTGTTAGTTTACTGATATAGTACAGTGCGCCTTATAGTCCGAAAAATACAGTAAATCTCTGCTAAATACAGTAAAAGTTAGTTTACCCGTTACTGAAAAAAATTAGAATTAGACTTGACTTGATGTCACCATGCTTCAATAAAAAATAAGATAATCAATCTTAAGTATTGATAATGTGGTTTTGTGAGATTTACTAAAATGCAGCAGCAGCAGATCTTTATTTACTCTGCCCCGCTGCCCTGCCGTCCCCGGAGGACTGCACTAAACATTCTCCTCTGCATTATGATGAAACCTAAGCCCGAACTGCTCGCATGTCACATTGAAATAGAGACTGTGGCCAGCGCTGAGCTCAAGGACGTCGGACACGGACAGTTAAAAAAAAAAAAAAAGACACACCTAGGATTTGAATCTAATTCCCAGCTCTACCACTTACCTCGGCTAAGCTGAACTCTTACTGAGAGTGTCCTCTGGGCTTTATGAAGCAGATCTAATGGAAAATTCCCAACACCCACTGCTCATAAAAACACCACCGCATTCACCCTGCACTAAACATAAATTAAACAGCAACCATTTTAAACCGGATAAAAAACAGATTACATTTTAGAAAAGGTTTAGAAACTGTTCCTGTTAGCAGCCTAATAAGATTAATAATGTGTATGATGAGTTTTTGCCTAAATATTTGTTTTCATTTACTCATGAGGCACTTAAAAGAAGTTCCTCACGCCCAATATAACCTAAAATCATGGCTCATTTATTAATACTTAGCATTTCATCTCAGAAACTGCAGCTTGTGCACTGCTGTGGATTGAGAGTTTCTATTTTTTAACCTTTTCTTTTAATATACTGCCCACACTACTTTCTTAGAAGTACTTTTTTGCACAATAAGGCATTAGCAAACAAATAAATTATCTTTATTATAAATCTATAATGTTTCTTTTTTTAAATGGCTGTAAACTTTTGCCCCAAGTTTTGCTCTATACACAAATCTTTGCTTTAACATTGTTGTCCAGACACCTGAATATTTCATAAGCTAGTAAGCTGATAGAACAGATTTTTCCCATTATGTCTTGTTTTTTTAAATGTATATCTTCTAATATTTATGTTCACAGAGCAGGCAAGGGCCAGTTTTAAATTCGATATACAGCTGACACTCTACACCTCACCTCATTAATCATTCTATGCTGTGCTCTTGCAGTCATCTTTACAGGACGACTACGCCTAGGGAGAGTTCAGTGCTGAACTTTCTCCATTTGTAGACCGTCTGTCTTACTGGGGAAACATGAACATCAAGGCTTTTAGAGATACTTTTGTAACCCTTTCCAGCTTCATGCAAGTCAACAATTCTTGAACGTAGGACTTCTGAGAGCTATTTTGTGTGAGGCATGATTCATATCAAGCAATGCTACGAATAAACAGCAAACTCAAAACTGGTATTTTTTTTTTATAGGGCAGGACAGCTTTAACCAACACAACCAATCACATTACATCCTGACTCCAATTAGCTCTTAGAAAAGTCATTAGCCTAGGGTCCACATACTTTCCCCCCTCTCACTGTGAATGTTTGTCTATTGTTGTGACTAAGATGAAGATCAGAACACATTTAATCCCATCTTTTTTGTGTTATTCCAAACTTGACCTACATTGAGGAGAAGGGGAAATGCATGACAGCAGTGAGGAAGGTTTTCACTAGCAGGATAGTAAGAACATTTTTTTTGTATTTTTTTAGGGGGGGGGGGGTGATTATGGGCGTAAACTGTTTAGATACATATTGTATTTACTGGCATTTACTTTTTTTTTATTTAATTTAATTTGAGGTAAATTTAGATAACTTCAACTTAGTTTCAAGACTTAAATGTTACATAGACTAAATAAATGAATCCTTTCTTTTAGTAACCTTTTCTTAAATTACAATTACTTAATTTATACAATATTACTCAAATAATTTATGATACATAATATATTATTATTCCTGAAATTTTAAAATACTTTAGTATACTAAAAATAATGTATCACATGCCATCCATGTGTTGAGACAGTGATGTCTGTTTATGAAATAAATCTTTGAGATTATGTAAATATTTGAATGTGTTTTAACTAAAATATTTAAATTTCAGTAATATTGTTTAAATTAAGTGATTGTAATCAGGTAATATCATATGCAGAATTTAAGTAAAGTTTACTAAAAGAAAGGATTGACTGAAGTTCAGTTCACTTATTTACTCTGTGTAACATTTAAGTCTTGAAACCAAGTTGAAGTTACTTAAATTTATCTGAAATTAAATTTACAAAAAAAAAGCAAATGTAGAAAGTTGTGAAACTTTTTAAGTAAATTTTACGCATCTTTTTTTTCAGTGTAGGTCAAAATAGGTTAGAAAATCCCCCTTTTACTTGCTGTAGACTTACACAGAGATCACTGTAATCTGATACAGTATCAAATGTAAAACATGCAAGTTAGTAGTGTGTTTAAGAGGTATCATTATTCTGTATGCTGTTCCATTTTGGCTTTATATAGCAATATACTCTATCAGTTCTAAAATAACTCATATAAATTTGTTACCGTATTCAGACACTGTATTTTGGAATAAGCATGTATGATAGCATAATTCCAGATAAATTATAATCGTCTTCACAATTATGATTATAAAAATATTATTACAGTGTATTATAAAACATATAAACATCTAAACATCTAACACATGGCCTTTTAACTTGCAGACAAGTACCGCGTGTTCTGCTGTGTCTCAGTTGTAAAGTAATGGAGAATGAAAAGAGCAAATGTTAATTATGGAACAAAATGTGCTCGACCACACAGACTCACTCAAACACAAACATACTGCAATAAATTCCCATGAAATTACTTTACATGACCCTGTATGCTCTTCACCAACCATCATAAATCACTACTGATACCAGCATCTGCTACAAGCTTAAATGCACTTTTGACAGCCATATGTTTGTGTGTGTGTGTGTGTGTGTGTGTGTATTCAGTATACAGGCAGACTCTTTGCTCTGGTGAAAGTCTGCATGATATTAAAGATAGCTGCTTGCACTTGGACTGGGTATTGTTTAAAATGTTTTGATACCGATACAATATATACTGATATATTAAATTGATATCAATACAGAAACTTTTTTATTGTAACAAAAAAAAAAATACAAAAAGCGATAATTATTTTCACACAAAGTAGTAATTTACTTGTTGGAATGAAAACTTTGAGCATTATTTAAACTTTTTTTTTCCTTCTGCATAATGCTGGATGCAGTTCAGTTCTTTTTAAGAGAAATGCTTGCTCATTCCTGACTGATGGTATCCCTTGCTGTGAAAAAAAATCTTCTCCAGAATATTATGAGTACAATCCCCAACCCTCACCCACAAAGGCAATTATTTATTTAATTAATTTTGACAATAATGATAATAAACAATATTTTGCATTATTATTATTCATAAATGTGTTTGGTAAAGTTTTATATTGTTATAAGGTTAATAATTGGTTGCTCAATATATTATTGAAAACTATATATGTATGAAAGGGTTAATTGATATTGCAGCATTTCTGCTAAAACTTGTGCAGCTAGAGAGTCAGCAAATGAACGCTTTTTTTACACTCTACTTACATAAATTAATTGAAATAAAACATTTATCATCACTTATTATGCTTGGTATGAGTTTACTTCCTCTTCACACACTGGCAAAAAATTCCAGCTGAAAGACAAAAGATACCAGCTGTTTCCACAGAGCTAGCAGAGCTAATTTTAGCATCTATGTAAGTTTAACCCACATGTGTCTTGAGAAGAACTGCTAGGGTAATTTATGACTGAAATTGTGCTGCTTAAGTAAAGTTGTGATTAAAATAGCATGCATGATATATGCAAAAAATAAATAAATGCATGATTAGAATAGCACTGCTGAGGTAGATGTACTGTATGATGCTTTTGTGGGTATAATGTGTCTCCTGGGGTTTTAGAACTAAATAGTCAGTAAAGTTTTCTTCCTAAGCAACTGCATGCTGGCTTGTGAGTTAACTTCTTATTAAAACTTTCCATTCCACCTTAAATTCAGCTGCATTCACATAAATGCTGCGCAAGTGCCAGTATGGCTTTTCAGAGTGAAACAGGAACTGTAGCCGGGGGGCTAATGCTAGGCTACGCAGCCTCTATCAGCACAGCAAGAGCTGCACAGGTAGACGAGGTCTGTAGTTTTATAAATGTATTTTATTTAATTTTTTTCGCATACCTTACACACAATATTTCACCCCTTGGTGCTACCACTTTCCTCTACTCCTTCTATTTGAGTTAAATTCTTCCATTAAGAATTGGAACAAAGCACTGATATGTGTTCAGGAGTGCTAAGGTTCAGTAATTAGCTGCTGAAGGCACTGTATAGCTTCAGAAAGGGGGAAGGTGGTGCAGAAATTAATTATTACTGTCCATATCTTTATTCCTCTGTGATGGGGAGCTGAAATTAGCCTTGATTTGCTTTTATTTAATTTTATTTGTCCGTTCCACCTTAAATGTTGCAGCTCCTGCCCCCTGTTGCACTATTTAAGGTGGAACAGGAAAGTTAGCTATCTAGCTAGCTACTGAGACAAACCTCTAGCAATCTTTTTATGCTTGTTATGAAGAATTAGTCTATAAAACATGTAAACCACACATTAAACTATGGCAATATAGTGCTAATCTTCACTTTTAACAAGGAAAATACTTTTATTTGTGGATTTCTTTGGTTGCTTGTTCCTTCATCATACCAGTGATTCTCAAATTCCCTCGGTTTGAAGTGTGCATCGCAAAAATCTCTGTATAAAGGGCTAAAAAGCCCTATTCTTTCCCCCTACCCCTCCAGCCTAACAAGAAGATTAGCCAGATAATTTACTGCTATGAACAAATGCTGCTGTTTACACACTGATTGCGGTATGTGCAGCGTTCACTGCTCGCCGCTGTTTACTACATCTATTAAAACACTGTTTTAAGTGTTTAAAACTACTTGATTTGACTTGACTTCAGTGTTATTTACTTTCTTGTTCCTGTGTCAGACAGCTCTGACCAATCAGAGGCGACAACATGCTTGCATGGTTTATCTGTGCGCATTTTGGTGTGTTAAGATTTATGCCTGGGTGAAAGAAAAAACTTATCAACTGATCTGAACCATAGAAACGAACTACAGGTGTGAAAACGCCCTTTTAAACTCAGCAAATTACTGTAAGTTCTAATTCAGAAATCCTTACAAGCAATTAGAGATGTTTACAATAAAGTAAAAAGGTTTTCTCTATATAATTTGCCATGCATTTTTTTATTCCAGTGCCCCACATTGATTTTATCTCCCCTCAAACATACAAGTGTATACTAGTATTATAATTGACACCACTAATATAAATATAAATGCATTTAGCATTTCGTACTTCCATTTTTTTTAAATTAACATTTAAATATCCACTATGAAAACTTGAGTCTTAAGAAGAACAAGTGCAATTAATCACAGTTTATCACAGAATATTGTTGTGATTAATCTGATTAAATTTTAAAATCAATTGAGACCACTAATATAATGAATAATTGCATTTTGTACATTTATTCTTTTATTTACATTAAAATTTCCACTATAAAAACTTGCGTCTTAAGAAGAACAAGTGCGATTAATCAGTTTGTTACAGAATAATGTTGTGATTAATCAGATAAAATTATATTAATCGATTGACACCACTAATATAAATATAATTACATTTTACATTTATCACGTTCATTCTTTAATTTACATTTAAATTTCCACTATAAAAACTTGCGTCTTAAGAAGAACAAGTGCGATTAATCACAGTTTGTTACAGAATAATGTTGTGATTAATCAAATACAATTTTTTAAATCGATTGACACCGCTAATATAAAAATAATTGCATTTTGCATTTCGTACCTTTATTCTTTAATTTACATTTACATTTAAATATCCACTATAAAACTTGCGTCTTAAGAAGAACAAGTGCGATTAATTGCAGTTAATCATAGAATATTGTTGTGATTAATCTTAGTAAATGTTTTATTCAATTGACACCACTTATATAATAATTATATAATAATTTCTTACATTCATTCTTTAATTTACATTTAAATATCCACTATAAAACTTGCATCTTAAAAAGAACAAGTGTGATTAATCACAGTTTGTCACAGAATATTGTTGTGATTAATCTGATTACATTTTATAATCAATTGAGACCTCTAATATAAATATAATTACATTTTACATTTATCACATTCATTCTTTAATTTACATTTAAATATCCATTATAAAAACTTGTGTCTTAAGAAGAATTAGTGCGATTAATCACAGTTAATCACAGAATACTGTTGTGATTAATCTTACTAAATGTTTTAATCGATTGACACTACTAATATAAATATAATTTCATTTTGCATTTCGTACATTCATTCTTTAATCTACATTTAAATATCCACTAAAAAATTGCGTCTTAAGAAGAACAAGTGCAATTAATTGCAGTTAATCACAGAATATTGTTGTAATTAATTGAATAGATTTTTTTTTTATCGATTGTCTCCCCTAGTTTATTGATGTTCTGCAACAATTAGCAAAGATGGGCAAAAAAGGGAAAGCGAATAAATAATGTGAACTGTGGTCAAAATGAGTTCAGATGAAGTTTGTTTGAGTAATATGCGGTCAGAAGTTCTGCACAGTAGATGAAGTTTTGAGCCCTTTGCCCATTAATTCACCCTTTGCACCCGGTGTGAAATGACAAGCGACACAGAATCGTTCAGGCATACTGTGCTCGCCACATGGCGTCTGTTGTGAAATGAGCTTCACTTGATTTCAAATGAAGCAGAGAGAAGAAGCTGGCTTGCTAAGAATGCCTCCAGCTGCAGTGAGGTAAAGCAGATCATACAAACCACAAAAAACAAAGACTAAAAGAAGATACTTTGTATGACATCCTTAAAAATTATCCCAAAACTGCATCCAATTTTTTGCGTGTGTGTATTTTTTATTTTTAATAATAATGCATTTTATATGTTGATCATTTTTAGTAGGGCAGGACGGTAACAGAAAGAGATTTTTAGGTTAATTAATCTGTTTTTTTTTTTTATTAGTTAGTGTCAATTTGTTTTGTTATATAGATCTGGAAAAAAAATAAGAGACCACTTATAAATTATATGTTTCTTTGATTTTACCAAATTGAAAACCTCTAAAATATATTGAAGAGGAAGATGGATGATCACAAGCCATCAAACCAAGCTGAACGCTTGAACTTCTGCACCAGGAGTGGCATAAAGTTATCAAAAAGCAGTGTGTAAGACTGGTGTAGGAGAACATGCCAAGGTGCATGAAAACTGTGATTAAAAACCAGGGTTATTCCACCAAATATTGAATTTCTGAGGTTTTATTTGCACTATTTCAGCCATTTCTTATTTTCTGCAAATAAACGCTCTAAATGACAATAGAATGTCCAAACTCTCAAACTCTGATGCATCTCACCTTGCCATGAGCACACTGTCCAGTGTTCAGCGTCACTCACAAGATAACACCTCGGAACGTGTACATGTGTAGGTGCTCCCATGCTGTTTTCTGAGGTAACATTGTCCCAATGACGTTTGAGTTTGAGTCATGTTAACTTTAAGATAAAGTTAAGATAAAATTTAAGATAAATGAATTTTGGGAGAAGGGCCACGCCCTGAACTCCACCTCCTTATTTTGCAAACCCTATATATCCTACCTTCTCTCTTTTACTGTAACTGTTCGGTTTCACCTCTGCCCCGCCCCCTCTCCTCCCTTATTTTTCTTCCTCTGTGGCTCCAATCTCATGTAATGAGGGTGGGCGTTGTTGTCTTCACACTCCAGCTAGGAAGCCCACTGAACTCCAGTCCAAACCAGATAAACTCCATAGCTTGGCCTCTCCATCTCAGCCATTCTAGGGCGTGGTTTATGCAAGAGCAAACACGCATTTTTGTCGGCACCATAAAAAAATGGGTGTGCCTAGTCTCATTAATCCTAATCAGGGAGCCACTTTTTTTTTGATGCAGATGTGTTTTTTTGACGTGAGTAGCATCACAGCGCGCAGCATCTGAGATCTGTTACATCAGCTCACAGACACCTGGTGCTGATCTACATCACCCTTTGGAGTAATGTGGCGAGAATGTGCCATCTACCCACCCAGAGAGAGCAGGTCCAATTGTGCTCTCTCAGGGCTTCAGCAGCTGATGGCAAGCTACATGAACAGTATTCAAACCAACAATCTCCCAATTAAAGTGACAGTGCCTTAGTCCGCTGGACCACTCCTGAGTCCAATCTTAACAAACTTAACCCTGCATTGACACTAGCAAGAGACAGAGCGATAAGTCCCCACTCATTTCCTATAAAAGTATTTGACAAAATTCAATGAAATTACTAAACTGTATGCAAAGACATAAAAGAATATGTAAAGGAATTATAACACAACATTCTAAACAGACTACCAAACTCAGACCAAGCATAACAAGTGATTCTGGATGTTTTATTTCAATTCAATTCATTTTTTAATGATTAGAGTGTAAAAAATGAACTTAAACCTGCAGTTTGTCTGTTGTTTGTCTTTCGTTTGCTAATTCTACGGAGGTGCTTAGCTTCTGCTCTCTGAACTTTTGGGTGTCTTTGGCCCTTTGTTCCCACTCTCAACAGTGTGTTTATGAACATGGACGATTGATTTATAACCAGCATTGCTTATTTTTCATTTACTTTATTATTTACGTACTTCTAGTTAATATGACAATTTGGTGAAAAATGAAGGAAAGATTTTTGCTTTTGATGATTTAGTTGGCCTCTCGATTGTTAGCTTACTAGATTAGCCATCATGCTAACTGGCCACAACGATACATGCCCAAAATACGACAATGCGTTAAAAAGTGGCCTTAAACACACACTCAGGAGACAAACTGAGACAAAGTGATGTGAACACAGAGGGTCAGAAATTAAAAAATGTAAAAAGTTTAGGTGAACGTTTTTTTTTTTCACGTTTTTACGAAAAGGATGTGGAGCTCTGTCTATCAGTCCTGGTTTCTGGAAAGCTACAAGGTCTTTTCAGGTCATTTGACTTGCTCTCGAATTACATCCCTCTTTTTTTTACAGCAAAGCATCTGTATTGCTTTTTATTGGAGGAAATGTGAATGGCGCATCAGGCCTTGGGCGAACGGTGGAGGTCGCAGTGTTTTCTGGCTCTCGGCAGAGACTGAGCGAGTGACTGAGCGAGCGAGAGAGACTGAGAGAAAGAGAGAGAGAGAGATAGGGAGGAGAGATCATAGAGGAGCGGGAGTGAAGTCACCGCGCTTATCTGTCATTTCGCTGTGGGTTAAATGACTGCCGCGCTCGTGGCTGGAGGTACTCGGGGCCGCTTGCGCCCGAGGCGACCGCTAACAGGAAGAGATGCTCTCGCGCCGCGGAAAAGGAAGGGAAGAGCGGAAAAAAAGGGTTGAACCGGAGAGACTCGGGTAACCTTGGAGGCTGTCAGCGCGCGATACATCTGCTTTCTTTTAATATCTGACTCTACCTCCGCGCTTTTCATGTGCGCGCTCTCCTCCTGTCTGTCGAGGTCACTGACTCATTTACGGCTTCCTCTTTTTCCTTTTTGTTGGCGAGCGCTCCGCTGCTTTCATCACTTCCCTCCGAGAGCTTCATCCTCCTCACTTCTTCTGCCCTTGTTTGATCCGAGGATGCATTATTTTATGCTGGGGGTTTTTTTCGCCCTTGTACAAAAATACAATTTGTACACACACACACACACAGAGAAAAGAGAAAAAAATGTCATTGAACCCCAGTGTTACTGAATACATAACCCCATTATTCCCCCATTATTCCCACCGGGCTTTCTCTCTCTCTTTCTCACAACCTGTCTCTCTCTCTCTCCTCTCTCTCTCTCTCTCTCTCAATTTTCTTTTTGAAATTTTTTTCAAAAGGTAAAAAAAATAAATTTCATTCAAATGAAACAAGAAGTTAATATACAAAAGGTAAAAAAAATAAATAAATACATAACAATACATATACAAATATATATATTAACATATCTTACATATAAAAGTAAACATAAATAAATAAGATATTAATAACAGTGTTCTATGTTGTAATTATTTAAGAAGAGTAATAAGTAAGAAGATCTCTCTCTATCTCTCTCTCACAACCTTTCTCTCTCATTCTCTCTCTCTCTCTCTCTCTCTCTCTCAATCATATCAAATCCAATATCCAAATCCCCACTACCCTCAAACCTTCATACCTTGCCAGTGTTTTTTTTATCTTTATTTTACTGCAGTTTAATAGACTATAACAAACATGCACACAAACACACACACACACACACAGACACCCGTCCTGTCATCCTCCACTGAAAGACGGAGAGGGAGAAATATGTCGTCTGCAGTTAAATGAGAGGATTATCCCGCCGTTATGGCGTCTGAGGCAGCAAAGTAGCAAAGTTGCACCACCGCCGAAGCCTCAGAGCAAACAAAACGTTTTTTTCACTTTTTTTTTTTTGTACTTTTTTCGTTTTTTCTTCTCTCGTCTCTCCGTCGCCCCTCCAGCTTTGCATGATGAGTCTAACTAATGTCCCAAACACACAGAGAGAGGCATTACAGCTTATTACCATCGGGCTGACAGGTGATGGGCACGCAAAGAGCGCTCCTCTAACGTGATTTTTTTCTTTTCTTACTGAGCCCGTGGAAACGGATCTGGGCCGGTTGGCTGTGACTGACAGTTCACAAGGAGACGTGGATGAAAAGGACGGTTGTGTGGGAAATGCAGTGTGAGTGAGGATTGTGATATTGATTTGACGGTATGGGATAAATCCCTGGGTTTTCTTTTTTTTTTTTTCAGGAACTAATGGAATTTGTCGCGCCGCGACGCGCTTTCAGCCACAAATCAGATCTGCACAAAAGTTTCTAACATGCAGAATCCATTTCTCCTCAATTGATTTAATGCTTTCCTTGAAGGTTGACGGGCTTGGAAATTTCACTAGGGCGGCCTTGACTCGGCCCAGGGCAGCGACTGTAACTGCATATCTTAGTGGGTATTGCTTTTTGAAGCTAATGACAATACTATCAGGTGATATTTAATAATTGTACTGGACTAGAATCGCTGCATATTTGTTTCATTTAAGTTTTTTTGAATTGTAAATTAAAATTTAGTTTATACTAAGAATCATTGATACTCTGACCGAGACACTATTTTCTGACTATTACAGGTCAGTATGAACTGTAGTAGTCAGAGAATAGTGTCTGTGTCATTGTCACTTCGACCTTGGTCCTCTGCTTTAGGTATTGAGTCTGACGTGGAGTCTGGAATCACTCTTTTATTGTTTGGCCTTTTCTTTTTTATGTGACTAGTTTTATTTAACCCTTAGAACTCTATGGATGTATTTTACATCCAAAATCATATCTGTATAGATGGTGATTTGAGGTGATTTGGGATAAGATGGAGCTTCACAGCCTGAAGAAAATCAGCAGCTACTGTTCAGCACCTCCAGGAACTCCTTCAAGACGCTTAGAAAACTATTCCGGGTGACTCTCCCTCATGAAGACACTGAAATTAAAATACCAAGAGTGTGCAGATCTGTCCTCTAAGATAAATGTGGTGCTGAATGTGAAGTATAAAAAACATGTTCTGGTTTCTTTAACGCTTTTTTTGTTTACAAAATAATTCTGCTTGTGTTCCTGTCTAGCTTTTATGTCGCCAATATTAAATTTGCAATGTAAAAAATCGGAAAAGAAAAAACATATTGATAGACAACTTTGGACTGGTACTGTATTGATACACAATAACTATTTTGACCTACTGCTTTTAACTTCTGTATATATATATATATATATATATATATATATATATATATATATATATATATTTGTACAACAGTTAGTTCCGACCTCACAATCTGATTGGTTGAGAAGTGTTCTAGCCGTGCTGATATATGTGATAACATCACGGCATTCTCACACTAAACTTGTATCACTCTGCCGACGCGTTGCCGAGTAACGGCGTATACACACAGGACACCCGCAGCAGCGTTAGCTTAGCACAGGCTACCGCTCAGCCGCGGCACGCTCGGCCACAGCCCTCAGTGCTGGTTCGTCTTTTGCGGAAAAAAGGGAAAGAAAATCACTCGGTTACTGCCATCTGACAGCCAGAACGCTAACCAGCCAGGCTACGCTAAGCTAATACTGAGCTAAAGCAAGCTACGCTAACCTAACCACAGTCCAGCCGGCTAGCTAAATGCTTAAAAATGCGCAGCGTTCACCTGAAGACGACTCCACAAAGCAGGAGAAGAGAGTATTACAGTTATTTCACGCTCCTAACGTTACCATCTTCACTTATTCCCAATTTTTATTTCAAGCTAACTTTCGTGGTGTTAGTCTGTATGAACCATACACCGTTTTGTAGTTAAGTTTCAGTTCTGTTACAGTTGTTGTGGAACTACTTTTTGGCGGAAGGCACAGTCCATATTAAAGCATATTCAAACTGAATTTCTTAAAGTTGTAAAAAATGTTGTATAAAAGCAATAGAACACTCTAGGTCGTGTGTTATCACGAAAGACCGAATCACAGCCGTGATGTTATTCGTGATAACACACTCCCTCTCGTGTTCTATTGCTTAAATATATAGCAAACAAATTAGCATTATATTTACACTAAAGAAACTTCAGATACCCAAACCTGGATCTGTCACGGTCATCAGCAAGTCCCTATGTCCCCAGCATGTCAGTCTGACCATACAGTGTGAACATATAAATCACAGGCATTGTTCATACACGTCAAATAATTTAAATGTGCTCTCCACAACTCACATGATAAAAAAAAGCACATTGTCCGCCTGGCTGAATGTAGGCATGAATGCTAGAAAGGAAAATTACCAAAAAAATGCAGATTTATTACTGATTATTGCAGATTCATCAGGAAAACAGACATGAATTGACCTTTACTAAACCTTTTAATAGATCCTCATGAAGCGTCTTTATAAAAATGTTGAGTAGCGTTTCAGAGTAAACAGTTTGAATGTTTTGAACATCGACTGGACTGTATATTATATAACATTACAGGGCACTACAGGCCTGTTAGTCCATGCGATGCTGTTTTAATGGGCCACTTAGGCGCATCAGTGACATCGGCTGTTAAAGAGATGAGCTGTGTGGGAAGAGGGCAGTTAAGTGACTAAAACAGTTTAGCTTGTGTTTTCTGTCCACTCAGCATACCACCACTGTACGATGTCCTCATTCACCGTGTGCGTGTGTGCGTGTGTGTGTGTGTGTGCGTGTGTGTGCGCGTGTGTGAGTTCTCCTCCATCCCCCAGCCTCCTTCCTGCTCGCTATCTGTCTTGGTATATATAGCACACTTTTCATCTTTAGCTCCTCTGCTGTCTCTCTCCTTCTTTTTCTCACTCTTCTTTCTTTTTTCAGCTCGTTTTCACCTCTTTTAGATTCCATTCAGAATTAAACATGTTTACATCACTGGGGCATGAAAGAAATAGACCTACAGACAACCTTGAGTGCCTTGTTTCAGTATCTGAACTTTAGGAACACTGAAAAAAACTGATTTAGACTTTTTTGCATTATTTCCACATGAATTAAAAACCTTTTCACTAACAAAACAAATGTCAGTAATTCAGTTTAGTAACATTTGACAGTAATTTTTTTGTTTGCAATGTAGGGGTTGGTTTATAGACATTTTTCAATTCAAAAGTATCTTCATTTAAATGATCTGTTATGAATTCATATAAATCTAAGACGAATTTTTAAAATTAGCTTTTTTTTAACCCTGTGTGTGCGCAAATCTTTAATTCACTTTAATGTTGCATTTTGTTTTCATACTAAAAGTCCTGTATCAAATCATATTAAAATGTTTTAAAATAAAAATAAGAAAAAACATTCAATATTTTACCTAATTTGGACTATACAAACGTTTAAAACCTTATATAAAAAATAAAAAAACTTTTGATAAAAATGTCGTATAAATATATAAATTCTGTATTTCATTATAAAGCATTTAAGCAGAGCTGGTATATTTTATTATTACACAGCAATATACAGTATTTCAGATATTAATAATGTGTTAGACTGTAGTTACTCTTTAAGACATACAGCTCTGGAAAAAAGAAATAAGAGAGCACTTAAAAATGATGAGTTTCTTTCATTTTACCAAATTGAAAACCTCTGGAATATAGTCAAGAGGAAGATGGATGATCACAAGCCATCAAACCAAGCTGAACTGCTTGAATTGTTGCAGCAGGAGTGACATAAAATTATCCAAAAGCAGTGTGTAAGACTGGTGGAGGAGAACATGCCAAGATGCATGGAAACTCTATTTCTCAGCATTCTCAGCCGCTAAACTACAGTGACCCAGCTGAACATGACTCTGCAGAGTTCAGCCTCGCCCACCTTCTGATTGCTCATTTCCCACACCTGTTTGTACTAGTATAAACAGTCCTCTGTTTCCTTTGTTCCCTGCCGAGTATTATCTAGTTTATTAGCTCTGTTACGACGTGTTTTCCTTGCCCTCCTTATTTCTTGTTACTGACCTACTTCTCTCTTGCCTAGCCCTCTTGTTTTTGTTGTGGATATTCTGTTGCTGACCTTTCTTTCCTCTTTTGATTACTCTTTTGCTTTCCTTGCTTTCCTTTTATTCTGATTGGTCCACCGTGTACTGACTTCTGCTTCTGGCTTACTACGTTTTGGTATGTTGCTATTTATTGCTGCCCTGTTGTTTACTAGTTGTACATTGTACACCAATCCCTTTTGGTATCTGTATTAACATTAAACCATGTGTTTTCTAATCTAATAGCACTGGTGACCGATTGGTTGCATCAGTTTAGAAGCATGAACTGTTCACAGGAATGTTGGCTATGGGTCAAGACAAAAAGAAAGATTATCCAGCACAAATAGTATTCGATTAATCCAGTTTTGGCCATTTTACCTGAATGTAGCTTTAGCATCAGTCCCCTCTGAAAACAAGCAGAGAAACAAAGATTTTGTGCACAGAAAATCCAATCACTGCAATTGCATTGTTTAAAACTGAAAGGGAGGATGCAATATTTTATATAAAACTAATAACAGCATTGGCTGCTTTTGTGGAGGGATACATTTTACAGTTGCAGCTGTAAATTAACGCTAGGAAAAAGGCTTGAAATGATTTGCTCTCACAAGGGTGTTGTTATCTGAGGGCACTGTAGCAAAAAATCATCAAGCTCTGGCATTGAAACCCCTGCTATCTGAACTGCGCGATCTGCTAGTTGTAGCCAACGCTGTGGTGACCTTGTGAAGTCACAGTGCGAAGTCTCGTTTTTTATGAGACGGCGCTATGAAATATCACAACACAGAACTGCTGCTTCTCTTTGAAAGTGCTCAGGCTCAAGCAACAAAGAGATCCCATAACAATGGACCTAATCCGTGAGATAATAGTCGGTCTTTCCCTTTCTGCACTGGCCACTTTGTGCTTGATGCTCTACAGGCAAAAACAGTGAGAAAAACATTTGGGTTTTGATGTCCGTGTGTTGACTGTAATCATCTGAAATCATATTATTAACTACTAATAATCTACTGAACTATCTGGAAGGTGGAAGATGATGTGACAGTTAGTCTGTCACCATTTAAAGCATTAAAACTGTGCAGAGAGACAAATACAGGTTACATTTCATTTAATTAAAACAGGCGCAAGTTTTCCAAGTTACAGTATACTTACAAGATGGCATCCCCCTGAGATAGGTAATATAGTCTGTGTGATCCTCAGAAAGTTCAATGAATTTCCACACATGAGAAAGAAAGAGAGAGAGAGAGAGATGAGAAAGGGAAGGAGGAGCAGAGGGGGGACAAACAAGACTACAGTTATGTCTCTACCAAATAAATGCCAAATATTTCCACCAAATATCTTTTTATCGGAGCACATACTATTATACTGCAGTCTAATAATCAGGGCGAGATTTAAAAAAAAATTTTTGGGGGGGAAAGGTAGGGGGTGTCGGTGGACAGGGATGTGTACAAGTGTTTGTAGCAGATTTTGAGGGAGTAGAGGGAGGCTGTGTAAACAAAAGTGCATTATTTCTGTGTTTTTTTTTTTAGTTTGTTAAGTACCCAGTTGTAAAAAAAACAACTGAAATTTGCAATGACTTAAGATTATAGGACATAGACAAGCTTTGAGGCTCTGGTCAAACTGATAGTTAGCGTTTTTAGCTTAAGACAATATTCCCCAACATTAGCTCCCATTATTTTTTAGTAAGCTAGTACTAATAATATTTAATTTAAACAGATGCAAGTTTTCCAAGCTACAGTATACTTACGGTATAGCGCCCCCCTGAGGTACAGTAGGTGGTAATTTAGCATGAACATATGTGTGTGATCCTTAGCATGTTCAGTGTATTTTCACACACAAGAGAGAGAGAGAGAGAGAGATGAAAAAGAGATATGAGAAAAGGAAGAAGGAAGAGCAGAGGGGGGTAGATGCCTCTACCAAATAAATGCCAAATATTTCCACCAAATATCTTTTTATCGGAGCTCATAATATTCTACTGCAGTCTAATAATCAGGGCAAGATTTTGTTTTGTTTGACTTAGTAAAGGACTGAAAACAACTGCTGAAATCAGCAAGGACTTTTCAGCTCTCATTATTTTTACTATGCGATTACTAATAATATTTAATTTAAACACATGCAAGTTATCCAAGTTACAGTATACTCACGGTATAGCGCCCCCTGAGTAACGTGTGTAATCCTTAGCATGTTCAGTGTATTTCCACACACAAAAGAGACCGAGAGAGAGAGGGAAAGTGAAATGAACAAGAGATATGAGAATGGGAAGGAGGAGGAGCGGAGGGGGGACAAACAAGACTACAGTTATATCTACAGTTATACCAAATAAATGCTAAAAAACACTTTTCAAATATCATTTTTATGGGAGCTCATTATATTATACTGTGGTTTGATAATCAGAGCTCTTAAAGCTCCACTTGGTAGGAATGAGATGTTGTGCTCGTGGGCTCCCTCTACAGTTGTAGAGTGTAAAAAATGTTTCATGCGGATTAGTTTCTCTTTCTCGTTTTCTGGCTTTCACAGACATATTCGGTCTCTTTCCAGCTTCTGCCAGAGTGTCTGTATGTCCAGTAGTCCTTGAAGAACTGTTAGAACTAAAGGTCGGAAAGCAGGTCTCAGTTCTCACAAGCGTTGGTAAGCTGTAATTTTACTTTTTTAAAAAGATCAAAAATCAAGGAAATCCAAGTTCAGGACGAGATTTTTTTTTTGGGAAGATAGAGGGTGTTGGTTGATTTGTACAGGGAAGTGTTAGTGGCAGATTTTGAGGCCCTTAGTATGGGGTAGCAGGAGGCCGTGTAAACAGAAGCGCATAATGATTTGTGAAGAGTAGACTTTGATAGAACACCTGAATCTAATTTCACCTTCAAATTTCAAACTGCTAATCCTAGAGGATCACCTACTTTTGCCACTCATTTTCCTCAAACAATAAATGACCAAATATAATATTTTTATCTCCTTCGTTTAACTAGATTTTTTTTATTTGCTTTTTAGAAAATCTGATGATGTTTTAGGTCACATTTATTTAGAAATATAGACAATTCTAAAGGTTTCACAAACTTTTAAGCACCACTATAATATATCCCATTCCAGGCAGGTACAGTTGTGACCATATAATCTTATTTAAGTCTGTGCAGTTGTGTGGTTTGTTTTTTTATATGGAACAAAATAGGTGTCTTTTCATTTTCAGGCCAGCTCTTTTGACAAGACATTAAACCTGCGTATGCATCATCCGCAGCCTTGGTCGTCAGATTTAATGACGCGTACGTGACCCTATTTAGTCCTTGTCCTTGCTTTATGTGACTAAGCTCTGAACTGTAAACACACAGTAATCAAATTCATCTCCGCTTTCTCGTGTGCCGATTGCTGTGTATTGCGCATAATATGCAAATCAGCTCATATACAGCAACCAATTATCTTCCCCCCCCCCCCCCCCCCTCCACGTTTCATTCCAGAGATGATTGCTGCCTCTGGTCATCGTGGTCCGTGTGCATTCGAATGTGATATGCGAACATGTTGCTCATGCTTAAAGCTGAGTAGCTTGATGCATATAATAGACTGAATAAACTGAATTTACCTCAGGGGGGTAAAGACTAATAAAGACCTGGACTGAAGGAGGAGCAGCTTTGGTGCTGTTTGTGGCAGCAGTCCTCGTATTCGTGGTAAGGGGCCGTCACACGACTGGGAGGGGTTTTTGGTTGTAAAATGGGACTCAGAGGGAGGGATTAAGAGTGAAAAAGACATGTGAAAAGACTGAAATGGCTTTAAATCTGTTTTAAATGTCTCTTGGGTCCATTTGCACATGCACTTTACCCAGATATGAAGCTGATTCTCAAGACACCATTTGGTGGCAAAGGCAGCTAAAGAATCGACTGATGGTGAAAGAAAATGGTCTGAAATGGTAATAAAGTATAGATAAATGACAAAGGAAATAGTGCACGTGTGTTTACTAGGTGTATAAAAGAAAAGCTCAGTTTTGTCTTATCTAATATTTTATCTTCTGCCACATCTGTAGCACACAGTTAATTCCTAATTCCTGTGAATACTTGTCTTGATGATAGTTTACTCCAGTCTTTAGTAATTAAACTCAAAACACCGGAATGCAGCTAGCAGCTTAATGCTAACTAACAGCAAACTTCAGCAGTAAGGATTGAAGTGTGTTAGCTTGGATGCTAACTTTTTTTTTTTTTTGTTCCACCTTAAATGATGCAGCCTTTCTTGTCTGTTGCACATTTTAAGGTGGAACAGGGAAGTTAGCTTGCATGCTAGCTATTGGAATGCACTACTTGCTCATTTTTATGCTTGTTATGAAGAAAATGGCCATAAAACATTGAAACTTTACATTAAACTACGATATAATAGTTGCTATTGTCTCTTTGATTTGTGAGGTTTTTTGGTGGCGTGTGGGGCCATCTTGACAGTGATTCTCATATTCCTCTGTTTTCTCATATTCCTCTGAAAAAAAAATTCTGTATATTTTTTTTTCCCATATAAGCCCCCTCCCCCTTCCAGACTGAAAAATCGGGACACGCAAAACAGAGGGTTAAGGATAAGTAGTAGGACTAAGGGGTGAAATGGTAAAATGGGATTGGGCCTGAAGAGTAACCATTTATTATACCTTGGGTGTATTGACAAATATCTTTCAATTATGATTACTTAACTGTAGCATCTATAATTACATAATCATTGTGTGAAACATTTTTTTAGGCGTATTTTATATGCCTTTATATAAAAGATTACATTGTATTTTATATGCGTCTATATAGAAGATTAACCAATAATCACAATATATATTCTTTACACATATAGTTAAACATTGTTTGATCAGGCATGTAACTAACACAGACTCTATTATATGACAAACTAACCCACACGATACATAAGGCATTTACTAACACATAGGATCTATTGTATGGCCTACTAACCACGTGTTATTGACATATTAGCATATAACATATGGAATCTATTGTGTGACTTGTTTAGCTCACGCTTAAGGCATCTCGGTCGCTGCATGATCCTAACTAACGGCCATCAATCATCGGCTGGTACACTCTGTGTGAACTCGACTGGTACACTCTGTATGAATTAAATTGCTACAGAGGAGGCTCTTGGACAGAGCGGCCTTCTCTGTGTGTGGGTGCCTCCCTGAAACCTGCAGCTGCTTCAAAGCGGGCGGTGACGCGCACACACACAGATAAGGCCGCAATGTTCAATTCTGGAAGAACACAGTCAAGGCCAAACACTAGTGGTCCGGTCAGACACGTGAAACGGATTACTAACACGTGAAATTATGCATATTAACATGAGATGATTTTAGCAACGCCTCATCAGGAGGTTTCATGTCATTTGGGGTATAAACATGGAGTCAGATCAGAGGGGGGTCACAACTTCTACTGGGACGGCTGTTAACTGTCTTGTATGTATTGGTTCTCCTGAATTCAGTAATAAATACTTGATTTGCTTTCAACTTCACTCCACCTGTCTGTGACTCTCTCCATCAAAACGAACACGCAGGGGAGTTGTACCCCGGATGAGGGGTGGGGGTAACCCATCTTTCATTTTCTTTTTACAACAGGCCTTAATTAAAAAACACAATTAAACTGCTTTTCCAGGGATATTTCTTTGAAATATCACCTGTCGTCTTTACGAATACTGCAAAAAACCAAGTGTCATCTATAAATGCCTCTAGCGTTTGCAGTGGAGTAAGCGAAAATATATCTGAGCCTTCAATCACACATTTATAATTGCTGTGCCATTTCTCCTCCTGTCCTGCAGGTGGCGGTGCAGGCAGCCAGACGACCATTCTCCATGAGGAGCAGTGGAAGATGCCGGCTCTGCCAGCGCTGCTGCTGTCGATTCACCTCCTCCTCCTCCTCCTGCTGCTGACCATGGCACCGTCCTCTATTAGCCAGGCTCCTTCTCTCGCTGCCGTTAGGATGGGTGAGAAATCAACTTCTCTGAATTTACAGAAACAACCAAAGTATAAGCACAAGCATCTTTTTAAACTCCACCATGAGCTGAACTGCTTGATTTGTTGCACCAGGGGTGCAGGCATAAAGTTATCCAAAAGCAGTGTGTAAGACTGGTGGAGGAGAACATGCCAAGATGCACGAAAACTATGATTAAAAACCAGGGTTGTTCCACCAAATATTGATTTCTGGACTCTTAAAACTTTATGAATATGAACTTGTTTTTTTGCATTATTTAAGGTCTGAAAGCTCTGCATCTTTTTTCTTATTCAATATTTTTTATTCCTACATTGTAAATTAATACTGAAGTGATCCAGACTATGTAGAAACACAAAAGGAATCATAAACAAACCAAAATACTTTGTGAAGCATTTAGGTGGCTCCTATCTGGGGTGCCATTAACTTACGGTTAACAGGCTGATGAACGTGTCCTGTGCAACAGAGGTAACTCTTGGTCTTTCTGATGAGAGCCAGTTTCATCATATTGTTTTGACGGTCTTTGCGACTGCACTTGAGGATGCTTTCAAAGTTCTTGATTTTTTTTTGTTGGATTGACTGACCTTCTTTCTTTAAGTATTTTTTTTCTTTATTTAGTTGAGTAGTTCTTGTCATAATATGGATTGGAACATTACTCAAATATAGCTATTCACTGTATACCAACTCTACCTCTTTACAACTTTACAACTGATGCTCTCAAACACATTAAGAGGGAAAAAAATCAAGGAAGGTCCAGGTGACTATTTAGCAAGATGTGCAGGCTGGAAAATGTTAAAATAACTAAAAAAAAAAAATGAATTTAAGGTGTGTCCAAACTTTTGACTGGTACTGTATAAAGTCAGGTTAATTTATATATATCTATCATAACATACCAGAACATTACCTCCATTAACAGGTGAAGCAAAAAGCATTGATTAACGTTATGTATAGTGGTATCTGTCAAGGGCAGAATATACAGCTCTGGAAAAAAAATAAGAGCCCACTTTTATTATGAAATTATGAATCTCTTTGATTTTACAAAATTGAAAATCTCTGGAATATAATCAAGAGGAAGATGGATGATCACAAGCCATCAAACCAAACTGAACTGCTTGAATTTTTGCACCAGGGGTGGCAGTTAAAGTTATCCAAAAGCAGTGTGTAAGACTGGTGGAGGAGAACATGCCAAGATGCATAAAAAAAACTGTGATTAAAAACCAGGGTTATTCCACCAAATATAAATGTCTGAAAACTTTATGAATATGAACTTGTTTTCTTTGCATTATTTGAGGTCTGAGAGCTCAAATAAAGCATTTGCTTTTTTTTTTTTGTTATTTCAGCCATTTCTCATTTTCTACAAATAAATGCTCTAAATGACAATATTTTTATGTGGAATTTGGAAGAAATCTTGTCTGTAGTTTATAGAATAAAACAACAATTTTACTCAAACATATATATCTCTCTATAAATAGCAAAATCAGAAAAACTGATTCGGATTCAGAACTGATTTCCAAGAAGGCCGAACATCACAATTTACAGGACTTACAGGATTGGCTGCCGTGTCTTGAATAGTCAGATCTGTCATGGCAACACAAGGGAGACACACTCAGTATTATGCAGATGGTGCTAATGTTATGACTTGAAAGCGTTATAAGCTGAAATAGCCTAAAGGCTGTTCATTGAGTGCGTGCTAGAAAGTGTTGGGACTCCGCTGGGGCCAGAGGCCAGGCAGGTTTCGGTATACTTCTTGCCGAGATGATGTTTGCCTTCCATTGGAGGAGAATCTGACGTAATCGCGGAGAAAGAACCGCAGATGCAGTCGCGCGGAGGGTTTGCCTGCTCTGTAATGCAAATGGCAGAACTGGGTGAACTCCACAGATGAAAACACTGTTCCGCAGAGGCTGAGAACGGTTGATTGAAAGTGACAGCTAAAACTAAGTCGCAGATAGTAGGTGGTTTCAGCTAAGTGCAAACTCCGCGAGCATTGTTTTAATGGAACAAAGTCTTGTTAGAGTATTGTCTTTGTACAGTTTTAGAGTGAAAAAAGTAAAGGAGCACCGCGCAAAGTTTGGGCTCCCCAAGAGATTTGAGCTTTAAACTCAGTTTTACTGGGCATATAGACCTTAATTAGCTTGCTAGAGCTGTGGCACATTAATAGTAAGTAAGTTAGCAAGTAGGATTTATTTATTAAGCGCTCTTTAAACAACTTGCATTGACCAAGCTGCTGTACATGAAAGATACGAACAAATTAAACTATACATGAGATTAAAAAAGGCAAAAAAAGGAAACATGCATTAAAAACATCTAATTTTACTGCAATCTCTTGCTATTCAAATGCAAATTTGTACAACTAAAATTTTAGTCCTGATTTAAAAAACAGAATTGAAGTGACTAGGCGAAGATTAGGTGGTAGACTGTTCCATAGTCTGTGTTTATATTAGTCAGATAATAATCAGATTTTTGCTATAAAACCAGCTTGTGCTGGGCGTCATAGCCAAAATTGCATACCACGTTTTTTTCCCCAAGATTTTGATGATATCACGGTATTATAATTTTATTTATTTATTTTTTTTTAATGACTGGGCTGTAATATAGGTTTGTGATTTACTGTACTGTTAGGAGTACATATAATATTAAACACCAAGGCTTTAAATTAAGGCTTTGGATAGTATTGGGTTTACTTTGTACATAAAAAGTGAAGAAAATATGAAGAAATCAGACTTTATTAGCAGAAAAACAGCTGAAGAATGCAAACAATAGGCCTCCTGTTAATGGCACTCAGTCCTGTTACTGGAACTCACTCCTGTTACCGGCACTCTTCCTGTTACTGGAACTTACTTCTGTTACTGGAACTCACCCCTGTTACCGGCATTCAGTCCAGTTACTCACTGCCTGTTGCAACTGCCTCCTTCAAGTCCCACCAGAAATTTTCTATACTCCAGAATCTTCCAGCCCTTCTTCTGCAACCAAGCCATGGTAGAATTGGAGGTATGCTTGGGATTGTTGTCCTGTTGTAAGGTCCTTATTGTATGGGATATAAAACCTCCCTCTGACAGGTCCTGTCTCAGTTCTTTAGATGTATATCCCTCATCAAGGATGTGCTGATTGATTGACATCACCCTTGGAGTGATAGGGGAAGGAGCACCATCTACCCACCCAGAAAGAGCAAGGACAACCAATTGTGCTCTATCAGGGCTTCAGCAGCTGATGGCAAGCTAAATGACCAGGATTCGAACAAGTGATCTTCCCAAAACAGTGGCAGCGATTTAGACTGCTGGACCACGCAGTGCCCAAATCTATCCATTAGTAAAATACACTCTAAACATGACTGCTCATGGTAATGATCCGATGATAAATAACATACTAGATGTTACGTTTTTTTTTTGTCTTATCTTTGAAGTCTTATTTTGTTGTTCCGCCAAATGGCTCTTCCTCTCCTCTCAGACATCTGAAGTTAGGAATCAGCTTTCACCTTGCTTTCAGCTATTTCGGAGGAAGTGTCTGTGATCTGAAGTGCCTCCTAGGTAACAAAGCAGAGGGAAATTGACTGATATGGAAAAGCACATTTCTTCATAAGGTCTGTAATTTTCTTCCTCCTTCCATCAGCATTCTGAAAAGTGCTCATAGTCAAAGCTAAGCAAGTAGCTTCTGAGACTGAATTCATTTTTATTTCATTAGCTCTATTCACAGAGGGACTATTGGAGTACGCTGGCATAGAATAAGCAAGAAATAAAATGCGTAAAAAAAAGCAGAAATAGCAGTGATAATACTGAATAATACAGTCAATGAAAAACTCAGTCAATAGAGCATCCGTGCAGCATGGAGATGACTACAAATGCAGCAGACATAGAGCTATAGGTCTTCACATTGATCTCTTCCCAGGGCAATAAGCGTCAGGCATACCGACAGAGGATTTCTCAGGTAAGCTCCGTTTTTACCCAGTGATTAAGGTAAACTTTTGCTCAGCACACAGAACAAGAGGTAATCTTGGACCAATTTCCCTCACATACCAGTATTATTAGTTCAAACACAGATGCAGGGCAGCTAGAATTCAATTCTAGGCTCCCAGCATTTCTCAAATAAGGTAATGATCTAATACACACGCTGTTAGAATAGGAAATCATCTTTTTTAAGTGGCAATATTCGCCCCTGCTGACTGAAATTGTGTGACATTATTTGTAGGAAGATGAGCATCTGGCGAAATATGAAAAATAGCATTTTACCTGGATCATAATACTAACAACTAATCTCATTTAACCAGCAGAGAATATAGATTTATTAAACTATATACAGATTCAGTTTCCTTTCTACTTTAGTGTCAAGCCAGTACTATCAGTTTCAGTTACAAATGAGGATTAAATAAAGGTGGATTGAGGGTGGATTTTCCAAAACACTTAAAACAATGAGAAGCATTTTTACAGCCATTGTCAAAACAAATGCACAGTATATTGCAGTCCTGTTACTCGCACTCATTTTTGTTTCTCGAACTAACTCCTGTTACTCACACTCATTCTTGTTACTCGCACTCATTCTTGTTACTAGAACTCACTCCTGTTACTCACACTCATTCTTGTTACTAAAACTCACTCCTGTTACTCACACTCATTCTTGTTACTCGCACTCATTCTTGTTACTAGAACTCACTCCTGTTACTCACACTCATTCTTGTTACTAAAACTCACTCCTGTTACTCACACTCATTCTTGTTACTCGCACTCATTCTTGTTACTAGAACTCACTCCTGTTACTCGCACTCATTCTTGTTACTAAAACTCACTCCTGTTACTCACACTCATTCTTGTTACTCGCACTCATTCTTGTTACTAGAACTCACTCCTGTTACTCGCACTCATTCTTGTTACAAGAACTCACTCCTTTTACTCGCACTCATTCTTGTTACTAAAACTCACTCCTGTTACTCACACTCATTCTTGTTACTCGCACTCATTCTTGTTACTAGAACTCACTCCTTTTACTCGCACTCATTCTTGTTACTAAAACTCACTCCTGTTACTCACACTCATTCTTGTTACTCGCACTCATTCTTGTTACTAGAACTCACTCCTGTTACTCGCACTCATTCTTGTTACTCGCACTCATTCTTGTTACTAGAACTCACTCCTTTTACTCGCACTCATTCTTGTTACTAAAACTCACTCCTGTTACTCACACTCATTCTTGTTACTCGCACTCATTCTTGTTACTAGAACTCACTCCTGTTACTCGCACTCATTCTTGTTACTAGAACTCACTCCTTTTACTCGCACTCATTCTTGTTACTAAAACTCACTCCTGTTACTCACACTCATTCTTGTTACTCGCACTCATTCTTGTTACTAGAACTCACTCCTGTTACTCGCACTCATTCTTGTTACTAGAACTCACTCCTTTTACTCGCACTCATTCTTGTTACTAAAACTCACTCCTGTTACTCGCACTCATTCTTGTTACTCGCACTCATTCTTGTTACTAGAACTCACTCCTGTTACTCGCACTCATTCTTGTTACTAAAACTCACTTCTGTTACTCACACTCATTCTTGTTACTAGAACTCGCTCCTGTTACTCGCACTCATTCTTGTTACTAAAATTCACTCCTGTTACTCGCACCCATTCTTGTTACTAGAACTCACTCCTGTTACTCACACTCATTCTTGTTACTCGCACTCATTCTTGTTACTAGAACTCACTCCTGTTACTCACACTCATTCTTGTTACTAAAACTCACTCCTGTTACTCACACTCATTCTTGTTACTAAAACTCACTCCTGTTACTCGCACTCATTCTTGTTTCTCGAACTCACTCCTGTTACTCGCACTCATTCTTGTTACTAGAACTCACTCCTGTTACTCACACTCATTCTTGTTACTCGCACTCATTCTTGTTACTAGAACTCACTCCTGTTACTCACACTCATTCTTGTTACTAAAACTCACTCCTGTTACTCACACTCATTCTTGTTACTCACACTCATTCTTGTTACTAGAACTCACTCCTGTTACTCGCACTCATTCTTGTTACTAAAACTCACTCCTGTTACTCACACTCATTCTTGTTACTCACACTCATTCTTGTTACTAAAACTCACTCCTGTTACTCACACTCATTCTTGTTACTCACACTCATTCTTGTTACTCGCACTCATTCTTGTTACTAGAACTCACTCCTGTTACTCGCACTCATTCTTGTTACTAGAACTCACTCCTTTTACTCGCACTCATTCTTGTTACTAAAACTCACTCCTGTTACTCACACTCATTCTTGTTACTCGCACTCATTCTTGTTACTAGAACTCACTCCTGTTACTCGCACTCATTCTTGTTACTAGAACTCACTCCTTTTACTCGCACTCATTCTTGTTACTAAAACTCACTCCTGTTACTCACACTCATTCTTGTTACTCGCACTCATTCTTGTTACTAGAACTCACTCCTGTTACTCGCACTCATTCTTGTTACTCGCACTCATTCTTGTTACTAGAACTCACTCCTGTTACTCGCACTCATTCTTGTTACTAAAACTCACTCCTGTTACTCACACTCATTCTTGTTACTCGCACTCATTCTTGTTACTAGAACTCACTCCTGTTACTCGCACTCATTCTTGTTACTAGAACTCACTCCTTTTACTCGCACTCATTCTTGTTACTAAAACTCACTCCTGTTACTCACACTCATTCTTGTTACTCGCACTCATTCTTGTTACTAGAACTCACTCCTGTTACTCGCACTCATTCTTGTTACTCGCACTCATTCTTGTTACTAGAACTCACTCCTTTTACTCGCACTCATTCTTGTTACTAAAACTCACTCCTGTTACTCACACTCATTCTTGTTACTCGCACTCATTCTTGTTACTAGAACTCACTCCTGTTACTCGCACTCATTCTTGTTACTAGAACTCACTCCTTTTACTCGCACTCATTCTTGTTACTAAAACTCACTCCTGTTACTCACACTCATTCTTGTTACTCGCACTCATTCTTGTTACTAGAACTCACTCCTGTTACTCGCACTCATTCTTGTTACTAGAACTCACTCCTTTTACTCGCACTCATTCTTGTTACTAAAACTCACTCCTGTTACTCGCACTCATTCTTGTTACTCGCACTCATTCTTGTTACTAGAACTCACTCCTGTTACTCGCACTCATTCTTGTTACTAAAACTCACTTCTGTTACTCACACTCATTCTTGTTACTAGAACTCGCTCCTGTTACTCGCACTTATTCTTGTTACTAAAACTCACTCCTGTTACTCGCACCCATTCTTGTTACTAGAACTCACTCCTGTTACTCGCACTCATTCTTGTTACTAGAACTCACTCCTGTTACTTGCACTTATTCTTGTTCCTAGAACTCAATCCTGTTACTCGCACTCATTCTTGTTACTAAAACTCACTCCTGTTACTCACACTCATTCTTGTTACTAGAACTCACTCCTGTTACTCGCACTCGTTCTTGTTCCCAGAACTCAAACCTGTTATTTGCACTCATTCTTGTTACTAAAACTCACTCCTGTTACTCACACTCATTCTTGTTCCTAGAACTCACTCCTGTTACTCACACTCATTCTTGCTCTTAGAACTCACTCCTGTTATTCACACTCATTCTTGTTACTCGCACTCATTATTGTTCCCAGAACTCAATCCTGTTACTCGCACTCATTCTTGTTACTAAAACTCACTCCTGTTACTCACACTTATTCTTGTTACTAGAACACCCTCCTGTTACTCGCACTCATTCTTGTTACTGGAACTCACTCCTGTTACTCACACTCATTCTTGTTACTAGAACTCACTCCTGTTACTCGCACTCATTCTTGTTACTAGAACTCACTCCTGTTACTCGCACTCATTCTTGTTACTAGAACTCACTCCTGTTACTCGCACTCATTGTTGTTACTCGCACTCATTCTTGTTACTAGAACTCAATCCTGTTACTCGCACACATTCTTGTTACTAAAACTCACTTCTGTTACTCGCACTCATTCTTGTTACTAGAACTCACTCCTGTTACTCGCACTCATTCTTGTTACTCGCACTCATTCTTGTTCCCAGAACTCAATCCTGTTACTCGCACTCATTCTTGTTACTAAAACTCACTCCTGTTACTCGCACCCATTCTTGTTACTAGAACTCACTCCTGTTACTCGCACTCATTCTTGTTACTAGAACTCACTCCTTTTACTCGCACTCATTCTTGTTACTAAAACTCACTCCTGTTACTCACACTCATTCTTGTTACTCGCACTCATTCTTGTTACTAGAACTCACTCCTGTTACTCGCACTCATTCTTGTTACTAGAACTCACTCCTTTTACTCGCACTCATTCTTGTTACTAAAACTCACTCCTGTTACTCGCACTCATTCTTGTTACTCGCACTCATTCTTGTTACTAGAACTCACTCCTGTTACTCGCACTCATTCTTGTTACTAAAACTCATTTCTGTTACTCACACTCATTCTTGTTACTAGAACTCGCTCCTGTTACTCGCACTCATTCTTGTTACTAAAACTCACTCCTGTTACTCGCACCCATTCTTGTTACTAGAACTCACTCCTGTTACTCGCACTCATTCTTGTTACTAGAACTCACTCCTGTTACTTGCACTTATTCTTGTTCCTAGAACTCAATCCTGTTACTCGCACTCATTCTTGTTACTAAAACTCACTCCTGTTACTCACACTCATTCTTGTTACTAGAACTCACTCCTGTTACTCGCACTCGTTCTTGTTCCCAGAACTCAAACCTGTTATTTGCACTCATTCTTGTTACTAAAACTCACTCCTGTTACTCACACTCATTCTTGTTCCTAGAACTCACTCCTGTTACTCACACTCATTCTTGTTCTTAGAACTCACTCCTGTTATTCACACTCATTCTTGTTACTCGCACTCATTATTGTTCCCAGAACTCAATCCTGTTACTCGCACTCATTCTTGTTACTAAAACTCACTCCTGTTACTCACACTTATTCTTGTTACTAGAACACCCTCCTGTTACTCGCACTCATTCTTGTTACTGGAACTCACTCCTGTTACTCACACTCATTCTTGTTACTAGAACTCACTCCTGTTACTCGCACTCATTCTTGTTACTAGAACTCACTCCTGTTACTCGCACTCATTCTTGTTACTAGAACTCACTCCTGTTACTCGCACTCATTGTTGTTACTCGCACTCATTCTTGTTACTAGAACTCAATCCTGTTACTCGCACACATTCTTGTTACTAAAACTCACTTCTGTTACTCGCACTCATTCTTGTTACTAGAACTCACTCCTGTTACTCGCACTCATTCTTGTTACTCGCACTCATTCTTGTTCCCAGAACTCAATCCTGTTACTCGCACTCATTCTTGTTACTAAAACTCACTCCTGTTACTCGCACCCATTCTTGTTACTAGAACTCACTCCTGTTACTCGCACTCATTCTTGTTACTCACACTCTTTCTTGTTCCCAGAACTCAATCCTGTTACTCACACTCATTCTTGTTACTAAAACTCACTCCTGTTACTCGCACCCATTCTTGTTACTAGAACTCACTCCTGTTACTCACACTCATTCTTGTTACTAGAACTCACTCCTGTTACTCACACTCATTCTTGTTACTAGAACTCACTCCTGTTACTTGCACTTATTCTTGTTCCTAGAACTCAATCCTGTTACTCGCACTCATTCTTGTTACTAAAACTCACTCCTGTTACTCACACTCATTCTTGTTACTAGAACTCACTCCTGTTACTCGCACTCGTTCTTGTTCCCAGAACTCAATCCTGTTATTTGCACTCATTCTTGTTACTAAAACTCACTCCTGTTACTCACACTCATTCTTGTTCCTAGAACTCACTCCTGTTACTCACACTCATTCTTGTTCTTAGAACTCACTCCTGTTATTCACACTCATTCTTGTTACTCGCACTCATTATTGTTCCCAGAACTCAATCCTGTTACTCGCACTCATTCTTGTTACTAAAACTCACTCCTGTTACTCACACTTATTCTTGTTACTAGAACACCCTCCTGTTACTCGCACTCATTCTTGTTACTGGAACTCACTCCTGTTACTCACACTCATTCTTGTTACTAGAACTCACTCCTGTTACTCGCACTCATTCTTGTTACTAGAACTCACTCCTGTTACTCGCACTCATTCTTGTTACTAGAACTCACTCCTGTTACTCGCACTCATTGTTGTTACTCGCACTCATTCTTGTTACTAGAACTCAATCCTGTTACTCGCACACATTCTTGTTACTAAAACTCACTTCTGTTACTCGCACTCATTCTTGTTACTAGAACTCACTCCTGTTACTCGCACTCATTCTTGTTACTCGCACTCATTCTTGTTCCCAGAACTCAATCCTGTTACTCGCACTCATTCTTGTTACTAAAACTCACTCCTGTTACTCGCACCCATTCTTGTTACTAGAACTCACTCCTGTTACTCGCACTCATTCTTGTTACTCACACTCTTTCTTGTTCCCAGAACTCAATCCTGTTACTCACACTCATTCTTGTTACTAAAACTCACTCCTGTTACTCGCACCCATTCTTGTTACTAGAACTCACTCCTGTTACTCACACTCATTCTTGTTACTAGAACTCACTCCTGTTACTCGCACTCATTCTTGTTACTAGAACCCACTCCTGTTACTGTTACTGGCACTCAGTCCTTGTTACTAGAACTCACTCCTGTTACTCGCACTCATTCTTGTTACTAAAACTCACTTCTGTTACTCGCACTCATTCTTGTTACTAGAACTCACTCCTGTTACTCGCACTCATTCTTGTTACTCGCACTCATTCTTGTTCCCAGAACTCAATCCTGTTACTCACACTCATTCTTGTTACTAAAACTCACTTCTGTTACTCGCACTCATTCTTGTTACTAGAACTCACTCCTGTTACTCGCACTCATTCTTGTTACTAGAACTCACTCCTGTTACTCGCACTCATTCTTGTTACTAGAACTCACTCCTGTTACTGTTACTGGCACTCAGTCCTTGTTACTAGAACTCACTCCTGTTACTTGCACTCATTCTTGTTACTAGAACTCACTCCTGTTACTCGCACTCATTCTTGTTACTAGAACTCACTCCTGTTACTGGCACTCAGTCCTTGTTACTAGAACTCACTCCTGTTACTTGCACTCATTCTTGTTCCCAGAACTCAATCCTGTTATTTGCACTCATTCTTGTTACTAAAACTCACTCCTGTTACTCGCACTCATTCTTGTTACTAAAACTCACTCCTGTTACTCGCACTCATTCTTGTTACTAGAACTCACTCCTGTTACTCACACTCATTCTTGTTACTAGAACTCACTCCTGTTACTCACACTCATTCTTGTTACTAGAACTCACTCCTGTTACTGTTACTGGCACTCAGTCCTTGTTACTAGAACTCACTCCTGTTACTTGCACTCATTCTTGTTACTAGAACTCACTCCTGTTACTGGCACTCAGTCCTTGTTACTAGAACTCACTCCTGTTACTTGCACTCATTTTTGTTACTAGAACTCACTACTGTTACTCGCACTCATTCTCGTTACTAGAACTCACTCCTGTTAGTCGCACTCATTTTTGTTACTCGCACTCATTCTTGTTCCCAGAACTCATTCCTGTTACTCGCACTCATTCTTGTTATTAAAACTCACTCCTGTTACTCACACTTATTCTTGTTACTAGAACACCCTCCTGTTACTCGCACTCATTCTTGTTACTAGAACTCACTCCTGTTACTCGCACTCATTCTTGTTACTAGAACTCACTTCTGCTACTCACACTCATTCTTGTTACTAAAACTCACTCCTGTTACTCACACTTATTCTTGTTACTAGAACACCCTCCTGTTACTCACACTCATTCTTGTTACTAAAACTCACTCCTGTTACTCGCACTCATTCTTGTTACTAAAACTCACTCCTGTTACTCGCACTCATTCTTGTTACTAAAACTCACTCCTGTTACTCGCACTCATTCTTGTTACTAGAACTCACTCCTGTTACTCGCACTCATTCTTGTTACTAGAACTCACTCCTGTTACTCGCACTCAGTCCTGTTATTGGAACTCACTCCTTTTACTTTTTATGTTTTGAGTGACAGAAATTAAAGTAACAGGAATAGGTTTTTTATCACAGAATGAGCAAAAACACGAAAAATAGCTAAATGGTGCTTATGCTAATAGAATGAGAACAATGAGCACATTCTAATGATTTCCCCAAAATGTAACATTTTTTTAAAATAAGAAACAAACAAGCTCTTAGAATGAATTTAGGTAACAGGACTGAGTGTTAAGATTGACCTCCTCAGTCATACAGTGAGGGAACTTAACTTTGGTCTTTCCATGGTCTTCAGAAGAATCAACTGATGCCACTTCCTGTTGTAGATGTGACTTGTAGAATGTTCCAGATGTTTCAGATGGGGTAATGTTTTATGTTTTACAGTAGCAGGAATGAGTGAACCCCAGGGATACAACTAAAATGTGTATTTTAACTTAAATATTAGGGATTTATTATGAAAAAATAAAAAAATTAAGCATAGATGGGATTTGGAGTCACACAACAATGAAAAAAAAATACAGGATTGTAATAATTATATTTCATGGTAAAGTCTATAGTTAGAGAATGGGGACAGGTAACAAATGCAATTTTTTCAGCGTTCTAAGTATTTTTTTGTATTACTTTTTTACTTTTGCAATTAGATCAATGTAAAAGACACTATGTTTAATAATAAAATGTATTTTAAAGGTTTTTTTTTGTGTACACATTTATACATTTATAATTTCCTGGGGACCTAAATGACACCGTGAATATGCCATATCTGCTATATCTAGATATACTAGAGCCCTCTTTTAACAGTTTTTGCAGTTTTCCCCCAAAACGTGTCATTTTACTCTAATGTTGTAATCACTTGCATATATGATCATACATTTATAAATATAACGTTTCAATGATTGTATACAGTGTGGATTTAAATGCACCTCAACTCAACTGTAGATATACACATTAAAAATGACCAACCAATTTATAATTTAAAGGGACAGTCTGTACGTTTTTAGTGATAATGTGTTTTTTTTTTTTTTTTAGTGATAATGTGGAATTGAACCAAGCATGCTAAAAAGTACTTTTAAAACGTGTTTTGTGGTGCAGTCTCTTTTCAGAGTGAATAAAGCTGCTTTAATTTAGCTTTCAAGCTCTCTTTAGTTCTAATTCTACTACCGTCAATGAAAAAGAAAAACACTTTAATTTGGTGGATATATGAAGAACAAATATATGCAAGATATATTCTCAATTGCCACTGCTAAATTTTTTTGGGATAGTACAATGTTAAATTTAAAATGCAGAATAGGTTTGAAACAATTATATGTATACAAGAATAAGTATATACACAAAGCCTCGACCTATAAACAGCTCTGGAAAAAAATAAGAGACCACTTAAAAATGTTTTTAGAAGAGTTTCTTTGATTTTACCAAATTGAAAACCTGTGGAATATAATCAAGAGGAAGATGACTGATCACAAGCCATCAAACCAAGCTTAATTGTTTGAATTTTAAAATCCAAAAGCAGTGTGTAAGACTGGTGGAGGAGAACATGCCAAGATGCATGAATACTGTGATTAAAAAACAGGGTTATTCCCCCAAATATTGGTTTCAGATCTCTTAAAACTTTATGAATATGAACTTGTTTTCTTTATTTCATTATTTGGGGTCTGAAAGCTCTGCATCTTTTTTGTTATTTCAGCTATTTCTCATTTTCTGCAAATAAATGCTCTAAATGATTTTTATTTGGAATTTGGGAGAAATGTTGTGCGTAGTTTATAGAATAAAACAGAAATCGGAGAAACGGATTCAGAAACTGATGTGGTATCTTCATTTTTTTCCAGAGCTGTATCTTTCAATGGCATTTTCATTCGATACTAGGGGTGTGACGAGATCTCATGGCACGAGATCTCGCGAGATTAAAATGTGACGTCAAGCTTAAACCTGTCTTGCAGGAGAAAAAAAAAACAGTTTAGTGTGGACTTTTTTAGTGGGATCTGGCAACACATTAGCAGCGAGTGTGGTGGTTGAGCAATGAACAGAAGAGGAAAATTCGGGGTATTTGCACAGATCAGAGGTCACTAATGGGCGGACCGCGGTCCGGGTCCGGAGCCAAACGTTGTCCAATGCAGACCCAAACCTACTGAGAAGGATTTAATTCTATACACGCTTTGCGGCGAAGTAAACTCACTGACCAATCACGAGTGGGGTAAGATCACCAAACGCTCTCTTCAGTCAATCTGGGGTACGTTTCCCGAAGGCGTAGTTGCTAACTACGTTGCTAACTACGTTAGCAACTTACATAGTCTGGACGATGCAGCTGCGACGCAGGTGTTTCCCAAAAGCGGAGCTGGAACTATGGAGGTAACCACGTTAGTAACTTACATAGTGCGAACCTTAGTTAAGCTAAGTGTTTCCCAGAACCGTAGTTCCAGCGAATGTTCGCAACTATCGTGGTTCAGCTGCGTCGTTCCAACTACAGCTCTAGACCTGTCGTTAGGAGCTTAACTTAGTTCCTGGTGATTAGTGCAGACGATGGACGGTAGGATTCAGAAAGCTGATAAATCACATTAATATTGCTGCACGAGGATTTAAGATGTCAAGTGTACCTAATTATTATTTTTTATTGTTTGTGTTTATTACATTTATTGAGCCACTTCACTTTTTCCCATGTGCGCCCAGATAAAATAATGAAATTCAGTACTCAAATGTATTTTGAAAATGTAAGATAATTGCCCATTTTTAATGTATGTCTTTTAACATTTAGCTTTGTTTGGCAAACATGAATTCAGTGTAGTGAAAAAAGTGCACTGAAGTGCTCTTTAGCTAAAATGTATTTTACAGTCTTGGAAAGATGCATGTCAATTATTCAAGCAGTACGGTGGCCGAGAAAGCCCAGCGCAGTGCAAATTGAAAAGCGCTGCAAAAGCACAAAACACATCCATCAAAATTACAACACAGGCGCAGCAAATAGAAAAACGCGCTGCAAATACAACCACAACACAACAGAAGTGAGTCACAACACAACAGAATTTTCCCGGGGGACCTTAAAAGATGCTGTACCTGCTGTATACAAAGGACAATAAGTGGCAAACAAGCTTCTGAAAAGTAAGTAATGTTTATTACCTGTGATTACCACGGTTGTGTGCATATTATTAAACGTTCTGCTTCACAAAACGCCTTGTTTGCCACTTATTGTCCTTTGTACACATAGTGAAGTCCGAGACGTTACTGAAGACGCAGCTTAGCTGGTACAGCATCTTTTAAGGTCCCCTGGGAAAATTCCGTTGTGTTGTGACTCACTTTTGTTGTGTTGTGGTTCTATTTGCAGCGCGTTTTTCTATTTGCAGCGCGTTTTTCTATTTGCTGCGCCTGTGTTGTAATTTTGATGGATGTGTTTTGTGCTTTTGCAGCGCTTTTCAATTTGCACTGCGCTGGGCTTTCTCGGCCACCGTAAAGCAGGCATCCCTTGAGTAAAGATAACTTGTGCTGTGGTCCCGCTGCTCCGGCTGTTGAATTGGGACGCGGCCGTGAAAAAAACGCCTTTATAAGGAGATCGGGAGCCCGAGAACGAGCGGAGAACGGGCGGAAACTAAAGTCACGCCGAGCGCAACAGAGAGAATTTTGTATAACTGGACCATACTGAATTCTTATTAAATACCCCTGGCATAGAAGATGCTTCTGCTACTTGGAAACAATAAACGGTAACAGAGTGACCAACAAGACACAAACCATACGTAAATACTGTAAATAAATCCTACATGTGACTGTTTCATAGGCAGCTGTAATAATCCCTTAGCTCTGTACTGTATTAAAAAAATGTTCTGTCTCTGTTTGCACTTCAAGCATAGTCTTAATATGACTGGTTATGGTTATGCATAGTTAAATTACAAGAGATACAAACCATAGGCTTAATATGACTGGTTGTGGTTTGCACTTATTGTTTGCACTATATAAGACCTACAAAAGTTTTATTTTTATTTCTATTTCTTATAGAATCAATGTGTGAGAGAAACCAGTCTGTTAAGTTTGCGGTATATGAATTTGTCAAATAAAACTCTAGTTTTCAAGCCATTTTTTCATTTTAAAAATTTATTTTTAAACCTCGTCTCGTTGTCGTGAACCCAGTATCGAGTCTTGTCTCGTTTCGTGATATTAGTGACTCGTCACACCCCTATTCGATACTGGTTTAACATCTGCAGTGTCTTCTTTTCAACAGGTAGTTTTCTTTGTGCTGATATTGGCACATTAGTGCCAGCTTTAAATCCAGCTTTGCTATAAGCAATTGGCTGGTGAGCTATAGATCTCTAAAATAGGGTCCAAAGATTGACGGATCTGGTTATTAGCTAATGCTGTGTCTAAAACAGATGTTGGACAAAGCTGGTAGAAGACATGCTAACAAGGCGGACACATTTGTCTCAATTTTTCTAAAAAGAAAGGTCTATGTTTTTTTTTTTTTTACAGTCATTGGTTTCCACAAACACAGTTTTAAATAAAACCAAAATTTTAAATGTTTCTCAAATTGTTAAACCCCATAATGCATCTGTAAATGCCTACTCTGCGCAACATCATAGATAAAAGGTGACGTTATCTGGACTGTTCTGAAAAGCTGACATTTTGCCCGCAGATCTGTAATTGGGTTTTATCCCACTGTGTTTCTGTTCAGCGGCCATTCTAGATGACCAGTCAGCGTGTGGGCGTGGGGAGCGCTTGGCCCTGGCGCTTGCTCGAGAGAACATCAACAGCCTGATGGAGGGACCGGCGCTGGCCCGTGTGGAGGTGGACATCTTTGAGCTGCAGAGGGACTCGCAGTACGAAACCACTGATACGAGTGAGTACACACACACAAGTCTTCAGACACTGCTAAAAGTTTTAAACTTTAAAATTGATCTCAACTGTAAATGTTTTGTTTCTGCTTGTAAAACTTTGTACAGGGTATCTGCAGATCTATAAAAGGTCTTCAACAGTCTCAAATGTATTTATCAAAAAGAAAAGTCTTTATTTATCTAAAAAACATTTTAAATGCATCTTACAAAGGTCTTAAAAATGCCACACAGCATTAAAACAAATAAAATACGATTACACACATATTACTGTATGCACAGTGATTATAAGTAGGTGTGCTGTTTGGACATGTTATAATAAAGCTCAGACAGAGGCTCAAAAAAAAATTGAAAGATAGCATCTTGAGGGCATTTCTCTATTAGAGCAACAGATGCTGGCTTTTTTTGGACTTATTGCTGATAGCAGTCTGGATGGTCCATTTCTTTTACAAAAAAAAAAAATCTGAAATACTAATTCATCTGTTTACAGTGCGCATTTTCAGTTTCACTTTATTTGTTTTTTTTTTTATGTTTGAAACATTTTTTGGCAGGTCTAAAATCCAGTAGTGGAGGTATTTAAAAAAAAAAAAAAAAAAAAAAACGAAGTGAAGTTGAGCAGACAAAACATGAAATATCTTGGCTTCACACCATCTGCAATCAAATGAAAGTTCTTTTTTTTTTTTAATTAGCATTTTCCTGACTGTCCCACTGTTTTGTGATTTGAGGTTGTAATTATGTGATTTTCTTTTCAAGGAAAACACCAATATTAAAAAAAAAATACAATTTACCGTTTATTTTTATACAAAACATGTAGTTATCATTCAACAGCTGCTTTATTTGATCAATACTCAATTATGTTTAATCAGGTGTGCTGCTGGTGATGGAATTTCCATGGTTAGAAGCATCATAGCGGAAAGCGACTCTCTGTATTTGTTCTGTAAATTGTGCAGATGGGTTGAACAAGGTCAGAATCTGCAGATTAAAAAAGATCTTTGTTGGAACAAAAACGCACAGGCTGTCAGAGAGGCACGCAGGTGGCAGAACATTTAGAGCGTTAAAACAGATAAAAGACCGTTCACACACAAGAACGATTTCACACAGATTACTGTATGCAGAGTCCTTATTATCACAGCAGCGGCACGGACAGCGGGAGCATGTGCAGGTTTCACTGCTAAGTGCACAATTAGATACTAAAATATGTACTATGCAGTACATAAGTAGATTTTTGGGGTAAATAGTACATTTGTCTAGTGTTTAATCATTAAACACTATGGGCCCTATTGTACACCACGCATAGGGTGCGTCATGATGCTCTTTGCTATCTTACACCCCACCAACAGTCTATTTTCATGCCTTGTGCCCACGGTGTTAAAATAGCATCAGAGTTTAGGAATATATCTACGCTGTGGTCTGGAGGTGATGTGTGTTCAAGTAAATTTGTGGCGTATTGCTATTTCGGCAGCTGAAAACACAGGTGCGCCACTGACTGACATGAACCTAGACAACAGCCAATCTCCTGTTGAGTCCATTCCTAAGGTCCATTCCACCTACACAAACTTAACTTAAAGACTTTTAACTCAAAATTATACAGAATAAAAATAAAATAACATTGTTGTTCCCTTAAATGAACTTTTGGTCTTCTTTTACAGCGTGAATGCGCAGTTCAGTTTCCTCTGCTGTGACGCACAAAGCAATGCGCTGTTAAGATACCAATGCGCCAAAGTCAGAACACACCTGGCTCTTAAAGGGAATGGCAAGTGACACACTGATTGGTTTATTTAACGTTGCGCCCAAAACACACCCTGATTTAATTAAGAGAATCAGTTCATGCCTATTGCACTTTTCGAGCTGAGCATGGCATATTTTTTGCACAGTAACACCTAATATACACCTAAATACAGATGCACAATCTGTTATTAACCGGTGAAATATAGATAACTAAAATAAGGCCCTAATAGTGTTAAAAAAAAAAAGGAACTTAGTGTTAAATTAACACTAATGGTTATTTTCCTAGATAGAAAGGAAGACTAGTTTTGGACTACACAGCATTTTGAATGATGATTTTTCCATTGAATCCCTGTCTAAAAAACTACCAATAAAAGGGTTTATCAAAAGCTGATGTGCATAAGTTTTGGGATTTGGGGGATTTAGTGTCCTCTCTGGTGAGAATGGGTAATTGCACCAAACATGCGGAGGAATCATTTTAAACTGGACGGGTGTGATGTGGTCTCCTTTCAGAGCGGATGCATCCCATTCCAGGTTATGTTCAGTCAGAGAGAGAAAGAGAGAGAGCGCGCTCAGAAACTCTGCTGAGAGAAATGTATTCAGAGGATGTAAGAGAGTTATTATATATGGTCAGTTTTGTCAGTGTGAATGAATGAGCTACTGAGGTCTGAGTTTCCTCTTCTGAAATCTCCATTGCTCCACCAGTCGCTTATGTTCAGTAAAACTGAGCCGGATCCTCTTTTAGAGGCTGTACATGTGACGTAAGTACATAAAGACGCGAACTTCCGCGAAATACGATCGACACCCCAGTTTTTAGAATGAATATACTGTATTAGGCTTAGCAGGAATGGTCGTTTCAGTACACTGATAGCATTACACACAATATTTTATCTCTTCTCCACTTAGAAATGCTCCTGTTTTCAGTTTAGAAACAAAATAATACCGACTGCCACTGAAAACACTGTATTTCTGTCACTTAAAATTTCACTTATAACACCTATATTTTACTTCCTACTACCAACATATAATGGCTGCTTTTCCCAAGACAAATCTGTTCTTTCACTCACTACATGTTTAAAGCAGACTCAATACTCTTAATATTTTAATTTAACATTTTAATCACACAGATTTACTTTGGCGTTCAGACATCGAATCATGCAGAGTGGGTTGCCAATATGGTATGTCCCATGACCCCCATACCTGTACTATATCTATACACAGCTATCTTAATCTTAACCGTATTTAATATTGGTTAATATTGATATTAATATTGAATAATCGATTTAAAAAAAAAAAGTTAAATCATTTAGTTCTGTGAGGTGGGAAACAATGTGGTTTTCTGTTTAAAGAATTCTAAAAAAAAAAATCTGAATAAACAAAACTGACACCAATTTTTTTGGTATATTTCTGGTATCTTTACCACCAGTCTTTTAAAATCAGCAAATAACTGAAAACCCAGGAGGGATTTGATTTCAGATAGTTGGCATTTTTATCTAGTTTAAAAAGAATAAACTTGTATGAAAATTGTAATAAAATTGTTCTGGCAAAATATATTATTTACAATAAGGTTTAGGGTTGTGCTTATTAAAAAAAAATAAAAAAAAACATGTTTTAAAATTAACAAATTAAAAGCCCCTTTTTACAGAAACACTTTGTTGGTTTTACTTAAAATACATTTCGGATCAAGTTCCTTTTTACCTAAATTAAAAAATAAAAATAAACTAAGAAAAAAAGAAAAAAATAATATTTTCTTTTTCGTTCTCTTTTTACTTACAGAAATGTAGGGACTTGTGTACGTCTGCCATACCTGATTAAGTGCAACAGTTCTGCTGAGTTAATTGACCCGCATTCATGCTTCAAGCAGCAGGAGGCTTGACAGACACACACACACACACACACAAACACACACAAACACAACATGCGCACACATAAAAACATACATTTAAGTGCAGTCTGTGCTTTTGTGCCTGTAAATGAGGGGCAATTATACACACACGCATGCACAAACACACAAATCACACACACACACAAATACACACACATACAAATACACACACAAACACACACTTTTTTTTTCCTTCCCAGAATGAGAGCAGCAGCAATCTCCACTAGGCCGAGCATAAATCTTCACTGTGTTTATTGATGCAATTAATCAAAAAGAGCTTCACATTGACTCCTAATTTGATATATCATCTAGGAACAGAACACAGACAGAACTGGACTGCCTCCAAGATGTGTTTTTTTTTTTTTTTCTTCCCCCCTCTGCCCACTCTCTCTCTCTCTCTCTTCCACTCTCTCTATCTATCTTTCTTTCATTCTCTCTGTCTATTCCTTGCAACTGTTTAACCTATATCTCGGTTCTTCTCTTCCAGTGTGTCAGATCTTGCCAAAGGGCGTGGTTTCCGTCATAGGCCCCGCCTCCAGTCCAGCCTCTGGATCCACTGTTAGTCATATATGTGGGGAGAAGGAGGTGAGTGGAGAGATTGAGGTTGGGGATGTGTGTTCATTCTTACCATGAGTCAAAACCTATGCCAGCACTCTGTCACTAGGAAATGTCAATCATTTTTGCCCTTTACACACTGTATCCTTCAGTATATCCTACACTATATCCCTCGCCCCCTTATATAAAGCTTGGGACTCGCATTCTCCACCAGTGTATCGCACCCAGAAAGAAGTGTCAGATTACAATGTTTTTTTAGAAGGAAGATGAGGGTTATTATGAAGGGTTATTCAGTCATATTCCTTGGTCATATTTCTTCAGTTACACATTAAGTAGTAGTGTGTAGAGTTGTAATCAGTCACATAACATTCCTGTAGTCCCTGTAGGCAGGAGTATACAGGAGGTATCCGCATGACCTCCATCCACATGGTTGGGCACGTGCTTGTAAACGCACATGGTAAAAGCTGTGTACCAGCAGTTTGGCGCAGTTTTGCAGTGCAGATATTTCCAGTTACAGCTGAATTCACGCTTTTAATCCCAGAAAAACGCCCTTATTTACCTTTTTTAAAAACGATTCAAATGCCTGATTAAAGGGACGATTACTGTTGTTTTGCTGTTTTCCTCAGGTTTTGAGTGCACGGTGCTGACAAACCAAACCAAACAAAACCGTGTGAAAATCGGATAAAATTGGTAGAGTTGTGATTATTATAGGTGTTTTAAACACCTTCCTCCAATATGGCGGCCGTGCTGATACGTCAGCTCTAATAGACGACGTCAGTCGATGCGGCTTAGGGTTAGGGTTACGTATAGGATTTAGGGTTAGGGTCTGATCTGCTTTCCACCAATGAAAACACGAAGAGGGCTTTGGGACTTCTGGACTTCTGGACGTGTTTTGCTTGACAACGAAGCATTGATCTTGATGCTGACCATCTCCACCAATAGAGTGGATGACCTGCTGCCATTCTAAGTGACACTCTGAAATTACTACCCACCAAGTTTTATTCATGTCTGTTTAAAACTTCTGGGTGCAGCTGTTTTTTTTCTTACAGTGATTGTACATGTTCTTAAACCATTAAATCCCTTAAGCACTACGTTTCTCCTCTCATCTCTTCTTCTTTCTCTGTTTCTTTTCTCTAGATCCCTCATATAAAGATCGGTCCTGAAGAGACCCCCCGCTTGCCGTACCTGCGCTTCGCCTCGGTGACGCTGTATCCCAGTAATGAGGATCTGAGCATGGCGATCGGTGCCATTCTGCGCTCCTTTAACTACCCCACAGCCAGCCTCATCTGTGCCAAGGCTGAGTGTGAGTCTGCTGAGCATGATCCTAGATTACCATCCTCTTCTTCTTCTTCCTCTTCTTCTTCTTCTTCTTCCCTTTCCTCTTCCTCTTCTTCTTGATTCTGTTTATGCAGTTGTTCTCTTCTAAATGTGTCAGCATTGTTTATTGTCCTTATCCTCAAATATATTTCATTTTCACTGGGTTAATAGCCCTCTATGGCAAATAAGTATAGGTCATTTTAAAAATTGTAGCTGTATTTGTAGAATTTTTAAATATTTTATTCTGCTTAAACGTTTTTTTTTTTTTTTTTTTTTTTTTTTTATGTCCGTTAATTTGCTTATCGTTTTATTTTTCCTAAGGAGTGTGTACTTATTTAATTCAGGAAATAATTCAAAGATTTTGGTGCTGCTACACGGTTGCTGTAGTGTTGCTTAGTAGTTGATTAGTATGCCATGTGGTTGCTTAATGGCTCCTGTGGTTTTCTAGATAATAATTGTGGTGTTGCTAAGTGGTTGCTATAGGCAGTTACTGTGGTTTTCCAGGTGATTGCTATGGTGATGCTGTGGGTGGTTTCTGTGGTGTCCTGGGTTGTTGCTATGGTGTTGCTAAGTCATTGTTTACCAGTTGGCTGATATGGTGTTTCATGTGTTTTTGCTATGGTGCTACTAAGTGGTTGCTATGATATCCCAAGCTTTGAAATGGTGTTAGGTGAATACTTAATGGTTTCTGTGGTACTAGGCTGTTGCTGTGGTTTCTTTGATTGCCAGTTGGTGGATATGGTATTCCATGTGGTTGCTATGGTATCCCCTGGGGTGCTATAGTGTTGCTAAGTGGTTGCTATAGGCAGTTGCTTTGTTTTTTTCAGGTGATTGCTATGGTGCTACTGTGGGTGGTTTCTGTGGTATATATGGTTTCTGTGGTTGATATGGTATTCCATGTGTTTTTACTATGGTGCAACTTAGTGGTTGCTATGATATCCTAAGCTTTGGAATGGTTTTGCTAAGTGAATGCTAGATGTTTGCTGTGGTGCTAGGCAGTTGCTGTGATTTTCTAGGTGATTGGTACGGTGTTGCTGTGGGTGGTTTCTGTTGTCTTTTAGATTGTTGCTGTGGTATTGCCAAGTCATTGGTTGCCAGTTGGTAGGTTTTCTATGTGTTTTTGCTAATAAGTGGTAGCTATAGTACCCCAAGCTTTGAAAGGGTTGTTAAGTGAATGATAAATGGTTGCTGTAGTGTTGCTAGAGAGTTGCTGTGGTTTTCTATGTGGTTGCTGTGGTGTTACTGTCGGTGGTTTCTGTGGTGTTCTAGGCTGTTGCTGTGGTGTTGCTAAGTCATTGATTGCCAGTTGGTGGATATTCCAATAGTGCTACTAAGTGGTTACAATGGTATCCCAATGGGTTTCAATGGTGTTGCCAAGTGGTTTCGAGGTGGTTGCTGTGGTGCTACTAGGAAGTTGCCGTGGTTCTGGGGGATTGCTTTGGTGTTGTGTTGGGTGGTTTCTGTGGTGTCCTCGGTTTTTGCTGTAGTGTAAGTGGTTGTGGTTGCTGTTACTTCCCAGGTGGTTGTTATGGTGCTTTGTTGTTGCTTCTTGCTATGAAGGTGCTAAGTAGTTGATTGGTGTTTGCTATGATATCTAAATGAATGCTATAGTCTGGCAAGGTAACTGACATAGACTGTCAGACAGTTGCTATTGGACTGCTCAGAGGTTGCTGTGGTGTCCCAGGTAGTTGCAGTGGTGCCTAAGGTGGTTGCTTAGGTGTTGCCAAGTGGTTGCTGTGGTACCATATGTATTTTTCTTACATTGGAATAGTACCATAATCTTTGCACCCTATATATTCCTATACCTATACTGAAAAACTAATCCAAAAAAAAAAAAAAAAAAAAAAAAAAAATATATATATATATATATATATATATATATATATATATATATATATATATATATATATATATATATTTTAGGAAATGTGTGTCTGATACAATAACTGTGTACCAGCACACATCACACACTTAGACTGAACAATCTAGAGTTGGAATGGTTTACATTATTTGGAAAACCGTGAATATTATGCTGTGATACTATAGCAGAAAAATAATAATAATAGTAATAAAATAAATAGTTAACTACATTGCTTTGCAGTTGCAATTGCACAACCATAATTAAATTCTTAAATAAAAGGGGAATATCAAGCAGCCTTTTACTCCTAAGACCGTCTGAAATTACAGGAAGTGAGTTTGGAATATTAAGTGTGTGGAAATAAATGGCTGTTTTCACTTTTTTTTTTCCTGCAGCTGACTCATGGAATATTTAATAAGCTTGCACTTAATGATTTGTCCAGCGCTTAGTAATAAATAAGGGCCCTGGAAAGCTGAAAGCTGTGAGAAACAGTTCTAAACAATATAGGCAGCGCTTGTGATTATGCACACGTGAGTCAGTGAGACATTTTCGTGACTCATGAGTCATTTTCTGAGCGTGTGCTATATTCCTGGCGATAAAATGAGGCAATCACTGTGACTGCTTTTCGTGTAGTTTAAAGGTCAATTAATAATCAGAAAAACACTTAAGTTGTTAGGCGATGATTTGATCCAGTGGCTTGCATCACCCTGCAATAACTCTGTTCCTGCAGTGGTTGTGTTCGTTCTGTTGGTGGAAAAAACAATATGGACAGTCTCTGCTTATATCAGTTTAAAGGTGTCCTTCTTCTAAAATCCACTTTTTCTTGTTCTTTTTGTAAAATTCAGTAGGTCTCTCTTAGTTGTGTATGGATGCTGCGCATTAAACTTTTCAGGATTCAGAAAAAACGAGTCGAACAGGAAAAGCAGATGCATTTACGTAAACCTGTGAATTAATATTCATGGCCACGCCCACCTTGGCTCGCGACCGCCCACCTTGGCTCGCGACCGCCTACAAGCAGAGCTGAAGCTGACACATTTCGTCAGATAGGAGCTAACAGAGCTAGGAACATCATGGCAGTTTATTCCTGTGTTATTTGTGCAAATAACACATCAGTGTTATATGTTTTTCCCAGTTATTCAAAGCTAAGGAACAAATGATTAGAATGTCTCTATGGAACACCACTAGCAAGTACCACAAGTATTGTACCACAAGTACAATTGAGATAGGTAGGTGTATTTTTAGCTAGTTTTACTTTCTGGACCTGGACAACGCACCTCTGTGTGTAAGTAACTAGGTTTGCATAGGATCTCCGGTGGATTTTGCATTTTACAGAGACTCTAAGACTAGGTCAGTGGCTGAACTGCACTTAGCAGGGCATTACACATGTTATAAAGTAACATATAACATTGCATTGACTGTTATTACTGCAAAAATGTCTTTAACCCTCCTATTATGTTATTTTTCAAATGTAAGAACCAGCAGTGGTGTTCCCAGGTCATATTGACCCATCGCATGTTTAATTATTCAAAAGATGTCTGAAAACAATCCTAACAAGCAGTGTGAATATTTCATTACTAACTCCATTTCTAAATATTATCAACAGTATTTAGTGCAATAGTGGTACTTAAATTATGAAAATACATGTTCAAACTTATTTTAATGTTTATTACTTTTGAAAGACCAACATATAAAACAGTAGTTTTACACAACATTGAAACATAACATTTAAAATTTTTGTTTTAGTTTAGTTTTTGCAGAGGTGGATGCAAATATGTGAGATGAACCAATTTCATATTATATGTTGATTACACTAATTAAAACAAGCAGAAGAAATTTCATACTGAAAAAATACTTTTAACTATTTTTTCTAGATCTTCAAACTTTAAAACAGGTCAAATTGACGCGTAACAAAACAGGAGGGTTAAATGAAAATGTTTCTAACTGTTGTCCATCTCACTGCCTCGCAGCGCTGTTAGCCAATCAGAGGCGATATGTTTGCATGCATGAATATTCATGAGCAAGAGCCGAAATCCTATTCTTTCTCCCCACCCACTCCTTCACTGGACTAAAGCAGGGTTATACCGGATCACCAGAGCACTTTTTTCACAAAAAAACAGCTCACATGGCATTAATTAATTCATACTATAGACCACAACTACACATTTTAAAATGAGTAAAAGAAAAACGATAGAATGGGACTTTGCTGATTTATCTGGTTTATTTTTTTATGCATGTTCTATAATATTTTTACCTGAACAAACTCACAGAACATGGCTTCTTAATTACTGTCTGGTCACACAGAGTGTCTTAGAGCATTTTCACACCTGCATTTTTAGTGCAGGTACATTAGACTCTGGATCATTATCACCTTTGCTGTGATTTGTTTGGGCAGGTGTGAAAACTGTAATTGCATTGGAATGTGAACCAAAACAACCTTACAGAGACAGCGTAACCTAATGTTTGGAAGCATTTATTAGCAATGCAAGTGTTTCCCAAAACCATTTACTTCAAAACCCACTTGTTTTACTTGGGCAGGTGGAGTAAAAACTGTAAAATATATTAACAATTTGCTTGGGAGAGAATACCTCAGCATAAATGATTGAGATGGGAGTGGCTACTTGATTTACAGACTGCCATCACCTCCCAAAAAGTAAGCCAATTGTATAAACCACTTATATTAAAAGTGAAATTTTAATTTGAACATTAGTGGCTACATATTTATCACACATAGTGTAGTTTATAAGTGTATAGAATAGAATATTTTTTAAATTAAATTGTGATATTGTCTTTTATTTACCAGTTTCAGCATTTCTGTGTACAGGTGCTGGTCAACGAATTAGAATAATTTGAAATAGTGCTATCATGAAATTCTTTGAATGCATTTTTTGTGCAGAAAGCAAATCAGGTGTTCACCGCACCTGTCCTACTCGTTAGACTAATCACAGAACTCGTTACCTTTTTACTCGTTAATTTGCTCAGCTGAGCTTTCCAAAAGGCCCATTTAGGCCATTTAACTGTGACACTGTTGTTTTATTGAATTAGAATAATGGAGAAACCGTTTCATTGAATTAGAATAAATGCTCGAATTTTTGTTTTCTGTGAAGAGTGTTCACTGTGCAGTATAAAGTCAGGGTTGAGTAGAATTTCTAAGTTGTAAAATCAATCATGGGTAAGCAGCGCGACCTCTCAACCGGAATAGTGGCTCAAATTCAAGCCCTTCGCCAACAAGGCTTGACCCAAACTAAAATTGCTGAGCAGCTCGGCATCAGCCAGTCTTCCGTCTGCAAAGCTCTCAAAAAAACTGCAGCAAGCGCACCAACTGTTCCGGCGTCCGAAAAACTTCTGCTCGCGACAACAAGCAGCTGAGAAAGATCGCAGTCAGCAACCGGTTCAAGTCCACTTCCGAGCTCACCGACTTGTGGAACAAGCAGACCGGCGCTGACGTCTCCAGATCAACCACTTACCGTTGTCTGCGCGAACTCTGCTTCAAATCTCGCGTTCCAGCAGTAAAACCGATGCTGAACAAGAAACAAATGGAGAAACGGCTGAAGTGGGCCAAAGAACACGGCGAGTGGACTGCTGAAGACTGGCAGAAAGTGGTCTTCAGTGACGAATCACGCTTCTGCATCTCCTTCGGTGACCAAGGTCCTCGTGTCTGGCGTCGTGGTGGCGAAACCTACAACCACGAGTGCGTGAAAAGATCCGTCAAGTTTCCCCAGAGCGTTATGGTCTGGGGATGCATGTCCGCTCGAGGTGTAGGGAAACTCTGCTTCCTCAAGAAGACTGTCAATGCTGCCGTATATCAAGATGTTCTGGAAACGTTCCTGATTCCGACTGTTGAGGAACAGTTCGGCGAAGAAGACTTCATATTTCAACAGGATCTTGCACCGGCTCATGCGGCAAAGTCGACCAAAGATTGGTTCACTAAAAAACAGCTTGAAGTTTTGGTATGGCCGGCCAACTCGCCTGACCTCAATGTCATTGAAAACCTTTGGGCCATCGTCAAGCGGAAAATTCGCGACAGAAAGCCTACTATGCTGGACCAACTGAAGCAGAACATCGGCACTGCCTGGGAAGCTGTGAGTGCGGAAACTTGCGACAAGCTGGTCAAATCGATGCCGCGGAGACTTCAGGCAGTCATACAAGCCAAGGGGGCAACCACAAAATACTGAGAAAGTGATGATTGTAATTATAATAAAAATTATTCTAATTCAATGAAACGGTTTCTCCATTATTCTAATTCAATAAAACAACAGTGTCACAGTTAAATGGCCTAAATGGGCCTTTTGGAAAGCTCAGCTGAGCAAATTTTTTTCCAGGTAACGAGTTCTGTGATTAGTCTAACGAGTAGGACAGGTGCGGTGAACACCTGATTTGCTTTCTACACAAAAAATGCATTCAAAGAATTTCATGAAAGCACTATTTCAAATTATTCTAATTCGTTGACCAGCACCTGTAAATGACCCACAAGATGTTCCAGCCTCCTAGGCTAAAGGTTAAATTCCTTTAGATTGTGTCAATCATCTGATTTCAGCATTTTAGCTGTGTCATCTGGGTCACTGACCATATTTTGTTGCATTTTTTTCTTTAAACACACCCCCTGTTCCTGCTGCCCTTTTGTATTTACGTCTAGTTTCTGGTCTATTTTCATACGTAAGGCACAACAGATTATAAGGCACATTATTAAAAAACAATAGTAAGGAACAAGGGTGTCGCCATGTTTCCCTTCTAATTCGAGCAGGTCTCGCCACTGGGAGCCCCTTAGTAAACAAAACTATAGTTCTAAAAGAAAAAAATATATATATTTTAAAGTCAAACAAGTGCTGTATGTTAATCTACACTGATTTTTTTTTTCTAAAAACTGTTTGTTTGGGTGAGTAAATCGCTTCCGTTAACTTGTGGTAAAAGCTTAGATTTCCAGTATTTTAGCACGGTTAGCAGCAGCGCTAGTCACGGTTAGCGCTAGTAAATGCTGCCCGACCGCACTACACTGAGGAATCCTGAGTGTTACAGTAAGCCAGGGCATTATCAACTAGCGGGTCATCCCTCATAGCTTGTTTTAACACAGTAAATGCTGCTCCAGCCTTGGTGCTGGAGAAACTTCACTGAAACTCCTTTATAAAGCTTTCTGTGGAGTGGATTTACTACTTCTTACAAGCTGACTGGTAGAATTCATACATAAGGTGCACCGAATTATAAGGCGCACTGTCAATTTTGGGTGTGTCTTAAAGTGAAAAAAATACGGTAATTAGATCTGGAGTTGAGATTCGAGTTGGACCATGGTGTCAGGCCATGGCAGTTGGGCCTGGGTTGAGACCTTATTAGGGAGTCGGTTCATCAGTGCCATGCTTTAGCCTGACTACTGCCAGCGTCTGAGCTTTTGGACATACTTATGAATAAAGCTGTATCTTCCTGCACTGAAGGTCTTATAGACTCTTCTTTCTTCCATCATCATCAACAACGGTACAACTTGTCGTGTGAGGAAGATGAGATAACCACATGTCTCTTCATTCCACGCTTTAGAAATAAAAAATAATGTCAGTTGAAGGTGGGGCCGGCTTCACGATACACAACAATTTGATGCTGTGTGCAGAATAAATATACAATATAGGCTAGGCTACACAATCTCTTACCTAAAGCTGCTGTGAAAATGCTACTTTCTTGCTCACACAGATACTTGACACAGAGTTTATTAATAAAGGGGTTAAGCTTACAAGAGTTATGAGGGACGGCAAGGTCATTAACAAAAGGGCAGTAAGAATAAACAACATACTAGAAAAAGTATTGAAACAAGCCATGGTCATACACAGAAAATCTAAAAAAAAAAAAAAAAAAAAAAAAAAAAAAAAAAGCAAAAAGGGAAGGCAAAAGAGGAATCAAAAATAGGTCGGCAACTAAGTAACAATAAACTGGGCAAGGCAATAACACGGAAGTGGGAAATACAAAAATGGTTTGTAACAAAGGCAGAAATACAAAAGAAACTCACTAAATAACAGCTAGAAAAATTGATTCTATACTCAGCTATGTGGGGAGCAAACAGAGGTGTATATATACACAGAGGTCTGGTGGGAATAATCAGAAGCTCGGGGAGCTGGAAGAGTGGAATCAGAGAAGTCCAGTGTACTTGCATTCTGGGAAGTGAAGTTTTGTGTAGCAAGTTCAGAGTCCAGAGCAGGTAGACTGAACAGCATCAGGACTGACATACAAAGCTTCAAGTTTACAAAAATTACATTATTAATGTATTTGTACCATACCAACTATAGATCTAAAAATGGCCTTAATCCAAGATATGGTGTTTGATGATGAGAATCATTAATTTAGAGTCTCATGACCTTCCTGTACTACAGATATATGTGCTAGTGTGCACTACTAAAGCTGTCTACTGTTAAATGGAAATCATGTTAAGTGGAAACAAAGCAAGTGGGCCAAGAAGAGATCCCTGTGGAACACCATTAATAATATACTGTCACTTTGAGAGGCAGTAATCAATATCAGACAAAGTAATATCACACAGTCAGACAGTCAGTTTAAAGTGTTTTTTTTTTTTTTTGATGAAATTCATGTTAAAATTCTAAAGTGGTCTATGCTGTCTGATGCAGCACACAGATCCTAGCAGTTCTAGGTCAGAGATCATCTGCTGCTTTTCATGCTTTTACTGAATCTGGAAAAATGCCTCAAAAAATGTTTCTGTGGAGCTGCATAACCTCATCATGTTGCTGTCAGAAAATATCTTTGAGAAAAGATGTTGGAAGAGGATCAAGGAGGCAAGTGGCAAGTTCAAATGCATCATTATTTGATGAGCTCCTGATCATTTATTCCATTCAAAACGTTGTGAGGTCAGGTGACTCCCTCAGGCGTTCAGTGTCAGTCAATGAAAAAGACCCAAAAATGTTATTTGTAAGAAAACCTATTTGAAACAATATTTGCTATCAGTGTCTTACGCCTTATTCTAAAACTGGATTAGTTTTACATAAGGATGCAGGGAAATGTATTTTTCCTACAGAACAACTATAAAATTTTTGATTGATGTAAAAAAAAGTTACGAAATCTCAGGAATCTCAGTTAATAATCTCAGAAAATAAATGAATGGGAAATGGGAGTAGCTACTCGATTTACACACTGCTGTCAACTCCAAAAAAAATGTGAGAACCATTTTTATAACACACCTACTATGTAGGTGCTGCGAGAAACATTGTATAGGGTATAAGGTATAGTTTGGCTCGTCTTCTGGATTTGAGTGTTGTATGTAATTCAACACATAAGAAAAACTTTATTTTCACAGAATATATACAGAATGTGCTCTTGTTCACAGAATGTGCTGTACATCAGGAAATGTGCTTTGCTGTTTGGAATCAACAACATTAGAAACACAGTGGAACTGTCCAACTGAGCAGCAGCTGAAAGAGTCATGATTTCCTGTACTGTCACAAAAAAAGCACTTTAGAGCTCGAGGTGTAAACACAACAAAAAGGGCTGCTAATCCGGTGCTTAAAAACACTTTAGCCTAAATCTTATTCCTCTGACTGCTGCTGCTGTACGTTTAGTTGTGATTAATTGTGGGTTTTGCCCTTTGTTGTTTTGGGTGCAAACTGGCATTTGTTAGCGCTGCTGTTTTGCTGTGCTAATAGTCTCTCACTGCATGGTCTGAGTGATTCACCAGAGCTCTAGAGTACGACCAATTTGGAAATACAGTTAGCATGGACAGTTAGCCGCTAACCATCTCCAGTAACACTGGCAGTCTGTTAGCCTAGCAGGCATTGGGCAGCTGCATTCTAGTGTTGTAAAGGGTTAACTTCAGACTGGAGTAAACTAGTAAAATAGCAGCTAATCCACTATCCACTACGTGTCATAATAAAAGTCATTGGATCAATAAAGAAAATCAGTTTTATTCTATTTTGACTTTTGCTAAGTACACTTTTGATCAAAATATGGTAAAATATCTAAATTATTTTAATAATTGCATCTAATTTTAGGCGTTTTAAGCAGGGCTGGTGTAGATTATTACTTCAGTGCAACACATTTCAACTGTTGTAATGTGTAAAAATGTCTTAGAGTGTAGTTGCTTTTTAAGACGTACTTGAGTAATTTTCCTTAAAAAAAAATTAATTTAAGTGAATAAAGCTGAGTCATGGAAGATAATTCATAAGATACTGAGCTATTAGATGTTCAGTAGATGTAGAAGCCCTTAAAACACTTGCACTTACATTTTATTGTAATTTTATTTATCTTAAGAGATTGAAGCATTTGTGCTGGTGCACCTAAGAAAAAAAGTTTCAATGGCACACCACTGCAACCAGTGCAAAAAGTTAGTGTAGAGCCCTGTGCACTCTTGAGAGGGGTATATGGTTAGTGGTGTTAAAAATCTAAAATATTCATTCTCTTTCCTTGATGAGAACCATGACAGAGCTGAGCTAAGCCTGCACACATAGTGAGAAGCATAACATTGGCTGTTAATGAGTGTCTACACATTTGTGACAGCTTCATACAAGGAACAGAACTCTTTAAACTGTTCTATAACCTTACAGATAAGATTGGACCAGCTTTTTTTTCAACTAACAGAGAAAAATAAACTGATCACAGATTGCATATATACATCGATACAGATACAAGGCTGACGGATCTTTCCATCACCAGTCTTACTACCCATCCTTCAGTGCATGCTTTTTTTCCTTTGGTCCTCTAATCAGTTCATTAGATGTTTCTCGTTCTTACTCACTGGGTAGTTTTTTGTTTTTTTGCATCATTCTGGCCTGAGGTTCCTTCTTCGTTTTCTCTGCAGTAACTAAGTGTATTGGAGCAGTGATTTTCGGCTGGAGCTGAAGTCATTAACCTTGTTGTGTGTTATTGATGTTACATTAGAAAGAGGCTCATCGTGTAAGGCATTAGCGAACACAGCGGTGGATGATGCATTAAAGTAGCATGACTCTGTGAAATTAGCCATGTACTTTCTGTCAGAACATGAGCCGCTGACATCCTTTCTGAGCGCGCTCTTTTATGGCTTACTGATGAGATTGGCTCTTCCCTGCACTGCTCAGGCCCAGCGCAAGGTCAGGTGCGTGCGAGGGTAATGTTCTGAGCGCTACTGTTTACTGCTTCATAGGCATCTGTCTCTATTGATCCCACTGTTTTCCACTCAATTAATCAGCACTCGGTGCGTGAGTGGGTGTGTGTGTGTGTGTGTGTGTGTGTGCGCGCGTGTGTGTGTGCCAGTGTTTGGAACCACTCGTCTGGTTGTTTGTGATTTTAATTCTGTAAGTACACTCATTATCAACAACATAGATGCACCCAGAAGGAAGTACTGGATTGCAATGCTATTCGGAATGAAGGTAAATGTTACAAGTAACAATAAATGATTGACAATTTTGATTTAATATGACCAGAGACTGTAAAAAAAAAGATGGACGTCGTATCGCCGTTCCCATTCATTCAATATAAAAAGTCTGCGCAGTAGAGACCAGAGGAGGGAGAAAGACTGTGGATTTAAATAACCCCCCCTGTTGAGGGGGCTGCCTCAACAGAGCTCACACAGTCTATGGTCCCGCCCATACAGTCATTGGTCCCACCCCGGCTAGGTGTAACCCAGCCCTTTTACAAAAAACACACCTTTTTAAATAGAGCTTAATAACAATTAAAAAAAAATCTGTAAAGATATAAAAATGTAACAATATAAGCAGAGGTTACACTAGCTGTTACATTTAAATAATGGAGGTAGAATTACAGTATATTGGGAAAAAAAAAACATGATTAAGATTGTTGTCTGTTTTGCCATTGAAACCTGTGGGGATGGGTGGGGTAACACAGCTTTCTGCAACCGAACAGCAGGGGGCACCCGACCTGTGGTGGCTTCACTTTTGAGAAGCGATGCTCTGTAGAGCTTGGGCCGAGATTCACCACCACGTTCCTCGGGCCGGGTCGGGTCGGGCTCCAGAAAATAGTCTGAGATGTAGGCATCTGTTTTTTAATTATATTTTTATTTTTAAATAAAGCTCTGGTGTGATGATCACGATGTTGCTAAGTAACCAAATATTATTGTTAACGAAAACGAACCAAATAACGAAAACTAATTTATTTATAATCGCTGTTTTCACTCCCGCAGTTGTAGAGCGGGGGGTGTTGTGCCGATTCTGTCAGCGAAGCGGGAGTCTGATTCTGCAGGCAGTTGCATTCGGCAAAACAGCGGCAGCGCGACGGCACCTCGTGGTCCGCGGTGTTAGTTGTAAGCGCTCGCGCTAGCCGCAAAATACGACAGAAAACACTGAGAAACTGCAGAATTATATATGGGACTAGAATATGAGCACGAGGAGATAAAAGAGAACCTTTACCTGTGAGTAGCTCACATCAGAACACGCAAATTCTCTTGCACGTGAACTCCTCCGCGTTGCAGCACTGTGTGTAGCTGTTCTTAAAAATCATTTAAATTAATGAATAGTTCTCTGCTTCTATGTTTCAGTGTTAATTAACATAATTCTGATTATATTTCGCTCATTCAAACAGCCCGAAAACAGCCAGTTTATGGGTCGGGTCGGGTCGGGATTGGGCTCATAATGACAGTTTATGGTTCGGGTTGGGTCGGGCTCGGGCAGAACGTGCACGGGCTCGGGCTGGGTCGGGTCGGATATTTTGGGCCCGATCTAAGCTCTAATGCTCTGTCCAGCTATACACAGTCTATGAATATGACCAGTATTTATTGAGCTACATATGCAAATGTAGTGCATACATACATGCATACATACATGCCAGATGCCATGGATTTGTAAAGCTCTTTAAAAGCAGCAGTGGAGAGTGCATTTAGAAACGTCCTTCGAATCCCGGTCATGTTGCCATCGGCTACCGGAGCCCTTGCTCTCTCTGGGTGGGTAGATGGTGCTCTCTCCCCACATCTCTCCAAAGGGTGATGTCGATCAGCACAAGGCTGCGTCTGTGAGCTGATGTATTGGAACCGAATCGCTGCGCTTTCCTCCGAATGCACTGTGATGCTACTCTGCAGTGCTGCATCAGTAGCAGTTCGAAAAGAAGCGGTGGCTGACTTCACATGTATCGGAGGAAGCATGTGCTAGTCTTCACTTTCCTAGTGTCGGTGCATCACCAGTGATAGGGGAAGTACTAGTGAGTGGCCTTGTAAATGGGGGAGAAAATGGGAGAAAATTAGAAATTAAATTATAAAAAAAAAAAGAAAAGGTCCACCGTATTAAAAAAATATAGACTAATATGGAGAATATTTATTGAGCTATATCTGCTGAAGTAGTGTGTAATGCATGTGTAACGGAACATGCTAAACATAATGGATTTTACATTACATTACATTACATTTGGCAGACGCTTTTGTCCAAAGCCACTTACAAAAGTCAAGTACAAAAGTAATAGGAATTAAGATAAACCATTTTAGATGGGCTTAAGGGTGGTCGAAGGGAAATAAAAGGATAGAGAAGTGAAGGAGGGGAAGAAGGAAATGGGGTTAGAAGTAGTTAGTTTGTTAGAGGTGTTAGGAGAGTAAGTGCTCTTTGAAGAGCTCTGTCTTCAGGAGTTTATTAAAGATAGTGAGAGATTCTCCTGATCTGGAAGTGGAAGGAAGTTTGTTCCACCATTGGGGAACTCTGTATGAGAACAGTCTGGATTGCTTTGTGTGAATGTTTGTTTGGTAAAGCGAGGCGACGTTCATTGGAGGAGCGCAGCGGTCGGGAGGTAACGTAAGCCTTCAGGAGTGAGTGCAGGTAGGAAGGAGCTGTTCTGTCATCACCTTGTAGGCGATTGTAAGAGTTTTGAATTTGATGCGAGCAGCAACTGGTAGCCAGTTTATCCATATCCAGACCTATCCTTGATTAAAAAAATGTGTGGAATGCTATTTGAAGCACTATCAACACTCCATCCCTTCTGCAAATTTTGCATGAGATGGATTATTACAGGACGCCATTAGGAACCTCTACAAGCCAGCTTCATGCCAAGCCTTCTTTCTGTATGTATAGCTCATCCTATATTAACCATATTAGACATTTTAGTTTTTTATTTATTGTTTCTGGCTACCTTTAACTTCCGAACATATAGCACTACAATCCAATGCTTACTTTTGGGTGGAATTATTATTAATATTTGTATATTTGATGTAGATATATGAGGTTGATGTATATAAGGACTTCCTGATAGTTCTCAATGGTGCTCCTTTTCCCGGATGTTCCTCTCTGACATAGATTTTTGTGGGGTTGTGTGTGTGTAAATGCCTCTGTTGTTTGTGTGTGTGTTTGAACATCATTGTGTGCACATGAAAAGCCTTGGCAGTCCATTTCCGTGGCCCCCTGTTGTCGTAATTGTGCATTCACGGTGCTGCTTTGTTGACTGCAGTCCAAATTCAATAAAGTCACCATATGGATTTTGCGGTGGCTTAGCCCACAAATTTATGCACATACAGAATCACCTTTATTGGCACTCAAAGTCACTTCGCTTCAACAGTCCCTCACTTTAATTTACAAGAGCATGGCTAGAGATCAGGTTATGGTTTGTATAATTGACAGTGTATGAAGGCTTGTAAAGGTTCGGCATGATTCAGTGGCATTTAAAGTTGTACCAAAAAGCAGTATATCGCTGCTGTTTTATTTGAAAAAAAAAAAGTATCTCTATTTTTGTTGTTTCAAATTTTCTCCATAGTTTGAAACCTGTAGCTGCTCTGTTTCTGAATGAATAAACCAACAGAAATGCTTTAAAACTGCTTTGAAAACTCTTCCATTTAAGTTCTCCTGTAAACTCTCCATTATGGATTGCATAATGCATTTTTTCATGGGACGTCGACAATCTGAATCTTCTTAATTGAGAAGACTTCTTAAAACATCATTGAATTTAAAACACAAATGCCGTTATGACTTAAATTAGAACTCAGAGAAGAATAAGAATGAGTTTTCTGAAAGAGCCGGAGCTCAGATGTCATAATTAGGCTGTAGAGTGTGTGTCACTTTCAACACTTTCTTGCTTTTAATTGCTTTAAATACTTTGGAAGCTCTACAAAACTTTGGCGAGATAAAGCTCCTTGTCAGGAAATCTTTTCTCAGTAGAGTATAATTACCCATAAATATGACTTTTTAAAAAGTAGCTTAAAGTCTGGGACTCCGAGAGGATCAGCAGACCGAGACGCTGACACACTATGGCCCAAGTGTAGTGTGTTAAAATCCCAATTCAGGCTGTTTTTACCATCAGCAGCCAGAGTCTGAGAGAGCACAACTGGTCATGCTATATTTAGGTGTGTAGGTAGCAGTACTCTCTCCCTTCATCATTCCCAGAGTGATCCTGACTTAACTCAACTGTCTACCTTTCTATGCATACATTTTTACAGAAATGTGAAATTGAATAGCATTGCTGAGGTAGATTTATGACTAGAATAGCATTGCTGACATAAACGTGTGACTAGAATAGCACTGTTGGGGTAAATTGGTGACTAACATTGCACTGTTTAGGTAGATTTATGACTAGAATAGCCCTGCTGATATGAATGTGTGACCAGAGTAGCACTGCTGAGGTACATTGATGACTAAAATTGCATTGTGGAGGTAATTCATGACTGGAATAGCTGTGCTGATATAAATGCGTGACCACAGCAGCACTGCTTGAGTATATTGGTAACTAAAATTGAACTGTTAAGGCAGATAAATGACTAGAATAGCACTGTTAAGGTAAACTGGTGAAACCAAAATAGCACTGCTGATATAAGTGTGTGACTTGAATCGGACTGCTGGGGGTAAATTGACAACCAAAATTGCTCTGTTGAGAAAAATATATGACTAGAATAGGACTGCTGATATAAATGTGGGGTTAGATTAGCACTGCTGAGGTCAGTGTTTGTTGGTTTGTCTGCTGGAATATTAAACATATGAACTGTTCAATAAATGTTTTTTTTTAACCTTAACCTTTTTATGATCTTTTTTTAACATATTACTTAAAATGTACATATTTTGGTACCACTTTAAAGTAAGACTACCCTTTATAAAGGGTTTATAAATTAGGTTATTACGTAATATTGATTAGGTTGTAAATGCCTTAAAACCATTTAATCAAGTCATTTAATTTATAGTTAATAAGTTGAACATACTTACAAATATATTAATATGCCAGATTTAATGCTGACTGATGAAAAACACAAAGTAAGGTCAGAATCTAGAAAAATCTGAAGTTTGACAGTAGAAATGAGTGTGGAATCACAACTTTGCCATTTTTTTAACTCACTGTTGTCATTTCTACCCATGTTATTATTTATTTATTAACTGCTTATTAATGAGTTTTAAAGTGTTTGCAGCCTAATTAATAACCATAAATAATCTCCTTTATAAACCATTCATAATTCAATTTAAAAAAGCCACATTATATTGACCATAATTCTCCCCCCCCCCCCCAAAAAAAAATCCAAGAACGTTCACACTTTAAAAAAATGTTTCTTTCTATTGTACATCTGCGCTGTAGGATTTTATTGAAAAAAGTTGTTCTTCCAAAGGTCAGAGAGAAATATGTTGCCATAATAATTAGATAAAATATGTCTACATTATTGAACATGCTTTTAAATGGCAGCACTCTCTGAATGTATTAGTACTGATTGCTCTGACCCGACTCTCCATCTCTCAGGTCTGCTCAGACTGGAGGAGCTGGTGCGTCGCTTCCTTATCTCCAGGGACACGCTCTCGGTGAGGATGCTCGACGAGAGCCTGGACCCCACCCCCCTGCTGAAGGAGATCCGCGACGACAAAGTAGCAACAATTATCATCGATGCCAACGCTTCAGTGTCTATACTTATACTAAAGAAGGTACATAACCACGCCGTACGCTGACTCATCACTTACTCCCAGCCATCCATCACTAAGCTGAACACACACACACACACACACACACACCATTAGCTATGTGTAGACATATTCAATATGCTACATACTGTATACGCTTGAGCTGATGCGTCACGTGCGCGCATTCATTTCCTTCTCAATTTGCATTCAGTTCAAGCCAATTTACTTCAACTAATTTTGCATTTCGCTTAATTAAATTCGTAGTGTTCCTCATTATTCATTCGACTGAGTGGCGTCTTGAAGATCCTGCTCGTTTATACGTCTTCATCACGAATAACAATTGATTACTTGCCATTTGCTGTGCTGAAATGTCAAAATTGTAATAGCAGGCATTAATATGTTGTTGTTTTTTTAATATGCCAGCAATCAAATTGTTCTGTTGTTGAGTTTTTTCTAAGAAAGATCAAGAGCTATTGACAGGATTACTAGGCAAACGAGTGGGAACCATTATTATAGTTATTATATGTTTAAGTGTAATCAAGCTAATAATACATATGGACAAATTACAGCACACAGAAATGGAATAAAACCCTTTTTAATGAGGCATGTGCTGTGGTTAGTGGTGCTGTCGTCATTAGCCAGGACCAGCAATGCAGCAAAACAACAACATGATGGTAAGCATAGATGTATCAGTAAATGCGTGCATGTAGTTATAGAATAGATTTTATTTATGTTACCATAGCCAAATCTGATCCGAGTGAAACAAAATATATATATATATGGAATTGACAATGACGTTTAATCATAAAGTGGCTGGTTCTTGCACAGATTATTCTCTAGCTATGCTATTTTAGTATTATTAAATATATTTAAGCAATTGAACACGAGAGGGAGTGTGTTATCACGAATAACATCACTATGTTATTCGTGATAACACACGACCTCAAGTGTTCTATTGCTTTTATATAACTTTTTTTTTACAAAATGAATTAAAAAAATAAATCAAAGAACTTTAAGAAATTCAGAATGAATATGTTTTAATATGGACTGAGCCTTCCGCCAAAAAGTAGTTCCACAACAACTGTAACAGAACTGAAACTTAACTACAAAACGGTGTATGGTTCATGCAGACTAACACCACGAACGTTAGCTTCAAAGCAAAATTGGGAATAAGCGAAGGTGGTAACGCTAGGAGCGTGAAATAACCCTGAAACTCTCCTCTCCTGCGCAGAGGAGTCATCTTCAGGTGAAAGCTGCACAGTTTTTGAGCATTTCTGCCTGTTTTGCTGGGTGGTGTTGGTTGGCATGCCGGCTGGACTTGCTTTAGCTCAGCATTAAGTTAGCTTAGCCTAGCCTGGCTGATTAAGTTACCGTTCTGGCTGTCGGATGGCATTAGCCGAGCGATTTTCCTTCCCTTTTTTCCACAAAAGACGAGCCAGCGCTGCGGGCGAGCGCGCCGTGGTTGAGCACTAGCCTGTGCTAAGCTAACGCTGCTGCCGGTGGTGGTGGAGGGGATGATTCAAAACTGTACTGTGTATATACGCCGTTACTCTGCAACGTGTCGGCGGAGTGATACAAGTTTAGTGTGAGAAGGCCGTGATGTTATCACAAATATCAGCACGGCTAGAACACTTCTCAACCAATCCTGATTTATGTTGCATTTGGTGTGATACAACTTAAGCAAAGTAAAGCAAAATGAGTCTCAGTCCAAAAATTAGCTTTGCCTGGATCTTTAATGAATCTTCCAGACAGATCAGGAATTTTAGAATGTAATGGATAATGAAAATCAATCAAAGTTTAAGTAAAAAAAAACAATAAACAGTAGGGGAGTAACGGTACAGAAAATTCACGGTTCGGTTCACACCTCGGTATAAACCCCACGGTTTGGTACATTTTTTGGGCGGTTGGTAGAAAAAATAAAGAGGCTGGGCATTCTGTATAGCCTCACCTTTATTAACTTCATAATAACAGTGAATCTTCATTATAACCAGGGTTCTCTCCTACTTTCATCATGAGAGGCTCCATCTTCTGGATCTTGTTGGAACAAATAGAACTTTAAGAACAAAAAACAACAAATAAACTATAGATATTAAACTACAGATATTTTTTCCTAAACATATTGAGAGAGAGAAAGAGAGTGAGAAAGAGAGAGAGAGGGGGGGGCAGAAAGAGAGAGAGAGAGGCAGCGCACATGAGAGAGGGTGTGCGAGAGACAGTACAAGCGCCTAACCCTGCGTTCACACTGGAAAGCGACATGCAACCATATAACCTGTACCGTGTATTCTGCGTGCCTCAACCAGCATATTTTAGCCTCCCCCAGTCTAAACTCCAGTCTGTTTTGGCCAAGATTTTATACTTTAACTCAACGGACCTCATCACTCACAGGTGAGTGGTTTACTGTATATCCTCAAGGTCGACCTGACTGGTCTGAACTTGTGTTGATAACAGATGTATGTTCACAAAATATGTTGTATATAAAAGTTTTTGTTCATTTGTTCAAACTCAGATCAAAGAGAAATAATAAAACTATATATTTCCATGACAGTCACAATCATTAGCTTCTAACTGCAACTGCTCTCTCTCTCTCTCTCTCTCTCTCTTTGTGTCTCTGTCTCTCTCTCTCTCTCTCCCTCTCTCTCACCCTAGGCGTCAGAGCTAGGCATGACATCAGCCTTCTACAAGTACATCCTGACCACTATGGTAAGACACCCCACCTACTTTCCCCCTTCAACCAATGACACCCCACCCTTCTTCTCTACCCATAATCCTGCAGTAGGGAGCTGGAGTAGAGCTGGCCAAAGTCCAGTCAGCTTATCAGAAATGCGTGATGGGTCTGTGCCGTTTATCATCATCATGGTCGTAGCAGGATTTGCCCTTGTTTGAGGCAACTTCCTCCTGCTTAAATTCATAGCCCATATTTTTAGGTCATATATTCATCAATGTGGAGCTGAGTGGTTTTGCACAACAACTGCGAGGCAGATTCTGTAGAGATGCTGAGGCTGGTGGGAGCAACACTTGGCTCTGGGGTTTTCGTCAGCAGTAGAAGATGTCCTTTGTGCATTTATGCATTTATGTTTTTTGTTGAATCTTAGATATCAGAGGACAATTAAGTCTAGAGCCCAATAGTATTACACCATTTGCTCCTACCACTTAGCCCTACACCTTTACTGCATGTTCCTGTCTAGGAGTAGAGAGTAATTTTTGAGATTCAAGGTTCAATTAGCAGGGTAAGAGCACAGTTTTGCTCAAAACATTGCAATGCACACAACATTATGGGTGACATACCAGAGTCCAAAAGAGGACAAATTGTTGGTGCACGTCTTGCTGGCGCATCTGTGACCAAGACAGCAAGTCTTTGTGATGTATCAAGAGTCACGATATCCAGGGTAATGTCAGCATACCATCAAGAAGGACCAACCACATCCAACAGTAACAATAACCCGGATTGTATCCAAAAAACATAAAACCACGGCTGCCCAAATCACGACAGAATTCAATGTGCATCTCAACTCTCCTGTTTCCACCAGAAATGTCCGTCGGGACAATCAATTATTGTGGTCTAAAACCAGGTGTTTCAGTTTCATTGTCCAACCCCTGATAGATAGATAGATAGATAGATAGATAGATAGATAGATAGATAGATAGATAGATAGATAGATAGATAGATAGATGAGTAATGAACAGGAATGTCACTATGTTTTCTATCTAATTCTGCAGTGTAATGCTAAGCTAACCTAAGCTAAGTAAATAACAAACACTAGAAAATAATGTACACAGATTTCTCTCCTGAAAACTGTCTATTTGGGTGAGTAAAGCACTTCAGGTTATTTACAGTAAGCTTAGATTTCTCGATTTTCACTAAAGCTCGAGCATTAGCATTAGCGTCTAACCGCTAACAGTTAGCGGCTAATGCTGCCTGACAGTGCTACACTGAGGAACCCTGCTCTAGTAAGCCAGGGCTCTATTAGCTAGCCGTTTGTCCCATGTAGCTTATTTTAACACGGTAAACTTGCAGACTACAGTCCGATATACTCACCTCTGAACAGCAGGAAAGCTAGCTGCTAAAGCTGCTCCGGCAGTGCTAGCCGAGGTTAGCAGCAGTCTGCAGGCAAATAATTCTCACCCCTGAACAGTCAAAAACCTAGCACAGCACGGTTCGCGGCTAATGGTAATGCTCCTGGAGAAAATTCACTGAAACTCCTTTATTATTAATTGTTTATTATGGATTGTAAGTGCACCTTATAGTGCGAAAAATATGGTAGTATGTCTCGGTAGCTAGCTAGCTCTGTTCCACCTTAAATAGTTCAGCAGTCATATTCTAGCACATTAGGCTCCTGCATGATTTAAGGTGTAACATGAAAATTTAAGTCAATTAGATTAAATTAGATTCGATTAGATTAGGTTTAACATTGTCACTAAGGAAAAACAAGTGCAAGCCAATGAAATGCAGGTAGCATCTCACCAGAAGTGCTGAGTAGTGAATTAGTGTATAAACAACTGCATAATTCATGAGCAAATAAACAAGGATTCAAGGAGATTTTATTGTCATTCGCATCACATGTGGTACATGAGGTGGAACGAAATTGTGATCTCACGATCCAGTTTTACACCCAAAGAGCTGTTATTAATAGATATATAGATAAAAAAGAATACAATAAAAGAAATAGAATATACAAAATAGATAGATAAATATCCCAAAGAATAAAACAAATAAATAGAGAGTAGAAAGGTTCAGCAACTTGAAGTCCAGAGTGCAAGTGTGCTATAGCAGCATGATAATGTGAATTAGAGCAGTGGAGATAAAGTGTCTCAGTGCAAGTAAAGTGACCATGTTTGTAAACAGTAAACAGTAAATTGTCCTTGGTGTCAGTGCAGTGTGTTTGTTAAGTGGAGTTTAAGAGTCTTACAGCTTCCGGAATGAAGCTGTTTCTGAGTCTTGTTGTTTTGCACTTAATGCTCCGCAGCCTCCGGCCTGAGGGGAGTGGGACAAAAAGTGCGTGTGCTGGATGGGTGGGATCCTTCCTGATGCAGGTGGCCCTTTTCCTGCACCTGGAGGTGTAAATGTCTGTGGTGCTGGGGAAGCTAACTCCAACAATCCTCTGTGCAGCCTTCACCACCCTCTGCAGTGCTTTCCTGTCTGCAGCAGAGCAGCTTCCATGCCACACATTGATGCTGGAGCACACAACGCTCTCCACCACACATCTGTAGAAGGAGGTGAGGACTGTGCTCCCGAGTCCAGCTCGTCTCAGCCTCCTGAGGAAGTAGAGCCGCTGATGTGCCTTCCTGACAAGAGTGGAAGTGTTGTTGCTCCAGGTGAGGTTGCTGGTCAGGTGCACACCCAAGTACCTGTAGCTGTCAACCACTTCCACCGCAGATCCTCCAATGTGCATGGGGAGGTGGGCATGCTTGCCCCTTCTGAAGTCCACAATCATCTCCTTTGTCTTTTTTACATTGATGCAGAGGTTGTTTTCTCTGCACCAATCCTCCAGGTGTTCCACCTCCTGCCTGTAGCTGGACTCATCTCTGTTCGTGATGCATCCAACCACTGCCGTGTCGTCTGCAATCTTCACAATATGACAGCCTGGATGGAGAGGTGAGCAGTCATATGTGAGCAGTGTGAACAGGAGGGGGCTCAGCACACAGCCCTGAGGGGAGCCAGAGCTGAGGATTATGGAGGGGGAGGAGATGTTGTGAATCCTCACAGACTGCGGCCTGTTGGTCAGGAAGTCTAGGACCCAGTTGCACAGGGAAGTGAGGAGAGTTTGGTTATCAGTGTCTGAGGAATCATAGTGTTGAAAGCAGATGTGAAGTCCACAAAGAGCATCCGAACGTAGGAATCCTTCTGCTCCAGGTGGGTGAGGGCAGTGTGTACCACGGAGGAAATGGCATCCTCTGTGGATCGGTTCTTCCTGTATGCGTACTGGTGTGGATCCACAGTGATGTTGATGGTGGCTTTGATGTGGGTCTGAACCAGTCTTTCAAAGCACTTTGTGACTATCGGAGTGAGGGCTACTGGCCGGTAGTCATTCAGACCTGTCACTGTGGAGCTCTTGGGGACTGGGATGATGGTGGCGGTCTTCAGGCAAGTGGGGACAGCTGCCTGGATGAGGGACGCGTTGAAAATGTCGGCCAGGACGTCCGAGAGCTGGTCTGCGCAGTCTTTTAGCACCTGTCCGGGGATGTTGTCCGGGCCGGCAGCTTTCCGGGGGTTAATCCTCCTCAGCGTCCTCCTTACTTCTGCTGGTGTCTCCTGGTGAGTGTGGGAGTCTGGTGCTGGGGGGTGTGTCAGGGTTCTCAAAGCGGGCGTAGAACGTGTTGAGAGCCTCAGGCAGGGATGGGTCTTTGGAGCTTTGTGCAACGTTAGATTTGTAGTCCGTGATGCACTTGATGCCCCTCCACATGCTCTGTGGATCCTGGGAGGAAAAGTGTCCCTGGATTTTCTGAGCATATGCAGCTTTTGCCCTCTTAACTCCAGCAGTCAGCTCTCTTCTAGCCCTCCTGAGTTCATCCGAGTCTCCAGATCTGAAGGCAGCATCCCTGGCTTTCAGCAGGGAACGCACCTCTGCGTTCAGCCAGGGCTTCTGGTTCGGGTAGCAAGTCACAGTCTTGGTAGTAGTGACATCCTCCACACACTTGCTGATGTACCCGAGAACAGCAGATGTGTATTCCTCCAGATCCAGCTCCCCCTCACACTCAGCAGCCTCCCTGAAGACCTGCCAGTCTGTGCAGCCGAAGCAGTCCTGCAGCACAGCGGCGCCGTCACTTGGCCACACTGTGATGGTTTTCTGTGTGGGTTTTGAGCGTCGCAGTGGGGGGTGGTATGCGGGGACCAGCATGATGGAGATGTGGTCCGATAGCCCGAGGTGGGGGCAGGGGAAGGCTTTGTAAGCGTCTTTCACAGAGGAGTAAACAACACGCAGTTTGTGCACCAACCTTTGTTTATGTAGACGCACAAGCCGCCCCCCCAGGCTTTCCCGGATAGCTGGCTGCGGTCCGCTCGGAAGAGCTGCCGGCTGGCGAGCTGGAAGGCTGAGTCCGGCATGGTCTGGTTCAGCCAGGTTTCCGTGAGACAAATCACAGTGCAGTTCCTCATCTCCTCAGAAACATTCATCCTCAGCCGCAGCAGGTCCAGCTTGTTATCCAAAGAGCGGACGTTAGAGAGGAAAAGCGACGGAATCGGGGGTCGGTTAGCATTAGCCTTTAGCCTGGCTAGCACCCCAGCGCGTTTTCCTCTCTTCTGACGCCGCTCGCACCGCCTCCTCCTCTTGCCCTTTGTCTGCAGTGATCCGCTCCCCCACGCCGGAGCGCGGAGGAGCTGCAGCTCGCCCAGCGTAGCTCGGATATTATTGTCCATAGTTGCTGTTTTATTGACCAAACTGTCCTTAATTCTCAGAAGTTCGGTTCTGCTGTAACTCACACGCATGGGGCGCGTAAAGTTGGGTTCAGAACTGACGTAAAAACAGCTCAAAATAGGGTGTTCGCTAGGAGCGTGAGAAGCCGCTGCACTACTGCGCGCCGCCATCTTTGTAGGCAACAAATGAGGTAGACTAAAAGTAAAAAATACAGAAATAAATTAAGCGCTTGAATGAATCATTCCAAAGAGCAGAAATACCTATATACCGTATTTTTCACACTATAAAGAGCACTCAAAATCCTTTAATTTTCCCAAAAATCGTCAGTGCTCCTTATAACCTGGTGCGCCTTATGTATGTATTTTACCAGTCAAGTTATAAAGAGCAGTAAAGCCACTTAGCTAAAATGCAGCGTTATACAGCAATTCAGTTTAGTTCTTGAGCACTGAGACTCGAGACTCGAGCATTAGCACGAACCGTGCTAAGCGCTAGCTAGCTCTTTTACCTTTCAAAGGTGAGTATTTTTAGCCTGTAACCTGCTGCTAACCCCGGCTAGCACTGCTGGAGCAGAATTAACATAACCTGCTAACCGTGCTAAGCGCTAGTTAGCTTTTTTACTGTTCAGAGGTGAGTATTTTTGGCCTGTAGTTTGCGTGTTTACCATGTTAAAACAAGCTACATGGGACGAACCACTAGATAATATACCCTCGCTTACCGGAACACTCAGAGTTCCCCAGCGAGCGCTGTCAGGGAGCATTAGCTGCTAAATGCTGCTGGCCTTAGTGGAAATCTGGAAATCTAAGCTTACTGTAAATAACTAGAAGCACTTTACTCACCCTAATAAACAGTTTTCAGGAGAGAAATCTGTTTTGATTGATATCCGGTGCTTGTTTGACTTTAAAATATATATTTTTTAAGAATTATAGTTTTGTTTACTTAACTTGGCTTTACAGGTCTTTACAAGCGAGAGCTGCTGAATTAAAAGGAAAACATAGCGACACCCCTGTTCATTACTATGTTGCACAATGTACCTTATTATTCAGCTGCCTTGTGTATGAAAATAGACCATAAAATAGATGTTTATTGATAGTGCATCTTATAATCTGTAGCGCCTTATAGTGCTAAAAATAGGGTATGTATAATATTGTAGATAATTGAGTGAGAGAGTTAAGTGATGGTGTTATATGTAATAAAGATCTGTTTAAGAGGTTGATAGCAGAGTAAAAGAAGCTGTTCTGGAGGTTTTTTGTAGCAATTCACTTAGGGCAGAAAATAACAAATAATACGTGAGGAAATATTTTATTTTACCTCCCTTTTAATGACAGGAATTATTAGGGGGACAGTAATAAATAACAGTTTTAATGCACTGAGATAATGGGATGCTCTAAACATTCATTAATTAGCTAATTATCCATTGTTTACTGTACTTTTGCCGGATGCTGCTTTTAACCAAGCCCCCCCACAGCGGTCACACTGTGCGGACACAGCGTCCTCATTTGGTCCTCCACCCACTCTCCAGTGCTGCTGAAGCTCAAAGGGATCCTAGCATTTCCCCACAGAGTAGCAGCAGGCGGGTCCTCCAGCTCCTGAGTGTGGTTTCCGCTTATTAAACTGAGCCCATAACATATACTTAGCTACAGCTACACTTGGCAAGCAAGGGAGGCTAAGCTAGTTGCTAACAGCAATACTCAGGGTCTGTACAGGCATGAAAAACCTGGAAAAGTCATGGAATTTGAAAATATCAATTTGCAGGCTTGGATAAGTTTTGGAAAAAGAAAAATACCCAAAACATTTTGGGTAAAGTCATGGAAATTTGCAATTTACAAATGAAAAAAAAAAATTAAGCTAAAAAAAAAAAATACATCAGCTCAGAGATAGTTTAGTAATTTAGCCCTAAACAATGCAGCTCTCAGGATCTGACACATTTAATTATTAAAGATTGCGTCATTATTACTTAAGGATTTTTAAATTTTTTATCATTATAGTCTTAGTTGGTTTTTGGTTTGTTCATGTCTGCACTGATGTTTTAAAGATTGCATGATCATAAAAAAAATTTGCCAGAAAAGTCATGAAAAAGTCATTGAAATGTATTGGTTAAAAAGTGTATGAACCCTAAATACTGTAGAGTTCCCAACTTTGGTTTCACATTACTAAAGCTGGGTATCGTTTTACAATTTTTTTTGTAACCGATACGATACTTTGAATTCAATACCGATACCCGAAAAAAGCTTTTTTTTTATATAATTTTCTTAATTGTAGAAACAATATTTATTCTTACACAACTTATCAATTTAACGGTTGACATGAGTAATCTCATTCCATCACCATGAGAAACTTCCATCTTTTGGATCTTCTTGAAACAAAAAAACAATAAGCATGTTTGTGACGCTTTGTTAAGAACAAAATCAACTGCATTACTTAATCAGTGCTTAATCTATAAATCTTTTCCCCTAAGCATATGGTGCTGTATGCAGTTAATTTCTGAAGATTTATTTCACAATATTTTCTATAATTTTGATAATAACAATATTAAACAATAATTTGCATTATTTAAAAATATGTTTGGGAAAGTCTTATATTGTACTAGCCTTCAGTTCTTAAAGGTTAATAATTGGTTGGTCAATATATATAATAATATCTATAGAAACTATATGTTTAAGACATTTTTTTTATTTACTTGAGTGCAAAAATCGTACAGTGCACATATTAGTAATATCAGTAATAAAAGTGTAGTGTGGCTCTTTACTGTATTATAATATCTCAGGTTAGAGAGAAAGAAAGAGAGAGAGAGAAAGAGAGAGAGAGAGAGAGAGAAAGAAAGGAAGTGAGAGGCAGAAAAAGAGAGTATGAGACAGCCAGTGACTGGGGTCTTAGTACTGCAGCAGTGTGGATGAATCTTTCGTGGTAGAGCCAGACTTTAGAGCACTTTGACATGTTTACCTCGTTACGTCTGCGTTTATGAGTGTACTCTTTGCACCAGAGCGCTGTTGTGGTATATATATATACATTTTTTACCTCTCTTTTACCTCCATGTTTTACACGTTTATATTCATTCAATGCAAAGTATTAAATATAAGTATCATTTTTTTTTGTTTGTTTTTTTTTAGACCTATCGGTTGGTACCTTTTTGGTAATAAGATTGTGCACGTTCCTATAGACTGCCTTTACTGTATATTTTCTGTATGAATGCGGGAAATGTTGCTCTTGAAATGCCCTTGAATGTGTGTGTATATATATGTATATATGTGTGTGTATGTGTGTGCCTGTATATATATTTTTTTCTTTGTTTTTCTCTCTTTCTCTCTCTACTTTTTGTGAAGTTGGAAGAGCTGGGTAGTGGGATGTAGGAGGGGGTTAATAAGTAATAAATAATAAAGTATTTTTAGTCCTCCGAAAAGGGGGGGGGGGGGGGAACATGAACCCTTCTAGCATTTGATGAAACTTAACTAATAAATGTCTTAATTTCTCTTTCCCTCCACTGCTGCTCCTCTCTGCCACTGTAAGGACTTCCCGCTGCTACGGTTAGACGATGTAGTAGACGACCAGTCCAACATTGTGGGATTCTCCATGCTGAACAACAGTCATCCCTTCTACCTGGAGTTCATCAGGAGCCTCAATCTTTCTTGGAGAGAAGGATGTGACCTCAGCCCGTACCCTGGTCCAGCTGTGAGTCTCACGCACGCGTGCACACGCACAAACAAACCAACGCACACTCTGCAGTACACCGGGGACATGCGGCGAACATATGCACTTCATTCTGTGGAAAAACACACACATCTTTGTGGAGGGTAGAATCTATTGTTTTCTATTTGCATGTTTAGTAGGCTAACATGATTTACTAGAATATTATTTTATTAAAATAATAGTAACCTCCAGTAATGCACACAAAAAAAAATCAAGGCGTAACAAAGTGTTTTTAAAGCGATTCCATAAAAAAGCAACTTTGTACCTTATAGACATTATAGAACCATATATGTGTCTTTGGAACACTCTCAATTGGAAAGTTTATTTTTTATTTTTTTATTTTATTTTTTTATTTTATTTTTAGCTTTGCTATTTATTAGTGTTTATACAGAGTTTTAGCTACTGTGGGCATTGTGAGAAGAAGACAAAAATCTATATATATAAAAAAAAGTGTAACAGGAAGAAAGTGGGGGAAAAAAGGGGGAACGAAAAAAAAAATAATGATATTAATAATTGGAGCAAAAAAACAATTTGTAAACAACAAGAGAAAAAGGGAGGAAATAAAACAGATTATAGCAAAAAGGAGATAAATATTAGGTAACAACAACAAATAATATATATATATATATATATATATATATATTTTTTTTTTTTTTTTTTTTCCCTTCTTGTTTGATTTTATGTGGGAACAGATAGAGAGAGAATAGATAAGAGGTAGAGAAAGAGATAGTAAAGTCAGTGGCGCAAAAAGGGGGTATGCAGCGTATGCGACGTATAGGGGCGCTGCACTAGAGGGGGCGCCAAATCGATGCTGGAAAATTATTTCTAGTCGGCATTTTCTGTAAGAGCTGTTTGTTCATGAATGATAAACACAGGGGCTTGCAGCGGGTTTCAGCGCTGATGTTAAAACATATCTAGATATACGGCGAAGAAAGGTAACTGAACAAAGCATGTGAACTGTAATGAGATGTTTCTGATAGCTGGTTAAAAAGACTCGTCTCTGAATTAAAACACACAAATCAAGTTTTAAGAAAATATAATTATATATGTTTAACTTGCCATGATGTACCTGATCAGCCAATAACTATTTCATTTTCAAATTGTTTTGTATTAATTTAGGATTGCAGGATTACTGTAAGCTATAATTAACGAAAAGTTATTTGGCTAACCAGTTAGCTAGAAGCTGGATGTTGTGGATAGCCAGAATTTAGTACTATACTTAGTTTAAATGAGTTTCTTAACCGTGGTCTCCACTCTAAAATTGTATATTTTCCACCTCCAACTGATCAGCTAATAAACTAATATAATTAACAGTGCTGAACCCCAGATTTTTACATACCCAGGCAACGCCCCTGATAATACACATCAAAAAACAGAAGCACAGCACTAATCAGGCGCCCATCCATTCCTTCCCCATATACCCCCCCGTCACGTCCTCCCAAACACAGGCACCTAGGCATGTTTTTTTTTTTTTTTTTTTCGTTGTGGCGCACCTGCAGGACAGTTGCTGTATTTACAATATAACGGATCATAACAAGTAAGTAAGTAGATGGTGAATCATAGAACTAATAAATTATAGAACAGGGGTTGCCAGTGCTGTTTTTTATATTACTTAACTGATATTCTGCATCTAGAAATAATTTTAGGGGGGGCAGGTGGTGTTAATGTTATGGCTGATCAGTGTACAAGATTTTGAAATTCTTCAGAAGCAGAGTAGAAGGCAGTTGAGTAGATCTATTTGAATTGTTCTATAAGAGCGTCTGGAGGAGCGAGAGCAGAGAGTGCTGCAGGCCCTTACAGGCGTGAAGAGTTATTTTCAGTTATTCACTAATGCCTTTTCTCTCACCCTCTCTTCCTCCCTCTCTCTCTGCCTGTCCACCCCAGCTAAATGTCCTCTCTCCTCTCAATCAATCCTTCTTTCTTTCTCTCTTCCTCTTCCTCTGCCTGTACTCTTCTGTGCTATTTGAGCCTATAGAAGGAGAATAGATTCAGATTCTATTGTTCCGTGTCATTTGATAAAATGGCGCACATTAAAAAATTGACTGCAGCATCAAGAATAAGGGGATGTTGAGGGTTAATTGATGATGTCTGAGAGTATGTATTAATAGAACTGTACTTGGAACATTTCCATGGTGACAAAACTTTTATAGCGTCAGTGCAGACTTGAAAAAAGTCTGGGTGCTTTTGGGAAGAGATTGTTCTCCTTTAGTCCTTTAGTAATTTGAGAAGTTATTTACTTACATTCGAGTCGAGTCGCCGTGTCTGATTCCATCCAAAATATTCCACTGTTCCAGGGCTGCACGATATTGCGATGTGCGCAAGCGCAATAGTCACATCGCAGGACGTGTGATGTCATTTAAGGCAGTTAAATCAAACACGTCATGTTGCAGTGTTTTGATTTTCAACACAAGAAGTAGATACACAGCGCTGTGTCTGTGTGAGTGACAGGATGCTGCTGCCTGAGAAGCATGAGGGGGGGGTGCAGTAGTAGACACGAGGTTTATGGCTGATCACGTGTTTGTAAACGCACGTGTTGAAAGCTGTGCACCTCAGTCCAGAACAGTTTTGAGTGCAGATATTTTCAGATATAGCAGAATTCGTGCTTTTAATCCCAGAAAAAGTATCTTTTAAAAAGTTATTTAAACGCCTGATTAAAGGGCTGATAACTGTTGTTTTGCTGTTTTGAGTACTCAGCACTGACTCAGCTCTTGATTGGTCCAGATGCGAGACAGCGCGTGGGTGGGGGCGGGGCTGGTGACCTCTTCGGGCTGCATTGTTTATTATTGTGATATACTGTATATCGCAGAAAAAAGAACATTTGCAATGTATCACACTGTATTACACTGTACCTTACTTATCAAATAGGGCCAATTTTTCTATGAACATTTAAAGACGTGCAAGTAGAACATCTGTGGGATGCATATCGGTCAGTGTAGTGTTTATTAATTTAATTTTCTGACCGTTTGAGGCTAAAAGCAAAATCAGATAATGTAATTTAAAAACTCTTTTTTTTTCTTCTTTTTTAAATGTAGTACAGTGTACACTAAATAAGTTTGGTCAGTGTAATGTTTAGCCGTTTAAATTTCTGACCGTATCAAGCTAAATTTGCAAATGGAAAACTGGGTATAAAACTTTTTTTTCCTTTTCTGTAGAGTGAAGGAAAATTTCAATTATCTAGTTTTTTGTTTCAGCCTTTCACAAACAGAAATTTAAGAAAAAATCAAAGTTGAATCTTCTCTCGATTTTCACTTTTGTACATTTTTGTATCTTGTATCTAACAAAAACCTGATGGTGTAAATTGACTTGCAAAATGAAAAAATTGAAAAATCAGAAAATATTCAATTTTTTTTTTTCATTTTTGCTGAAATTCCGATTGTGAGGGGCAGAGATGAAAAAACAAAAAATGGAAAAATAGATGAAAACTTATTTCTTGTACCCTGCACTACATAAAAATGAAATCATGAGTTTTTACATCAGATTTTCTATTTTTGCATTTAGCCTAAAACTCTCAAAAAATATAATTAATAATTGTTACACTGACCCATATTTACAATGCCTTTCTGTAGCTCTAGTTGACAGACACATGCTCCACCCACAACCCTTTCCTTGCAATCATAATAATTAATACTTATAAGTGTATTTGCACCCCCCCCCCCTTTACAGGTTTCTATTGTTTTTTTTTTTTATATCCTTTTTATCATATATATATATTTTTTTTTTCAGATTAACAAACACATTTTTTTTAAATAAGACAAAAATAACCTAAGCAAAGATAAAAAGCAGATTTTTAATCCTAATTTAATTTAAGGGAAAAAAATATATATCCAGACCAACCTGACCCTGTGTGAAAAAGTGTTCGTGCCACCCTTGGCGGCAACAACTGCAATCAAGCTTTACGGATAACTGGCAACGAGTCTTTCACATCTCTGTGGAGGAATTTTGGTCCACTCTTCTTTACAGAATTGTTTTATTTCAGACGCATTGGAGCATTTTTAAGCCTAAACTTCCTGTTTGAGATCAGCCACAGCATCTTAATCAGACTAGGCCACTACCACCTTTATTTAGTTTGTTTTTTTAAGCCATTCAGAGGTGGACTTGCTGAAGTGATTTGGATCACTGTCCTGCTGCAGAGCCCAAGTACATCTGAGCTTAATGTTTTTTCAAATTGTGAATAAAAGAACTTACAGTGGTTCATTAGAGTCGCAAAACCTTAGAGATTATTTATAACCTTTTCCAGTCTGATAGATGATCAATGACTGTTTTTCTCATCTGTTCTTGAATTCCTTTAGATCGGGACATAGTGTGTTGCTTTTTGAGATCTTTTAGGTTTTATTTAAGTGATTTATTGATTCTACAGGTCTGGTAGTAATCAGGCTTGATTGTGCCAATAAAACTGAACTCAGCTTTAAAAAAAAAAAATAAATCACAGTTCATTCACTTTTTCATATAGGGCTAGATAGATTTGGATTTTTCTTTTCGCTTAATAAATAAAATCATCATTTAAAAAGTGCTTTTTTTTATATCTGCTCAGTTTATATTTGTCGGATATTAAAGTTTTTTGATCATTTGAAAAATGTAAGTATGACAAAAAAAGCAAAAAATAGAAATCTGTAAGGGAATTAACACTTTTTCACAGCACTTTCTCTCTCTCTCTCACTCTTCTCCTCCCAGTTGTCGTCGGCGCTGATGTTCGATGCGGTGCACGTGGTGGTGGGAGCAGTGCGGGAGCTGAACAGGAGTCAGGAGATCGGAGTGAAGCCCCTCAGCTGCACCTCCTCGCTCATCTGGCAGCACGGCACCAGCCTGATGAACTACCTGCGCATGGTGTGTGTCTCCATGGCTACCCCAGCAGTGTCCATTTTGTGGCAGCTGAGTTATGGCTGTTTACTCTGTTGTCTGAGGCGTGGTGATGGCTGGAGTGGCTGGGGTGGTTGGTTTGGCTGCTGCTTTTATTTATATCGGTATCAGAGCCCGGTGGGATCACTGGGATGGACGTGGCTTGTCTGTGTTGGCAGTTTTTCTACTGGTAATATTTTATTGAGTATTTACAGTATTGTTTGCAGGCAGGCAGGGGTATAAATAGGGATCCTGTGGACCCCTGAGCTAAAAACTAAATAATTCTCCATCATTACAGGCTACCGTATAAGTATTATACAACACTTGGAGGATCAAACTGTAACTTTAGGATACTATACATTGAAATGATATTCTGGTCTTATGCATTTGGGGGTTTGCTGCATTTTTCCTGTTACAGCAAACCAAAGAAAGTATGGATATAAAAAATTCTCTTAATAGTGAAGCCACCACAGGTCAAGTGCCTCTGCTGGTTGCAGTTTTTTTAGCAAGATAAAATAAGCCGAATTTTTTTCTCCTCTAAACTTGTCTTTCCATCTCAATTGTCTAATTTCTGCAGTTAGCAATCCCAGTGCTAATACTGACACAACAGATTTATTTATTTTTTAATATTCTGCTTTGTTGTAAGAAAACAGGGTTTAACTAATAAATAAATAGACGGCCGTGGATGAAAGAGACAGTTTATTACATAAGGTAGTAATATTCAATCTGTCTGGCATTTAGCTAGTCAATCATACAATTATTAAACATGTGATGTGCTGTTGGTTGCATTAACTGTCTCTGACACAACAGCGTAAAAGGGTCAGTGGTTAGCCAGCAGCTAACGTTAGCATAATTAGCCGCGACTTGGCAGTATCAGGGGCACGTACTTTAATTACTTGAGTTTACTGTGGGTATGAGAAAATATTAATATATTAAAGTGTGTCACAATATTTTGTTTTGCAGGACTGTGTCAATTGTCTAAAACACAATATAGATTTTTTTATAATTAGTTTATATGTGAAGATTGGTGTCGGACACACAATGGTTCATTTCGTGTTCTCTTTAAACATTGAACACTAGATAACTTTGTTGTACTTTGTCGTTAGATACCACTGTTCTAATTTAGTCAGATTTTATGAATACGCAGGTATGCAAATGCTAACACACTTAGTTGGAGTAAATTATGTCTTATTTACACCTGTTTCTGTTAGATTTTGCTTGACCAGAAATGCATGTGTAGAATGTTTTTTTCTTAGCCTATAAAGCTACCATTTATAAAATATGAGGCTTCATAAACAGAACATTTATTAACACTAGCACTGGGCCAGAAACATACTTAATGAAAGTAAATGCAAATGCTAACTTTAGAATTAGTTGGTGTAAATTTTGAAGGGAAGTGTGTACATTTACACCGGTTTCTGTAAGTTGTGCAGTTCTAGACACTCTTTTTTAACTGTGGGTGTCAGACAGCGCGAGACTTTGTTTAGTCTAGTTCCTCCACCACTCATTTCTGCTTGTTTGTCTGAGTCTGCCACTCTCTGTCTCTTCCCATCTGTTTTGCGGTTTGTTCCGTTCTGTCTTTGCGCATCACTCCATCACTCCGGCACTCCTTTTGGCAGCGTCTCCACACCTCCTCTCCTCCGTCATTCTCGGTTTGTCACTGTCGCTTGGCCTGGATGCTTCGCTGGTCCTCGTTGGTTTGTGTGCGTGGCTCCACGTGAAACACTCTCCTGCCCTTTCTCACTCTCACTCCTTCCTCCTCCGTTATAATTTAGTTTGAGCCCCGCATCCACGCTCTGTCACCCATTTACCATGCTACAGTGACCCATCAGGACTGGGACCGCTTTGTGTTTTGTGTGCGCATGTGTGTGTGTGCGTGTGTGTGTGTGTGTGTGTACTTGTGTACTTCACTTTTTTAGTCACCTGTGTTTTCTGTGCAGATTTTATTAATTCATTTATTAATTTATTTATTTACTGAATGCCCATTAGCTGGGGCAGATTCACCTGCTATTCTTCCTGGGGTCCTACTTAAGTAATAAAATATAATAATAAAAATATAAAATATAGTAATAATAATAACAATAATAATAATATTAATTCCATCAAAGTTTCATTATTAAATCCAACTACAGAGGCTTAAACAAGAAAAGACAACAACAAAAGAACACATACTATATAAAGATAGACATTGTCACACACAATTTAGAATAATACATGAATGCCCAACTAAAATATACATTAATAAACATAAATTGATCATAAACAATGATTTAAGGAAATAAACCTTTTCCAAACTCTTCTTTACAGGTGTTTTGAAGGTGATCTTAGAATTAGTTTCAGTCATAAATGTTGGCATCTTGTTCCATGCAGTAATTGCTCTATATCGAACTGTACATTGAAAGGAATTCGCATTAGCCCTGGGTACAACAAATCAGCCCTCCACTGCGTCCCTCCAGATCATTGCTACTACTTTTTAATGGTTGTAACTAAACAGGTTTGCATATTTTTGGAGTGTAATCTAAAATCTAAGATTCAACATTAATTTACATCATTATAATTTACACATTAATGCCACAATATGTAGCATTTTATCTTACATTACATCGATGTCCTGATTAACCGTACAATTTTACCTCGGTTAAACATGTAAGACAACGCACTCGAAAGCTATATGTATCCTCAGACATATTGGTGTAAAATACTGTTATGTATCATGCTACATTCCATTTGAACTAGGATGCAGTGATTTCTGAGTTCTAAGTAGAAAGGAAATTTCAACTAGAATCAACCACAAGTTGCATCTCCTACAGTGAAAGTCAATGACATGGAACCCCATCAGCTCTAAAATCAGAATCATAGATGACTGAAACATACTTACATCTGCATTCACGCCCTTGCATAAACTATGCTTTAGGCCTTAGTGACGTGGTTGTAGTAGAAGTTACTCATGATAAAAAGTAGCTGTACCCAAGTTGCTACCACATAAACAATAACAGACATTATAAAGTCAAACTGTACAGCGGGCAAGCCTTTCATAGTTTTTTACTTTTACCAGACATGGGTGGGTTTTCTATTTTCTCTATTTGGAAGGCCCTGCCTTTGCTTTCCCTGCCTTCACCATGCTTCTTCTCTTACTCTCTGAACTCATCCCGTCCAGGAAGGAATAAAAACACTGCACGCCCACACTAAAAACTGATTGGCTGGCTCTTTGCAGTGAGATTCCGTGAGATTTTATCTGACTTGCAGGCATCAGGGAGCCGTTATTGACATGCAGTAGACTCCCGAACTTCCGGGAGACTTCTGCATTAATTGGTCAGCTATATCAAGACAAAAGCGGGACTCTTCGTTCAAGATAGCCTACTGCCCTTTCTGCTTTGTATTGGTAAAGACGACTAACAAATCCAACAGGACTATGCTTGTCACTGTCATGGCGAGACAGAAATTCAGACAAGCGCAGATGTAAAAAACAAAAACTTTATTAAATAAATCACAGGGGATAGTCAAGCAAGCAGGGTCAGTACCAATAACAACAGCCGGAGAGATCAAACGTATCATGAACGATAAACAAAAAAAGGCAAGTGTGTTCTGAAGCTATGTACTCAGTACTCTGGTGAAAGACTTCCTGGTGGTGCCGGATGCAGTGTCGTGTGATCAGGTGAGCGAGTGATGTCAGAATGTGGTGCATTCTGGGATCACAGGTAGAGCTGAGTGCAGGAGAGACAGGTGTGCTTTTGGCCCCAGTTGTGACAGTCCACATGCTGCTGCCTTCTCAAGACCTTTCCTTGAGGACACAGTTTATGTTCACATGACAAGCCACATTGCTTAAATCAGATTTTTTGCTCAGATTGGATTTGGCTATCCTGACGGTTCACATTCACAAATTTAAGTGAGCTGTATCTGTGTGAAATGTGAACAAATCTGTCCCTGAAACGCCTCACATGCGCCTCGTGTTGATACGTGTAGAAACACTTTTGCTGGAGTGGAGAGTAAACAGCTGGTCTGCAGTAATTGTACATGTTGAGGAGGTAAAAAAAAAAGGCCAGGCGGTTTGCTTTTGCTGTTTTTGCAGCTGTAGCTGGCACTGATGCATCTTTTCCACCAATAAAGTGCTGGAGCCCCGGAGCCGAAGCTGGTTCCTGCGAACCTTTTAAGAACCGGCCCATGTTTCCACTGCTTTAAGGAGTCACTGATTACATATGTGAATGTGGGCGTCAACAGAAGTCGGGGGCGATTTGAAAACAACACGGCGGAACCCGAGCTCCTCTTGGAACTTGTGCTGCTATCCTCAGTGGAGCACTTTTTGATTATTTTTTATTAATTTAGCTGTTTCTGCTGCTTTTAGCTGTTAATGGAAGTGAGGTTTGTAAACAACTTTGCCCCGGAGACACTTCAACGCCCCGCCCTCTGGCCGCACGCATCACAGGTTCGCTGGTTCCAGACCAGCAAGATTGTGGGGCCAGAACGGAACCGCCTTTTTTGGCTGAGAACCTGCGATTTTGCGGTGGAAACGTTCGGGAACCTGGCACCAGCACCGGCTCCAAGCCGGTGGAAAAGCGCCTTGAGGTGTATGGGTACGAGAGAGAGAAACACGTTGCGCATGCGTTAAAGCACAAAGACTGTGCATGAATTCTGATTTGACCATTCACAAATATGTCACATGTCCATGGATCGGATTTGTAACTGATTTAGGACCAGATATGGAAGTGGCTTAGATGTAATTTGAAAAAAATCGGATTTGGGGAAAAAATCAGATCGGAGCCACATTGAGCAAAAAAATCACATTTGAATCACTTTGGCCTGGTCATGTAAACATAGCCTTGCTAATGCTAAGCCATTGCCAGCTGCATCACCAGACTTATCCCTGATTAAGAAAGTGTATAATTTGTTAAATAAAGCTGTAGTGTAACGGTGAAGTTTAAAGATTCTGAAGGGCATCTGGATCAGGCGTAATTGTACTGCGCGACTCGGTGAGGTGAATATAATTTGTTCAGTGTAAATGTAGGGAAAAGGTTTGACAGACAGCAGTAAATCATACCTTGTCACACCTTTGGGATTATTCGATTCGCTAGAGGAGAATGACTGATTTGTTGCTGGGACATGTTCCATTTTCCCTGAATGAGAGAGCTTATTCCCAAGACTATACTAGAAGTGTTTTGCCTCTTTTTAGTCTTATCTAAAGTAAATGGAATTTTCCTTACTTTGCTTTCGGCCCAGTGCAATAAGCCGTTATTGTCACCATTAAGTAAACTCCTCAGGAACTGAACTCTAAGCGTGCCCGTGGCATTCATTAAAATCCTCCCAACAAATCCTGTTTGACAGGTCGTCTTTTTTGTAGGACTTTATATAAATGAGCACATGTAGCCAATGGGAAAGGAAATGTCTGAAATAGAGTAAATGACTTTGACGCAAAGTTACCATTCAGTTTAGGAGATCTGCATTTAATACATCTCAAGCCTTGAAGAAATGAATAGTATGCAGTATCACCAGTATTTCTAGGCATACTTTTTTATACAATTCATTGCTGTTAAATCTCCAAAACGCGATGCTCATTGCTATTTTACACCCCGCCTACAGTCTACTCTCACACCTGTCTGTGTCGTTTGAATAGCAGCAGTGCTTGGGAAATATTTACGCTGATTGGGCGCAAATGAGGTGTGTCGAGGTAAGTTTCTGAGCCCGAGAGTGTTTTGCTATCTTGACAACACAAAACACAGGTGCGCCACTGACTAAATACAACCTAGACAGATAGTCAGAAATTCAATGCCATTTTGACAGTGAATTGTTAACTCCTTGCTTAGGATATGCAGCAGTGCCCAAAAACTATAGTGCAGGCCTTTTGGCAGCTATGCAAACAAGAAGCACTATGAAAAAGTAAAAAGAAAAACAGCAAAAATTAAGATAAAAGGCTTTTTTATTCTGTGACAGTTAACCCCTTAACCGGCAGGTCTTTTTGTCAATTTATTTGCCTGATATTACATGCCTATTTCTTAAAGATTTCTGTTCAATTATTACATAAAACTGTTTCATGTTTGATAAGACATTTAATTTAAAATCCAAATTGTTTTTAAAAATATTTAAAATAAATTGAAGTAAATCTGCAACTGGCCCAATATTATGAATAAAAATCATAAAATCTGCACTTTCCTGAACTTCATTTTAGAATTTATATTTTCTGAATACAAATTAAATATTTCATGGCCTCCAAACCTTTCGTTTCATTACGGTTGTCTAATTTTTACCTCTATTTTTAAACACCTCCAAGTGTGTTATAGGATTCTAAATATGATAAAATAAACTGAACAGAAAGAACATAGATTTAGATGCTTGGTCGAACCAAAGCTGTGGTATTGGCCATGTAATTAGGCTGTTCTAAGCCCTTGAGGTGACATTCTTTTAGTTTCAGGCTGAAGTGTCACATCCAGTGTAATATATATTTTTAAAAAAATCTGTTCCATCCATTAAGTTGTACATTTAGTTGTGGATAATTCCTACCTAGTAGATATGTCTCCACTATCTCCTGTTCACATAAAGCCACAGCATTGTTACAAACTGTGAATAAATATTTGTTTGTGAAGGCAGGCCATACATTCAGTCTCTGTGTAAGAGTGATTTTGGAGGCGCCGAGTGGTCCAGCAGTCTAAGGTGCTGCCACTATTAGCAGGAGGTCGCAGGTTCGAACCCCAGCTCATGCAGCTTTGCCATCAAGCTGCCGGCGTCAGAGGGAGCAAAATTGGCCCTGCTCCCTCTGGGTGGGTAGATGGCGCTAGAAAAAAAAAAAAAAACTTCCCAAGCAGAAGAAAAAAGAAGAAAGTTTCTTAAATGAACAAATACCCACAGTCTGAATATGATTCAGATGGTATGCCTCTGATTTGAAATAAATCAAATTCTACACTGAATCCTATTATGAATTTGGGCTCAGGTTCAGTCAAATCAGATTATGAAGGCAAACTTAGGTGCTCGTATCTGTGGTGATATTAACTTGTAGTTTCTAAGACTGGAAACTCTGATGAACTTACCTGTGCAACAGAGGGAACTCTTGCTTTTCCTTTAATAGGGATGTCCTGATGAGAGCCAGTTTCATCATAATGTTTTTGAAGGTCTTTGGGACTAGACTTTCAAATTCACAACACACCTTTACTAATTAACTCTTGACAAATTCAGCACAGCTGTTAACTGAATAATTCCGTATGTTTTTTTTTGTCATATTCTGGATGATTTTAGTATTAATCTACAATGCAGAACATTTTTCAAGTAATCAAGAACAACTACATTTAAGGTCCAAAATGTTGACTAGTACCGGTATTGTATATAGTTGTGTTTCATATTTAAGCTGAATGTTCATTGGTCGCTTATGCTGTGATCAATATAGACATATGTCCTACATTATTCCAAAATTGTCTCTAAAAATTGCCTCTAAAGTATTTTTCCTATTCTATCAAACATATACAGCTCTGGAAAAAAAGAAATTACTAAAAAATGATGTGTTTCTTTCATTTTACCAAATTGAAAGCCTCTGGAATATAATTAAGAGGAAGATAGATGATCACAAGCCATCAAACCAAACTGAACTGCTTGAATGTTTGCACCAGGAGTGCAGGCATAAAGTTATCCAAAAGCAGTGTGTAAGACTGGTGTAGGAGAACATGCCAAGATACATGAAAGCTGTGATTTTTGTATTATTTGAGGTCTGAAAGCTCTGCATCTTCTTTTGTTATTGTTGATATTTCAGCCATTTCTCATTTTCTGCAAGTAAATGCTCTAAATGACAATATTTTTATTTGGAATTTGGGAGAAATGTTGTCTGTAGTTTATAGAATAAAACGACAATGTTCATTTTACTCAAACATATACCTATAAATAGCAAAATCAGAGAAACTGAAGTGTTCTCTTAATTTTTTTTCCAGAGCTGTATATGAGTATATTTTGCATTTACTATTTCATATTTCTTCTCCCAGAATAATAAAACTGGTCCTGTAATTCTCTCTCTCTCTCTCTCTCTCTCTCTCTCTCTCTTTCTCTTTCTCTCTTTCTTTTTCTCCCTCTCATTCTTGCTCTTATGTTTTTTCTTTCTCTTTTTTCTCCGTGTTTTTTTGTAGGTGGAGTATGACGGTCTGACAGGGCGAGTGGAATTTAACAGCAAAGGCCAGAGGACGAACTACACCCTCTGCGTGCTGGAGAAATTCAGAGGAGGCCACAGAGAGGTCAAACCTTCATACACACCTAACCCTATAACAGATACCATAAATGTCAAAAGGTCGGATTTGACGGGGAGGTCGAGACGAATGGTGCAATAAACAGAAGAGTCAGATTGTGGTGTCCTCCAAATGTCTCTACAATTCACTCTGTTCTTTCCTTTTTTCTTTTTTTTACTGATCTCAGATTAAACACATTTTAATGGCTGCATGAATTATTTATCGTAGTGTTAATTCCATTTGATCTGGACTTATAATATTTACTGAACGTACACTTGTTTGCACGCTGGTTCTACAGTAGCAGCTATCAGCGCCGCTGTTTTAACAGCAGACGAGCGGCACGGCTCTCTCATGTCTTCTTTTCGACCTCTGTCTTTGCAGATTGGCATCTGGTACTCAAACAACACGCTGGCAATGAACTCCACCTCCCTAGACAACAACATGTCTCACACACTGGCCAACAAGACCCTTACTGTCACCACCATACTGGTGAGTGGATTTTAAATCCGTCATCTCATTCAGGGCTTTAATGCTCATGCAGATGTGACATTTTCAGGTCCCTTCTGAATGATCAAAGTTAATTTTGACATTGACATTGTTTCCAGTTTATAATAATATATAGAAACAGTCTGCTACATATATACAGTGGCTTTAAAAAAAGTATTTGCCCCATACAGATTTTTTATTTATTTATTTATTTATTTATTTATTTATTTATTTTGCTAATGATATTTTTCGGATTATCAAACAAACTACTTTAAAATAGGGGGAAAAAAACCCTATTTAAACCAGTCTAGCCCTTAGTGAAATTGTGATTGCCTATACTTTGATATATTTGTCTGATATTAAAATTAATTTGATAATCTAAACAATTTTATTATTACAAAAATGTAAAAAAAAATAAATAAAGAAACCTGTAAGGGGAAAATCCTTTTTTTTTTCACGCGACTGTACTTTATTTTTCAGGATCATTATCCAAAGGAGATACACTTTGTAGATCGAGGGCCCTACCGTTTACCTTGTGCAAGGCATGTCGCGATGCTCATTGCTATCTTACACCCCGTCAGCAGTGTATTTTCACGCCTTGCACTCGTGTCGTTAAAATAGTGACAAGTTTAGGAATAAATCTACACTGATGGGCATGCATGGTGGTCTGGAAGTGAGGTGTGTTCAGGTCAATTTCTAGTATGTTTCTATCTCGGCGGTGGGAACCACAGGTGCTCCACTGACCGATTAAAACCCTGAAAACAGTCAACAGTCAGTCATGTAGAAGCAATGTGCACACTGCGCGCCCTCAGCACTTGTACGCTCACGCACACAGGCATGCCTGACTTTTGCCTCAACAAGACAGTAGCTGAGCTCCGCAGTACAGTTAAAAAGCACTGCGAGACAGTAGCTGCACCCGCAAAAAATTTTTTTTTTTGAAAATTAGAATCGATTCTGAATCGTTCAATGTTAGAAATGCTATTCGAGCTCGAATCGATTTTTTCCTGCACCCCTAGTCCAAACTGGTTTTGTAATTCATATTCTATAGCCGATTCTATACCGTCTGTCCCTGTCATTCAATCACATGCTGACGACTAAAGTGGCTGTTGAGTTTTTATGGATTTGTCTAACATGGCTTTTATGCTGCTTTACAGGAGAATCCGTACGTGATGCGTAAAGAAAATTACCAGGACTTTGAGGGGAATGACCAGTATGAGGGGTTCTGCGTGGATATGCTGCGGGAACTGTCAGACATCTTGAAGTTCTCCTTCAGAATAAAGCTGGTGGATGACGGGTTGTACGGAGCACCGGAGCCGAATGGGTCCTGGACGGGCATGGTGGGAGAGCTAATCAACAGGGTAAGAATTTTAACAGTTAAAAAACAAAAACACTCACTTGCACAGATAGAAAAAATGAATGAAATGATGGGTGACAAAATGAAATAACCTCAATAAAAGAGTTATGAGGTTTTTTTTTCGCCCCCTCACATTACCAAAGACACCTACATGCCCTAAATCCAGCTGCACGATCCGATTATAGATCATTAAAATAGGGCCAGGCGCAAGGCGTATTTTTCACGCCCTTACGATACCAAAGACACAGGACACGCCCCTAAATCCAGCTGCGCAAAGCTCAATTAACTAGTGCGCTATAGAACGTTAAAATAGGGCCCAATACGCTAGTTTGAACAGGTGAGTTTTGTTGACCGGTGGTGTATGTTCTAAACACACATATAACCCTTTAAGCATATAATCTTAAAGCAATTTCCACTGTTTAAAACACAATTCTGACATTTTGTGTACACAATCTATTTTAAATATATATTTCTTCATTTATTCATGCTCATTACCTGCTCATTCGCAACTGCAGCGGATCTCTCTGTGGCAGTTTGACACGAGCACCATCACTGTTTTCAAAATGGCTGCAGCTCCAACCGACGCTTCCATTAAAGCTTAAAACTGTACGGATATTGTTTCAGCGGCTCCACTATTACTGCTAATGCTAAACATAATGACACTGGTAATGACGACGGTAATGACCTTCTATTACCAGTGGTGTGAGCAGGTCTCTGTAGGGCCGTGTTGGCATAGAAACCCACGCACGCACTAATCGTGTGTCTCCACTAGTAATTATACTGTGCTGTGTTTCAATTACAGCTGCTGGAGTCACTGTGAGGCTGGCAGACATTACTGTGATCAGTGTGTAAACTCTGTATATACACACACACACTCACACACACACACAGTGTTTTATCTAACGTTTCCTCTTAGAAACTAGAGCACTGGAAACACACTCCATCCCCTCTCTCACACTGTGGAGCAGAAAGTGTGAAAAAAGCTTAATGAGGCTCGCCTCGTTAATCAATTAAGGAGTAATTACGCAGCCTGAAAGGTGTCTGGGGTGCACTCCTTTTAGGATGAACCTCCACTGATCTCTTTGTCTTTCCTCCACTCCATCATTTTATCCACCCTCATCTCTCTCTCTCTCTCTTTTTCTCTCTCTCTCTCCTTCCTCAAGGACTTTCCCTCAGCCTCTTTCTCTCTCTTCCTCTCTCTCTCTCTACACCTGCCTTTAAAGAAATATCACTCCTTCCTTTATTTCCTCGAGAGCCCTCACGCCGCATCCCTCTTTCCCGCCGTCTGCTCTTTTTTGTCTTAGAAGCACATCTTTCCCCGTCCCGTGTTTGAGCACTCTTCCTCAATCCCCTTCACCTCAACAATCCTTCCCACACTTTTTCATTTCCCTCAGCGGCTCTCGGCTTGCCGCGTCTCTCTTTGAAGGATTACGTAGCTCTCTTTTTTTCTACTCTTAGAACTGAGAGCTTAGAACTAAGACTCTTTCCGTCGTGTTTGCAAGTCCCCCCCCCCCCTTTAAAGCACCCAAATCATAAAAAAAACAAATGCTATACAAATAAAATGTGCATTACAAGGTTAGGCTTAACCCGTTCTGGAGAACAGTCATGGGCATCGCTGGCTCTTTTGAAGGGGACTCAATCCCTACTAAAACGAGTCTCAGCATCCTTAAAAGTGAAAGCAAAAATGAGAGTTTTTGTTGTTTGTTTTTTTGTTGAAGTTTTCTCTGATAAGCAAAAAATGTTACAATTTTAGAAAATAGATCATTAAACAGAATTCAAAGAGTCAAGAGCAGCAGTCTCATTTCACCCCATGAAGGATAATCCACTTTCTCTCTAATTTAGAAAAATAACAGACATCCCAAAAAATTGCAAAAAATGTATTTCAGGGAGGTGCTCCTGGACCTAGACTTGTGTTCACTCTTGGGCCACTCGTTCTAGATTCCGGGAGATTTTATCTGACTTCCGGGCATCAGGCAGCCGTTATTGATAGGTAGCGGTAGACTCTTGCGACTTCCGGGAGACTTGGCAAGTCTTAGGTGATGCTGCAGGAGACTAACTAACTCTTGACCTGCATAGGATATATATTTTTTGGAGTTTTAGATGACCAGCTGGTCTTGAGCTGGATTTTGTAGCCAGGCAGCCCTGAATATTAGGTTGTTTTTTCAAGGTAAAGAGCAGGTTCAGGTTCAGGTTTAGGTAAGAGAATAAGATAGAAACAAATTAAAGATGGGATTTCATTGCTCAGCGTGAGCAGATACCCTAAAAATAAATGTTTGAGTCTGTGTTTTCAGTCCGAGTGCTAGTTTTAGCCTGTTAGCTTGTTAGCTTGCTCGCCTGTTGTTATTACGGGATGGGTGACAGCAACCATTGTAAGTCCCAGTAATAAAGTGACGACTGTGTTTCTTTATCCGGATTACTGCCTCTCAACCGTGGTCATGATGCTCAGGGGAGCCAGGTTCCACCGTAGCTCCGTGGGCAAAAATGAGCTAAATGTTCCCTTCCCGTCCTTTCTGGGGTAATACCCAAACTTGGGTTCTTTTCCAGGGGAAAGATAAGCAGAAACTGGGTTAAAGTGAAATACTAGGCATTTATTGTACCCTAATGGGTCATGAGATGAAAATAAAAAGAGTGGCCGTGCTAAAACAACAAAAATGCCGACGTAAATAAGTAACACGTTACTGACATCACTGGTTACTACAGAAAACATCCTTAATAATCCTTAATAGTAATTTTTAGACCATCCATACAAACACTGCCATTGAAGCATCACACATCTTGTGTCTTTCGTCTTGTTGGAGACGACTATCAAACCTATTTATGGAGGCAGCGTGGCCAGGGTCGGGATCAATGGTTTGCTGATGGTTTCATGGCGCGGGGTGCTATTTCTTACGATGTCAGATCACCCTTGACCTTTAATACAGGCACTTGACAGGCTAATATTATCGAGGCCCTGCAACCCAATGGATTTTCACATTTCCAATGGATTATCACATTTCATGCAGTACACATCTACATAACACTACATAATTTGAGCTGCATAGGTTGGATTGGGGATTGGGGGACACCATTAGGAACCTCTACAACTCCAAGCTGAGACGCCTAGGTTGCTGTGTTACATATGTTACAGACTACTACTCTATGTGTAGCTCAATAAATATGACCAAGATTTGCCCATATCAATTTAACATTTTAAATATTTTATTGTTCCTGGTGTTATTCATTCTGAATATCATTCCAACCCAACACTTTGAAACTGTTTCTTTCAAAACAAAAAAAGGTAATTGTTTTAAAGATGGGATATATGTTGCAATGCATCTACAGTAGATGTGAGGCCGTTTGAACCAGACACAAGCCCAACAAATATTTGAAACCACACTTGGTTTGGACAAATATGTCAGGCTCTAAAAACGATCCCTCCCCCACTCTCCATGTCTTCCTACTTCAGGAAGTCTTCTGACCTTTTCTTCTCATTCATTCCTTTTTCCTAAGGCTGTGTTGCTTCTGCTATTCCTTCAGCAGACACCCCCCCCCCCTCTTCTTCACTCTGCAATAAATATCCTCTTCCTCCGTCGCCCTCAAGGACTCTCATACAATATTCCACCTTCATATCACGCTCCCCCCACCTCGTACCGCCGTCACTCCCTCCGTTCTTACTCGGAAATCTTGTCTCTGAGCCCCCGGCTCTAAATCCCCCAAAGAATTTTCTTTAGTCCTTCTGATATCCTTCTGTACGTACACACAAGCACTTCTATATATCTTTCTGGAGCATCTGTCCCTGTGCCCACCTTTTATTCTTTTCCTCTCTCGTGTGTCAGAGATAATGCTGCCGAATGCCTAACTCTGTCCTTAAACGCCTCTTGGAATCAAGGTCGATGGATTGATACTGGTCCCGGGGACATAGCATAAGCAGCCCAAAATAAAACCATCGGCTGCACCAATTCAGATGAATTATGCCCTTTTCTCTAGATCCTCAGCTCGTGCTGTGCAATACATCATCCATACCGGCAGCTTGGGTTCATTAACTTTTATTAATGCAAACTTAAAGGAGAACTGCACAGATTCAGAGTTGCACTATAATTAATTCATTATGATACAGACAAGTCGTTCAGAATAATAGACTTAACCTAGAACCACTGTGTGACCAGATACTGACCCTCCTAATGCCTCATTAATAAAAAGCAGAAGAACAGACTGTCCTGTATAAGTCTCTTTACCAATGACAGACAGCATTCCAGTGTGCCCACAGCCAATGAGAACTGCCTAAAGGAACTACACACGATATGTCATTAGTCTCAGACCAGCAGACATGGGAACAAGTCACTAAGTTGCAATTATCATATACAGACTAAAGTCATGAAACAAGTCTCCAATCTTGGCACTCAAGTCTCAACTCAAGTCCCAATCTTGACACTGAGGTCCCAAGTCAAGTCTCAAGTCTTGACACTCAAGTCCAAAGCAAAGTCCAAAGTATTGACACTCAATTCTCAACTTTAGTCCCAAGTCTTGACACTCAAATACAAAGTCAAGTCCCAATCTTTAAACTCAAGTCCCAACTTTAGTCCCAAGTCTTGACACTCAAGTGCAAAGTCAAATCCCAGGTCTTGACACTTAAATCCACAGTCAAGTCCCAATCTTGACATTCAAGTCCTGAGTCAAGTCTCACCTCTTGGCACTCAAGTCCCAAATCAAGTCCCAATCTTGACATTCAATTTCTGAGTCAAATTCCAAGTCTTCACATTTAAGTTAACAGTCAAGTCCCAAGTCTTGACACTCATGTCCAAAGTTAAGTCCTAAGTATTGACACACAAGTTCAAAGTCAAGTCCCAATCTTGAAACTCAAGTCCCAACTTAAGTCCCAAGTTTTGACACTCAAGTCCAAAACCAAGTCCCAAGTCTTGACACTCGAATCCTGTTTCAAGTCTCCAGTCTTGGCACTTAAGTCCTGAGTCAAGTCTACAGTCTTGGCACTCAAGTCCCTCAAGACACTCAAGTTGAAAGTCAAGTCTCAAGTCTTGACACTTAAGTGTCAACTCAAGTCTCAAGTCTTGACACGCAAGTCCTGAGTCAAGTCTCCAGTCTTGATACTCAATTCCAAAGTCAAGTCAAGTCATGTCATGTCAATACGGGCAAGTACCAAGTTGAGTCCCTTGAGTCTTTGTCAAGTCACTAAATGTAATGTAATAAAAGTATTTCCACAAAATAATAATATAAGAATATTTATTTAACACTGGAAATACATAATGTTAAAAATAGGGTTCTCTTTTTGAGCTTTTTGAGTCTTAAAGCACAAGTCCGTAGTCAAGTCGCAAGTTTTTTATTTTGTATTGGGTCAAGTATTAAGTCATCAAATTTGTGACCTAAGTTATGTTACTTGTCTGCAGAGAGGTGTTAAAAAATGATGAGAACAGATGTTTACATTATTGTTTGTTGTCCATTATAATATGCAAATGTTAAGTCTAACTCCAGATTCTTCAGATATGTTACTACATATGTACATTATGTGCGTAGCTATGTAAACGTCTGAGAGTTGCAGTAAATTTGCAATGATCAAACAGGTGTAATGGTTGTTATAGGTTTCTATGTTTTATATTTTGGTTATTTTATATCATACTTTATCATGAAATAGTATTTAATCAGTGTCTTTAGTGTCAGTGTCTGTATAAGAAAAGCTAAGTATAATATAGTATAGAATACAAAAAAAAGTTTGTTAAAATTTTTTTGGCTTTAATTTTATTACTGATAGTTTAAAACCCAAGATATTTAAAGTTTTTACTGGTTAACTTCATTTGATTTGTAATAAACATCCAATCCTTAATTTCCTTAATCTCTTGTTTAGTAACTAAGCCTTTGCAATGTGTGCAGCGTATTGTTTTGCAATGTCTTGCTGAAAAATACATTGTCTGAAAAATATGTTGTCTTGAAAAAAGCATATCTGCATATCTGTCGTAGTTGCTTTAAGATATTAATATACTTTTCTGCATTAATGCTGAATCACAGAAGTGTATTGACACATTTTCATACCATGACAAATCCGGGCTTTTGGATGATTTGTTGCTGATAACAGTCTGGATGGTTCGTGTCATCTTTTTTCCAGAGCATACTTTTTCATCATCCTTTGTTTTTCCTTTACAGAAGGTCTGTAACCGTGATATACCAGGTCAGAATACATGTTTACATACATGATATGTGGCACATATTCAACATTCAGTGCATGATCATAGTAAAGTTCAGCCTCTGCGGGTCTCTAAGGGAGCGGTTTACAGCACGGGGGGTTGTTCTGTTAATGTCACTTTGTAGCAAGATGATGAATACGTCCTGGGTTTATCCTATTAGGTGTGCTCTGAAGAGGTCTGAAGACTACAGTCTCGGCAACAAATATGACTGATGATGTCAGCGTCTTGAGAATTTGCTGGAACAGCCGGTTATGACCGAGGTTCAGAAGATACGATGGTCCTGGTGGGTTATGACAGTCCTAAGTGTTTTGAGAAAGCAGTCCCAGACGTCTGAGGCGTTTAGTGCCTCTGAAAGCCCCCAAATCAGTCTTGTGCTTAAAACACTGTTTTATGACAGTCCTCAGAATAGAGTTCTGAATCGATTACAACTTAAAACTTTAGACTCGCACAGTCCTTATAGGCTGCTAAAACTCAGGCAAAGAACCAATTAGAATCTTTATTTCACGGAAGGGCAGGACTCCCAAGCAGTAAACTAGCGAGTACAGCGAGAGAACTGCTGCAGCTGATGAATCAGGTGTAAGGCTATTCTATGGGGTACCCTTATTGTCTCTTCACACCTTCGCTGCTCACCTTAGACAATAGAATCCTTCGATAGACAGGAAGACGTCTGGATGTACTCAATGTACCTTTTGTTAAATTGAATTAAATCTGAACCTCCACAGTTTGGCCTGACCACATTTGTGCATTATCACCTCTTGCTAGGCCAGGTCTACTGAAGTGAAAGGATTTCATTTTAAGGCAGGATCTGGAAGGTATTTTTTTTTATATGAAATGTGAATGTGTTCATGTTTAGTATCATTTGATTGGTCTAAATACAATAAGTGAATAAATGCTGAAGATAATCTAAATGTGATATTTTTGAGATTTGGGAGAAATGTCTCTGTTCTGGGGGGACACTCCCCTTTCTGCTGATATTGTATGTACAAATGCTCACTGATGGTCAAAGGTATCCAAATGTAAACAGTGACATTTTCCTATTTACATGTACATAAAAAGTGTTCAACTCTGGTTGGACATTAAAGGAAAGCATAAGTGCTACAGATAATGGTTAACTGTTAACTTTTATCTAGTTGGTATTTATAAATTGGATTCTTACTTTCTGGACCTGGAATACCACTACATCTGTGTGTTTACATAGGATCTCTGGTGGATTTTGTGTCTTACAGAGACTCTAAAACTGGGTAGGTGGCTGAACTGCACTTAGCAGGGCATTACACATGTTGTAAAGTAACATGTGACATTGCAAAGACTGTTATTAGTGTAAAAATGTCTTTATTTTGAACCGTTTCTAACTGGTGTCTGTCTCGCTGGTGTAGCAGTGCTGTTAGCCAATCAGAGGCTATAAGTTGCATGTATGAATATTCATGAACAACAGCCGATATCCTATAGTTTTACCCCCCCAAAAACGGGACTAAAGCAGCGTTATATCGGATCACCTGAGCACAGCTCACATGGCATTTAGTCATACTACAGACCACAACTAGACATTTTAAAATGAATGAAAAAACGATTTAACATTATTATCTCACATAATTCTCATTTAAACACCGGAAAGATAGAACATGCATTAGGAAGACAAGACCTGTTGTTCCAACCTACACCCGTAAATATTATTACTATATTGTACATACTAATGTTACACTCACAGCCCAGGCAGACAGAGTGTGTATATTAAGCTGTAGGTCAGCCATGGTCGGTCAGTCAGTCATCTGGTTGTTTTAACTGTTTTTCTGTAAAAAAAAAAAAAAAAAAAAAAGTTATCATGAATGGGTCAGTCAGTCATTTTTTTCTATTGGCAGCACATCTGAGAAAAAATGTGCTTATGATACTGTATATAATTCTTCATTAACAAATGAACAATGTTATAAAATAAAGGTGCAAAACAGTCCAGATTCAAATTTTTAAGAGAAAGTCCAGCTAATTTGAACGTACACTGTGAGACTTGTATGATTTAACCCAGCACTGCACAGACCAGTTGCTGCCTGGCTCAGTACAGAGCATGCCCATTAGCTTTTATAGTCTGAATTGCGTCAGTGCTAGCAGCAGGTCATGGTCGGAGCACAAGCTCAGAGGCGGCTTGATGACACTGTATAAAAATGTAAATCTCTGATATCCCTCCTAAAGACCCCGTATGTATGTTAATAATGCCATGCTCTCTAATAGCATTTTAATAGCTGTTTTGTTCCATGCAAATTGGAACGCACATTTAGCGTTTCATACCATAAAATAATTTGTGTAGAGGACTTTTCTATATTTTAACATATTTTTCTTTTATCTTTGTGTTTTACTAGACCTTCTGTTTTTTTTTTAGTCTTAATTGTTGAGTTACTTGTGTAAAGCGCTCTAAATCGCTTTTGCATTTTTATGTCATATGTCATTGTTTTAATAGAACTTTATTACTATTGCACATATATTTTATTTTCTTTCTTTACTGTAAGCTTGAAATAATTTGCTTAAAATAGCATATCAAAAATGGCCAATTTTTGATGATTTTATTACAACCCAAATTTCAATGACACTGGGATGTTGTTTAAAACATTAATAATAAGGGCGCCGAGTGGTCCAGTGGTCTAAAGTGCTACCGCTATGAGCAGGAGGTCGCAGTTTTGAACCCTCGCTCATGCAGTTTTGCCATCAAGCTGCCGGTGCTCAGAGGGAGCAATATTGGCCCTGCTCCCTCTGGGTGGGTAGATGGCACTCTTTCCCCACATCACTCCTAGGGTGATGGCCGCAGCACAGGGCGTCTGTGAGCTGATGTACCGGAACCGAGCCGCTGTGCTTTCCTCCAAGCGCGCTGTGATGCTGCTCGGCAATGCTGCATCAGCAGCAGCTCAGAAAGAAGGGGTGGCTGGCTTCACATGTATCGGAGGAAGCATGTGTTAGTCCTCACCCTCCTGGTGTGTTGGGGCATCACTAGTGATAGGGGGAGTCCTAATGAGTGGGTTGGCTAATTGGCCGTGTGAATTTGGAGGATTTGCGAGTCCTTTTTAGCCTATATTTCATTGAATACACTACAAAGACAAGATATTTAATGTTCAAACAGATAAACTATTTTTTTTTTACTTATTTTGAATTTGATGTTTGGACAGGTTAAACAAAAGACTGGGTAAGTTGAAGAATGCTTAAAATACACGTTTGGAACATTTCTCAGGTGAACAGTTTTATTGGAAACAGATAATGTTCATGATTTGGTATAAAGGGAGCATCCCATGAAAAGCTCAGTTGTTCACAAGCAAGAATGGGGCGAGGTTTAATACTTTCTGAACATCTCAAAATGTATTTGCAAGGAATTTAGGGATTTCTTCATCTACACTTCATATTATCATCAAAAGATTCAGAAAATGTGGAGAAATCTCTGCAAGTAAGCGACAGAAGGCAGAAAACCAACATTGAATAATGCTCATGACCTTCAATCCTTCAGACAGCACGGCATTAAAAAAAAAACACATCTTTCTACAGTATAATGAATATTACCACATGAGCTCAGGAACACTTCAGGAAACCATTGCTGGTGAACACATTTCGTCGCTCTATCAACAAGTGCAAGTTAATAAAACTCATCCAGAACAACATCCAGAAACGCCACCAGCTTCTCTGAGCCCGAGCTCATCTGAGGTGGACTGACGCAAAGTGGAAAAGTGTCCTGTGGTCTGACGAGTCCACATTTCACATTGCTTGGTAAATCATGCACATTTCTTGTTCTGGCCCAAAGAGGAAAAGGAATATCCTGATTGTTCTCAGCACAAAGTTGGTGTTAGTACACATGGCGTGGGTAACTTGCAAATTTGTGAAGCACCATTAATGCTGAAAGGTACATACAGGTTTTGGAGCAACATATGGTGCTGTTCAAGCAACGTCTTTTTCAGGGACGTCAAAAACTTAAATTGTTATAAAATTCATGTTAAAAACTTCCAAGATCGACTGTAACAACCACAGATGTGCATTTCCTAAAGTGGTTTGCTAAGTGGTTGCTTAGGTCCCCATTTGGTTGGTTTTGGTATTACTTGTGTATCTGTATCATCTAAACACAAGAAAAGTGTGTAAATGTTTGCAACCCATTCATTTTTAAGGGGAAAAATCCACAATAATCCCAAATCTTACAATCAAGATATTCTTTTAAGAATACTCTCCTCCCCCATTTAACCATCATAAACATCATAAACCCACTGAACACACCTGCATGTAAGGGTGCAGGGGATGAGTTGTGTCCATCTGATGTATGATCATGTACATAAACTCAGTTTTATATGCTTAATATAGTGGACTGGTCATTTTTTGACCAGGAGCAGCAGAGGTGTTCTCCCAGAATTGATTCAAAAACTGATCTAATTGAAGTTTGTATTCAGACCAGTGTGGACAAAGTAATGGAAGCTCGTGATAATCAGATTAAGTGAAGTACATTTTTCAGAGAGAAAACTTAATAGGTCAGATTTGGAGGGTTAAGTGGTTCATTTTTGTTCATGTAAATTTCTTGTAATGAGTATTTTAATTGAATAAGAGTGCCTCTCCTTTGTTCTCATTTGCCCCCCCCCCTCTTTTTTTATTCTCTCTTTCTCTCTCTCTCTCTCTCTTTCTCTCTCTCTCTCTCTCTCTCTCTCTCTCTCTCTCTCTCTCTCTCAGAAAGCTGATCTGGCTGTAGCAGGCTTTACCATCACCTCAGAGAGGGAGAAGGTCATAGACTTCTCTAAACCCTTCATGACACTGGGCATCAGTATTCTCTACCGCGTCCACATAGTAAGAGACCCGAGTGGTTGTGTGGTTGTGTGTGTGTGTGTTTATTGTACTGAATGCATTTTTTCTTTTTTCAGGTCAGGTACAGGGATACTGTGATAAATGCTAACACAGATAAGGTTTTACTGTATGATAGGCTTAGAAAACCCGTATTTTGTCCAAGGGTGAGCGCTAGTCACAGTTAGCAAGGGCTTAGCCAGCCCTGGTTAGCAATGATAGCCAGACCCAGTTAGCTGCGCTAGCCAAACCAAGTTATCAATGCTAGTCAGACCCAGTTAGCTGCGCTAGCCAGTGCCGGTTAGCTGTGCTCGCCAGCCATGGTTAGGAATGCTAGTCAGCCCTGGTTAGCGGCACTAGCCAGACCCGGTTAGTGATGCTAGCCAACCCCGGTTAGTGGCGCAGTCCAGACACAATTAGTAGTGCTCCCCAGCCACGATTAGCAATGCTAGCCAGTTCTGGTCAGCAGTGAAAATGATAAATTTCTACTGCTTATGTCTGATTTTGTATAAAATATGAATAATTTTACCAAAAATAATGTAACAAAGAATAACAATATATAATTTTAGAATATTTGATGTGTGCATATAACTGCAAACCTAAAAAATTATATGATAAATACCCTTAAAGTTTCACAGCAAAACAAAAAACAAAATACACTGATTTTAGAACAGAATACCAACATGCCACAGTATGATTATTTTTATTGCTTAAAACATAATACTGAAATAATCACAAATTATATAATGCGACACAGTTTAAATCTAATCTATATCAGGCGTACAGCATGTACATCTTTTAGCACTAACACATTTCAGTAAGTGACACTAAGATGTTAAGATGCTGGCACAAATGTAATTTCTCAGTTTTATCTATGTGGTGTTGAGCTAACTAAAGGTGGGCAGTGTTCTCTTTGTGAACAGTATTTTTATTCAGTGTTTTTTTTTTTCAGGTGGTAGGCTTATCAACTTTGACCTTACTCAATTCAACAGAGGCTTATTGGTCCATATATGGTACACTGGAGTTCTCTGTGACTTGCTGTATTATTATTCTGCACTTTTTGAGTCATATTTTCTGGACGCAATAGAGAAGGTCAACCCATTTGTGTAACCAGTTCAGGTTGGTGAGCAATGATTAATCTTTTTCTGCTTTCCTCAGATTTCTCCTTTAAATAAGGGATTAAATATCATAGTTCTAAGCAGTAATCGGAGCAATTAATAAAACACTTGAGTAATGAAGAGCCAAGTTGATGTTTTGAATACATGAAAAGGACCAGGTCAACCATGTTACAAAGTTATTTCTAAAGCTTTGGGACTCCAGTGAACCACAGTGAGAGGTATTATTCACAAATGGTAAAAACATGGAACACTGGTGAACCTTCACAGGAGTGGCTGGCCAACCAAAATTATTCCAAAAGGGCATGGACAACTCATCCAGGAGGTCCTAAAAGAACCCAGAACAACATTTAAAAAACTGCAGGTCTTACTTGCTTCAGTTAAGGTCAGTGTTAAAGATTCAATAATAAGAAGAAAGAGATTGGGCAAAAATAGTATCTATGGGAGAGTTCCAAGGCAAAAAACACTGCTGAACAAAAAAAAAACACAATGGCCCATCTCACATTTGCCAAAAACATCTTGATCGTCCCCAGAACTTTGGGTAAATATTCTTTGGACTGATGTGAAAAACGTTTGGAAGGTGTGAACTCAAGCTCAGATGTACTTGGATCTGCAGCAGGACAATGATCCAAAGCACACAAACAAGTCCACCTCTGAATGTCTTAAAAAAGTGGACTAGTCAAAGTCTGACTGAGATGCTATGGCATGATCTGAGTAAAAACAAAAGAAATCTTTACTTTTCATATACAGCTCTGGAAAAAAAATTAAGAGGCCAATTCAGTTTATGAATCAGTTTCTCTGCTTGCTTTTGCTATTTATAGGTATATGTTTGAGTAAAATGAACAGTGTTGTATTATTCTATAAACTACAGACAACATTTCTCTCAAATTCCGAATAAAAATGTTATCATTTAGAGCATTTATTTGCAGAAAATAAGAAATGGCTGAAATAACAAAAAAGATGCCGCGCTTTCAGACCTCAAATAATGCAAAGAAAACAAGTTTATATTCATAAAGTTTTAAGAGTTCAGAAATCAATATTTGTTGTAATAACGCTGGTTTTTAATGATAGTTTTCATGCATCTTGGCATCATGTTCACCTCCACCAGTCTTACACACTGCTTTTGGATAACTTTATGCCTGCACTCCTGGTGCAAAAATGCAAGCAGTTCAGCTTGGTTTGATGGCTTGTGATCATCCTTCTTCCACTTGATTATATATCTTAAAAATTTGATTAAAATGAATAAAATGTGTATGACTATTTTTACTTTATTTTAATATGGTTTTTAAATGGAAGCTTTAAGAGAGAGAGGGGTAGTGAGAGTTAGTTATGAGATTTAATCCATCTTTGAACATGAATAAAAAGTAATCTATGCCATGTTTTTACGTTGCCAGATAGAACTAATACGCTAATACGCCACCAGGCTCTGTACACTAATGAACATGGTTAATTGGCATAAAAAAAACATTAATTTCCAGATTTTTTTCCATGATTAATTACTATACATGTGTTTACTATAATGTTGCTTTGTCCACATAATTTCTAGAGCTCTATAATGTATGTTTTAAAAGTATGTCGATTTTGGATCCTCTTCCCTTTTTGCCCAGAGTGACCTCAGAACCACCTCTCTGACTGTAGCTGGAGTCAGTAGGGGTTTCTGCACTCTAGCTGTATTTAAAAGCAGGTTTGCCAGAGCTCTGTGTACTCACTCCATGATTGCTCCTGGGGTGGAAGTGTAAGTGCATTACACACACTGACTTTGCAACGTTCAGAAAGTGCTACTGTTAGCATTCTTAGCGTTAAGGGGGAGGGGGCTTGCTATGGTGCCAAGCTTTCACAGCAGAACGTACAAAGCTCCATTTCACACCCTAGTCCCTTTAGCAGAGGCACAAAGATATCTCGCACTGTTCGGTGTGTTTTCAGTAAGATATGGCGCATGAATATGTATTTCCAATAGACACAGCCTTGCTAGTGAGACAGTGTTGAGCTGCAGAATAAGGTAGAAGCTCTATCATCTCTCTATATCTCTCATTCTGCGTGTGCAAATTCAGAGTGCATGTGGGATACAGGCAAAAAATCTCTCTATCTCTCTTTTTTTCTCTCTCATTTCTGTGCCAATTATTTCACTTTGCCACTCTAGCGACCAATTATAGCTGGTCATTATGACCTTTTACCTCTTACACACCAGTGAATACATGTCCCATATAATCCACTCTGCCCTGATAACCCATGCAGACATGAAGTGGTACATTCATTTGATTTATAATTCAGTGCCTCAACACCAGTGCTGCTGTTGCTGCTGTTGTGTTTGCAGTTATGTGCATATAACTGTATTAGTTATGATATTAATAAACCCCTTCCATACATCACTATACAATATCCCAGAACCATTATGGACTTTACCAAGAAAAGCTACAGTAAAGCGATCAGATACCAGCAGATGAGTTTTAATTTAAAGGTTAAAAAGATATTTTTAAAATAAGAAACCACCTAAAAAAAAGTTTTTCATTTTACCAAATAAAATAACCTCTGGAATATAATCAAGAGGAAGATGGATGATCACAAACCATCAAACCAAGCTGAACTGCTTGCATTTCTGCACCAGGAGTGGCACAAAATTATCCAAAAGCAGTGTGTAAGACTGGTGGAGGAGAACATGCCAAGATGCATAAAAACTGCATGTGATTAAAAACCAGGATTATTCCACCAAATACCGGTTTCTGAACTCTTTATGAATATGAACTTGTTTTCTTTGCATAATTTGAGGTCTGAAAGCTTAGTATCTTTTTTTTTTTGTCATTTCAGCCATTTCTCATTTTCTGCAAATAAATGCTCTAAATTGCAATATTTTCATTTGTTTGGCAGTTGTTTGTTAGGGTTTTTCTATACAGCATGCACAATGTTTCTGTCATTAACTGTTGTGAATTTTCATTGTCTACCTGTTACATAGTTCACCAGTGATTACTTTCTTCTTCAGGACTTTCCAAAATAAAGGTCTTACTGTTCCAATACTTTTAGGAGGGGACTGTATGATCAGTGCTGCTGACAAAACAGACAATAGATGTAAAAACAAGGAGGTGGTGATAATGTTTTGCTTGGTTGGGGTAAATTAGGCAGGAAAGTGGTGGCCATTTTTACATTTCTCAGCAATAAGCTCTAGGAACACACACAAAAAAAGTTTCCAGTTCTTAGTAGAATGATGTTTAAAACACTAACTGGGGGAAGCAGAGCTGAAATGGCAGTTTATTCGTACTATATATATTATTAACTAGAAAAACAGGAACTTTTTAAGGGAAAAGACAATTTGTGCAAAAGGGAACTGTCCTATCACAGTCAGTCTGACTCTGTTCACTGAAGGCATTTCGTAGTTATTTTCAGTAGAACAGAAGAACAGATCGTATAAAATGTCTGTGATAGTGTCAATGAGAGTCAGGTACACACATTGTAAAAAAAAAAAAAAACATTTCTGGCAAGTCTTTAGCGCAGATGTAACTAAATCCGCTTCTTTTCATAATGATCATTTACTACACCTACTGTAACAGTAGGCACACTTGGCTGAATGTGAGCTAAAAGCTGCCTGGTGTGCTGGTTACATGCCAGTACTCGTAGCCAGTATAACCTACAGTACACCCACTACTACTCACAGTAACAATGCAGATTCCTGACAATCTGCCCTGTGAATCACACTACAGCCCACCAGCACTAATATATCTGCGAACACATCCTGGATTCATACACGTGCTGCTGAGGCTCCCAGTCATACTGCTCAGTCAGCAAGTCCCAGTGCACATCACACATTAATACTTTATGTCTATATTATTATAACTTGTGTCACACTTATAGAGACTAGAGTTGGGCATATTTATTTATGTTTGCGAGCTCTGGAGTGGATAGCACCACCACCCCAACTATAGTAGACTGCTGAGACAGGAACTCTACTGCTATAGCAAAAGTAATAATAATAATAAATATAGCTGCAAGCGGCAATCAGCGGGTTCAAGCACCAACTGGCACGAGGGTGCCTACCAGAGCATAGGATGGTGATGTGTAAGAGGTTCTAATACATTTTAAAACACTCTGTCACATTTAGACAAAAGTATGTATGATAGATTATGTATGCAAAGTTTCAGCTAGCTAGGTTGCACGGTTGCTGAGAAACAGTGTTCCAGATTTAACTGTTGGAGTGAATGGGGCATATATCCGGAAGGACTAATTTGCATATGTTGGACATATTGTTTACAAATGAATATTGAAGCCCATGCTCTCACGAGTATTTTGATACCAAACATGTCAGGATTGGTCACAATTCCTATGACTAGTTTGCAAAAGTATGTTTTGCATATTATGCAAATTAGTAAAAGTGGGCAGAAATACATAGTCCAAAATGAAAGGTTGTAGGTATTGACCCAAGGAATCCAGCAAATATAGGATTTTGAATGTATGTCTTATGGTTCTGGAATTATTGAGCAAAATGTGAAATATGATTTTTTTTGTTTGTTTATAGCACCACTCATTGACCATTTGGTGCTATTTTTGTTGTCTACCGAAATGCACAGATCCTACATCTACCTACCAAGTTTTATGTCTCTACGACTTACAGTTTAGGCTGCACAGGAAAAAGAATAATAATAAGACGAAAAATGATAGCAAAAACAATAGGTGCTTGAACCCTAATAATATCCCCCCATACACTGATGTATCTATCCTTGAAGAACTTTCCTTCTACCATTATACCACAGTTAGTTCTGCCCCTGCAAGGTGATTGGATGAGAGACGTTCTAGTTTCAGTTTCAGAGTTTATTTGTCACACACATAGTTATACACAGTACACCATGCAGTTAAATGCTTTGAACAACTGTTCTGTACACTAGTCAACCATACGACAAAAGTGCAACAAATTGAGCAACAAGGTGCTGTGCAAAAGAGCAAATAAAGTAAAGTGCTGAGAGGTGAGGTAAGTGGTGTGAAAGTCCAGTGAGTTATGTGTTTTATGGTTTAGCCTGGTTTAGTGTCCGAATAGCCTGAGGAAAGAAACTCAGTCTCATCCTTTCCGTCTTTGATCATAGAGAGCGAAACAGCTTTCCAGACGGCAACAGAGCAAAAAGTTCGTTGTTAGGATGACTAAGGTCTTTCACCATCTTCTGGGCTTTGGACAAACACCGCTTGTTGTAGATAGTCTGCAAGTCAGGGAGCGTCCACGCATGATGCGCTCTGAGGAGCGCACCACTCTCTGCAGAGTCCGTCTGTCCTGCTTAGTGCTGTTCCCAAACCAGGCTACCAGGTTTCCTGTAAGGAAGCCCTCAATGGTGCTGGAGTAGAAGTTTTTGAGTTCTATGAGTGCTGTTATCAGCCGGTAATGCACCGTAACCGAAGCCCTCCATGTATTACTCTGCCACATACAGGTAACCTAGCAACAATGTAGCAAACAGCGCAGCAAAAAACACAGCAGCAATGGAACTGTTTTAACTCACCGAGTTTAAATAACCAAACGGATCATATTTTCTCGTCCTCTTTAACTTAAAATCTTTCAATAAACAGTGATAATGGAACTGAGGTATAATTGCAATAATAAAGGTTCATGCACAGCAGTGCCAATATTACACGTTATAGCTCCTCTTATGTGTTTTCGCTTAGTTATAACCGGTTCCATGTATGAACATCTGATATATATGTCTACATAAAGTTTTTTTTTTTTTTTTTCCATTTAGAGGTTAAGTAAACCCCCTAAATTTAGCTGAGTCCACCCTCAGCTCAAATTTGACCAAAGTGCACAGACACATCACCCTCGCCTATAGCACAGTTGAACTTGATAGGGTGCTGCAGAGGCAGACATAATCACAATAAAAGTGTTTTTTGAAGGCTATGAAATGTAAAATGTAAGCAGGACTGGTATGTATCACAATTTCAAAAGAACATATTTCAGCTATTAATAAGAAATATATTGTTTAGTATGGTATAGTAGCCTTTTGCAGAAACAGCGGAGCCCTTTCTTTTTTATTTTAATACAAAAATTGACTTATATGGCATTCATTCATCCTAGAGAACACAACTATGCATTTTTAAATTACTGAAATGAGGCTTTTAATAAAAAATCGTGTTTGTCTATAATTGTGACTAATGTATACACTATATTTATCAGTAACCAGTGCAAAACCCTTAGTAATTTAAAAGGTTTTCACTGACATTTTCTGCCCATTGTATTGGTATTGGTATATGCCTCAACATGATAAAAAGTGGTTGTTACAATCAGCGTAGAAATATTAGTGCACCTCTATTTTTAACCCTAAAACAATTTTGTCCCCATCTTTTCTTTTGGTTATAGATTGGCATTTGATCGGATGCTTTAGTGAAGAATGTCTAAATAATAAAATTATTTATTTACAACTAAAGAGGCATTTCAAACCTTAAAAATAACCCAAAGTAAAAGTCCACATTTATTCATGTATAATTACAAGCACATTAGATAAACATGTATCCCAGACCAGTGGCAGCAGACTGCCAGGGTGTATTACATTTTTGCTTATCTGACAGAGAATGTTTTCGGAACCTGAACCTAAGTGAGCGTATAACACTAATTTTCAGCTTGATTATTTATTTAAGCTAAGCAAGCGCCAGTGAACTCAAGCGCAAAAGCAATCGCTTCCATTTTCCCAGAAACAGCTTAGGTCACATTTAGTCGTAGTGACTGCAGCTTTTTTGTGGCTATTGATCGGTCACTTATATCTCCACAGAGTCCCTGCAAAACTGGGACATTTTGTTTTTGCGAATGAACTGTTTATTCCTGGAGTTTCCACTGTGGTTCAGTGTTATTTAGGCCTTAACTTTGATGAGGGCACACTAAAACCATTCTGAAGGGGCCATTACCTGATTTGGATAAATTGCAGTCCCATTGCATGAAGCACTGCTGATTCAAATTTAGTGCAGTGTTTATGTAGTGTTTATGTTTGTTAGTCTTTTGTTTGGTGCTTTGTTCAGCACTTTTGGTGCTCTTTTAATTAAGTTTACTTTATGGATGCCAGGAAATCAAACTGTTATCAAATTACATCATTAAATCCTTGTGGAATCCTTCCCATACTATTAGTATCAAGTGATAATAATGTAGCATTTTGGATTAATGGGAAGTTAAACCATGAAAAATTGTCTATTCGGTTTTGCATAATCCCAATTTTGGAGTCCTATAAAACCAGTAAATCAAATGATGCCGTTAATTTCTTGAAGAAGCTTTCCAATGTTAATATTGACATAAGTACCAGGTTATATTACTGTAGCATTTTGGAGTAATGGTAAGTCAAACCTAGGAATATTGTGTATTTAGTTTTGTATAAGCCCAAATTTTGAGTCCTATAAAACCAGCAAATCAAACTGTTATCAAATGACATCATTAAATTCTTGAAGAAGCCTTTCTATACTAATAAATACATAAGTATCAAGCGATACTACTGTAGCAATTTGGAGTAATGTGAAGTCGAGAAATGCTGTTTGTTTTTGCATAAACCCGAATTTGAAGTCCTATAAACCTAGCAAATCAAACTGTTATCAAATGACACCAATACTTTGTTGAGGAAGCCTTTCCATTTTATTCAATACTTAAATATTAAGCAATACTACTGTAGCATTTTGGAGTAATGGGAGGTCAAACTTAGAAAAAATGCCTGTTTTTCCTAAATTTTAGTCCTATAAACCCAGAAAATTAAACTGTTATCAAATGAAAACATTAAATTGTCAACAAAGTATTTCTATACTATTAAGTACATAAGTATCAAGCAATACTACTGTAGCAATTTGGAGTAATGGGAAGTCAAACCGAGGAAAATTGTGTATTCAGTTTTATTGTGTATTCAGTATATAAAAGTATATATAAGGCCTGGCTTAGCAGCTTCTAAACAAATAAATACATTCACTAATAAAGTGTTATAAGTGTTGATATAATGATATAATGCAAAGCATCATAGAGGCAACAATGTCCAGTGAGTTGTCAGTGTAATTACTTTGTCCAGTCATCTGCCTTTAGGATGCCTGGTGTGCACCCCTGTGGTTTTTTTTTTTTAGTTTACAGCAGTTTGTCAAAATCAGTACATGCTGATTCTGTACGATGACTCTCCTTTCTATATTATTAACTATACAGAAAATATCTAAGATACACTGAAATGCCAGAAGCTAAAGAACACAGCACTGAACTGCATGACATGAATCCCATATGAGATGCTTGTCTGTTCGCACAGACAGTTCTAGCCAGGAGTTGCTGGTCATGATAATTACCACCCACTGCACTGTCCACTGTGGGTGGTAATAATGCCTTCAAACATGTATTCCTGGTAACATGTAACACAAGATTACAGGACTGAAGAAAGTTAAAGGCCTTCACAACTTTAGAAATGCGGTGTCCCTTCTATCTGACTCCCACTGTCAGGTGGGAGTCAGACTCGCTCAAACTTCATTTAAATTATGACACCTCATAACCCCTCAAAACTTATACAGGTAAAAGCATTCCCAAGGTGAGCACTGTCATGGAGATAATACTTTATTATGAATCTACATACTGCTATCCCAAAGCCATACTGACATTTGGCACATCAGTGTACATAAAATAAATTATATAATTTTTGATATTTTAAGACCTAGACAGTAAAGATTCAGCAGGGCAGCCACTCAAGATTGACTACTGTCTTTACCTTTCTGTGCTTGTACATTCAGTAGAGCACTGGATACTCTGGAACAAAATCTAGGCATACAGGCATAAAGCCAGACCTAAACTTCTTAGATTTATATTGAACAGGTGCGTTCCATATTAGTCCTGATTGTTTACTTCAGTGTTTTAGCTCATGATTGTCTTGGTAAATGGCTTTGCCAGAAGGGATAGGTCTTTAGGTTCTAATTAACGTTAACATTTTGCCAAAGACGTGAAAGATTGTGTTAAATATTATATGTAGTATTACAGAACTTTGAAAGTATTTGCTGTAAATTGCCTTTAGCTCATATAAAAGTAAAAAAAAAAACTAAGTTGTTTTGATTTTTACAGTTTATGGTCCAGGCCTTGAAGAAGCATTTTAATGTCCTGGAGTGGCCTAGCCAGTTTCCAGTCCTGAACCCAATAGAAAATCTTTGTAGGGAGCTGGAACGTTGAACAGAATGTTGCCCAGAGACATGAAACATGAAAGATCTGTATGTGGAGGAGTGGCCCAAAATTCCAGCTGCACTGTGTGCAAACTTGATCAGTAACTACAGGAGATGTTTGAACTTAGCCATTACAAACAAAGTAATGTACCAAGTATTAATTCTGTTTGCCTATTGTATCAAATACTTATTCAATGCAATACAATGCAAATTACTTATTTAAAAAAAACATATAATGTAATTTTCTCTCACAGTTGAAGTGTACTTCTCATTCTATGTAGGTGTTTCAAATACTTAATTACATCTTTCATACATTGAAATGCAGGTACAAGTGCTGTACATACACAGACAGGTGAACAAGAACCAATAAGGTAGAATAGAACAATAACCTAGTAAAACAGTAATAATAACCTAACAAATAAATGACTAGTAATAAAAAAAAAAATTATAACAGATAATATAAGTAAAATATAATAATTTAATAAAATGACTAAAAATAGAGAGAAAAAGTAATGCCAGTAAGAAAGGATAATAAATAAAAAAAATCACCTTATTTTCAGTTATTAAGAAACATGTAGATTACATGTAGATTTTATCAGTGAACGTCTATTTCCTGGTCTATTTTCATACATAAAGCACACTTAATTATAAGGCACCTAAGAAATAAAACTGTTATTCTTTTTGTTTTGAAAGAAAGAACATTTTTGCAGCAACGCTAGCCGCAGTTAGCAGCAGTGCTAACCGTGTTTAGCAGTGCTTAGCGCTAGTAAATGCTGCCCAACAGCGCTACACTGAGGAACACTAAGTGTTCCAGTAAACCAGGGCACTTTCAGCTAGCGGTTCGTTCCACATAGCTTGTTTTAACACAGTAAACACACAGACTACAGTCCAATATACTCACCTCTGAACGGAGAAAGAACTAGCACTGCGGTTAGCGGCTAACGCTAATAATAGCGTCTGTGCTAGAGAAACTTCACAGAAACTCCTTTATAATGCTGTACTACAGCAGAGTGGCTTTACTGCTCCTTACAATCTGACTGGTAAAATTCGTAACCTACTTAAGGCGCACCATATTATAAGGTGCACTGATGATTTTTAGGAAAATTAAAGGATTTTAAGTGTGCCTTATATAGTGCAAACAATTCATGACACCTCAATATTACAAAGAGCTTGTTTTTAGAGCTCATAGAGCATCATGTTTTCATCAAAACAAAACAAATCTCAGCACAATCTTGTGGAAGCAATTTCTTGATTTTTTTTTCTTCCTTTTTCTTGATTAAAATAGCAAGATAATAAGCATAGTTTTGCCATATTTTTACACAGAGATCAAATACTATACCTTATATTTAATATCCAGTACATGTTCAACATTTTCATTCTATAAAAGGCAAAACTGAGTCTGAATCTGATGCTTGTAAAATGAAATTCTCTCTATTTTTCTCTTTTTTTTTTTAGCTTATACCCTTCACCCATCATTCTTTGAGGTGACACTGCCCCCTAGTGTGCCCCTACCAGCCCATAAAAAAAAACTACTGGAGCTTTACATTATATAATAAACAATAAGCTAGAAATGCATGCTAATGATGCTAATCTTACTGCTAAACTATGTTTTTAGTACAGCATTGCTATTATACAGTATAGATGGTATATATAAGGTGGGAGAATGTTGCCAACAGTAGAATACAACAAGATAACACCTCCCAGCCGGTGGACATGAACTCACTGACTGAAGATTGAATTTTATTCGTGAGTGCAGTCACATACTGTGAATTAATAAAGGATTAATCAAATCTCAGCAGAGATCCAGCTTGCAAATTAAATAGATAAACAAATATAAAATTAACTGAATATTTTCGCCGCCTCATTTGTGTGCGGAAGCAATAAAACTATATTTTAATGTTGTTTGGAGCACTCCATCCCAAAACATTAAATAGATAATTGTACTTTTAATAAACTCAAGCCTCTAGGGTGTGGGCTTCTTTGATTCTGAGGTAAAATATAAAGCCCTGGCTTCACCAATACAAACATCTGCTTTCAGCGAGTGAACCTGGTTGCTTATTTTGCTTTCTCCACAGGGCAGGAAGCCGGGGTACTTCTCCTTCCTGGATCCGTTCTCTCCCGCTGTCTGGCTCTTCATGCTCTTAGCCTACCTTGCCGTTAGCTGCGTTCTCTTCCTGGCTGCCAGGTAACCCCCACAGACACTTTGATATCACTGTTCAAAAGTTTCTAATGAATGCTTTTAATGTGAAATGACTGTTTCTTGCAGATAAATGTATGAAATTATTCTAACTTCTCTGTATTATAACTGCATTTAACATTTGTTTTTTTCCAAACAGAAAAATGGAAAAATATTATATGTGTCGAGAATGATGAACAGAGCCACAGTAGATTTCCATCACTGTGAAAGCTAAATAACATATAACTGAATATGAAAGTAGCCTTAAAACTGAATACTCAACAGAAAATGATTTTAATTATTATAGCCAATATGTTTGTTATGACATAAATCCCAACAATATTTTGCAAAGTAAAATACTTGTAGGGAGACAAATTCTTATATTCTCAAATTCTCATCATAAAAGCTGATTGGCTCAGATGCATATTGTGCACAACCCCTGAGAGCTGCTTGCTGTGTTAGCTGTGAACCAAAGGAACTTGTGGCCACGCCTTAATGACCACAGTTTAATTAACTCGTTCCCAAGCCCTATTAAGTTGTGACCATGCCCTAATTATCTTGTTCCCATGCATTAGGTTCTCATTCCCATGACTTAAGTGATGGCCATGCATAGCTTTTTTTTACATTATGTCACCTTAGGGGCTCAGGGGATTAATACAATCGTCCTTATGATTTTTTAATTTTTTTACTTTTTGTTTTAATAAGTATTCCTGACTGGAGGGAGTACAAAATGTTCTATTAAATGACATCAGTGTTTCTGTGCCATCCCTACAAAAAGCCAAATACTTTTGTTTGATACAAGAGCTACTGTGAGCATGGAGATATCAGAATGGCAAACTTAATCTTAGTCTTAATCTGCTCACTCACACATCCTTAAACCAAAGAATTCGTGGTGATTTTAAATGATTTTTCAACTTTAAAAACACGACAGAGCTAAAGCCTTTTAACGTGATGCTGGTGATATTAGGTTAGAGACGGTTAACCATCTGCTCACAGCATCAAGGTGAGGATGTTGGTGCAGTGTGTTTCCGTTCCAGGAACGTGCACCGTGAGGTTGGGCAACAGCACCCTCTACCTCGACGTTTTCATTAATCTCACCCACATTCTCTCCTCCTCCCCAATTCCCTCAGCTTTACGAGTCATTAACACACACTCCTACACAAGTCCGCTTTAATGTGCTCACATATCACAACCTTCACACATGGAGGCTCTTTCTCTCTTTCTGTGCGCTGAATATGTGGCGAGATGATTCTTTCCAAGATGCTCTCACACCCGAAGGGAGCATTTTAAACCATATCGGTTTAGCAATGAGCATTTAATAATGCATAGAGAATAAACTGTAGCAGTGACATAATTACAGTACGGGTTATCCAGAAGCTAATGATCATCCTACTGCTATTCATTTTATATCTCTCCTTTTAAATCTCTCCCTCTCCCTCTTTTGAACAGGCTGAGTCCGTATGAGTGGTATAACCCACACCCGTGTCTACGGGAGCGCAGGGACCTGCTGGAGAATCAGTACACTCTAGGAAACAGCCTGTGGTTTCCGGTAGGAGGCTTCATGCAGCAGGGTTCAGAAATCATGCCGCGGGCCCTCTCCACCAGATGTGTTAGTGGTGTCTGGTGAGTGTGTGCGGTTGTGTGTGGTTGTGTGTGTGTGTGTGTGTGTGTGTGTGTGTGTGTGTGTGTGTGTGTGTGCAAGGTTGTGTGTGTGTGTGTTTGTGTGAAATAAAAGAGAAACTGAGAAATTAATGCAAATCCTAGAAATCTGGAGGTGATATATTATGTAAAGCACTGTTTTAGTGAATGGAGTGTTAATGAATGTGTTAATGTATTACTGTATTATGTTTAATGGTGGCCATAACATTCACAAATTTTACCCATCCTACATAACCTATTTATATAGATTATCTAATATAATCTACATTGTAGATTAATATTAAAGACATCTAAGCAAATTAGGGACAAATATTGAATTATGTAATAAACAAAAAAATTGTTTACAATCAAAGCCACTCCGCTGAAGTACAGCGTTATAAAGGAGTTTTGGTTCAGTTTTTTTCCAGCACCGAGGCTGGAGCAGTATTAGCATTAGCCGCTAACTGCAGTACTAGCTCTTTCTTCATATATCAGACTGTAGTCTGCGTGTTTAGCGTTTTAAAACAAACTATGTGGGACCAACCGCTAGCTGATAGTGCTCTGGCTTACCAGAACACTCAGGGTTCTTCAGTGTAGCGCCATTTAGCTGCTAACCGCGCTACAATTTTGCCAATCTAAGCTTACTGTGAATAAACGAAAGTGCTTTACTCACCTAAATAAACCGTTTTCAGGAGAGAAATCTGTGTAGATTAACATCCAGTGCTCATTTGACTTTGAAAGGAAATGTTTTTTTAAGAATTACAGTTTTGTTGACTTAGGTGCCCCCAGCAGCCAGACTGGCTGAATTAGAAGGAAAACATGGTAACACCCCTGTTCCTTGATTATCACTTAAAATGCGCCTGATAACCTGTGCACTTTATGCATGAAAAGAGACCAGAAAAAATATGTTTATTGATAGTGTGCCTATAATCCAGTGCCCCTTATAGTCTGTAGTTGTTTAGTAGTTGTTTAACACTTTCTGTTTACAAAATAATTCTGCATGTGTTCCTTTATAGCTTTAATGTCTTTAATATCAAATTTACAATGTAAAAAAAATCATAAAAAGATCAAAAAACAAACACATTAAATAAGAAGAGGTGTGTTTAAACTTTTATCTGGTACTGTATGTCTTCAGGCTTTTAACCAGCCAAAATCCTTAATTTTTTACTGTGATCCTTTCATTGTATTTATTATTGGAAGTCTTAATCATTTATATAAATAGCTTTTTTTCTCATTTATGGGTTTGCCAAAATAAAAGCTAAATAATCCGTTGAATATTATTTCTTACTTTTGGATTGCCAATTGCCACATTATATGAAAATATGACCCTGTTTACACCTGGTCACTTCATCCCTCATCTGTATTTTACCTGGATAAGGCAGAGCCACCTAAAATGAACATGTAAACACACTCAAAATGCATTTAAAAGAAATACAAATTTGATAACTTAATCTACATCAGGAGAGGGTTTAACAGTTTAAACTTTTTTCTTTTTGAATATATTTTAAAGGAGAACTCCGGTGTAAAATAGACTTTGAGTGTAGTAAATCATGATAAAAAGTACTTGCCTTTGTTGAATAGCCCACCTCTGTTCTCATGCAGCTTTTTGAGATCCAGCAATTTTATTCCATTTTTCCTAACACCCTTTATACTGGGTGAAATGGGTCATATTCTTTCCCCTCCAAATAATCGCTTCTTACACTGTTATCCAGGCTCAAATAGCTCCACACATCATTGGTAGAATCCAGAGAGCCCTTATATTTAAAATGAGGCATTACAAACTTTAAAAATGCTGAAGAAGTTCATTAAAAACGCAGTTTACAACCGGTAGCATTAGCTAAATCTCGTGCTGAGTAAATGTCTCTAAATAATGTGGACGAAAGTACATGATGTATACATGAAGAAGGCGTTGCCAGGATGTGTGCTGTGCTCGGACTACAGCTTCAGCCAACATAACAGAAGAAAAGGCGAAGGGAAAAGAAGACAGAATGCTGCAACCTTATGTGCTCGTGATTTTACTTTAAGATGGCTGTGCCTGGAGATGTAGCTAATGCTCCGGGTGGTAAATAGTGTTTTTTAATACATTTCTTCTGCACTTTTAAAGATATTAATGGCTTGTTTTAAATGTAAGGGCTCTCTGGATTCTACCAACGAGATTTGAAGCTACTTTGAGCCTTGAGAATAATAGTGTAAAAAACGATTTATCTGCAGGGGAAAAATATGCCCCATATCATCTATTCTAAAGCATGTTTGGACAAACGTTATAAAATTATTGGATCTCAGAAAGCTGTGGAAGAACGGAGGTGTGCTATTCAACAAAGGTTTGTACTTTATATCATGTTTTTTACTACACCCAAAAAAAATCAATTTTACACCAGAGTTCTCCTTTAAGTGTGTGTGCATGTTTTTGTTTTTGTTGCAGGGTTCATAACCTGTAAACCAATTGTGAGTGAGTGAACGCGTGGGAGAGTTTCTCTCTTCTCTTCTGTGTGTGTGTGTGTGTGTGTGTGTACAGCTTTTCACAGCTTCACCGTTTAAACCGCTGCAGTTTAATATTGAGCTGATTTAGTCATTACTGCGAGTGCACGCAGGGTGAAATTATGCACATTTTATAACTTTGTTTCAGATCATCATTTAAACCCTCATTCTCACTCCTCCTCCTCTCTCTCACTCTCTCTCAGATGACAAATGAGCCCCTCCTTTTCCTCACTCTCTCCATTATTCCACTTCCGATCTGTTCCTCCAGTCAGCCCATATGCTCAAGCACATACCTCTCTCTCATAACCATATGCTGAATGGCTGTGAGTGTGAGAGAGTATGGGCACATTTAATCAACTGTCTGACAGATATGAGCAGATGCTTTACTGTGTGAGCTAACTGCGCGTGTTTGTGATTTATGTGTGGTCCGTCAGGTGGGCGTTTACACTGATCATCATCTCCTCGTACACGGCCAACCTGGCTGCGTTTTTGACGGTTCAGAGGATGGAGGTGCCCATAGAGTCAGCCGATGACCTGGCAGATCAGACCAACATTCAGTACGGCACCATCCACGGAGGCAGCACCATGACCTTCTTCATGGTCAGATTTTCACCTTTTTACCTCACCCACCAGCTTTATGACCTTATGCCAACAGTCCAATAATATTTAAGATTTATTATTTGGTACAGTTTTAAATCATGACATTTTTTCAGGTTGTGCAGAGAGTGAGAGTGAGTACTGTGCAAATCCATTTATCTCAGCAATATGAGTGTTTTTACCTGAAAAAAGCACCACATATGATTTGAGCAGATGCAAATAAACATACATACAGTAAAACGTAACAAGGAATTTTAAATTTTAACTAAATATGTTATATCCTGTGATCCAAGCTAAAGAACAGAGTGTAGTTCCAGATTTCTCCTGGATGATTTCCCTCAGCCAGCATGTGTATATTATGTTCAGTTCCATCAGCAGATCACCTGATTTATCAAATTTACCAATTTACCAAAACAGGTGTTGATTAATATGATGAGAATTAGAAATAACTCTATTAAACTCAGATGAGGAGGAGAGATTAGGAGATGTTTTAAGGAAAACAGGGCTGTAAAAGCTCTGCGTTCTGTGCCTAAAACATTTATAAACATATATATTTATATATATACAGGTAACAAGAAACACCTGTGAAAAGAAAACGAGGGGGCGGAGCTACAGATAGTAAGGAGAGGAACACAGGGCTCGGGCAGAGCAAGGCATGTGCAGGGGAGCACGTGGGGAAAGAACACACAGGCAATGAGAAAAAAGATAAATAAACAAACAGGAGGGCAGGAAAAACACAGAGACAGATAGAAGAGACCCCGAACAAGACGAGAACATGACAACATTCTTAATTTTTCTAAATTTTGTGATGTATTTGATATTGCACTCTATATAAATGTACTCTAAAATCCATCTCGGGAAAGTCAAGTTCACTTTAAGAACAGTTATTATAAAGATTATTACAGTGTTTAAGCCAAACAGATACATCAGCTGAGTAAAGTCTTCCCTGTGTGACTAAACCAGCTTAAAAAAAAACATAAAGCATATGCAGTTCATTCATTTAATTTTTGTTCCCAACAAGACAAATACCCATGGTCATGTAAGGTTTGATCTGTGTATATTAACAGTAGAAAAATGGAACTGATTTTTAGTGTATTGTATTTTCGCACTATAAAGCACACTGGATTAAAAGGCGCATTATGAGACGCTAGTAAGGAACAGAGGTGTCGCCATGTTTTTGACGTATATTTTCAGCATATGTATTTTCTTTATATTCTCCTTTATTTTTCTTTATACTCTTTCACTAATGTATGTACTGTAGGCTCCGCCTATGGCTATGTATGGTTGTGTAGGTTTAAGTGTTTCCAGATGTGTACCACAGACCTTTAAAAGCAGTCCCTACACAGTGTACTGGGAGAGAGAGCGGGGACATCAGAATCGGGCAACATCTCTCTCCAAGGCTGGCCTAGGAAGCCTTGAAGATATTGTCTTAGTCTTTGTAATAAATAATTGTATTACACTTAAGGCAATGTCTGCGGTGTCTTCTTCCTCATCTTCAAGCATCTTCACAGCAAAGAGACAGCGGTAAACGACATTTTCCTTCTAACTCAGCAGCTCTCTCTACTGGGTGGTTACTACAGGCCAATAATACTCACCTCTGATTGGCCAAAAAGCTAGCATTTAGCGAGGTTAGCAGCCAATGCTAATGCTGCTCCAGTCTCGGTGCTGGAGAAACTTTACTAAAACTCCTGTATAATGCTGTACTTCAGCAGAGTGGCACCGGATTACAAGATGGACTGATGATTTTGGGTGAAATTAAAGGATTTTAAATAAGCCTTATAGTGGAAAAATATGGTAAGTTAGTATGGTACAATTTAGATGTAAAATGAAGAAAAATTATTGATAAATTATAATGTTAAACTAAAATGGTATTAAAATGTCAAAGAGATAAATGGGTGGTTTTTGCTTCCCTTTGATATCCAGTCTAAAATATTCTGCTGGTATGGAATCAGTGCTAGTGGGTGTGTGGGTTGTATTGGGACTGTTAAATAAAGAGTTTTGACACTTTTTTTTCCTCATGCTCTTTCTTTCCAGTAATGCGGTGCAGCTAACCCGTAGTATTATACTCAGCCATACAAATGATGGGGAGATCTATGCCAGCACAAGCTTCCTCCCAGTTTGCTGAGTCATTTTCTGCTAATTAAAAATGTTCCTCTCTATTTCTCTCTCTCTCTCTCTCTCTCTTCCTCTCTCACAGAACTCACGTTACCAGATCTACCAGCGCATGTGGAACTACATGTACTCCAAGCAGCCCATTGTGTTTGTGAAGAGTACAGAGGAGGGCATTGCACGTGTTCTCAACTCAAAATACGCCTTTCTTCTGGAGAGCACCATGAACGAGTACCACCGCCGTCACAACTGCAACCTCACACAGATAGGAGGCCTGCTGGACACCAAGGGCTATGGCATCGGCATGCCACTGGGTAAGTTGGAAGGCTGTGTAGCAATCCAATATACCAATATATAATAATTACCAATATATCTATCAGATGTTTTTTTGTCAGGTAATGTAAAAAAAAAAATCTAAATTTGGCAAGGAAGAACTTTTTGACCATTGGCTTTTAAAAAAGCTTGCTAGTTAACCAGCTCTTAACCAATATATTGGGACCTATCTTACACCCATGCGCAAAGAGCATCACAATGCTCATGCGTTGCATCTGCACAGTTGAAATAGCATCAGAGTTTAGGAATAAATCTACACTGATGGGCGTGGTGGTCTGGAAATGGGGTGTGATCAGGTAAACTTCTGGTGTTGCTATTTTTTTGGTGAAAAACACAGGTGCGCCACTGACTAACATAAACCTAGACAACTGTCCATTCCTATCTCAGCTATGCAGGTGCTCCATATAGTGTGCATACACCTCGCTCATTAAACTCAGACACATACAGCCGTGCTGCACACCTGGCATTTAACTCAACAATGAACAGAATAAAGATTAAAATAACATTCCTGGTTATTTACAGCATGTCAGTATCCTCAGCTGAGACGCACAAAAGTGCCACGCAGTTAAAATATAAATTCGCCAAAGTCAGAGAACACCTGGCTCCTAAAGGTAATAGCAACTGACACAATAATTGGTTTATTTCACGTTACGCCCAAAACACCCCCAAGATTAATTAAGAGGATTACTTCATGCCTTTTGGACTTTTCGAGCTGCACAAGGCGTTTTTCTTTTTTTTGTTGCCCTAACGATACCAAAGACACACCAACATGCCCTAAATCCAGCTGTGTGATTCGCAATTTACATCTTCCCTATAGATTGCTAAAATAGGGCCCATTGTCTGTTTGTTGCATTTGATTTTGGTCATACTTCAGTGTGCTGATAATGCTGATCTGTTTAGTTGTGCTGGTTAATCAACTTGGTCATGCTGGTATTGCTGGTCAACAAGTGTGGTTTTAATACTGGTCATGCTGGTCAAAATTGGTCATACTTTTCAGGTGCTTTTACACTTGACTTGCCAGACATCCTGACTTTTTAGTTTGGTCCAAACCATAGTGGTGTAAAAGAGAGCCGCAAACCACATTCCAGACCAAAGGACCAGTGTTTGATCTGACCAAAAGAGGTGGTCTTGGTCTCTGCCATGTGAAAGCACTTTTTTAATGCTCCAGACCAATCACAGGAAATTGAGTCAGTCTTTAAACAAACCAGAGGTTAAAAAAAAAAAAGATTGTTGTTGTGTTGAAATCTGCCTCCCCTTGGCGTTTAGAGGTGTCACACAGCAGTATGAAAACAAATGCTTAGACTGGGAATGAATGTATTTACAGTAACAGTAGATGAATCCTTATTTATAAACAGAAATAAAAGTATAATCTTTTACACAGGGATCAGAGACTGTTTAAAAAAGATGTTCCTTGTAGTAAAGGAAAGACATTGATCCCTTAAAGATTGTAAAATAATTCCATGACTGCCTGTTCCAAGATTTTAAGCCAGAAATGAGCGCAGGGAGGCTTTACAGGGCTGTTTAAAGTTGGCTGTTTCAGAAAAGGAGTAACTTGAGCTGCTCTGCAACTTGACCAGGTGACCGTAAATCTTTTGGAGAAGCATTAACGCTGTGTATCGGTTTTGACAGACTGAAGACTAAAGGACATGCAGTCCAGAAATGAGGAGAGACACTGTCAGCCACACTGACACACCTGACGAACCTGTTAATGGCCAGCTGATGTAGGCAGTGTATATAGTGGCATTACTGTGAGACTGGTATATGCCAATAATTATGGAGGGTGCTGTATATTATTTTTAGCATATTATTATCAGCGTAATTGCTTATTTTTTACTCATAGAAAATGTTTTTTTTAAAGCATGTTTCTGCTGCTACATTTTAAAGCGATGCCGTTGATGTTAATGTTCATTTATGCACACTAACAAGAGAACATGACGAAATACTACATGCTTTTGATCTTCTTACTCTTTGCTGCAACAACTCCAAAAGCCAAATTATTACATGGCTGAACCACCGGCCCCCGCTGCCCTTTCACGCACTGTTCTAAATCATCCCTTTGCTCTCTTAATCACATCATCCTATTACTGCTCCCAAAACCAGGGGCCAGGAAGTCACGAGGAGCCGCCATCTTCAAAGGCTACACTCAGATCACATCCCTTCCAGCTGACATCCCCTGTTACCACCCAAAGTTAAGATAATATCCTCTCACCCACTCATTCATCATCAGGACGGTCGCCATGGACACCCTCCAGACGCTTCCATGGCAACCTGGAGCCCAGATGGTGTTGTCACCGCTGCACCCGTAGGACAGACATATCAGAACATGTCACTTTTGAGCTGTTAAATAAGGCTGATAACGTCACTGGTGACTCAAAAAACATTTTAAGCATCTACGTCCATTATCCATTTTTTTTACTCCACTGATCAAATAGGAATACTTTTTTGCTCTGTAATTACAGACAGTAGTTCTATTGTTCTGTTTCTGTTTCCCTGCATACTTTATTATCCTCCTTTCACCCAGATTTTTTAATGGTCAGAGCCCTACAGAACAGTTCCCCTGAGAAAAAGTGCTCCGGTGATCCGGTATTGTGCTGCTTTAGTCTGGTGGAGGAATGTGGGGAGGGAAGAAACAAAAGGATTTTGGCTCTTGCTCATGAATATTCATACATGCAAAAATATCGTCTCTGATTGGCTAACAGCACTGCGAGGCAGTGAGATGAACAACAGTTAGAAACGTTTTAAAATAAAGACATTTATACACTAACAACAATCTTTGTAATGCAATGCTAAGTGCAGTTCAGCTACTGACCTAGTCTTAGAGTCTCTGTAAAACGTGAAATCCACCGGAGGTCCTATGTAAACCTACACACTACACACAGAGGTGGGTAGTCCAGGTCCAGAAAGTAAAAATCCACCCCAGGATTAGCTGAGGATTTTAACTTTTAACTAGTGTAAACAGAACTGTCTAAAAAATGCACCTACCTATCTCGATTGTACTTGGCCGGTGGTGTTCCATAGATAAATTTGTTCCTTAGCTCTGAATTACTGGGTAAAGCATATGACACTGATGTGTTATTTGCACAAGTAACACAGTAACCAATTGACATGTTGCTAGCTCTGTTAGCTCCTATCTAAGCAGATATGTCAGTGTCACGTCTGGTGCTGTTAGCTCCTCTGTCCCTTCCACACTCAGCTCTAACAGAGGTTCTCAGGTCAACAACTACACTACCCAGAATGCACCACCCGCTGACATCACGCACTCACCTGGTCAAGTGACACCTCACCTGCTTCCTCCAGGAAGTCCCGAATACTGATTACTGGCACTATAAAAGAGCACTCCACACAAACACCCACGCCGTGTATTGTAGGTTCTCCTCTTTACAAAGCGTTACTTTATCTCTTGTCTCAGTTTATCTTGTGTATGACCTTGCCTTTGTTTTCTCGACGCCGATTATTGCCTTTGCCTCTGATATTGGATTGCTTGTGTATTACCTGGACTGTGTTTTCACTACTGCCTCTTGGATTACCTCTGACATTGGATATCTCGTGTATGAACTCTGGACTGTCTCTTGTTTATGGTATGGTTTTGTCTTCATTGCTCTGGTTTCTGGTGATTACCCATTTTCTGTATCAACCACGTATTACATCTGTTTATTTTTATAATAAACGTATTGTGTTATCAGTATCTGCACGTGTCTGCAATTCTGTGCTCACCATGACAGTCAGCTTTAGCTCTGCCTGTGGGTGCTTGTAAGCCAAGACGGGCAAGGTCATGATACTAATTCACGAGTGTTTTTCCTGATCAACACGTTTTTCCGAATATTTTCTTTTACTAGCTACTGCAGACAATGGAGGTTGAGGAAGAGTTTCACATGGAACTACAGAGTGCTCTAATATGTTCAGTGGGGCTGAAAATATGTATTAAAGGGTGTTCCTATGTTCTGCTTGATCAGAAAATATTTATATATATTTTTATTTGATAAAACAATGGCTGTTTTTTACTGTGATTTCGAGTTAGAAGATAAAAGATCCCACATCAGCTCTGTCTGGGTATCATTTAGAATTCAGTTGGCGGCTTTCCAGTACTAACCATTCAGAGGGCCGACAGTCAATGAATCAATTAGACAGTGGGCTGAAAAAAAAACAAGTGCCTCAACTGGTGCTGCTTTCACACCCACCTTGTTTGGTTTGGACCTTCAAAGTATTTCAGTTATAGCAGGTGTGAAGAGTGCTGTGACCAGCGTCTAGACCAAATAACAAAGCTTTGGTCCAACCAAAAGATGTGGTTCATGGTACTATTCTTTTGCAGTGTGAATACACTTAACTAGAAGGGCTGTATATCTCACTAATGGTGCAAGAGTGTGCAAATAACTGCTGAATGTTATAATCTGTGTTCTTATCTCCCTCTTTATCTCAGGCTCTCCATTCAGAGATGAAATCACTCTTGGAGTGCTGCAGCTGCAGGAGAACAACAGGCTGGAGATCCTAAAGCGCAGGTGGTGGGAGGGAGGGGAATGCCCCAAAGAGGAGGACCATCGTGCTAAGGGTAAATTTAATATTTTTGCACATTTGATAGATGTGAAATGGGTGTAATGCACTCATCTTAATAGTTACAGGTTAATCACATCTTATGTTTTTATTGTTGCATCAGAGTACTGTCAGTTACAGTCAAGGAATCTTTTTATGAAAGGTTCTTATCTTATTAAGGTTTTTTATAAAGAACTTAAATAAATAAGTGCTGAAGAAGGTTAGCATCAACCATGGGTCCATGGGTACTGCATTAATGCAGTGCTGCTACTGTAATCTGTTCTGTACTGTGATTATTTGGCCATCAATATACGGTTATACGTTTATATCTCACCATCAGTAACAAAACTGACACCAGTATTCAGGATGCAGGAAGAGAGTTCAGCATCCTCACAGCCTGATGGATGTAGCTGTCTCTCAGTCTGCTGGTCCTAGCCCCAAGACTCTGCAGTCTCCTCCCTGATGGCAGTAGGCTGAAGAAGCTGTGTAGTGGGTGGGAGGGATCTCCCGCCAGGCGAAGGGCTTTCCGTGTGAGGTGGGGACTATATAAATCCTGACGGGAGGGGAAAGAGGTGCCAACGATCTTTTCAGCTGCTCTCACGATGCGCTGGAGGGTCCTGCGGCAGTCCTGCCATACCACATGGTGAAACAGCTGGTCAGGATGCTCTCGATGGCCCCTGTGTAGAAGGTGCTCATGATGGGGGTGGGGGCTCCAGCTCTTCTCAGCTTGTGGAGAAAGTAGAGCCGCTGATTAGCCTTCCTTGCTAATGATGCCAATGAATGAAGTTCTCTTTAAGTCCACAACAATCTCCTTGATCTTCTAAGCATTAAGAAAACAACAATAAGAAGAAGAAAACAATAAAGATAGCGTTAAATTATGTGTATATACAAGGTGCTTAACAAACAGTGATGGGAATAACAGTGTTGAAATAAACGGCGTTACTAACGCAATAGTTACTTTTACTGGTAACTAGTTACTTTTATAGTGGAGTAACTCAGTTAGTAACTCAGTTATTTTTTTTGGAGAAGTAACTAGTAACTATAACTAATTACTTTTTCAAAGTAACGTGCCCAACACTGTTAACAAGTGTGCAAGACAACAAAACACACACAAGCATTCTCACAGTTCCAAGTTGGCAGGAAGAAAGATCTCTTAATCACAATAGAAAAGTTTTTAAATCATTAAAGCTTCCTGCTCCTGGTCTGGTCAAACTCTGCTGCCTTGGTTTTAAATCCCAGCTCTCAGGCCAGACAGACATTGTGCCTCAGCAAGAAAGTCCCAGATCACAGCCCAGCCAAACCCTGCCTTCTCGGTTTCAAACTGATGTTTCTGTGAGCAAGTATGGCTCAGGCTAAATCTGCTGTCATGGTTAGAAAGTCTAGGTTGCTCCCCAGCCAAAGTTTGCTTCCTGGAAAAGAACAACCAGGCTTTTACCTCAGACGAACTCAGACAAAGTGAAAATGTAAGTTCCACGTCATGGCTTAGCCAAACCATGCTGCCTCAGTTAGAAAGCTGCAACTGAAAGCTCAGACAAATTTTGCTATTTTGGCAAGAAAATTTCCCAGCTCACGGCTCAGGCGAACTCTGGTGCCTCGAAAAGAAAGTCCTTGCTCTTGCCTCAGACAAACGCTGTTTTCTTGGTGAAAAAAAGTCCCAGCTTACATCTCAGATACATTCTACTGCCTTGAAAAGAAAACCATGGCTTGAGGCTCAGGCGAACTCTGCTGCCTCTTCAAGAACTCTGGGAAGAAAGTCCCACCTCACAAAATACTAAAGACTAAGACAGTACTGCCTCTTGCCTCAGACAAATTCTCAGGCAAAGTCTTGCATCTTCCCTCAGACAAAATCTGCTACCTCAAAAAAGAAAGCCCTGCCTCTAGCCTTATATTGTCACTGTCCAATACAAAAAACAAGTATCTCCACTTTTGTTGATTTTTAATTTTTCACATATTTGGAACAGACAAACTCTCTCTTACACTGTGTCAAATTGTCATCAAATCTTGATGAATGGACCATTAGAAATTTTCCAAAATAACCTGGAAAAAAAAAAAATTACATTAATAGTTAAGGAAGTTTTATTGCTCTCCTATAAAGTTGCCGTTTTGGAAAAACATGAAATTCATTGGACAGCGACAATATAAACCAAACCCTACTGCCTTAAAAAGAAAGCCCTGCCTCTTGCCTCAGCCAAACTCTGCTGCCTCAAAAAGAACTCTGCTGCCTAGGTGAAAAAGCCCCAGTTCACATCTCAGCTATGGTGACAAACTGTGTTGCCTCAAAAAGAATGTCTTGCCATTTGCCTCAGTTGAATCCTAGTTGAATCTTAGTTCACCCAGATCAGACAAACTCTGGTGCCTTATTGAGAAACTTGCAAATACAAATCTCTGTTCAAACTACATAGTCTCTTAAATCATAAAAAAGAAACTTCCCTACCAATATATATGTATATGTGAGCATTTGTTTGCTCTAAAAACACTAGCATTAGAATTAATACAAATATATTGGCTTTGGCATAATCATACTTAACAGAGTTACACTTTTCATTTGTCAGTAGAATAAACCTTTCACATATTTTCAAAAAGATTAGTTAGTGTTAGCCATAAATTACTTGATTTATCTTCAGCAGTACAAACAAAAGCTTTGTCTTTTTTTTTACTTTATTGTTTCACTAGATAAGGAGCTGCAGCATAGGGATTGTTTGCTCTTGGGTTAATGTGAGAATGCACTGTGTTTACACTGAATCTTGAGTTGGTCAAAAAAGCCCTTTATAACAAAGCCTTAAAAATGTATATGGTGCACAGACACAAATTTGAACTGATTGTTTTATTATGGCTTCAAATCACCATAAACTCTATAAAAACTATAAAATGTACTACATTTTAAGTGTGAAGAATCAATAACATGTATATTATTGGGGGAGCTTGCAGCATTAACAAAACCCAGCTTGCAAGAATACCTGATGTGCAATTTTAAATAGAAGCTTCCTTTTTTCACCACATATTAAACAGTGAGCACCACACACTAAGTCGTGAGCACCGCATACTAAGTTGTGAGCACCGCATAATAAGTTGTGAGCACCAAAAAAGTATATTCACTCCCCTCCTGCAACACCCACCACTCCCCCCGCTGTCAGTCAGTTGCAACTGAAAAACACAGAATAATGCTTTGAATTTTTTTTATATTTTTTTTTAGTTAATTTATAAAATATATGCTTATAGTTTACAATAAGTATAATATATATATTTAATTATTAAATATTATGTAATTATTTACATGCACCTATTGTCACCCCTCAACCCTCTGAAGGGTTAGAAGGGCCTCACTGCACACCACTGATCTAATCTAATATACTACTAGGTTTAATCACTTCTTATGCTGTTACAGAGGACTGCGAAACACTTAGTATGTGGTGCTCACCACTTTTTTCACATAAAAATAAAAAACGCCCTGTCCCTTCAGGGTCATTCAGTCCACTCTTGTATACAATCTATAGCAATAATTTACAATATTATAAACATCACTTCTACATCTCAGTATAATTTTGAGCAGTTTTGGCCTCAGCACTACAAACCTAATACAACTACAGAAATGTAGCTGAGCTACAAATGCTCAGCATTGCACTGTGTATAAACTAATGCAACAGCAAGATCTGCATTTTATTCCTTCTGACATTTCTTTCTTTATTCAGTGTAGTATATATATGTGATTTGTTTACCTGCCTCACTGTTATTATTACATTAGGTTCCTTTAGGTGTCAGTTTTTATCCTTGAGGGCAGGAAAAATAGATGTTTATGAATTCACATTTTTCTCCTAGGAAATACTTAGTTGGCAAAAAAATACCTCAAGCCAGAGGTTTTGGAGCTTTGTGTTAAGAGAGATTAAAATTTAAAGACTACAAATATTGCAGGGTCTGGTTTTAATGTCTGTATTGTTGTACTGTTTGTCAAACGTAACACATCTGTATCTGTGTGTGAGTGTGTGTAAATTAAGTATATATAAGTGTGTGTGTGTGTGTGTGAGTCAGTGTGACTCTGGCACACTGATGTGTGCTGCCCTTTGTATTTTTTATTTTTTTTTTTTTACGTGGAACACACTCAGGGGAGTGATGAGAAAATAGCATCTGCACTTTCTCAGAGATCTGTGTGTGTCTGTGTTTGTGTGTATATGTGTGTGTGAGAGTATGTGTGTGTGTGTATTAGGTCAGAAATGTATATTAGTAAAAACAGCAGGTAGCGTGTCGGGGGACTCAGGCGAGAAGTTATTTGTGTTTGTAGTGTTAAATGAGATATTGTGTTGTCTGTGGTCCAATGGAATCTGTTGGTAGAAAGGCAGTAGGCCTGAAGGTGTGTGTACACGTGTGTCAAGGCTGAACAGTGCAGTGCATTGTACTAATTTGTATTTGTAAAAGTCGTCCAAAGTGAATCTGTGTTTGCTGTTTAGCTGTAAGGAACTGACACTTGGAAACAACTTCTTTAATCTTTAATCACTGATGATAATTGTAATGCAGCTTGTATAGCCATATAGATTTACTGTCTTTAAAAAAATATCAACCAACAGCCATTAATGTTGAAGTAATTATCGTAATTTAGCTCCAGTGCCAGCAGCACTCATGAACAATGATGCTACCACCCCCATGCTTAACTGTAGACAAGGGAGATTTGTCCTGGTACCCTCTACCAACAGGCTGGACACCATCTGAGTCAATTAAATTTATCATGGTTCCAGCATTTACGCGTCTATTTTTTTAAGCCAACATCTGAGATGCACCATGCTGCATCTCAGTTTCATTTCAGTTTCATAAACACATATAATTTTATCTACAAAAAAACGTAGTTTAATGACTATTTTAGAATCAGACACAGCTCCCTTGTCAGCAACTCTAGTTCGGCTGATGGTCCGTATCCGTGTGTGTGTGTGTGTGTGTGTTTGTGTGCACAGAAGCACAATTTAAATAATCAAAGATGCTTCAAAGTGTTACACAGGAGGTTTAACTGTCCGTCCCACATTTTGAACATGTTTTGAGCACGAATCTAGCTGCTGCGATGTATTGTTGATTCTGCTTGGCTCTCACTCTCCCAACACACCCACTACTCAGGCTTTTGACTGACAGACAACTGAACCAATCAGCTCCCAACAAATAAGTCAAACAAACAAACTCCAGATTTTAACATGTTGCACATTACATGACAAATTGACTTTTCCTTTGTTTGTGTAATATGAGCAGTACTCTCAGAGTTCTCTTGCTCTGACTCTCGTCCTCTAAACAATCTATTCTTAATAACATTCCACACTATAGAAACTGCACGCTGAAATGTTTGGCTATTATAACATTGATTGCTTTTATTTTTACATCATTAGAGAGTTGCTTAGAGGGAGCTCATGTTTGTGCTGAGTGTAAGCAAACGGTTTAACGACTTTAACGGGAATTGTAAAGTTTAGACATTGTTTCAGCTGATTTGTCTTAAGGCTGATTTGCTAATAATGATCTGAAAACTTGTCAAAGAAAAATTGCAACACTTAGTGATGCATTTCATGTTTCATGCTGTTGGGGCCGAATAACTGCATGAACCTTTTTTTTTTAATTACTGGGCCTCATTCATGAGTATTACGTCAGTTTAGTGACATGTTTTTAAACAGCAGAATTGTTCACAGTTTCAGTCTGTTTTTTTGTGAGTTTTTATTTAAAAAAAAGAAATAAATACTAAATTGTCTAATACTTAATATATATACTTAATATAAAAAAATACAATATGTAAAGGGCCATTCCATCGAATGGGTGCTTGTTGTAACTCTTCCAAATTAAACTTTAAATTTTTATCTTTTTTTTAACTCTGAATCTAATAACACATTACTTAACTATTAAAAACATGTACTGGTCAAACTCAGAAACATACTAGGTTTTTAAGCCAAAGAGTAATAAATACTATTTTTTCTGTGTTCTAAGCACTTTTTAATTACATATCTTACTTTTGCAATTAGGTCAATGTACAAGACTCTATGCTTAATAGTAAAATGTATTTTCAGACTATTTTGTAATTTTCTGGGGACAGAAAGGGCATCGTTTCTACAGAATATGCCTATTTTGGTCATGGGTGCCCAAATCTTTGCATAAGACTGTATGAACCCTTTAATAAAGATTAAATAATAATGAATTAATTGTGTAAGTGTATGTGTTGCTGACACTTCTCTCTGTCCTCCAGGTCTTGGTATGGAGAATATTGGTGGCATCTTTGTGGTTCTGATCTGTGGGCTGATCATTGCTGTGTTTGTGGCCATAATGGAATTCGTATGGTCCACCCGTCGCTCGGCTGAGACCGATGAGGTACGCCCTCACTCCTGCCCAGGCCGAAATCACAGACACGCACCAGTAGGTTACCACCAGCCTGGATTCTGTGTTGTTTTGTGTACGTGTGTGTGTTTGAATATGTGTGTAAGTGTGATATACTCGGTGTAGTTGTGCTGTAAGGTGTGTAATGCTGTTTCGTTATGTGGGTTGAGGTGTTTTTGGCACGGCTGAATGTGTTGCGGAGTGATGGATCGTTTTAGCTTCTGCTCACTTTGCAGTTTACTATATATCATAAAAAATGTAGGATGTTTATTGGCTAGGGTGTTCCTTTCCTGACTTTATTTCTTCTGTCCCTTTTCTCTGTTTTATTCTATATTGCTTATCTGTCTTTTTCTTACTGTGCTGTAATTATTCTCCCCCTTTTATCTTGATTTCTTAGATTTCAGTATTAATTTAAATAATCAGGCATTCTCCTCTTAATATAGTTATTGTTCTCAGTAGCGAGGTCAGGATGTTGGATGATCTCTATTTTCATTGAGATATTCAGACAAAACAATGTATTTTTTTCTGTTGACTAGAGTTTAAATGCATAGTGATCCTTGGAAAAGGCACAAAGGGATTGTTTCTCGTTCTATTCTTTGATCATTTGTTTTTTTTTCTCTCTCTCTCTGCGCTCCCTCAGCGCTCTTTTCTTAGGTTTCTATGATGAGAAATGCCAAAAAAAAAAATCTCATGCAAAATAAAAAAAACATGCTTTAGTATGGGAATTATTTGCTTTCCATCACTTCAAAGCTGCATACAGAAAGTAGACAATGTAGAAAGAGAACTGGTGTTAAAGCAACTGGTGTTAATAAAACAATAATGGACATTTCCATGAGTTGGAAAGTGTAATACAAGCTTTGAGGACACATTTTCCTGGACAAGCTGAGAAACCTGTCACTGTGAAAGGGGAAGAAGTATGTGGACTGAGGTGGTGGAATAATATTACAGAATTGTACACAGATTTCTCACAGAATTGATGTTAAGTTCTGAGACATTGCACTGTCCTGACATCTTTTTTGAAAGTTATATCCTAAACAACAGTGACGTGTGAACATGTTCTCCATATCCTGTCGTAGTTAATGGAGCATCACAATGATTTTAACCAGCTTCTGGTCACAAAACCAGATTACATAGGGCTTATAGGCAAAGCCATTGATTGCAATGATCAGTTTTAAAGATAAACTTGGGGTATTATAATTTTAGATCAACATCACAATATTACATAACTTTAATATTATAACAGTGGCTTGCAAAAGTATGTATACCCCTTGAACATATTTTCCATATTTTGTCACTTTACAACCTCAAACATAAATAAATTTCACTGGAATGGAAAGACCAAAACAAAGCAGTATACGGTAGTGAAGTGGAAAGAAAATGATGCATGATTCAAAACTTACAATTAAAAAACTGAAAAGTGTGGTGAGCAAAAGTGTTTAGCATCTTTTGCTGCAATTACAGCTGCAATTCTTTTAGGGTTTGTCTCCACCAGCTTTGCACATCTAGTGACTGAATTTTTTGCCCATTTTTCTTCGCAAAACAGCTCAAGCTCAGTCAGAGTAGATTCAGAGCTTTTGTTGAACAGCAGTTTTCAGATCTTGCCACAAGTTCTTAAATGAGCTGTGGATCTCTACATTTCGTCCAGAGTCACTATGGGCCTCTTGGCTGCATGGACGGCCTAGTCTTGGTAGGTTTACAGTTGGGTCATACTCTTTCCATTTCCGGACAATTCCAAATTGAACAGTGCTATGTGAGATGTTCAAAGCTTGGGAAATCTTTTTGTAGCCTAAGCCTGCTTTAAAGTTCTCCACAACCTTATTCCTGACCTGTCTGGTGTGTCCTTTGCACTTTATTATGATGTTTACTCCCCAATATTTTAGTGAGATTAGATTACACACTGGCGGACACTTTTTAGTCATTAAAAGTCATCGGGCAACTTCTGAATGCAAGTGATTGCACTCAGAGAAACCTTTAGGTTTTTTATTTGTAAAAAAAAGTTTGGAGTCATGCATCATTTTCTTTCCACTTCACAATTGTAGAGCACTCTTTTGTTTGTCTCTTACATTAAATTTCAATGAAATATATTTATGTTTGTGATTGTAATGAGACAAAACATGGAAAAGTTCAAAAATTGCGAGCCACTGTATTATCATCCGGATTCCGGACAGACTGTGTTCTTTCATATTAATTCTTATTTTCTTTCTCTCTTTTCTCGCAAATCTCTCATCCTTCTATAGGTTTCTGTGTGTCAGGAGATGATGACCGAGTTCAGGAACGCTATCTCCTGTAAAAAGAGTTCTCGTCTGCGGCGCCGCCGTCCGCTCTCTTCTCACGGGATCCTGCGGCACCCTGCTCGACTCCCCCTGGGGGCGCCGCGCCCTGTCCGGCTGGTGCGTGAGATGCGCCTCAGCAACGGTAAGCTGTACAGCGGGACGGGAACGGGGCCGCTGGCGGGAGCCGCAGCAGGAGCACCCGGGGTGGGTGGGGGCCCCCCAGTAGATGTAGGTCCAGGTCCACAGCGTCTGCTGGAGGACCCTCTCGGTGCCAACGTGTCCAGCACCCCTCCTCCCCCCCCTCTGGCCCCCATGCTCCCTCCGGCTCCACCCAGAGGCTGCACTCACGTGCGTGTGTGTCAGGAGTGCCGGCGGATCCAGAGCCTGCGCTCCGCCTCATCGTCCTGCTCCCGCATCCCACCTCTAGCCTCGGCTACCTCGTCCCTACCTCGCCTGCCCCCTCCCCCGCCCCCAACGTCCTCCAACACGAACACCGACAGCGATGGAGGCGGCTCCACCAGCCCCCGCCGGCCCAAGCCCAAACCCACGCCCCCTCCACGACCTGTTCCGCCCGCAAAAACATCCCCCACAGATCTGCTCTGCAAGCAGGACTGACCGACGAACTGAAGAAATGAACAGATGTGCGCTGTCGTAAGAGGCTTGAACCTCATCAAAAACTGATATTTTAAAACAAGCTTTGGGGAGAGCCGTGGAGACACTTTAAGAAGAGTAACCAGCACAGTATCAGGGACATAAATAATGGGAACGTTTATAATGAGAAGTTTTCAAGACTGAGGAAAGAAAAACTGGACCAAGTCAGCAGCTTCCTCCACCATCGCCATCTCACTCACACTCCGTTCAACTCAACTCAACTCAACCTAACGTTCACGCAAAAGTGAGGGACAGCCCATCCAAAATCGTGTAAACCGTACGGTCTTCACGACTATGTACTATGCAACATGTCAGAGAGCAGAAGCCCTGGAGATGAGCACTGATGGTCCAGGCATCAGAGCGGAGTACGGCTTCCAGTCTTTGGGGTTTGCATTCCTCCTTTTTTCTCTTCCATAACTGTGAGCTGGACGACTTAATGACTTAATGAGCTATACCTTAAACCCCCTGAGAGGGCCATGCAGAACTACACAGAATTTGAACCACGTTCTTGGACTGAGACTTGGGTTTTAACTCTTATTTTGTAACTCTGAAGATCTTACTCCATAAGAACGATGGTTTGGAGAAAAGGCGTATTATAGAGTTCTGTTTTTTTTTCTCTAATTATTACCAGCTTTTTATATCTTTCAGTTTGGTTTTCTTTTTTTGTCTTTTTTTTGGTCTTATTTTCTACCATGGCAGTTTCTTTTTTTTTGTCTCTGTGTTGCTGTGGACGGTAGTATTTTGGAGATTTATTTTTTAACTTGGTTTTGTGGACATTTTTATCAAAGATCACTTCATTCAATTTCCTGTCCCACGAGTTCTCAAACAGTGCAGCTAGTATTAAAGTTACAGCTGGACGATAAAGGCCAGAGCGGGTTTTCCAGGAGAAAAGAGAGAATGGCGTTTTCACTGAGCTGAGTTTGGTTTGACGGTTAATGCAAGATGGCCCTACACTCGCACTCTGGTACACAAAAATACGTGTATTAAAAATGGGTTTAAAGCTGCACCTTGTGTGCACTGTTGTGATGGCAACGTGAATGATGAACGTGGTATTACTGTAGTGCTGGTATTACTGCCAAGGATGATTGTAATCTGTGCAGATGCTGAGGTGTAATTAAGCTGCTACAAAACAGATGAGAAACAGCGCAAGAAACCTGAGATCATCATTTTAAACTGAATTATGAATCAGTCCAAAAAAGTCAGGCCAAATTGTGGAAGTGCATATGGTTGTTTATGCTCAATGCAGGAGTGAGTGTGTTTTTGTATGTATGTGTGTGACTGTGTGTGAGTGTGCGAGCTTGTGAATGAGAGTTCATTGGTTTTTTTCACGTTCTCTTATGAAGTTTCTCATATTTTTGTTTCAGACATAATTGAGAAAAAAATGGAAATTATTCAGATTATATTGTTATTATTATTGCTATAAAATGTGGGGTTATGTAGGAGGGCCACCACCCTCTAAGGTTAAATATATAGAGACATAAATCATTTGGAATAAAAAAGGATATATTCCAAATATCAGCAGCAGTTGTTGTTTTTTTTTTAGTCATATGTTCAGATAAATGTCTGATTATTTAAATTATATGGCAGGAAATGTATTCTGTTATCCAAGCTGAGTGCTGTGTGAGCCTGTTTTTGCTGCTTATAATGGGCATCATGCCAATAATTCTAAAGATTGAAACTTATGGGCTTTTGCAAAATAGTCAAAAAATGCATGTCATCTCACAGTATTAAGCACTTTTTACACTGCAAAAAATCCATTGGCAAGAACTAGACAAAATATACAAGGGTTGGACATTGAAACTGAAACACCTGGTTTTAAACCACAATAATTTATTGTCCTGACGGACAGTTCTGGTGGAAACAGGAGAGTTGAGGTGCACACTGAATTCTGTCGTGATTTGGGCGGCCGTGGTTTTATGTTTTTTGGATACAATCCGGGTTAGCACCCGAACATCCCTTTCAGACAGCTTCCTCTTACAGCGTCCACAGTTAATCCTGTTGGATGTGGTTGGTCCTTCTTGGTAATATGCTGACATTACCCTGGATACTGTGGCTCTTGATGCATCACAAAGACTTGCTGTCTTGGTCACAGATGCGCCAGCAAGACGTGCATCAACAATTTATCCTCTTTTGAACTCTGGTATGTCGCCATAATGTTGTGTGCATTGAAATATTTTGAGTAAAACTGTGCTCTTACCCTGCTAACTAAACCTTCACACTCTGCTCTTACTAGTGCAATTAATGAAGATTGGCCACCAGGCTGCTCTATTTTAGCCATGAAACCTCCCACACTAATATGACAGGTGTTTCAGTTTACATTGTCCAACCCCTGTACTTCAATGTATTAAAAAAGGTGTTTAAAAAACACATACTTAAAAAGTTTGCAGGAGTTGTACAAAAACAGCACTGAAAAGCAATGCGTTTATGTTTTGTTTAAATATGGCTTAATTACAACTAAAATGTACTTCATTACTTCAGTTTTAATAAGTTGTTCCAAAATAGTAAATTTAGTGTGTTTAAGTACTTAATTTTAAAAAAAGTTTTACTTAATTAAAAGTATGCACTTTTCCATTGTTAAGTATACTTTAAAAATATATACTTAATTCACTTTTCTCTTAAAAGGGTTCCAATATTAATGTTATTAGTAATTTGGTGGGAAAATTAAGGACTATTAAGGACAAAAGCTTATGCTGCACCACAGAAGCCTATAGTGCACTACAGCCCTTTTTTTTTAGACTAATGACTATAGTGTAATATTAAAATATTAAATATTTGGTCTCCCTGTTTTAGCTGCATATTTGCACATTGAAAGAAGCTTACTTGGGGTGGATGGGATTCGTTTTGAACGATGAGAAGTTGAAAAATGATGAAAAATAATTACTCCCGTAAGGTATAGATAAGTAAAATTCCTATTAAAGGAAGGTAAAGGAGTATTTGTACTTCATTACTTGACACCTCTGCTCCAAATTGGCAACACAAAAAAACACATGACAGCAACGATATGCAAAAGCACCTTGAGAATTACAGTTATGTCACTAAATCTTTTGAAGTAAATTCAGAGAGTACATTTTTACTTCTTTACAACAGATGAACAACACCGTCCTCTAGTGGTAGACAGCAGTACTCTCAGCACTCTCAGGTTAAGGCCACTGCTCTCCTGTCCTATACACCATCTGCAGTGTTTTCATGTGTGATGTCCTGAGGTCCTGAGATAATATGATCCCATGTGACAAAGCATAACCAAGAAGATCTGAGGTAAAAAAAAAAAAAAAAAAAAAAAAAAAAGATGATGGGATGGATACGTGATGACGGTTCCCCAGATTGAGTGCAGCTGGGGTTAGCATGATGTGATATGGGAGACATTTGAATTTTTACAGAAACTAGAAAGCCTTTTTTTTTCAGAAGAATTATAATTTGTGGAATGCTGGTGTTATTATTTTTGTTTTACATGTTCTGAGTACAACTGTTCAAAAAAAGATGCTGCATACTTTTCTTCATTCTAGACATAAATTGGACATCCCCAAATCAGATAAACTTGGGAAAGAAGGGAAAATAAAAAGGTATATAAAAAGGTTATTAGATTGCAGACAGTATGTACTCAATATAATTGAGGCTTTTGTCTGATGAACATCATTTTATTTGTTAATATAAAAAATAAGAGACCACTTAAAAATGATGAGTTTCTTTGATTTTGCCAAATTGAAAACCTATGGAATATAATCAAGAGAAAGATGGATGATCACAACCCATCAAACCAAGCTGAACTGCTTGAAGTTGTCCAAAAGCAGTGTGTAAGACTGGTGAAGGAGAAGATGCCAAGATGCATTAATACTGTGATCAAAAACCAGGGTTATTCCACCAAATATTGATTTCTGAACTCTTAAAACTTTATGAATATGAACTTATTTTTGCTTTATTTGAGATTTGAAAGCTCTGCATCTTTTTTGTTTTTTTCAGCGATTTCTTATTTTTTGCAAATAAATGCTCTAATTGTAATTTTATAGAATAAAACAAAAATGTTCTTTTTACTCAAACATAAACATATAAATAGCAAAATCAGAGAATTCAGAGATTCAGAAACTGAAGTGGTCTCTTAATTGTTTCCAGAGCTGTATATATATATATATATATATATATATATATATATATATATATATATATATATATATATATATATATATATATATATACCAGATTTGGTGGTGGTTTAAAGTGTGATTACAGTCATATTTGTACAGATCAGTCTGGATGCTCTGGCTGCTCAGATTTCAACATGTCTTTTGTGTAACTCTTAATACGACAAACAACAACCCCATTAAATCCAGAGTGACAGAAGTATTGGGAGCCAAAAAAAGTGCCAAAGGTTAGTTACTGACACCGACCTCGATACCACCGCAACACGTGCTGACATGTTCCATCAGTTGTATCAACCACAGACTCGCGTATAGGGTCTGCCTTGTAAAACAGAACGAATGCAACAGTTACAAACCCTTGCTGTATGATCTGTTTTGGTTCCAGGGTCGTCCGATGCTGTCAGAACTCCCTCTGGTTTCTTATCACAGGCTGTTACACCATCCAGCGAGAGTGAGATGATGGCTTTCCCCGGTCTGTGTGACAGATCCCCAGAGAAATGCAGAGATTTTCTCCTCCGCTGCTGTCATTTCTTCACACACTGCAGTGAATCTCCCGCCATCTGCAGGGATTGTTTTCATTGTTATTTTTAAGAACTCTGCAGTGGGCTGTGGCAGTGTGGGATGAAGGTTGGGAAGAGACTAGTTGTGTCCATCCATTCACCTTCATTTCTTTCTTCCTTCCTTCCCTCTTTCCTTCCTTGCAGAAAGAGGGGGTTTCTTAAGGGGTCTTTAGTAAAGGAAGTGGACCTACAAAAGTATTTGGCCCCCTTGATTTTTTTTTTAACCTTTTTCCACATTTCAGGCTTCATGAAGATATGAAATTGTATTTTTTTGTGAAGAATCAACAAGTGGGACACAATCGTCAAGTGGAACAAAATTTATTGGATATTTTAAACTTTTTTTAGAAATAAAAAACTGAAAAGTGCGACGTGCAATATTATTCAGTGCAGCAAACTCACTCCAGAAGTTCAGTGAGGATCTCTGAATGATCCAATGTCGACCTAAATGACTGATGATGATAAATAGAATCCACCTGTGTGTAATCAAGTCTCTGTATAAATGCACCTGCTCTGTGATGTGTCTCTGATAGAGTTCTGTTTATAGCACAGAGAGAGAGAGCATCATGAAGACCAAGGAACACACCAGGCATGTCCAAGATACTGTAGTGGAAATGTTTAAAGCTGGATTTGGACACAAAAAGATTTTCCAAGCTTTAAACATCTCAAGGAGCACTGTGCATCATGTGATCTTACTGAAATGGAAGGAGTATCAGACCACTGCAAATCTACCAAGACCCGGCCGTCCCTCTAAACTTCCAGCTCAAACAAGGAGAAGACTGATCAGAGATGCAGCCAAGAGGCCCATAATCACTCTAGAAGAACTGCAGAGATCTACAGCTGAGGTGGGAGACTCTGTCCATAGGACAGCAATCAGTCGTGCACTGCACAAATCCGGCCTTTATGGAAGGGTGATAAGAAGAAAGCCATTTCTCAAAGAAATCCATAAAAAGTCTTGTTTAAAGTTTGCCACAAGCCACTTGGGGGAGACACCAAACATGTGGAAGAAGGTGCTCTGGTCAGATGAAACCAAAATCGAACATTTTGGCCACAATGCAAAACGTTATGTTTGTGATATTATTTTGTGGCCAAATCCTTCTACCCTTAATATATGCAGAACATATATATCTAAGCCATAAATAAAAGTGAATAAAGATATGCACTCTCTTTAACAGTTTTTTTTTTGTAACACACATTAAAACAGTTCGTATATGTGAATAGATCATTGTCATATTGTGTCGTACATGTCATACAATTTTTTTTTTTTATATGACAGCGGACTGTTTTTATTTGTATTATATCAGATCATATTTTTAAAGCCATTCGGGAGGATACGTAGATCATTTCTAAAAGATCACTTAATATCTGGTAACTGTAGTTAGAAGGAACTCTGTAGGCATAGATATTTAAGATGGTCGTATAGCTACACTTTTATCTACACTTTTTTTTATACATTGCCAGTATTATTTGTAATTTTATTTTTCATTTGTGCAATTTCACAAATTTTCACGAACATTTTCTCTTTCTGTTTTCTATAGATCGCTGACAGACGAACTAATACAGGTTTCGGCGTCCAAGACGGTTTCATCACTGCAAATGGAATCAAGATCTCTGGTGTTATGTTTATGTTGTGTGAAAAAAAAAAATATGGATAATGACTGACTACATTTATGCACAATTAACATAATTTGTTTATATAATTAAATAAATAATTATTAATTTCATTTCTATTTTAGTAGAGCAGATATCAGAAAAATCATGCAAATTACGATACAAGCATTAAAATTGGTTTAGTTGTTCTCTAGGGCCTGTTGATGAAATCTGCCTGATTGGAGAATCATTTGCTATTGCCTTTTCTTGTTTATATGTTAAAATCTAGTTGGGTTAATATGTAAAAATAGTATAGAAAGCATTATTTTTTTATTTTAAAAAGAGCTTTTAAACGTATTGTGTTCATCTTTTAAAGAGCCACTAAACCCTAAACCATAGGTCGGCAATAGGCGGCCCACGGGCCAGATGCGGCCCGCCAGCAAGAAACATCTGGCCCGGGAGGTTGAACTATAATGAAAAAAAAAATCGGACAGTCCGTCTCAAAAATGCTCTTTATTTAGAAACTTAATTTTCCAAAACAGAAAAATTTATTAAAGATTTTTTGACATGGGCTGTTGGATAACTGCTAGCTTCTCTATTCTGTTATTTTTTTTTATTCGTTTGTTTTTTTTAATTTAACAAACAGGTATATCATTAATAGCGCCCCCAATGGTCAGTCCACAGATTTCACCCACATCAGCCCACTTGAATGTCAGCCCCCAATCACTCTAAATTAAAGTTGAAATATCTTGATAGCAGTGTTTCTCAGCCCTGTACCTGTTGTCTTCTGACCTGCATGTTTATAGCCTTCCTTCTCCCAGCACACCTGATTGAGCTAATCAGTTAATTAAGAAGCCTTTTCAGAGGTAAATGCATGTGTTAAAGCTTATAAAACTGCAGAGTACCAGGTGCCACAATCAGGACCGACAAATGCTGCTTTATGGCAGTAAAAAAAAAAAAAAAAAAAAAAAAGGTTAAAAACAGGTATGGAGTCAGATCTTCAGCGCAGGTGATCCAGAGCCGGTCGAGAGGAGTATAGCGGTAAGCAACCTGATCTGTATTAGGACCAAACGAACATAAAAAACCTTAAAGATTTAGCCTAGTGCTGGTACTGGTATCAATCTGAACCCAGAAGCAAAATCCATTCTGAGACTAGACCATTATAGGTTCGGACAAAATATTTTATGATTGATTCTGCCCAGATCTGGGCCAAGAAGCATTTTGCTATCTGGGTCACTATGATGTTGTACACTAGCCAGATGGCTTCTTATGTGGCTCCTGCCTTTTGTTTATGTCTAAAAAATACAAGCCAAATCAAAGGTAATTTTTTTTTTTTTTTTTTTTTTTTTAGAAAATACAGCATTCAAAACTCCCCATCATAGTTTTCTGATGAGCACTTTAGTGAGTTTGTAAGTGGCTCCACTCAGTGGCAGGTGCTGGGCAGCCACTGGCAAAAACTGTTTTTTGTTAATCAGCTGTAAGAAAAGGGAATACTGAGAGCTAGAAGTGGAACTGCTGGGAAAATTGTCCAACTCATTTTTTTTTTTTTTTGTTTAATGTGTCAAATCTAAGGGAAAAGTAAAACAAAATATCGCAAATTGGGGAAAAAGTATTTTTTTTATTTTTCTGCTTTTTCCTAAACAAAAACTTTAAAAATAAAGTTATGTTACAACTGCATTTATATTTCCCAATCATGTTTTTCTGATGAGCACTTTAGTGAATTTAAAAAACGTTAGTGGTTTTTTTTTTTTTTTGCAATCCTGAGCACCCACCATCATGATGTCTCTTAGACAGAGTACGTACCTTATATAGCACCCGTCTTCCTAATGTTAATCAGCAGTAAGAAAAGGTAATACAGAGAGCTAGAAGTAGAACTGCTGTTAAAATTGCCCAATGTAAAAACAAAATTTTTTAAAAATGTGTCAAATCAAAGGAAAATGAATGCAAAAAAACGCTAATCTGTGGGTTTTTTTTTTTTAATTTTCTGCATTTTTAATTTCACAAAAACTTTTAAAATACTGTTCTGTTACACCTGCAGTCATATTTCCCCATCATATTTTTCTGATGAGCACTCAACCTCCTAACAAGGTAGACAGATTTTAAACCAAAGAAGTTCAGTGTGGTGCTGTAGTCTCTGCAGGCTGCTTTTATATTTTGTGTACGTTAAATGTTGTACACAAACTCAGAACCACACATTGAGAAGGTAATCTTGTGACCTCATACTACTCTCATAATGCTTTGAGGTGCCTTCGATTTTTTCGACTTTTAGCTGTAGGTTTGTTAAGCAGGTTTTGTGGTGTTTGATTGTGTTGAAACATGTTTTTTTGTGGTTAGTTTGGTGTTTTGGGGTTATTGTTTGTTTGTTTTTTTTTGCAATTCTGAGCATCCACCATAATGATGTCTCTTAGACAGAGTACGCACCTTATATAGGCAATGTCTGACTATGCATAATCTTCATATGGAAAAAGGAATACTGAATGGTAGAGGTGTAACTGCTGTCAAGATTGTCTAATGCAAAAATGTAAAAAGTAGGAGAGGAGGAGCAAAAGGCTGCATCCTCTCCTACTGTTGGACAGGTTAAAGTGGTTATTTGTTTTATTTTATTTATATTATAATATGATTTTGTGTGGAATTATTGTGAATTTATTTTCGACTTCTGTTTATTTGTTGTGATTATTGTGGAGTGTATTTTGGATTTTTTGTCTATTTGCTGTGATGTGTGCTGTGTTTTGGGGTGGTTCGTCACTGATAATTTCTTTAAGACAGTCTAATTACCCGAACAGCTGAAACTGCTTCTTGCAATCCCCTTTTTTTTCGCCAATCAGAGCAGCGGGAGAGCGCGGGCATGTCGGGACTCTTATTTTAAAAGGTGGACTCTTATCGTGTGGCAGAGAGCAGCAACAGGGCAGGAAGCGGGGCTCGGGAAGGGGACGCGCGGGCGAGTCGGAAGTGCTCAGACTCAGGAGCGGCAGCGGTGGACTCGGCGTGAGTGAGCCGGAGTACAGACCGCGAGGCTGGCTGGAAGAGTGTGGCACTTGCAGCAGACCTGGGAGGTTACTGAAGCAGGAGCACGCGGTGACGACGGCGGCCGTCGGAAGCGCGTTGGACTGGTGACCGAGGGTCGAGCCATACACTGTGGGCAAGCGGCTGCTGGTTCTGAGTACAGTTTTGACTGTGCTCAGAGCGGTGTGAGTACAAACAGCCTTTTTATTTACAGTGTATGTGGCTGTAGAGTGATAGTTGGCTTGCTGTTATGAGGAGTTTTATTCAGCAAACTGCATAAGTTAAGCTTTTGTTTTATTCACCTCTGCATTATATATTAGAGGCTGATTAGTTTAAAGGAACTAGTTACTGTTCATCCTTTCCTGTGCCCTGTTAGGGACGTGAGTGGACCCTGTGGACTGAAGAGCTGCGTCTGCCTGCCCTGGAAGCTGTTCATCCTAGAGACTGGGACAGTTTATGTTGTGTTTTGTTTGTTTTATATTAATTTTGCTCCTTTTTTTGTTGTTTATTGATATCCATTCTGGTCTAAGGTTTTTAACCTTAAGTTATGCAAATATTTTTAATCTGATGCATGATTTTAGCTGGTTTATTGGCTAGAGGTAACAATAATTAATAAAAGGCTTTGTTACTTATTTTTGTTGTTGTTGTTTCCTAAGGGTAATCTTACTGGTATAGACTATATTCCCTCCCAAACTGAATAATATTTATAGTAATTAAGCTAAGTTAGTTCCAGGGGATACTTAGTGTGTAATATTTGTGTCCATTGTTAAATTTAATGATTGGGTTGTGCGTGGGATAATTAAGTCCCCTTGTGGATAAACTCACTGGGTAAAATTTGTGATCCCTCTTTTCTTTTTTTTTTTTCTTCACCACTCAATTTGGATTATTGTAGGTTTAGGACCTTAACACATGCACCCTTGTATTTTGTCCCTGGGACACTACCCCGGAATAAGGTAGAGGAATCAAGGAGAGGAGGAGGAGGAATGGAGGGAAGGAGCTGTAATTAGGGAAATGGGACAGCTGATCCCTTTTAGATAAGATGTTGACTACCAATGAACTGAGCCAATCACAACGCTCACTTTCAGCACATGCCGGATACTGCCCAGCCAATTCTAGAGATCATAAAAAACGATTCTAGAGATCATAACTTTGACAAGCATATCAAGCTTTAAAGTACAGCCTGATTAGCCATTGATGAAGGTTGCATATGTAAATATTAAATTATTTTAAGTTAAATATGATTTCATTGAATGTAATAAAACAAATAACAAATATTAATAAATAATACTTATAATAATAAATGTATCGTCTGTTTTTTTTTTAAGCGGCTTCTATCATCTCCTACCGTACTCGGACAGGTGGCAAGATGCCGTCACAAAATCAATTTCCGGGTCACGGAGGAGAGGAGGAGGATCGGTAGGAAAAAGGAGACACTTTTGGGGTTTCTGGACGCAGCCTCTGTTTAAGATCTACAATCTTACACCAATTTGAGAAGTCCAACAGGTAAGGTTAAAGCGCCTTACTCATTTCCGTCACCGCCTTTGTGTGTAGATACACCAGGTTAGCAGTCAGGTCCAACTTTTGTACTTATGTTGATAGCTTAAGTAGTAGACTTAGTTTTTCTTTGTTCTTTTGTTTAGGATAAATAGTTTAGATCAAGGTTATTTTGTTTTTCTTTTCTTTGGCACCGTCACCGTTGGCTCCTCTTAGGCCTTAAACAGGGCCATGTGTGTAATGTTTAGACATTAATTGTTGTTGGTCAGTTTTAAAAAAAAAAAAAAAAAGTCACTGGTTTTAAAACATTTAATTCTCGTCCAGTCTCCTCACTTCCCTTCTGTTCCCTTTGTTGCAACTATTTTAAATACGAGCCAACTTAGGTTGTAACAAATGTTTGTTTTTGGTTTTGTGGTGTTGCATTGTGTTGAAACAGTTTTTTTTTGTTTTTTTTGCAGTTCTGAGAACCAATGTCGTTTACCGCTGTCTCTTTGCTGTAAAGATGCTTGAAGATGAGGAAGAAGACACCGCAGACATTGCCTTAGGTGTAATACAATTATTTATTACAAAAGAGAAATTTTCTGTCTGCCTCCTAGGCGGCCATATTCCATATTATAAAAATGGAGGAATTAATAAAGAAGTTGTTTTGTGACTTCAGGTAAAGCACATACAATTGAAATCCCAGAAACCAAAACAGCAATGTCCACGTTCAGGCTAGTCGACCCATCGGACCCTACAGTGGACCTCACCCGGCCTATCACCAATATCCCTAATGCGAGAAAAAGAACAAAACACATCTGAGATTCCAATATACCTGCTCCCCAACATAACCCAAAATGTGTCAGAGGATGACAATTACCATGTTAGCCGGTGTAGTACTGCTCTTACAGACTAACAAACTAAACAGCAGAGTATATAATACTAAAAGCTATCTAACATAGATCATAGACACAGTAATAGGCTACAAAACAATAACATACACATACATGTACACAGAAACATAAAAAGCCAATGCGCCTCCTCATCAACGTAGAAAGAATGATGTGACTGCTCCCAGGCTTGTTATCACAGACCCCAAGGTCAGAGTCCTCCATAGTATGTCCCAAAACTGTCCATGTTGAAGCATTTGAGTCCTTGAGGTGTGGTATCTGGAAAGTCCCTTCAAAAAAAACATCCTTCATGTTGTTATTACTTAAATCTAATTGTATCACATAGTTGTTGCGTTCTGATAAACATTCCTGTACGCCCATGTGTACTCGAACAAATGCATTTGTCTGCCTTAACAGCAGTTACTTCCATTGCATCAGGCATTGCTGACTGCACATCCCCTTGCTGATCTAATATGTTTACATATGGTATATCCTTCATCCAAGTACAGTTCCCTCCAGATTGAAACAAAAAACCTGGATATAGCACTCTGTGCATCAATAGTAGTCTGCTGCTTATAAAATAACCAAGATAATGCCTAAAACTGACATTCTGCAAGCAATGGTTCTGGAATTGCTTCTAAAATTGAAGACCAAGTTCCCGGTGTCAGGACTTTCACTACACACAGACCCTTTCTGTAGTAACTCACCCTTACAGAATGAGTTATCTGCTGGAACCATAAATTTCTATTTGTCCATGGATCTGTGGCTTGTAATACCTGAGAATCAAAGCCATATGCCTTCCACTTAGAGTCTCTGTTCTAAACTGCACGGTAACGGTCAGTCATGTCAGTTAGTGTCCTGTCAAAATCCTCCTGCTGGTCAGTAAAATTAGTCATCTAATTATTGATGGATGATCCCCAGTCATTTTCTGCCCTCAGTTTATAACTAATTTCAGAACTCTTATCACTACTATTCATGTTCTAGTTGTATTATGGGCTTTTGAATTATATTTACTGCCTGTTCCACTACTGTAGTGGTTATGTTAGCAGGTGACAGTGTCTACCCTGTAGTATTGGTCAAATTACCCTTTGTTCCATCCCTCCTTGTAATATTTCCAAAAATGACTGAAGTGTACGCTGTCACCTGTACTGGAGTAGCATTAATCCCCTTCTCTGTTGTAACTACAGTACTAGGCTGAACTGTTGTAGTAATATTCTTAAATATGTTCAAAGCTACAATATGTTGCTTTATTTGTGAATCATTTTGCCTTGGAGTGGTTAGTGTAGGAAATTGGTTTTGAGTTTTTTCAGTAATAAGTGAACTTAACTCTTTTATCACAACCAACACTTTACGAGTTATATACCCATCTTGCCACACATTCAGAAGTAGCGTAAATCTAAAATTAGGCTTCAAATAAGTACACATGTATTCTCCTTGGTCTTCTTGGATTACATTACGCATTAGAATTGAACAATCACCCCATACTTTAAACCATCTCATTATACAAAATATATTCCTTTGATCATGAGGTATACTATCCACTTCTGGCCCTACTAACATCAGCTCCTTACCACTCCTATGTTTCCACCTTGGTGGATTATTTCCTGCAGTATTAAACCTCCCACAGCTACAAGAAAGATAAACTGTCCTACCCAACTTTAATAACAGTTGCTTCAGGTGCTATTGTTGTTAACATGCGCTGAGGTGTCTTAGTAGTTATGTGAGTTACATTTATACCCTTAATAGCATTCAATACTGTCATAGTAGAGTTTCCTAAAGTCACGTTTGTCCTGACTCTTTTTCGAACTGGTCTTGGACTCCTATCTGAGTCTCTAGCTTCTCTTGCAATGGGATCACAGTTCTGTGTCGTTTGCTGCTCTGCATTCAACTAGAATTGGTTCTGCTTGTTCTGGGACACATTGAAAGTTGATGTCTTAAAATCTTCTTTCGTGATTATTGTCTGCTGAGGTATTTTTGGCAACATCAGCGATATGTACAGAGTCGTCACTCCCTTCCATAACTCGTACACTCCCTTTTTCTGGAACTTGACTTTGTGACTCCTGCTGTATCTCTTCCTCTGCATGTTCTGCCACATCTCCTTCCTGTGGGTGTGGTGCCTCATCTTTTGGAGCTTTAACACAATGTGACAAATGATACCAGGTTGGAGACCCTTTAACCTGAACTGCACTTCCTGTACAACAAACTCCTTCAAAAGGACCTTCACGGCATTCGTTATACCAGTTTCTTCGAAACACCTTTACAAACACCTTGTCTCGTGGTTGCAGTGTATTCTTCTTTTTTCCTCCAGTTGCTCCTGCACCTCCTCTTTACTTTGCCTGTCAGAAACAAATGTGGACAGTCTCTTATGTTGTTTGGCCATGTACTCTACATAGGCTCTCATGTCATCCTCTAAAAGGGCAAAGCTTGGACCCTTTCCACTTGTTCGCAAACAGGACATTGGCGTTTGTCTTCCTGTAACCAACTCATGAGTTGTCATATGTAAGTCACACAGCTCACTTGAGCGACACACCATTAAGGCTAATGGAAGTGCTGCTATCCAATTCAAACCTGTATGCTGGCAAATTTTGACAATGCGATTTTTCAGAACACCATTTATAATCTCACAAATTCACTGACTTTTTTTTGATGATAAACTGCACCAAGGCGCTGCTTAATACCCAATTTTTGCAAAATCAATTTCACTGTCTTATCCGCAAACTCTTTTCCATTATCCAAAGAAATTCGATCTGGAATGCCACATCTGCTTATGAACTCCCTGCACAAAAACTTTGCAACAGATTGAGCATCCTTAGTTTGGTTAGACAAGCTTCAGGCCAACGTGAAAACCTGTCCACTACCACTAGCATATATTTCTTGCCTTCAACTGGTTTGATCATGTCAACAAAGTCCACAACTAACTCTCGCATAGCACATTTTGGATTCAGAAAGTACCCAGGCGGAACCATTACCCCCTTATGTTTCAGGCAAATTGTGCACCTGCCAATGACCTAATCAATTTGTTCAAGCAAATACGGTCCCAAAAGCCATACTCCTTTTGTAATCTTTCTCCTTACCTCCCCCCTTGCAACATGGGCTAACCCATGTGCCTCCTGAATCATCAGACCCAACAGATCTAGGGGCGCTACTATGAGCCCCTCATGATTTCTCCTAAACGAGTCGCATCTTGGGTGGCACCTCGATCTAGCTACAGCTGTTTATCAATGTCAGAAACTGCTTCCTGCATCAGAATTACATCTCTAGCTAATCCTGTCTTCCATGTCTACTTCATGAGTAACAAACACTTTAACCAATTTATCTGCACCTGTAATGGCCTTTGCTGCCTCATCTGCTGCTCCCTGCGAAATCCTAGAAGCATCTCTCTGATGAGCTGCACATTTTGTTATTGCTATTTCTTTGGGCTTCATCATTGCATGCAACAACTTCAGTATTTGGTCATGGTGTTGTATTGGGGTTCCATCTGTCTTTTTTAGCCCATGATTTTTCCACACTGCTCCAAAGAGATGACAAACGTTCAGGCCATAAGCAGAATCTGAATAAATATTTACATGCCCGTTTTCTGCTAACAGACAAGCTTCCCATAAAACCCCCAAAGTTTAGCTAATGGAGCAGATGTGGGCTACGGTACTATTATTATCATGCTTTCAATCGGCAGAAATTGACTCTCCAGTCCATTACCAGCCTACAAAAACATTCTAGAACAAAATCCAACAGCACCTTCACTTGTTTTTCTCCTTGACCATATGTTCCTTGACACCATAATTGACATCAGTTTAAGTTCAAAGCTTTGAGCCTCATCTACCAAGCATCCCCAGAGACACACACAATTAACACCCATGAAACCCAAACCATGACGCACAACTATATCTTAAAGCCATACCACAGTTAAAAGCAGCATAAGAAAAACACCACCGCTAGGCCCCCAAATGCATTAATCAAACATACATAAAAAAAACAAATTATTCCACTAAAGTCTACACCCATGTATAATATTTAGCTCAAAATCACCATATTTCAACATATTGTTAAACTCTCCAGTGGTGTGCTTATGGTGGGAGCCCTTAAAATACCACTTTATACGTCCGACATCTATTTATTTGTTTATTATTTATCATGACAAGATACAGAGCTCATTCCAATATTGGTTACTATGTCTCTGAATCTGATAAAAAAATTCAAATTAAAAATAAATCTGCTCATCTTTCAGTGGCTTATAGATATTCCCTCATAATTCCTATATAAAATACACACACAGCAGAGAATTTATATTACCTAAGTATGAACCCTTATTCGTTCGCGTATTCTATACCTTATATAGCATTAACACTACTTTTTAACCTTTATTCTGCCTATGCAAGTAATATAATACAGGAAATTGACAAATCCTGCACCTAACAGCTGGGGTTATGCATAGGGCTCAGCCAGGATCTACTACTCACTCAACTAACAACAATAGCAAAACCACCACAATCTGATACTGGCTCGACAAGAATCCAGAAGCACAGCCTAACACTATGTTCATGGTCCATTGCCTCAACTGCCAAGTAACAGACCTACCAAAAAATAACCTATGAACAAACAGAATCCCTCCTTAATCTAAGCTCACTTCCTTTAACTATGGCAACAACACACTTACCTAAGCACAATCACACACAATAAATCACATTATAAGTTGCGTGAGCAGAACACAGCAACCACTACCATCTGATACTGGCTCGACAAGAATCCAGAAGCATAGCGAACTATGTTCATGGTCCGTGCCTCAACTGCCAAGTACTCAGACGTCTACAAAAACTCATGAGACAAATTATTACAAGAGCAGGACCACACCAATCCCCTTCATCCAAACTCTAACACAAACTTCAGTGCAAGCTCTTCTCAGGGGTCATCAGGCAGGCACCTTCCTTCGTCAGTGTTTCGCTGAATTAGGCCCACGACACCTCCAGAAGGCTCAACAGTGAAGTCTGGCGTCCCAGACCCACCCCCCTCCAAGCTTGCTGTAGACGCACAAACTCACTCCCTTCCCCACACAGCCTCAGCCCTTCTGAACCACAACCACTGACTAGATCTTTCAGCTACATCTGACAACTCCTTCACTACAGTCCTTAGCACACGACCTCTAATTCCGAATTCAGACAGCAGTCTTGTGGCAGACTTCGCAACAAAGCCTCTAGTACCTACCTCTACCGGTCTAATATACGCTTGCCACCCACGCTCTCTCACCTCAGCCACCAAGTCTGTATACTTCAGCCTTTTCCTTTCATAAGCTCCATCTACCTCGTCTTCAAACGGAACAGTCAGCTCTATAAAATACACTATCCGCTTACTTTCAGAGTACAACACTACATCCGGCCTCAAGGTTGTAACCAGAATGCACTCTGGGATCTACCTACATCCACTATTAACTTCCAATCTCGTGCATTGGCCCACTTACCAGCAGTTTTCAAGCACTGTGCTGTTTCTCCACTATGCTGCCCCTCACGCACAAACGTGATTACCCTACTGCAACCTACCACGGGCATGTTATTAACTTCTAACCGTTTCTTATCAAGTGCACCTGCAAGAGATCTAAGTACCTGATTATGCCTCCATGTGTAGCGCCCCTGGGATAGACTCACCTTACATGCCGACAAAATGTGCTTCAGCGTGCCACTTCCTGCACATAGCTTACAACTTGGATCCTCACCCACCCACTGAGCAAGGTTTTGTGGCGTTGGCAGAACATCATATGTAGCTCCCAAAAGAAACTTTATACGGCCTGTATCCAATCCCCATAACTCTCGCCAGGTGATTCTCCGCTTCTCTACACTTTCCCATCTCATCCACTGCCCCTGTTTTCTCTGCCCTGCTGCTTTTGCCCTCCTTGCTTCCTCCTCCTGCTCACGAATAAACCCTGTAACCATACGCCTTTTCTGATGTGGCCTTGCCGAATGCTTTCCAAGAATCACCTAAACCTAATCCTGCCCTCCCATTTTGCACCTGCCCCACAACATCCCTGTGCTCCAGTGCCCTCCTTGCGGCTTGATTAGCTTCTCGAGCATTCCACTTTCTCCCAGACCTAGTCACTGGTGCTGTTGCTTTAACCAGCCCGTCTTTTGACCCTAACAACTGCATTTCACGTCCTACCTTAGCACATTTGAACTCCTCAACCAAGCTCGTCAACGGCAGTTCCAGCATCCCTCTCCCACACCACGCCACACTACTAAGGCAACGCGGCACCCCCAACCATGTCCTTATAGCCTTGCTCATAACCCTTTCTAACCTCTCAACCTCAGAAATCGGAATATCATAAACTGTAAGTGGCCACCTTAGACGAGGCAACAAACCAAACTGCAGACACCACAATTTTAATTTACCTGGCAGAAAAGACTTATCAATTCTATTAATGGCCTCCACCATTTCTGTCCTCAACCCTTCCACCTGCTCTTTATCATTCAGTGCTGCAGTATACCACCTACCTAAACTCTTAACTGACTTTTCCAATATAGATGGTATGACTTCTCCCTCCATCATAAACCTTTCTTGTATCAATTTCCCTTTAACGATTGATACACTCCTAGACTTGCTCGGTTTAACTTTCATCCTAGCCAGCCTAAGATTATCATTTAACTTCCCTAGCAGTCGCCGGGTACATGGCACCGTGGTCATTAATGTTGTCATATCGTCCATAAACGCCCTAACTGGTGGGAGCCGGGTGCCATCGTGCAGCCTCTCCCCGCCTACGACCCACTTAGAAGCCCTAATAATCACCTCCATTGCCATCGTAAACGCTAGCGGCGAAATTGTACAACCTGCCATTATACCTATTTCCAGTCGTTGCCAAGATGTGACACACTCCCCTACACTAAAGCAAAACTGTATGTCTTCAAAATAGGCTTTAACTAACCTTGAAATCTCTTCTGGAACCCTAAAAAAATTGAATGCCTTCCACAACAATGCATGCGGTACCGAACCAAAAGCATTAGCCAGATCTAAAAACACCACATGTAGATCCTTTTCTCGGCTCTTGCTGTTTGAATCTGATGCCAAATCATACTATTATGCTCTATGCAACCAGAAAAACCTGAAATTCCTGCCTTTTGTACAGACAATTATCAATTGTATCAATTAAATTATTTCTTTTCAGGTACGTTGCTAGTCTACGTGCAACCACACTAAAGAAGATCTTACCCTCCACATTCAACAAGCTTATGGGACGGAACTGATCAATAGCCACAGAATCCTTTTCTTTTGGGATAAGAACACCACCTGCTCTGCGCCACTCCTTTGGAATAATCCCCTTCTTCCACACTATAGCCATTAGTTTCCATAGAAACTTCAAAACATCTGGTGCACTTTTATATAATCTATATGGAACCCCATTTGGCCCTGGGGCAGAACCTGCCTTTGCAGCCTTCACCACCTCCTGAACCTCACTCCACCTAGGGGGGTTAACATCCATTTTCCACTCTATATCACCTAACGGCGGCATGTCTGCTGGTAGGTCCAGGTCGCTAGACCTTTCCTTCTCTGTGTAGACACTCTTAAAGTGCTCCTCCAACTCCCTCTTTCCGACCTTTAGATTTCCTGATTTCTCCTTACTAAACAGACTCTTAACAAACCTAAATGGATCTCTAAAGAACTCTATCCTAGCACGCTCCTTCTTCTTCCTCCTTTTCCTCATAGCCTCTGCTCTCCGCAATTTTACCAACTTACTTCTCAACTCCTCCTGCAATAACTCAATGCCCTCTCTTTCTGCCTCATTCCCCTTCTTCCACTTCTTTCTGAGTAATATACATATTATCGGCTGTTTAAAAACAAACAGAACACACAACATATAAAATTCATCCTCTTATTATGACAGCATTCAGCACGATTTTATGTTTTAACAAAATAATGTGGCTTTTATCAGTACTTCACACATCCATGTTCCATTCGCCTCTCCCTAGGCCAAGATCACAGACAAAGCATGTAATCTCAAAGCCAAATGAGAAAATTGGTAACTCGGATTTGTGAAACTTTTTTCTCCCAATTAAAGCCATCACGAGATTTGCAATTGTTCTCCTCTAATTCAATATAATTCAACCCCTAAATTCCCCCAATAGCCTGATCTGTCATTATGTGTACTAATCAACAATATAAGCATAATGCATACATTTACTAATGTAACACACTTTACACTCTCTCACTGTGCCCACCAAAAGAAAAGAATCTCTCACACACACACAGGCAAAGCGCTCAAACAAAACGGGGGCTCAAACAAAATTAGACACACACACACACAGCCTCACAGTTTTCACACAAAAAATAAAGTCGACTATTAAATACCCTTTAACTCTTAAACTCTTTAACCCTTTACCTCTTTTTATTTCCTGCAGGTTTCCTATCTCTTTGCTTAAGATATTTTTCTTTATTTTTCAGCCAACTTTCACATAAATAACGCACGCTAAAGCCAAGTTTGTGGACACGTCTTACAGATAAACTATTTTGCAATCTAACCACATATTAGATCAAAAATTATGCATGCCGTACAATGTAGTGTTTCTCGCTGCTGTCCTTATGTCTTTATTTTTTTTCTTCTTCTTCTTGTGCACTTCCTTAGGTGTAATACAATTATTTATTGCAAAAGACTAAAAGAATATCTTCAAGGCTTCCTAGGCCGGCCCTGGAGAGATGTTTGCCAATTCAATGTACCTGCCCTCTCCCCTTCCCACTCTTGGGGAGCTGCTTAAATATGGTGACATGGTATACATCTGGAAACATTTAAGAAATACGGAGCCATAGACAGTCATAGGCGGAGTCTACCTAAAGAATAAATACATACATTAGTGAAGAGTGTTAAGAGAAACAAAGAGAATATAAAGAAAATACATATGCTGAAAATATACTTCACATGAATGGTCAAAATTTTCACCAAAACGACATACCGCGGGTCTTCGCGTTTTTCTGATTCGGGTCAAAAATTGAAAAGTGCTTGTTGTCGCATTTCTGAGCAAAATTTGGTCCAATATACCATGTCCATGCATTTTCCCACTCATTTGAGTAATTTTTCATGAAAACAAACAAGGTTTTATGATTGGTCAAAATTTTCACCAAAACGACATACCGGGTCTACGCGTTTTTCTGATTTGGGTCAAAAATTGAAAAGTGCTTTTTGTCGCATTTCTGAGTAAAATTTGGTCCAATATACCATGACCATGATTTTCCCCACTCATTTGAGTAATTTTTCATGAAAAAAACAAGGTTTCATGATTGAGCAAAATTTTCACCAAAACGACATACCGCGGGTCTATGCGTTTTTCTGATTTGGTTCAAAAATTGAAAAGTGCTTTTTGTCGCATTTTTGAGCAAAATTTGGTCCAATATACCATGACCATGATTTTCCCCACTCATTTGAGTAATTTTTCATGAAAAAAACAAGGTTTCATGATTGGTCAAAATTTTCACCAAAACGACATACCGCGGGTCTATGCATTTTTCTGATTTGGGTCAAAAATTGAAAAGTGCTTTTTGTCGCATTTCTGAGCAAAATTTGGTCCAATATACCATGTCCATGCATTTCCCCACTCATTTGAGTAATTTTTCATGAAAAAAACAAGGTTTCATGATTGGTCAAAATTTTCACCAAAACGACATACCACGGGTCAACGCGTTTTTCTGATTTGGGTCAAAAATTGAAAAGTGCTTTTTGTCGCATTTCTGAGCAAAATTTGGTCCAATATACCATGTCCATGCATTTCCCCACTCATTTGAGTAATTTTTCATGAAAAAAACAAGGTTTCATGATTGGTCAAAATTTTCACCAAAACGACATACCGCAGGTCTATGCGTTTTTCTGATTTGGGTCAAAAATTTAAAAGTGCTTTTTGTTGCATTTTTGAGCAAAATTTGGTCCCATATACCATGTCCATGCATTTCCCCACTCATTTGAGTAATTTTTCATGAAAAAAACCAAGGTTTTATGATTTGTCAAAATTTTCACCAAAACGACATACCGCGGGTCTTTGCGTTTTTCTGATTTGGGTCAAAAATTGAAAAGTGCTTTTTGTCGCATTTCTGAGCAAAATTTGTTCCAATAAACCATGTCCATGCATTTCCCCACTCATTTGAGTAATTTTTCATGAAAAAAACAAGGTTTCATGATTGGTCAAAATTTTCACCAAAACGGTCTACGCGTTTTTCTGATTTGGGTCAAAAATTGAAAAGTGCTTTTTGTCGCATTTCTGAGCAAAATTTGTTCCAATATACCATGTCCATGCATTTCCCCACTCATTTGAGTAATTTTTCATGAAAAAAAACAAGGTTTCATGATTGGTCAAAATTTTCACCAAAACGGTCTACGCGTTTTTCTGATTTGGGTCAAAATTTGAAAAGTGCTTTTTGTCGCATTTCTGAGCAAAATTTGGTCCAATATACCATGTCCATGCATTTCCCCACTCATTTGAGTAATTTTTCATGAAAAAAACAAGGTTTCATGATTAGTCAAAATTTTCACCAAAACGGTCTACGCGTTTTTCTGATTTGGGTCAAAAATTGAAAAGTGCTTTTTGTCGCATTTCTGAGCAAAATTTGGTCCAATATACCATGTCCATGCATTTCCCCACTCATTTGAGTAATTTTTCATGAAAAAAACAAGGTTTCATGATTAGTCAAAATTTTCACCAAAACGACATACCGCGGGTCTACGCGTTTTTCTGATTTGGGTCAAAAATTTAAAAGTGCTTTATGTCGCATTTCTGAGCAAAATTTGATCCAATATACCATGTCCATGCATTTCCCCACTCATTTGAGTAATTTTTCATGAAAAAAACAAGGTTTCATGATTGGTCAAAATTTTCACCAAAACGACATACCGCAGGTCTATGCGTTTTTCTGATTTGGGTCAAAAATTGAAAAGTGCTTTTTGTCGCATTTCTGAGCAAAATTTGGTCCAATATACCATGTCCATGCATTTCCCCACTCATTTGAGTAATTTTTCATGAAAAAAAAACAAGGTTTCAAGATTGGTCAAAATTTTCACCAAAACGACATACCACGGGTCAACGCGTTTTTCTGATTTGGGTCAAAAATTGAAAAGTGCTTTTTGTCGCATTTCTGAGCAAAATTTGTTCCAATATACCATGTCCATGCATTTCCCCACTCATTTGAGTAATTTTTCACGAAAAAAACAAGGTTTCATGATTGGTCAAAATTTTCACCAAAACGGTCTACGCTTTTTTCTGATTTGGGTCAAAAATTGAAAAGTGCTTTTTGTCGCATTTTTGAGCTAAATTTGGTCCAATATACAATATCCATGCATTTCCGCACTCATTTGAGTAATTTTTCATGAAAAAAAACAATGTTTCGTGATTGGTCAAAATTTTCACCAAAACGACATACTATGCGTTTTTCTGATTTGGTTCAAAAATTGAAAAGTGCTTTTTGTTGCATGTTTGAGCAAAATTTGGTCTAATATACCATGTCCATGCATTTCCCCACTCATTTGAGTAATATTTCATGAAAAAAAACAAGGTTTTATGATTGGTCAAAATTTTCACCAAAACGACATACCACGGGTCTACGCGTTTTTCTGATTTGGGTCAAACATTGAAAAGTGCTTTTTGTCGCATTTCTGAGCAAAATTTGGTCCAATATACCATGTCCATGCATTTCCCCACTCATTTGAGTAATTTTTCATGAAAAAACAAGGTTTCATGATTGGTCAAAATTTTCACCAAAACGACATACCGTGGGACTACGCGTTTTTTTCTGATTTGGGTCAAAAATTGAAAAGTGCTTTTTGTCGCATTTCTGAGTAAAATTTGGTCCAATATACCATGACCATGATTTTCCCCACTCATTTGAGTAATTTTTCATGAAAAAAACAAGGTTTCATGATTGAGCAAAATTTTCACCAAAACGACATACCGCGGGTCTATGCGTTTTTCTGATTTGGTTCATAAATTGAAAAGTGCTTTTTGTTGCATTTTTGAGCAAAATTTGGTCTAATATACCATGTCCATGCATTTCCCCACTCATTTGAGTAATTTTTCATGAAAAAAAACAAGCTTTCATGATTGGTCAAAATTTTCACCAAAACGACATACCGCGAGGTCTACGCGTTTTTCTGATTTGGGTCAAAAATTGAAAAGTGCTTTTTGTTGCATTTTTGAGCAAAATTTGGTCCAATATACAATGTCCATGCATTTCCCCACTAATTTGAGTAATTTTTCATGAAAAAAACAAGGTTTCATGATTGGTCAAAATTTTCACCAAAACGACATACCGCGGGGTCAACGCGTTTTTCTGATTTGGGTCAAAAATTTAAAAGTGCTTTTTGTCGCATTTTTGAGCAAAATTTGGTCCAATATACCATGTCCATGCATTTCCCCACTCATTTGAGTAATTTTTCATGAAAAAAACAAGGTTTTATGATTGGTCAAAATTTTCACTAAAACGACATACCGCGGGGTCTACGCGTTTTTCTGATTTGGGTCAAAAATTGAAAAGTGCTTTTTGTCCCATTTCTGAGCAAAATTTGGTCCAATATACCATGACCATGATTTTCCCCACTCATTTGAGTAATTTTTCATGAAAAAAACAAGGTTTCATGATTGAGCAAAATTTTCACCAAAACGACATACCGCGGGTCTATGCGTTTTTCTGATTTGGTTCAAAAATTGAAAAGTGCTTTTTGTCGCATTTTTGAGCAAAATTTGGTCCAATATACCATGACCATGATTTTCCCCACTCATTTGAGTAATTTTTCATGAAAAAACAAGGTTTCATGATTGGTCAAAATTTTCACCAAAACGACATACCGCAGGTCTACGCGTTTTTCTGATTTGGGTCAACAATTGAAAAGTGCTTTTTGTCGCATTTCTGAGCAAAATTTGGTCCAATATACCATGACCATGATTTTCCCCACTCATTTGAGTAATTTTTCATGAAAAAACAAGGTTTCATGATTGGTCAAAATTTTCACCAAAACGACATACCGCAAGGTCTACGCGTTTTTCTGATTTGGGTCAACAATTGAAAAGTGCTTTTTGTTGCATTTTTGAGCAAAATTTGGTCTAATATACCATGTCCATGCATTTCCCCACTCATTTGAGTAATTTTTCATGAAAAAAAAACAAGGTTTCATGATTGGTCAAAATTTTCACCAAAACGACATACCGCGGGGTCTACGCGTTTTTCTGATTTGGGTCAAAAATTGAAAAGTGCTTTTTGTTGCATTTTTGAGCAAAATTTGGTCCAATATACAATGTCCATGCATTTCCCCACTAATTTGAGTAATTTTTCATGAAAAAAACAAGGTTTCATGATTGGTCAAAATTTTCACCAAAACGACATACCGCGGGGTCAACGCGTTTTTCTGATTTGGGTCAAAAATTGAAAAGTGCTTTTTGTCCCATTTCTGAGCAAAATTTGGTCCAATATACCATGTCCATGCATTTCCCCACTCATTTGAGTATTTTTTCATGAAAAAAACAAGGTTTCATGATTGAGCAAAATGTTCACCAAAACGACATACTATGCGTTTTTCTGATTTGGGTCAAAAATTGAAAAGTGATTTTTGTCGCATTTCTGAGCAAAATTTGGTCCAATATACCATGTCCATGAATTTCCCCACTCATTTGAGTAATTTTTCATGAAAAAAACAAGGTTTCATGATTGAGCAAAATTTTCACCAAAACGACATACTATGCGTTTTTCTGATTTGGTTCAAAAATTGAAAAGTGCTTTTTGTCTTATTTCTTAGCAAAATTTGGTCCAATATACCATGTCCATGCATTTCCCCACTCATTTGAGTATTTTTTCATGAAAAAAGCCAAGGTTTTATGATTGGTCAAAATTTTCACCAAAACGACATACCGCGGGTCTACGCGTTTTTCTGATTTGGGTCAAAAATTGAAAAGTGCTTTTTGTCGCATTTTTGAGCAAAATTTGGTCCAATATACCATGTCCATGCATTTCCCCACTCATTTGAGTAATTTTTCATGAAAAAACAAGGTTTTATGATTTGGACAATTTTCACCAAAACGACATACCGCGGGTCTACGCGTTTTTCTGATTTGGGTCAAAAATTGAAAAGTGCTTTTTGTCTTATTTCTTAGCAAAATTTGGTCCAATATACCATGTCCATGCATTTCCCCACTTATTCTAGTAATTTTTCATGAAAAAAACAAGGATTCATGATTGGTCAAAATTTTCACCAAAATGACATACCGCGGGTCTAAGCGTTTTTCTGATTTGGGTCAAAAATTGAAAAGTGCTTTTTGTCGCATTTTTGAGCTAAATTTGGTCCAATATACCATGTCCATGCATTTCCCCACTTATTTGAGTAATTTTTCATGAAAAAAAACAAGGTTTCATGATTGAGCAAAATTTTCACCAAAACGACATACCGCGGGTCTACGCGTTTTTCTGATTTGGGTCAAAAATTGAAAAGTGCTTTTTGTCGCATTTTTGAGCTAAATTTGGTCCAATATACCATATCCATGCATTTCCCCACTCATTTGAGTAATTTTTCATGAAAAAAACAAGGTTTCATGATTGGTCAAAATTTTCACCAAACGACATACCGCGGGTCTACGCGTTTTTCTGATTTGGGTCAAAAATTGAAAAGTGCTTTTTGTCGCATTTTTGAGCAAAGTTTGGTCCAATATACCATGTCCATGCATTTCCCCACTCATTTGAGTAATTTTTCATGAAAAAAAAAAGGTTTCATGATTGAGCAAAATTTTCACCAAAACGACATACTATGCGTTTTTCTGATTTGGTTCAAAAATTGAAAAGTGCTTTTTGTCGCATTTTTGAGCAACATTTGGTCCAATATACCATGTCCATGCATTTCCCCACTCATTTGAGTAATTTTTCATGAAAAAAACAAGGTTTCATGATTGGTCAAAATTTTCACCAAAACGACATATCGCGGGACTACGCGTTTTTCTGATTTGGGTCAAAAATTGAAAAGTGCTTTTTGATGCTTTTTGGAGCAAAATTTGGTCCAATATACCATATCCATGCATTTCCCCACTCATTTGAGTAATTTTTCATCAAAAAACAAGGTTTCATGATTGGTCAAAATTTTCACCAAATCGACATACCGCGGGTCTATGCGTTTTTCTGATTTGGTTCAAAAATTGAAAAGTGCTTTTTGTCGCATTTCTGAGCAAAATTTGGTCCAATATACCATGTCCATGCATTTCCCCACTTATTTGAGTAATTTTTCATGAAAAAAAACAAGGTTTCGTGATTGGTCAAAATTTTCACCAAAACGACATACCGCGGGTCAACGCGTTTTTCTGATTTGGGTCAAAAATTGAAAAGTGCTTTTTGACGCTTTTTTGAGCAAAATTTGGTCCAATATACCATGTCCATGCATTTCCCCACTCATTTGTGTAATTTTTCATGAAAAAAAACAAGGTTTCATGATTGGTCAAAATTTTCACCAAAACGACATACTATGCGTTTTTCTGATTTGGTTCAAAAATTGAAAAGTGCTTTTTGTCGCATTTTTGAGCAAAATTTGGTCCAATATACCATGTCCATGCATTTCCCCACTTATTTGAGTAATTTTTCATGAAAAAAAACAAGGTTTCGTGATTGGTCAAAATTTTCACCAAAACGACATACCGCGGGTCTACGCGTTTTTCTGATTTTGGTCAAAAATTGAAAAGTGCTTTTTGACGCTTTTTTGAGCAAAATTTGGTCCAATATACAATGTCCATGCATTTCCCCACTCATTTGAGTAATTTTTCATGAAAAAAACAAGGTTTCATGATTGGGCAAAATTTTCACCAAAACGACATACTATGCGTTTTTCTGATTTGGTTCGAAAATTGAAAAGTGCTTTTTGTCGCATTTCTGAGCAAAATTTGGTCCAATATACCATGTCCATGCATTTCCCCACTCATTTGAGTAATTTTTCATGAAAAAAACAAGGTTTCATGATTGAGCAAAATTTTCACCAAAATGACATACCGCGGGTCTAAGCGTTTTTCTGATTTGGGTCAAAAATTGAAAAGTGCTTTTTGTCGCATTTTTGAGCTAAATTTGGTCCAATATACAATATCCATGCATTTCCCCACTTATTCTAGTAATTTTTCATGAAAAAAACAAGGATTCATGATTGGTCAAACTTTCCACCAAAACGACATACCACGGGTCTATGCGTTTTTCTGATTTGGGTCAAAAATTGAAAAGTGCTTTTTGTCGCATTTTTGAGCAAAATTTGGTCCAATATACCATGTCCATGCATTTCCCCACTCATTTGAGTAATTTTTCATGAAAAAAAAACAAGGTTTCAAGATTGGTCAAAATTTTCACCAAAACGACATACCACGGGTCTACGCGTTTTTCTGATTTGGGTCAAAAATTGAAAAGTGCTTTTTGTCGCATTTTTGAGCAAAATTTGTTCCAATATACCATGTCCATGCATTTCCCCACTCATTTGAGTAATTTTTCATGAAAAAAAACAAGGTTTCATGATTGGTCAAAATTTTCACCAAAACGACATACCGCGGGTCTACGCGTTTTTCTGATTTGGGTCAAACATTGAAAAGTGCTTTTTGTCGCATTTCTGAGCAAAATTTGGTCCAATATACGATGTCCATGCATTTCCCCACTCATTTGAGTAATTTTTCATGAAAAAAAACAAGGTTTCATGATTGAGCAAAATTTTCAACAAAATGACATACCGCGGGTCTAAGCGTTTTTCTGATTTGGGTCAAAAATTGAAAAGTGCTTTTTGTCGCATTTCTGAGCAAAATTTGGTCCAATGTACCATGTCCATGCATTTCCCCACTCATTTGAGTAATTTTTCATGAAAAAAACAAGGTTTCATGATTGGTCAAAATTTTCACCAAAACGACATACCGCGGGTCTACGCGTTTTTCTGATTTGGGTCAAAAATTGAAAAGTGCTTTTTGACGCTTTTTTGAGCAAAATTTGGTCCAATATACCATGTCCATGCATTTCCCCACTCATTTGTGTAATTTTTCATGAAAAAAAACAAGGTTTCATGATTGGTCAAAATTTTCACCAAAACGACATACTATGCGTTTTTCTGATTTGGTTCAAAAATTGAAAAGTGCTTTTTGTCGCATTTTTGAGCAAAATTTGGTCCAATATACCATGTCCATGCATTTCCCCACTTATTTGAGTAATTTTTCATGAAAAAAAACAAGGTTTCGTGATTGGTCAAAATTTTCACCAAAATGACATACCGCGGGTCTACGCGTTTTTCTGATTTTGGTCAAAAATTGAAAAGTGCTTTTTGACGCTTTTTTGAGCAAAATTTTGTCCAATATACAATGTCCATGCATTTCCCCACTCATTTGAGTAATTTTTCATGAAAAAAAACAAGGTTTCATGATTGGTCAAAATTTTCACCAAAATGACATACCGCGGGTCTACGCGTTTTTCTGATTTGGGTCAAAAATTGAAAAGTGCTTTTTGACGCTTTTTTGAGCAAAATTTGGTCCAATATACCATGTCCATGCAATTCCCCACTCATTTGTGTAATTTTTCATGAAAAAAACAAGGTTTCATGATTGAGCAAAATTTTCACCAAAACGACATACTATGCGTTTTTCTGATTTGGTTCGAAAATTGAAAAGTGCTTTTTGTCGCATTTTGAGCAAAATTTGGTCCAATATACCATGTCCATGCATTTCCCCACTCATTTGAGTAATTTTTCATGAAAAAACAAGGTTTTATGATTGGTCAAAATTTTCACCAAAACGACATACCGCGGGTCTACGCGTTTTTCTGATTTGGGTCAAAAATTGAAAAGTGCTTTTTGTCGCATTTCTGAGCAAAATTTGGTCCAATATACCATGTCCATGCATTTCCCCACTCATTTGAGTAATTTTTCATGAAAAAAACAAGGTTTCATGATTGAGCAAAATTTTCACCAAAATGACATACCGCGGGTCTAAGCGTTTTTCTGATTTAGGTCAAAAATTGAAAAGTGCTTTTTGTCGCATTTTTGAGCTAAATTTGGTCCAATATACAATATCCATGCATTTCCCCACTTATTCTAGTAATTTTTCATGAAAAAAACAAGGATTCATGATTGGTCAAACTTTCCACCAAAACGACATACCACGGGTCTATGCGTTTTTCTGATTTGGGTCAAAAATTGAAAAGTGCTTTTTGTCGCATTTTTGAGCAAAATTTGGTCCAATATACCATGTCCATGCATTTCCCCACTCATTTGAGTAATTTTTCATGAAAAAAAACAAGGTTTCATGATTGGTCAAAATTTTCACCAAAACGACATACCGCGGGTCTACGCGTTTTTCTGATTTGGGTCAAACATTGAAAAGTGCTTTTTGTCGCATTTCTGAGCAAAATTTGGTCCAATATACCATGTCCATGCATTTCCCCACTCATTTGAGTAATTTTTCATGAAAAAAAACAAGGTTTCATGATTGAGCAAAATTTTCACCAAAATGACATACCGCGGGTCTAAGCGTTTTTCTGATTTGGGTCAAAAATTGAAAAGTGCTTTTTGTCGCATTTCTGAGCAAAATTTGGTCCAATGTACCATGTCCATGCATTTCCCCACTCATTTGAGTAATTTTTCATGAAAAAAACAAGGTTTCATGATTGGTCAAAATTTTCACCAAAACGACATACCGCGGGTCTACGCGTTTTTCTGATTTGGGTCAAAATTGAAAAGTGCTTTTTGACGCTTTTTTGAGCAAAATTTGGTCCAATATACCATGTCCATGCATTTCCCCACTCATTTGTGTAATTTTTCATGAAAAAAACAAGGTTTCATGATTGGTCAAAATTTTCACCAAAACGACATACCGCGGATCTACGCGTTTTTCTGATTTGGGTCAAAAATTGAAAAGTGCTTTTTGTCGCATTTCTTAGCAAAATTTGGTCCAATATACCATATCCATGCATTTCCCCACTTATTCTAGTAATTTTTCATGAAAAAAACAAGAATTCATGATTGGTCAAACTTTTCACCAAAACGACATACCACGGGGTCTACGCGTTTTTCTGATTTGGGTCAAAAATTTAAAAGTGCTTTTTGTTGCATTTCTGAGCAAAATTTGGTCCAATATACCATGTCCATGCATTTATCCACTCATTTGAGTAATTTTTCATGAAAAAAACAAGGTTTCATGATTGGTCAAAATTTTCACCAAAACGACATATCGCGGGTCTACTCGTTTTTCTGATTTGGGTCAAAAATTGAAAAGTGCTTTTTGTCGCATTTTTGAGCAAAATTTGGTCCAATATACCATGTCCATGCATTTCCCCACTCATTTGAGTAATTTTTCATGAAAAAAACAAGGTTTTATGATTGGTCAAAATTTTCACCAAAACGACATACCGCAGGTCTACGCGTTTTACTGATATGGGTCAACAATTGAAAAGTGCTTTTTGTCACATTTCTGAGCAAAATTTGGTCCAATATACCATGTCCATGCATTTCCCCACTCATTTGAGTAATTTTTCATGAAAAAAACAAGGTTTCATGATTGAGCAAAATTTTCACCAAAACGACATACCACGGGTCTATGCGTTTTTCTGATTTGGTTCAAAAATTGAAAAGTGCTTTTTGTCGCATTTTTGAGCAAAATTTGGTCCAATATACCATGTCCATGCATTTCCCCACTCATTTGAGTAATTTTTCATGAAAAAAACAAGGTTTTATGATTGGTCAAAATTTTCACCAAAACGACATACCGCAGGTCTATGCGTTTTTCTGATTTGGGTCAACAATTGAAAAGTGCTTTTTGTCGCATTTTTGAGCAAAATTTGGTCCAATATACAAAGTCCATGCATTTCCTCACTCATTTGAGTAATTTTTCATGAAAAAAAAACAAGGTTTTATGATTGGTCAAAATTTTCACCAAAACGACATACCGCGGGGTCTACGCGTTTTTCTGATTTGGGTCAAAAATTGAAAAGTGCTTTTTGTCGCATTTCTGAGCAAAATTTGGTCCAATGTACCATGTCCATGCATTTCCCCACTCATTTGAGTAATTTTTCATGAAAAAACAAGGTTTCATGATTGGTCAAAATTTTCACCAAAATGACATACCGCGGGTCTACGCGATTTTCTGATTTGGGTCAAAAATTGAAAAGTGCTTTTTGTCGCATTTCTGAGCAAAATTTGGTCCAATATACCATGTCCATGCATTTCCCCACTCATTTGAGTAATTTTTCATGAAAAAAACAAGGTTTTATGATTGGTCAAAATTTTCACCAAAACGACATACCGCAGGTCTACGCGTTTTTCTGATATGGGTCAACAATTGAAAAGTGCTTTTTGTCACATTTCTGAGCAAAATTTGGTCCAATATACCATGTCCATGCATTTCCCCACTCATTTGAGTAATTTTTCATGAAAAAAACAAGGTTTCATGATTGGTCAAAATTTTCACCAAAACGACATACCGCGGGTCTCCGCGTTTTTCTGATTTGGGTCAAAAATTGAAAAGTGCTTTTTGTCGCATTTCTGAGCAAAATTTGGTCCAATATACCATGTCCATGCATTTCCCCACTCATTTGAGTAATTTTTCATGAAAAAAACAAGGTTTCATGATTGGTCAAAATTTTCACCAAAACGACATACCGCGGGTCTCCGCGTTTTTCTGATTTGGGTCAAAAATTGAAAAGTGCTTTTTGTCGCATTTCTGAGCAAAATTTGGTCCAATATACCATGTCCATGCATTTCCCCACTCATTTGAGTAATTTTTCATGAAAAAAACAAGGTTTCATGATTGGTCAAAATTTTCACCAAAACGACATACCGCGGGTCTACGCGTTTTTCTGATTTGGGTCAAAAATTGAAAAGTGCTTTTTGTCACATTCCTGAGCAAAATTTGGTCCAATATCCCATGTCCATGCATTTCGGGTCAACAATTGAAAAGTGCTTTTTGTCACATTTCTGAGCAAAATTTGGTCCAATATACCATGTCCATGCATTTCCCCACTCATTTGAGTAATTTTTCATGAAAAAAACAATGTTTCATGATTGGTCAAAATTTTCACCAAAACGACATACCGCGGGTCTCCGCGTTTTTCTGATTTGGGTCAAAAATTGAAAAGTGCTTTTTGTCGCATTTCTGAGCAAAATTTGGTCCAATATACCATGTCCATGCATTTCCCCACTCATTTGAGTAATTTTTCATGAAAAAAACAAGGTTTCATGATTGGTCAAAATTTTCACCAAAACGACATACCGCGGGTCTCCGCGTTTTTCTGATTTGGGTCAAAAATTGAAAAGTGCTTTTTGTCGCATTTCTGAGCAAAATTTGGTCCAATATACCATGTCCATGCATTTCCCCACTCATTTGAGTAATTTTTCATGAAAAAAACAAGGTTTCATGATTGGTCAAAATTTTCACCAAAACGACATACCGCGGGTCTACGCGTTTTTCTGATTTGGGTCAAAAATTGAAAAGTGCTTTTTGTCACATTCCTGAGCAAAATTTGGTCCAATATCCCATGTCCATGCATTTCCCTACTCATTTGAGTAATTTTTCATGAAAAAAACAAGGTTTCATGATTGGTCAAAATTTTCACCAAAACGACATACCGCGGGTCTACGCGATTTTCTGATTTGGGTCAAAAATTGAACAGTGCTTTTTGTCGCATTTCTGAGCAAAATTTGGTCCAATATACCATGTCCATGCATTTCCCCACTCATTTGAGTAATTTTTCATGAAAAAAACAAGGTTTCATGATTGAGCAAAATTTTCACCAAAACGACATACCACGGGTCTATGCGTTTTTCTGATTTGGTTCAAAAATTGAAAAGTGCTTTTTGTCGCATTTTTGAGCAAAATTTGGTCCAATATACCATGTCCATGCATTTCCCCACTCATTTGAGTAATTTTTCATGAAAAAAAACAAGGTTTCATGATTGGTCAAAATTTTCACCAAAACGACATACCGCGGGTCTCCGCGTTTTTCTGATTTGGGTCAAAAATTGAAAAGTGCTTTTTGTCGCATTTCTGAGCAAAATTTGGTCCAATATACCATGTCCATGCATTTCCCCACTCATTTGAGTAATTTTTCATGAAAAAAACAAGGTTTCATGATTGGTCAAAATTTTCACCAAAACGACATACCGCGGGTCTACGCGTTTTTCTGATTTGGGTCAAAAATTGAAAAGTGCTTTTTGTCGCATTTCTGAGCAAAATTTGGTCCAATATACCATGTCCATGCATTTCCCCACTCATTTGAGTAATTTTTCATGAAAAAAACAAGGTTTTATGATTTGTCAAAATTTTCACCAAAACGACATACCGCAGGTCTACGCGTTTTTCTGATTTGGGTCAAAAATTGAAGTGCTTTTTGTCGCATTTTTGAGCAAAATTTGGTCCAATGTACCATGTCCATGCATTTCCCCACTCATTTGAGTAATTTTTCATGAAAAAAAACAAGGTTTCATAATTGGTCAAAATTTTCACCAAAACGACATACCGCGGGTCTACGCGTTTTTCTGATTTGGGTCAAAATTGAAAAGTGCTTTTTGACACTTTTTTGAGCAAAATTTGGTCCAATATACCATGTCCATGCATTTCCCCACTCATTTGAGTAATTTTTCATGAAAAAAACAAGGTGTCATGATTGGTCAAAATTTTCACCAAAACGACATACCGCGGGTCTACGCGTTTTTCTGATTTGGGTCAAAAATTTAAAAGTGCTTTTTGTCGCATTTCTGAGCAAAATTTGGTCCAATATACCATGTCCATGCATTTCCCCACTCATTTGAGTAATTTTTCATGAAAAAACAAGGTTTTATGATTGGTCAACATTTTCACCAAAACGACATACCGCGGGTCTACGCGTTTTTCTGATTTGGGTCAAAAATTGAAAAGTGCTTTTTGTCGCATTTCTGAGCAAAATTTGGTCCAATATACCATGTCCATGCATTTCCCCACTCATTTGAGTAATTTTTCATGAAAAAAACAAGGTTTCATGATTGGTCAAAATTTTCACCAAAACGACATACTGCGGGTCTAAGCGTTTTTCTGATTTGGGTCAAATATTGAAAAGTGCTTTTTGTCGCATTTCGGAGCAAAATTTGGTCCAATATACCATGTCCATGCATTTCCCCACTCATTTGAGTAATTTTTCATGAAAAAAACAAGGTTTTATGATTGGTCAAAATTTTCACCAAAACGACATACCGCGGGTCTACGCGTTTTTCTGATTTGGGTCAATAATTGAAAAGTGCTTTTTGTCACATTTCTGAGCAAAATTTGGTCCAATATACCATGTCCATGCATTTCCCCACTCATTTGAGTAATTTTTCATGAAAAAAACAAGGTTTCATGATTGGTCAAAATTTTCACCAAAACGACATACCGCGGGTCTACGCGTTTTTCTGATTTGGGTCAAAAATTGAAAAGAGCTTTTTGTCGCATTTCTGAGCAAAATTTGGTCCAATGTACCATGTCCATGCATTTCCCCACTCATTTGAGTAATTTTTCATGAAAAAAACAAGGTTTCATGATTGGTCAAAATTTTCACCAAAACGACATACCGCGGGTCTACGCGTTTTTCTGATTTGGGTCAAAAATTGAAAAGTGCTTTTTGTCGCATTTTTGAGCTAAATTTGGTCCAATATACCATATCCATGCATTTCCCCACTTATTCTAGTAATTTTTCATGAAAAAAACAAGGTTTCATGATTGGTCAAAATTTTCACCAAAACGACATACCGCGGGTCTACGCGTTTTTCTGATTTGGGTCAAAATTGAAAAGTGCTTTTTGACGCTTTTTTGAGCAAAATTTGGTCCAATATACCATGTCCATGCATTTCCCCACTCATTTGAGTAATTTTTCATGAAAAAAACAAGGTGTCATGATTGGTCAAAATTTTCACCAAAACGACATACCGCGGGTCTAGGCGTTTTTCTGATTTGGGTCAAAAATTGAAAAGTGCTTTTTGTCGCTTTTCGGAGCAAAATTTGGTCCAATATACCATGTCCATGCATTTCCCCACTCATTTGAGTAATTTTTCATGAAAAAACTAGGTTTCATGATTGGTCAAAATTTTCACCAAAACGACATACGCGTCTACGCGTTTTTCTGATTTGGGTCAAAAATTGAAAAGTGCTTTTTGTCGCATTTTTGAGCTAAATTTGGTCCAATATACCATATCCATGCATTTCCCCACTTATTCTAGTAATTTTTCATGAAAAAAACAAGGTTTCATGATTGGTCAAAATTTTCACCAAAACGACATACGCGTTTTTCTGATTTGGGTCAAAAATTGAAAAGTGCTTTTTGTCGCATTTTTGAGCTAAATTTGGTCCAATATACCATATCCATGCATTTCCCCACTTATTCTAGTAATTTTTCATGAAAAAACTAGGTTTCATGATTGGTCAAAATTTTCACCAAAACGACATACGCGTCTACGCGTTTTTCTGATTTGGGTCAAAAATTGAAAAGTGCTTTTTGTCGCATTTCTGAGCAAACTTTGGTCCAATATACCATGTCCATGCATTTCCCCACTCATTTGAGTAATTTTTCATGAAAAAAAACAAGGTTTCATGATTGGTCAAAATTTTCACCAAAACGACATACCGCGGGTCTAGGCGTTTTTCTGATTTGGGTCAAAAATTGAAAAGTGCTTTTTGTCGCTTTTCGGAGCAAAATTTGGTCCAATATACCATGTCCATGCATTTCCCCACTCATTTGAGTAATTTTTCATGAAAAAACTAGGTTTCATGATTGGTCAAAATTTTCACCAAAACGACATATCGCGGGTCTACGCGTTTTTCTGATTTGGGTCAAAAATTGAAAAGTGCTTTTTGTCGCTTTTCGGAGCAAAATTTGGTCCAATATACCATGTCCATGCATTTCCCCACTCATTTGAGTAATTTTTCATGAAAAAACTAGGTTTCATGATTGGTCAAAATTTTCACCAAAATGACATACGCGTGTACGCGTTTTTCTGATTTGGGTCAAAAATTGAAAAGTGCTTTTTGTCGCATTTCTGAGCAAAATTTGGTCCAATATACCATATCCATGCATTTCCCCACTTATTCTAGTAATTTTTCATGAAAAAAACAAGAATTCATGATTGGTCAAACTCTTCACCAAAATGACATACCACGGGTCTACGCGTTTTTCTGATTTGGGTCAAAAATTTAAAAGTGCTTTTTGTTGCATTTCTGAGCAAAATTTGGTCCAATATACCATGTCCATGCATTTCCCCACTCATTTGAGTAATTTTTCATGAAAAAAACAAGGTTTCATGATTGGTCAAAATTTTCACCAAAACGACATATCGCGGGTCTACGCGTTTTTCTGATTTGGGTCAAAAATTGAAAAGTGCTTTTTGTCGCATTTCTGAGCAAAATTTGGTCCAATATACCATGTCCATGCATTTCCCCACTCATTTGAGTAATTTTTCATGAAAAAAAACAAGGTTTTATGATTTGTCAAAATTTTCACCAAAACGACATACCGCAGGTCTACGCGTTTTTCTGATTTGGGTCAAAAATTGAAAAGTGCTTTCTGTCGCATTTTTGAGCAAAATTTGGTCCAATGTACCATGTCCATGCATTTCCCCACTCATTTGAGTAATTTTTCATGAAAAAAAACAAGGTTTCATAATTGGTCAAAATTTTCACCAAAACGACATACCGCGGGTCTACGCGTTTTTCTGATTTGGGTCAAAATTGAAAAGTGCTTTTTGACACTTTTTTGAGCAAAATTTGGTCCAATATACCATGTCCATGCATTTCCCCACTCATTTGAGTAATTTTTCATGAAAAAAACAAGGTTTCATGATTGGTCAAAATTTTCACCAAAACGACATACCGCGGGTCTACGCGTTTTTCTGATTTGGGTCAAAAATTTAAAAGTGCTTTTTGTCGCATTTCTGAGCAAAATTTGGTCCAATATACCATGTCCATGCATTTCCCCACTCATTTGAGTAATTTTTCATGAAAAAACAAGGTTTTATGATTGGTCAACATTTTCACCAAAACGACATACCGCGGGTCTACGCGTTTTTCTGATTTGGGTCAAAAATTGAAAAGTGCTTTTTGTCGCATTTCTGAGCAAAATTTGGTCCAATATACCATGTCCATGCATTTCCCCACTCATTTGAGTAATTTTTCATGAAAAAAACAAGGTTTCATGATTGGTCAAAATTTTCACCAAAACGACATACTGCGGGTCTAAGCGTTTTTCTGATTTGGGTCAAAAACTGAAAAGTGCTTTTTGTCGCATTTCGGAGCAAAATTTGGTCCAATATACCATGTCCATGCATTTCCCCACTCATTTGAGTAATTTTTCATGAAAAAAACAAGGTTTTATGATTGGTCAAAATTTTCACCAAAACGACATACCGCGGGTCTACGCGTTTTTCTGATTTGGGTCAATAATTGAAAAGTGCTTTTTGTCACATTTCTGAGCAAAATTTGGTCCAATATACCATGTCCATGCATTTCCCCACTCATTTGAGTAATTTTTCATGAAAAAAACAAGGTTTCATGATTGGTCAAAATTTTCACCAAAACGACATACCGCGGGTCTACGCGTTTTTCTGATTTGGGTCAAAAATTGAAAAGAGCTTTTTGTCGCATTTCTGAGCAAAATTTGGTCCAATGTACCATGTCCATGCATTTCCCCACTCATTTGAGTAATTTTTCATGAAAAAAACAAGGTTTCATGATTGGTCAAAATTTTCACCAAAACGACATACCGCGGGTCTACGCGTTTTTCTGATTTGGGTCAAAAATTTAAAAGTGCTTTTTGTCGCATTTCTGAGCAAAATTTGGTCCAATATACCATGTCCATGCATTTCCCCACTCATTTGATTAATTTTTCGTGAAAAAAACAAGGTTTCATGATTGGTCAAAATTTTCACCAAAACGACATACCGCGGGTCTAGGCGTTTTTCTGATTTGGGTCAAAAATTGAAAAGTGCTTTTTGTCGCATTTTTGAGCTAAATTTGGTCCAATATACCATATCCATGCATTTCCCCACTTATTCTAGTAATTTTTCATGAAAAAAAACAAGGTTTCATGATTGGTCAAAATTTTCACCAAAACGACATACCGCGGGTCTACGCGTTTTTCTGATTTGGGTCAAAAATTGAAAAGTGCTTTTTGTCGCATTTCTGAGCAAACTTTGGTCCAATATACCATGTCCATGCATTTCCCCACTCATTTGAGTAATTTTTCATGAAAAAAAACAAGGTTTCATGATTGGTCAAAATTTTCACCAAAACGACATACCGCGGGTCTACGCGTTTTTCTGATTTGGGTCAAAAATTTAAAAGTGCTTTTTGTCGCATTTCTGAGCAAAATTTGGTCCAATATACCATGTCCATGCATTTCCCCACTCATTTGAGTAATTTTTCATGAAAAAACAAGGTTTTATGATTGGTCAACATTTTCACCAAAACGACATACCGCGGGTCTACGCGTTTTTCTGATTTGGGTCAAAAATTGAAAAGTGCTTTTTGTCGCATTTCTGAGCAAAATTTGGTCCAATATACCATGTCCATGCATTTCCCCACTCATTTGAGTAATTTTTCATGAAAAAAACAAGGTTTCATGATTGGTCAAAATTTTCACCAAAACGACATACTGCGGGTCTAAGCGTTTTTCTGATTTGGGTCAAAAATTGAAAAGTGCTTTTTGTCGCATTTCGGAGCAAAATTTGGTCCAATATACCATGTCCATGCATTTCCCCACTCATTTGAGTAATTTTTCATGAAAAAAACAAGGTTTTATGATTGGTCAAAATTTTCACCAAAACGACATACCGCGGGTCTACGCGTTTTTCTGATTTGGGTCAATAATTGAAAAGTGCTTTTTGTCACATTTCTGAGCAAAATTTGGTCCAATATACCATGTCCATGCATTTCCCCACTCATTTGAGTAATTTTTCATGAAAAAAACAAGGTTTCATGATTGGTCAAAATTTTCACCAAAACGACATACCGCGGGTCTACGCGTTTTTCTGATTTGGGTCAAAAATTGAAAAGAGCTTTTTGTCGCATTTCTGAGCAAAATTTGGTCCAATGTACCATGTCCATGCATTTCCCCACTCATTTGAGTAATTTTTCATGAAAAAAACAAGGTTTCATGATTGGTCAAAATTTTCACCAAAACGACATACCGCGGGTCTACGCGTTTTTCTGATTTGGGTCAAAAATTGAAAAGTGCTTTTTGTCGCATTTCTGAGCAAACTTTGGTCCAATATACCATGTCCATGCATTTCCCCACTCATTTGAGTAATTTTTCATGAAAAAAAACAAGGTTTCATGATTGGTCAAAATTTTCACCAAAACGACATACCGCGGGTCTAGGCGTTTTTCTGATTTGGGTCAAAAATTGAAAAGTGCTTTTTGTCGCTTTTCGGAGCAAAATTTGGTCTAATATACCATGTCCATGCATTTCCCCACTCATTTGAGTAATTTTTCATGAAAAAACTAGGTTTCATGATTGGTCAAAATTTTCACCAAAACGACATACGCGTCTACGCGTTTTTCTGATTTGGGTCAAAAATTGAAAAGTGCTTTTTGTCGCATTTCTGAGAAAAATTTGGTCCAATATACCATGTCCATGCATTTCCCCACTCATTTGAGTAATTTTTCATGAAAAAAAACAAGGTTTCATGATTGGTCAAAATTTTCACCAAAACGACATACCGCGGGTCTAGGCGTTTTTCTGATTTGGGTCAAAAATTGAAAAGTGCTTTTTGTCGCTTTTCGGAGCAAAATTTGGTCCAATATACCATGTCCATGCATTTCCCCACTCATTTGAGTAATTTTTCATGAAAAAACTAGGTTTCATGATTGGTCAAAATTTTCACCAAAACGACATACCGCGGGTCTAGGCGTTTTTCTGATTTGGGTCAAAAATTGAAAAGTGCTTTTTGTCGCTTTTCGGAGCAAAATTTGGTCCAATATACCATGTCCATGCATTTCCCCACTCATTTGAGTAATTTTTCATGAAAAAACTAGGTTTCATGATTGGTCAAAATTTTCACCAAAACGACATACGCGTGTACGCGTTTTTCTGATTTGGGTCAAAAATTGAAAAGTGCTTTTTGTCGCATTTTTGAGCTAAATTTGGTCCAATATACCATATCCATGCATTTCCCCACTTATTCTAGTAATTTTTCATGAAAAAAACAAGAATTCATGATTGGTCAAACTCTTCACCAAAATGACATACCACGGGTCTACGCGTTTTTCTGATTTGGGTCAAAAATTTAAAAGTGCTTTTAGTTGCATTTCTGAGCAAAATTTGGTCCAATATACCATGTCCATGCATTTCCCCACTCATTTGAGTAATTTTTCATGAAAAAAACAAGGTTTCATGATTGGTCAAAATTTTCACCAAAACGACATATCGCGGGTCTACGCGTTTTTCTGATTTGGGTCAAAAATTGAAAAGTGCTTATTGTCGCATTTTTGAGCAAAATTTGTTCCAATATACCATGTCCATGCATTTCCCCACTCATTTGAGTAATTTTTCATGAAAAAAACAAGGTTTCATGATTGGTCAAAATTTTCACCAAAACGACATACCGCGGGTCTACGCGTTTTTCTGATTTGGGTCAAAAATTGAAAAGTGCTTTTTGTCGCTTTTCGGAGCAAAATTTGATCCAATATAACATGTCCATGCATTTCCCCACTCATTTGAGTAATTTTTCATGAAAAAACTAGGTTTCATGATTGGTCAAAATTTTCACCAAAACGACATACGCGTGTACGCGTTTTTCTGATTTGGGTCAAAAATTGAAAAGTGCTTTTTGTCGCATTTTTGAGCTAAATTTGGTCCAATATACCATATCCATGCATTTCCCCACTTATTCTAGTAATTTTTCATGAAAAAAACAATAATTCATGATTGGTCAAACTCTTCACCAAAATGACATACCACGGGTCTACGCGTTTTTCTGATTTGGGTCAAAAATTTAAAAGTGCTTTTTGTTGCATTTCTGAGCAAAATTTGGTCCAATATACCATGTCCATGCATTTCCCCACTCATTTGAGTAATTTTTCATGAAAAAAACAAGGTTTCATGATTGGTCAAAATTTTCACCAAAACGACATATCGCGGGTCTACGCGTTTTTCTGATTTGGGTCAAAAATTGAAAAGTGCTTTTTGTCGCATTTTTGAGCAAAATTTGTTCCAATATACCATGTCCATGCATTTCCCCACTCATTTGAGTAATTTTTCATGAAAAAAACAAGGTTTCATGATTGGTCAAAATTTTCACCAAAACGACATACCGCGGGTCTACGCGTTTTTCTGATTTGGGTCAAAAATTGAAAAGTGCTTTTTGTCGCATTTCTGAGCAAAATTTGGTCCAATATACCATGTCCATGCATTCCCCCACTCATTTGAGTAATTTTTCATGAAAAAAACAAGGTTTCATGATTGGTCAAAATTTTCACCAAAACGACATACCGCGGGTCTACGCGTTTTTCTGATTTGGGTCAAAAATTGAAAAGTCCTTTTTGTCGCTTTTTTGAGCAAAATTTGGTCCAATATACCATGTCCATGCATTTCCCCACTCATTTGAGTAATTTTTCATGAAAAAGCAAGGTTTAATGATTGGTCAAAATTTTCACCAAAACGACATACCGCGGGTCTACGCGTTTTTCTGATTTGGTTCAAAAATTGAAAAGTGCTTTTTGTCGCATTTCTGAGCAAAATTTGGTCCAATATACCATGTCCATGCATTTCCCCACTCATTTGAGTAATTTTTCATGAAAAAAACAAGGTTTCATGATTGGTCAAAATTTTCACCAAAACGACATACCGCGGGTCTACGCGTTTTTCTGATTTGGGTCAAAAATTGAAAAGTGCTTTTTGTTGCATTTCTGAGCAAAATTTGGTCCAATATACCATGTCCATGCATTTCCCCACTCATTTGAGTAATTTTTCATGAAAAAAACAAGGTTTCATGATTGGTCAAAATTTTCACCAAAACGACATACCGCGGGTCTACGCGTTTTTCTGATTTGGGTCAAAAATTGAAAAGTGCTTTTTGTCGCATTTCTGAGCAAAATTTGGTCCAATATACCATGTCCATGCATTTCCCCACTCATTTGATTAATTTTTCGTGAAAAAAACAAGGTTTCATGATTGGTCAAAATTTTCACCAAAACGACATACCGCGGGTCTAGGCGTTTTTCTGATTTGGGTCAAAAATTGAAAAGTGCTTTTTGTCGCATTTTTGAGCTAAATTTGGTCCAATATACCATATCCATGCATTTCCCCACTTATTCTAGTAATTTTTCATGAAAAAAACAAGAATTCATGATTGGTCAAACTCTTCACCAAAATGACATACCACGGGTCTACGCGTTTTTCTGATTTGGGTCAAAAATTTAAAAGTGCTTTTTGTTGCATTTCTGAGCAAAATTTGGTCCAATATACCATGTCCATGCATTTCCCCACTCATTTGAGTAATTTTTCATGAAAAAAACAAGGTTTCATGATTGGTCAAAATTTTCACCAAAACGACATATCGCGGGTCTACGCGTTTTTCTGATTTGGGTCAAAAATTGAAAAGTGCTTTTTGTCGCATTTTTGAGTAAAATTTGTTCCAATATACCATGTCCATGCATTTCCCCACTCATTTGAGTAATTTTTCATGAAAAAAACAAGGTTTCATGATTGGTCAAAATTTTCACCAAAACGACATACCGCGGGTCTACGCGTTTTTCTGATTTGGGTCAAAAATTGAAAAGTGCTTTTTGTCGCATTTCTGAGCAAAATTTGGTCCAATATACCATGTCCATGCATTTCCCCACTCATTTGAGTAATTTTTCATGAAAAAAACAAGGTTTCATGATTGGTCAAAATTTTCACCAAAACGACATACCGCGGGTCTACGCGTTTTTCTGATTTGGGTCAAAAATTGAAAAGTCCTTTTTGTCGCTTTTTTGAGCAAAATTTGGTCCAATATACCATGTCCATGCATTTCCCCACTCATTTGAGTAATTTTTCATGAAAAAGCAAGGTTTAATGATTGGTCAAAATTTTCACCAAAACGACATACCGCGGGTCTACGCGTTTTTCTGATTTGGTTCAAAAATTGAAAAGTGCTTTTTGTCGCATTTCTGAGCAAAATTTGGTCCAATATACCATGTCCATGCATTTCCCCACTCATTTGAGTAATTTTTCATGAAAAAAACAAGGTTTCATGATTGGTCAAAATTTTCACCAAAACGACATACCGCGGGTCTACGCGTTTTTCTGATTTGGGTCAAAAATTGAAAAGAGCTTTTTGTCGCATTTCTGAGCAAAATTTGGTCCAATGTACCATGTCCATGCATTTCCCCACTCATTTGAGTAATTTTTCATGAAAAAAACAAGGTTTCATGATTGGTCAAAATTTTCACCAAAACGACATACCGCGGGTCTACGCGTTTTTCTGATTTGGGTCAAAAATTGAAAAGTGCTTTTTGTCGCATTTCTGAGCAAAATTTGGTCCAATATACCATGTCCATGCATTTCCCCACTCATTTGAGTAATTTTTCATGAAAAAAACAAGGTTTCATGATTGGTCAAAATTTTCACCAAAACGACATACCGCGGGTCTAGGCGTTTTTCTGATTTGGGTCAAAAATTGAAAAGTGCTTTTTGTCGCATTTCTGAGCAAAATTTGGTCCAATATACCATGTCCATGCATTTCCCCACTCATTTGAGTAATTTTTCATGAAAAAAAACAAGGTTTCATGATTGGTCAAAATTTTCACCAAAACGACATACGCGTGTACGCGTTTTTCTGATTTGGGTCAAAAATTTAAAAGTGCTTTTTGTTGCATTTCTGAGCAAAATTTGGTCCAATATACCATGTCCATGCATTTCCCCACTCATTTGAGTAATTTTTCATGAAAAAAACAAGGTTTCATGATTGGTCAAAATTTTCACCAAAACGACATACCGCGGGTCTACGCGTTTTTCTGATTTGGGTCAAAAATTGAAAAGTGCTTTTTGTCGCATTTTTGAGCAAAATTTGTTCCAATATACCATGTCCATGCATTTCCCCACTCATTTGAGTAATTTTTCATGAAAAAAACAAGGTTTCATGATTGGTCAAAATTTTCACCAAAACGACATACCGCGGGTCTACGCGTTTTTCTGATTTGGGTCAAAAATTGAAAAGTGCTTTTTGTCGCATTTCTGAGCAAAATTTGGTCCAATATACCATGTCCATGCATTCCCCCACTCATTTGAGTAATTTTTCATGAAAAAAAACAAGGTTTCATGATTGGTCAAAATTTTCACCAAAACGACATACGGGTCTACGCGTTTTTCTGATTTGGGTCAAAAATTGAAAAGTGCTTTTTGTCGCATTTCTGAGCAAAATTTGGTCCAATATACCATGTCCATGCATTTCCCCACTCATTTGAGTAATTTTTCATGAAAAAAACAAGGTTTCATGATTGGTCAAAATTTTCACCAAAACGACATACCGCGGGTCTACGCGTTTTTCTGATTTGGGTCAAAAATTGAAAAGTCCTTTTTGTCGCTTTTTTGAGCAAAATTTGGTCCAATATACCATGTCCATGCATTTCCCCACTCATTTGAGTAATTTTTCATGAAAAAGCAAGGTTTAATGATTGGTCAAAATTTTCACCAAAACGACATACCGCGGGTCTACGCGTTTTTCTGATTTGGGTCAAAAATTTAAAAGTGCTTTTTGGTACATTTCTGAGCAAAATTTGGTCCTATATACCATGTCCATGCATTTCCCCACTCATTTGAGTAATTTTTCATGAAAAAAACAAGGTTTTATGATTGGTCAACATTTTCACCAAAACGACATACCGCGGGTCTACGCGTTTTTCTGATTTGGGTCAAAAATTGAAAAGTGCTTTTTGTCGCATTTCTGAGCAAAATTTGGTCCAATATACCATGTCCATGCATTTCCCCACTCATTTGAGTAATTTTTCATGAAAAAAACAAGGTGTCATGATTGGTCAAAATTTTCACCAAAACGACATAGCGCGGGTCTACGCGTTTTTCTGATTTGGGTCAAAAATTGAAAAGTGCTTTTTGTCGCATTTCTGAGCAAAATTTGGTCCAATATACCATGTCCATGCATTTCCCCACTCATTTGAGTAATTTTTCATGAAAAAAAACAAGGTTTCATGATTGGTCAAAATTTTCACCAAAACGACATACGCGTGTACGCGTTTTTCTGATTTGGGTCAAAAATTTAAAAGTGCTTTTTGTTGCATTTCTGAGCAAAATTTGGTCCAATATACCATGTCCATGCATTTCCCCACTCATTTGAGTAATTTTTCATGAAAAAAACAAGGTTTCATGATTGGTCAAAATTTTCACCAAAACGACATATCGCGGGTCTACGCGTTTTTCTGATTTGGGTCAAAAATTGAAAAGTGCTTTTTGTCGCATTTTTGAGCAAAATTTGTTCCAATATACCATGTCCATGCATTTCCCCACTCATTTGAGTAATTTTTCATGAAAAAAACAAGGTTTCATGATTGGTCAAAATTTTCACCAAAACGACATACCGCGGGTCTACGCGTTTTTCTGATTTGGGTCAAAAATTGAAAAGTGCTTTTTGTCGCATTTCTGAGCAAAATTTGGTCCAATATACCATGTCCATGCATTCCCCCACTCATTTGAGTAATTTTTCATGAAAGAAAACAAGGTTTCATGATTGGTCAAAATTTTCACCAAAACGACATACGGGTCTACGCGTTTTTCTGATTTGGGTCAAAAATTGAAAAGTGCTTTTTGTCGCATTTCTGAGCAAAATTTGGTCCAATATACCATGTCCATGCATTTCCCCACTCATTTGAGTAATTTTTCATGAAAAAAACAAGGTTTCATGATTGGTCAAAATTTTCACCAAAACGACATACCGCGGGTCTACGCGTTTTTCTGATTTGGGTCAAAAATTGAAAAGTCCTTTTTGTCGCTTTTTTGAGCAAAATTTGGTCCAATATACCATGTCCATGCATTTCCCCACTCATTTGAGTAATTTTTCATGAAAAAGCAAGGTTTAATGATTGGTCAAAATTTTCACCAAAACGACATACCGCGGGTCTACGCGTTTTTCTGATTTGGGTCAAAAATTTAAAAGTGCTTTTTGGTACATTTCTGAGCAAAATTTGGTCCTATATACCATGTCCATGCATTTCCCCACTCATTTGAGTAATTTTTCATGAAAAAAACAAGGTTTTATGATTGGTCAACATTTTCACCAAAACGACATACCGCGGGTCTACGCGTTTTTCTGATTTGGGTCAAAAATTGAAAAGTGCTTTTTGTCGCATTTCTGAGCAAAATTTGGTCCAATATACCATGTCCATGCATTTCCCCACTCATTTGAGTAATTTTTCATGAAAAAAACAAGGTTTCATGATTGGTCAAAATTTTCACCAAAACGACATACCGCGGGTCTACGCGTTTTTCTGATTTGGGTCAAAAATTGAAAAGAGCTTTTTGTCGCATTTCTGAGCAAAATTTGGTCCAATGTACCATGTCCATGCATTTCCCCACTCATTTGAGTAATTTTTCATGAAAAAAACAAGGTTTCATGATTGGTCAAAATTTTCACCAAAACGACATACCGCGGGTCTACGCGTTTTTCTGATTTGGGTCAAAAATTGAAAAGTGCTTTTTGTCGCATTTCTGAGCAAAATTTGGTCCAATATACCATGTCCATGCATTTCCCCACTCATTTGAGTAATTTTTCATGAAAAAAACAAGGTTTCATGATTGGTCAAAATTTTCACCAAAACGACATACCGCGGGTCTAGGCGTTTTTCTGATTTGGGTCAAAAATTGAAAAGTGCTTTTTGTCGCTTTTCGGAGCAAAATTTGGTCCAATATACCATGTCCATGCATTTCCCCACTCATTTGAGTAATTTTTCATGAAAAAACTAGGTTTCATGATTGGTCAAAATTTTCACCAAAACGACATACGCGTCTACGCGTTTTTCTGATTTGGGTCAAAAATTGAAAAGTGCTTTTTGTCGCATTTTTGAGCTAAATTTGGTCCAATATACCATATCCATGCATTTCCCCACTTATTCTAGTAATTTTTCATGAAAAAAACAAGAATTCATGATTGGTCAAACTTTTCACCAAAACGATATACCACGGGTCTACGCGTTTTTCTGATTTGGTTCAAAAATTGAAAAGTGCTTTTTGTCGCATTTTTGAGCAAAATTTGGTCCAATATACCATGTCCATGCATTTCCCCACTCATTTGAGTAATTTTTCATGAAAAAAACAAGGTTTTATGATTGGTCAAAATTTTCACCAAAACGACATACCGCGGGGTCTACACGTTTTTCTGATTTGGGTCAAAAATTGAAAAGTGCTTTTTGTCGCATTTCTGAGCAAAATTTGGTCCAATATCCCATGTCCATGCATTTCCCCATTCATTTGAGTAATTTTTCATGAAAAAAACAAGGTTTCATGATTGGTCAAAATTTTCACCAAAACGACATACCGCGGGTCTACGCGTTTTTCTGATTTGGGTCAAAAATTGAAAAGTGCTTTTTGTCGCATTTCTGAGCAAAATTTGGTCCAATATACCATGTCCATGCATTTCCCCACTCATTTGAGTAATTTTTCATGAAAAAAACAAGGTTTCATGATTGAGCAAAATTTTCACCAAAACGACATACCACGGGTCTATGCGTTTTTCTGATTTGGTTCAAAAATTGAAAAGTGCTTTTTGTCGCATTTTTGAGCAAAATTTGGTCCAATATACCATGTCCATGCATTTCCCCACTCATTTGAGTAATTTTTCATGAAAAAAAACAAGGTTTCATGATTGGTCAAAATTTTCACCAAAACGACATACCGCGGGTCTACGCGTTTTTCTGATTTGGGTCAAAAATTGAAAAGTGCTTTTTGTCGCATTTCTGAGCAAAATTTGGTCCAATATACCATGTCCATGCATTTCCCCACTCATTTGAGTAATTTTTCATGAAAAAAACAAGGTTTCATGATTGGTCAAAATTTTCACCAAAACGACATACCGCGGGTCTACGCGTTTTTCTGATTTGGGTCAAAAATTGAAAAGTGCTTTTTGTCGCATTTCTGAGCAAAATTTGGTCCAATGTACCATGTCCATGCATTTCCCCACTCATTTGAGTAATTTTTCATGAAAAAAACAAGGTTTCATGATTGGTCAAAATTTTCACCAAAACGACATACCGCGGGTCTCCGCGTTTTTCTGATTTCGGTCAAAAATTGAAAAGTGCTTTTTGTCGCATTTCTGAGCAAAATTTGGTCCAATATACCATGTCCATGCATTTCCCCACTAATTTGAGTAATTTTTCATGAAAAAAACAAGGTTTCATGATTGGTCAAAATTTTCACCAAAACGACATACCGCGGGTCTACGCGTTTTTCTGATTTGGGTCAAAAATTGAAAAGTGCTTTTTGTCGCATTTCTGAGCAAAATTTGGTCCAATATACCATGTCCATGCATTTCCTCACTCATTTGAGTAATTTTTCATGAAAAAAACAAGGTTTTATGATTGGTCAAAATTTTCACCAAAACGACATACCGCGGGGTCTACACGTTTTTCTGATTTGGGTCAAAAATTGAAAAGTGCTTTTTGTCGCATTTCTGAGCAAAATTTGGTCCAATATACAATGTCCATGCATTTCCTCACTCATTTGAGTAATTTTTCATGAAAAAACAAGGTTTTATGATTGGTCAAAATTTTCACCAAAACGACATACCGCGGGTCTACGCGTTTTTCTGATTTGGGTCAAAAATTGAAAAGTGCTTTTTGTCGCATTTCTGAGCAAAATTTGGTCCAATATACCATGTCCATGCATTTCCTCACTCATTTGAGTAATTTTTCATGAAAAAAACAAGGTTTCATGATTGAGCAAAATTTTCACCAAAACGACATACCGCAGGTCTACGCGTTTTTCTGATTTGGGTCAAAAATTGAAAAGTGCTTTTTGTCGCATTTTTGAGCAAAATTTGGTCCAATGTACCATGTCCATGCATTTCCCCACTCATTTGAGTAATTTTTCATGAAAAAAAACAAGGTTTCATAATTGGTCAAAATTTTCACCAAAACGACATACCGCGGGTCTACGCGTTTTTCTGATTTGGGTCAAAATTGAAAAGTGCTTTTTGACACTTTTTTGAGCAAAATTTGGTCCAATATACCATGTCCATGCATTTCCCCACTCATTTGAGTAATTTTTCATGAAAAAAACAAGGTGTCATGATTGGTCAAAATTTTCACCAAAACGACATACCGCGGGGTCTACACGTTTTTCTGATTTGGGTCAAAAATTTAAAAGTGCTTTTTGTCGCATTTCTGAGCAAAATTTGGTCCAATATACCATGTCCATGCATTTCCCCACTCATTTGAGTAATTTTTCATGAAAAAAACAAGGTTTCATGATTGGTCAAAATTTTCACCAAAACGACATACTGCGGGTCTAGGCGTTTTTCTGATTTGGGTCAAAAATTGAAAAGTGCTTTTTGTCGCATTTCGGAGCAAAATTTGGTCCAATATACCATGTCCATGCATTTCCCCACTCATTTGAGTAATTTTTCATGAAAAAAACAAGGTTTTATGATTGGTCAAAATTTTCACCAAAACGACATACCGCGGGTCTACGCGTTTTTCTGATTTGGGTCAATAATTGAAAAGTGCTTTTTGTCACATTTCTGAGCAAAATTTGGTCCAATATACCATGTCCATGCATTTCCCCACTCATTTGAGTAATTTTTCATGAAAAAAACAAGGTTTCATGATTGGTCAAAATTTTCACCAAAACGACATACCGCGGGTCTACGCGTTTTTCTGATTTGGGTCAAAAATTGAAAAGAGCTTTTTGTCGCATTTCTGAGCAAAATTTGGTCCAATGTACCATGTCCATGCATTTCCCCACTCATTTGAGTAATTTTTCATGAAAAAAACAAGGTTTCATGATTGGTCAAAATTTTCACCAAAACGACATACCGCGGGTCTACGCGTTTTTCTGATTTGGGTCAAAAATTGAAAAGTGCTTTTTGTCGCATTTCTGAGCAAAATTTGGTCCAATATACCATGTCCATGCATTTCCCCACTCATTTGATTAATTTTTCGTGAAAAAAACAAGGTTTCATGATTGGTCAAAATTTTCACCAAAACGACATACCGCGGGTCTAGGCGTTTTTCTGATTTGGGTCAAAAATTGAAAAGTGCTTTTTGTCGCATTTTTGAGCTAAATTTGGTCCAATATACCATATCCATGCATTTCCCCACTTATTCTAGTAATTTTTCATGAAAAAAACAAGGTTTCATGATTGGTCAAAATTTTCACCAAAACGACATACCGCGGGTCTACGCGTTTTTCTGATTTGGGTCAAAATTGAAAAGTGCTTTTTGACGCTTTTTTGAGCAAAATTTGGTCCAATATACCATGTCCATGCATTTCCCCACTCATTTGAGTAATTTTTCATGAAAAAAAAAAGGTGTCATGATTGGTCAAAATTTTCACCAAAACGACATACCGCGGGTCTACGCGTTTTTCTGATTTGGGTCAAAAATTGAAAAGTGCTTTTTGTCGCATTTCTGAGCAAACTTTGGTCCAATATACCATGTCCATGCATTTCCCCACTCATTTGAGTAATTTTTCATGAAAAAAAACAAGGTTTCATGATTGGTCAAAATTTTCACCAAAACGACATACCGCGGGTCTAGGCGTTTTTCTGATTTGGGTCAAAAATTGAAAAGTGCTTTTTGTCGCTTTTCGGAGCAAAATTTGGTCCAATATACCATGTCCATGCATTTCCCCACTCATTTGAGTAATTTTTCATGAAAAAACTAGGTTTCATGATTGGTCAAAATTTTCACCAAAACGACATACGCGTCTACGCGTTTTTCTGATTTGGGTCAAAAATTGAAAAGTGCTTTTTGTCGCATTTTTGAGCTAAATTTGGTCCAATATACCATATCCATGCATTTCCCCACTTATTCTAGTAATTTTTCATGAAAAAAACAAGGTTTCATGATTGGTCAAAATTTTCACCAAAACGACATACCGCGGGTCTACGCGTTTTTCTGATTTGGGTCAAAAATTGAAAAGTGCTTTTTGTCGCATTTCTGAGAAAAATTTGGTCCAATATACCATGTCCATGCATTTCCCCACTCATTTGAGTAATTTTTCATGAAAAAAAACAAGGTTTCATGATTGGTCAAAATTTTCACCAAAACGACATACCGCGGGTCTAGGCGTTTTTCTGATTTGGGTCAAAAATTGAAAAGTGCTTTTTGTCGCTTTTCGGAGCAAAATTTGGTCCAATATACCATGTCCATGCATTTCCCCACTCATTTGAGTAATTTTTCATGAAAAAACTAGGTTTCATGATTGGTCAAAATTTTCACCAAAACGACATACGCGTGTACGCGTTTTTCTGATTTGGGTCAAAAATTGAAAAGTGCTTTTTGTCGCATTTTTGAGCTAAATTTGGTCCAATATACCATATCCATGCATTTCCCCACTTATTCTAGTAATTTTTCATGAAAAAAACAAGGTTTCATGATTGGTCAAAATTTTCACCAAAACGACATACCGCGGGTCTACGCGTTTTTCTGATTTGGGTCAAAAATTGAAAAGTGCTTTTTGTCGCATTTCTGAGAAAAATTTGGTCCAATATACCATGTCCATGCATTTCCCCACTCATTTGAGTAATTTTTCATGAAAAAAAACAAGGTTTCATGATTGGTCAAAATTTTCACCAAAACGACATACCGCGGGTCTAGGCGTTTTTCTGATTTGGGTCAAAAATTGAAAAGTGCTTTTTGTCGCTTTTCGGAGCAAAATTTGGTCCAATATACCATGTCCATGCATTTCCCCACTCATTTGAGTAATTTTTCATGAAAAAACTAGGTTTCATGATTGGTCAAAATTTTCACCAAAACGACATACGCGTGTACGCGTTTTTCTGATTTGGGTCAAAAATTGAAAAGTGCTTTTTGTCGCATTTTTGAGCTAAATTTGGTCCAATATACCATATCCATGCATTTCCCCACTTATTCTAGTAATTTTTCATGAAAAAAACAAGGTTTCATGATTGGTCAAAATTTTCACCAAAACGACATACCGCGGGTCTACGCGTTTTTCTGATTTGGGTCAAAAATTGAAAAGTCCTTTTTGTCGCTTTTTTGAGCAAAATTTGGTCCAATATACCATGTCCATGCATTTCCCCACTCATTTGAGTAATTTTTCATGAAAAAGCAAGGTTTAATGATTGGTCAAAATTTTCACCAAAACGACATACCGCGGGTCTACGCGTTTTTCTGATTTGGGTCAAAAATTTAAAAGTGCTTTTTGGTACATTTCTGAGCAAAATTTGGTCCAATATACCATGTCCATGCATTTCCCCACTCATTTGAGTAATTTTTCATGAAAAAAACAAGGTTTTATGATTGGTCAACATTTTCACCAAAACGACATACCGCGGGTCTACGCGTTTTTCTGATTTGGGTCAAAAATTGAAAAGTGCTTTTTGTCGCATTTCTGAGCAAAATTTGGTCCAATATACCATGTCCATGCATTTCCCCACTCATTTGAGTAATTTTTCATGAAAAAAACAAGGTTTCATGATTGGTCAAAATTTTCACCAAAACGACATACCGTGGGTCTACGCGTTTTTCTGATTTGGGTCAAAAATTGAAAAGTGCTTTTTGTCGCATTTCTGAGCAAAATTTGGTCCAATATACCATGTCCATGCATTCCCCCACTCATTTGAGTAATTTTTCATGAAAAAAACAAGGTTTCATGATTGGTCAAAATTTTCACCAAAACGACATACCGCGGGTCTACGCGTTTTTCTGATTTGGGTCAAAAATTGAAAAGTGCTTTTTGTCGCATTTCTGAGCAAAATTTGGTCCAATATACCATGTCCATGCATTTCCCCACTCATTTGAGTAATTTTTCATGAAAAAAACAAGGTTTCATGATTGGTCAAAATTTTCACCAAAACGACATACCGCGGGTCTACGCGTTTTTCTGATTTGGGTCAAAAATTGAAAAGTCCTTTTTGTCGCTTTTTTGAGCAAAATTTGGTCCAATATACCATGTCCATGCATTTCCCCACTCATTTGAGTAATTTTTCATGAAAAAGCAAGGTTTAATGATTGGTCAAAATTTTCACCAAAACGACATACCGCGGGTCTACGCGTTTTTCTGATTTGGGTCAAAAATTTAAAAGTGCTTTTTGGTACATTTCTGAGCAAAATTTGGTCCAATATACCATGTCCATGCATTTCCCCACTCATTTGAGTAATTTTTCATGAAAAAAACAAGGTTTTATGATTGGTCAACATTTTCACCAAAACGACATACCGCGGGTCTACGCGTTTTTCTGATTTGGGTCAAAAATTGAAAAGTGCTTTTTGTCGCATTTCTGAGCAAAATTTGGTCCAATATACCATGTCCATGCATTTCCCCACTCATTTGAGTAATTTTTCATGAAAAAAACAAGGTTTCATGATTGGTCAAAATTTTCACCAAAACGACATACCGCGGGTCTACGCGTTTTTCTGATTTGGGTCAAAAATTGAAAAGTGCTTTTTGTCGCATTTCTGAGCAAAATTTGGTCCAATATACCATGTCCATGCATTTCCCCACTCATTTGAGTAATTTTTCATGAAAAAAACAAGGTTTCATGATTGGTCAAAATTTTCACCAAAACGACATACCGCGGGTCTACGCGTTTTTCTGATTTGGGTCAAAAATTGAAAAGAGCTTTTTGTCGCATTTCTGAGCAAAATTTGGTCCAATGTACCATGTCCATGCATTTCCCCACTCATTTGAGTAATTTTTCATGAAAAAAACAAGGTTTCATGATTGGTCAAAATTTTCACCAAAACGACATACCGCGGGTCTACGCGTTTTTCTGATTTGGGTCAAAAATTGAAAAGTGCTTTTTGTCGCATTTTTGATCTAAATTTGGTCCAATATACCATATCCATGCATTTCCCCACTTATTCTAGTAATTTTTCATGAAAAAAACAAGAATTCATGATTGGTCAAACTTTTCACCAAAACGATATACCACGGGTCTACGCGTTTTTCTGATTTGGTTCAAAAATTGAAAAGTGCTTTTTGTCGCATTTTTGAGCAAAATTTGGTCCAATATACCATGTCCATGCATTTCCCCACTCATTTGAGTAATTTTTCATGAAAAAAACAAGGTTTTATGATTGGTCAAAATTTTCACCAAAACGACATACCGCGGGGTCTACACGTTTTTCTGATTTGGGTCAAAAATTGAAAAGTTCTTTTTGTCACATTTCTGAGCAAAATTTGGTCCAATATCCCATGTCCATGCATTTCCCCACTCATTTGAGTAATTTTTCATGAAAAAAACAAGGTTTCATGATTGGTCAAAATTTTCACCAAAACGACATACCGCGGGTCTAGGCGTTTTTCTGATTTGGGTCAAAAATTGAAAAGTGCTTTTTGTCGCATTTCTGAGCAAAATTTGGTCCAATATACCATGTCCATGCATTTCCCCACTCATTTGAGTAATTTTTCATGAAAAAACAAGGTTTTATGATTGGTCAAAATTTTCACCAAAACGACATACCGCGGGTCTACGCGTTTTTCTGATTTGGGTCAAAAATTGAAAAGTGCTTTTTGTCGCATTTCTGAGCAAAATTTGGTCCAATATACCATGTCCATGCATTTCCCCACTCATTTGAGTAATTTTTCATGAAAAAAACAAGGTTTCATGATTGAGCAAAATTTTCACCAAAACGACATACCACGGGTCTATGCGTTTTTCTGATTTGGTTCAAAAATTGAAAAGTGCTTTTTGTCGCATTTTTGAGCAAAATTTGGTCCAATATACCATGTCCATGCATTTCCCCACTCATTTGAGTAATTTTTCATGAAAAAAAACAAGGTTTCATGATTGGTCAAAATTTTCACCAAAACGACATACCGCGGGTCTACGCGTTTTTCTGATTTGGGTCAAAAATTGAAAAGTGCTTTTTGTCGCATTTCTGAGCAAAATTTGGTCCAATATACCATGTCCATGCATTTCCCCACTCATTTGAGTAATTTTTCATGAAAAAAACAAGGTTTCATGATTGGTCAAAATTTTCACCAAAACGACATACCGCGGGTCTACGCGTTTTTCTGATTTGGGTCAAAAATTGAAAAGTTCTTTTTGTCACATTTCTGAGCAAAATTTGGTCCAATATCCCATGTCCATGCATTTCCCCACTCATTTGAGTAATTTTTCATGAAAAAAACAAGGTTTCATGATTGGTCAAAATTTTCACCAAAACGACATACCGCGGGTCTAGGCGTTTTTCTGATTTGGGTCAAAAATTGAAAAGTGCTTTTTGTCGCATTTCTGAGCAAAATTTGGTCCAATATACCATGTCCATGCATTTCCCCACTCATTTGAGTAATTTTTCATGAAAAAACAAGGTTTTATGATTGGTCAAAATTTTCACCAAAACGACATACCGCGGGTCTACGCGTTTTTCTGATTTGGGTCAAAAATTGAAAAGTGCTTTTTGTCGCATTTCTGAGCAAAATTTGGTCCAATATACCATGTCCATGCATTTCCCCACTCATTTGAGTAATTTTTCATGAAAAAAACAAGGTTTCATGATTGAGCAAAATTTTCACCAAAACGACATACCACGGGTCTATGCGTTTTTCTGATTTGGTTCAAAAATTGAAAAGTGCTTTTTGTCGCATTTTTGAGCAAAATTTGGTCCAATATACCATGTCCATGCATTTCCCCACTCATTTGAGTAATTTTTCATGAAAAAAAACAAGGTTTCATGATTGGTCAAAATTTTCACCAAAACGACATACCGCGGGTCTACGCGTTTTTCTGATTTGGGTCAAAAATTGAAAAGTGCTTTTTGTCGCATTTCTGAGCAAAATTTGGTCCAATATACCATGTCCATGCATTTCCCCACTCATTTGAGTAATTTTTCATGAAAAAAACAAGGTTTCATGATTGGTCAAAATTTTCACCAAAACGACATACCGCGGGTCTACGCGTTTTTCTGATTTGGGTCAAAAATTGAAAAGTGCTTTTTGTCGCATTTCTGAGCAAAATTTGGTCCAATATACCATGTCCATGCATTTCCCCACTCATTTGAGTAATTTTTCATGAAAAAAACAAGGTTTCATGATTGAGCAAAATTTTCACCAAAACGACATACCACGGGTCTATGCGTTTTTCTGATTTGGTTCAAAAATTGAAAAGTGCTTTTTGTCGCATTTTTGAGCAAAATTTGGTCCAATATACCATGTCCATGCATTTCTCCACTCATTTGAGTAATTTTTCATGAAAAAAAACAAGGTTTCATGATTGGTCAAAATTTTCACCAAAACGACATACCGCGGGTCTACGCGTTTTTCTGATTTGGGTCAAAAATTGAAAAGTGCTTTTTGTCGCATTTCTGAGCAAAATTTGGTCCAATATACCATGTCCATGCATTTCCCCACTCATTTGAGTAATTTTTCATGAAAAAAACAAGGTTTCATGATTGGTCAAAATTTTCACCAAAACGACATACCGTGGGTCTACGCGTTTTTCTGATTTGGGTCAAAAATTGAAAAGTGCTTTTTGTCGCATTTCTGAGCAAAATTTGGTCCAATGTACCATGTCCATGCATTTCCCCACTCATTTGAGTAATTTTTCATGAAAAAAACAAGGTTTCATAATTGGTCAAAATTTTCTCCAAAACGACATACCGCGGGTCTACGCGTTTTTCTGATTTGGGTCAAAATTGAAAAGTGCTTTTTGACGCTTTTTTGAGCAAAATTTGGTCCAATATACCATGTCCATGCATTTCCCCACTCATTTGAGTAATTTTTCATGAAAAAAACAAGGTGTCATGATTGGTCAAAATTTTCACCAAAACGACATACCGCGGGGTCTACGCGTTTTTCTGATTTGGGTCAAAAATTGAAAAGTGCTTTTTGTCGCATTTCTGAGCAAAATTTGGTCCAATATACCATGTCCATGCATTTCCCCACTCATTTGAGTAATTTTTCATGAAAAAAACAAGGTTTCATGATTGAGCAAAATTTTCACCAAAACGACATACCACGGGTCTATGCGTTTTTCTGATTTGGTTCAAAAATTGAAAAGTGCTTTTTGTCGCATTTTTGAGCAAAATTTGGTCCAATATACCATGTCCATGCATTTCTCCACTCATTTGAGTAATTTTTCATGAAAAAAAACAAGGTTTCATGATTGGTCAAAATTTTCACCAAAACGACATACCGCGGGTCTACGCGTTTTTCTGATTTGGGTCAAAAATTGAAAAGTGCTTTTTGTCGCATTTCTGAGCAAAATTTGGTCCAATATACCATGTCCATGCATTTCCCCACTCATTTGAGTAATTTTTCATGAAAAAAACAAGGTTTCATGATTGGTCAAAATTTTCACCAAAACGACATACCGTGGGTCTACGCGTTTTTCTGATTTGGGTCAAAAATTGAAAAGTGCTTTTTGTCGCATTTCTGAGCAAAATTTGGTCCAATGTACCATGTCCATGCATTTCCCCACTCATTTGAGTAATTTTTCATGAAAAAAACAAGGTTTCATAATTGGTCAAAATTTTCTCCAAAACGACATACCGCGGGTCTACGCGTTTTTCTGATTTGGGTCAAAATTGAAAAGTGCTTTTTGACGCTTTTTTGAGCAAAATTTGGTCCAATATACCATGTCCATGCATTTCCCCACTCATTTGAGTAATTTTTCATGAAAAAAACAAGGTGTCATGATTGGTCAAAATTTTCACCAAAACGACATACCGCGGGGTCTACGCGTTTTTCTGATTTGGGTCAAAAATTTTAAAGTGCTTTTTGTCGCATTTCTGAGCAAAATTTGGTCCAATATACCATGTCCATGCATTTCCCCACTCATTTGAGTAATTTTTCATGAAAAAAACAAGGTTTCATGATTGGTCAAAATTTTCACCAAAACGACATACTGCGGGTCTAGGCGTTTTTCTGATTTGGGTCAAAAATTGAAAAGTGCTTTTTGTCGCATTTCGGAGCAAAATTTGGTCCAATATACCATGTCCATGCATTTCCCCACTCATTTGAGTAATTTTTCATGAAAAAAACAAGGTTTTATGATTGGTCAAAATTTTCACCAAAACGACATACCGCGGGTCTACGCGTTTTTCTGATTTGGGTCAATAATTGAAAAGTGCTTTTTGTCGCATTTCTGAGCAAAATTTGGTCCAATATACCATGTCCATGCATTTCCCCACTCATTAGAGTAATTTTTCATGAAAAAAACAAGGTTTCATGATTGGTCAAAATTTTCACCAAAACGACATACCGCGGGTCTACGCGTTTTTCTGATTTGGGTCAAAAATTGAAAAGAGCTTTTTGTCGCATTTCTGAGCAAAATTTGGTCCAATGTACCATGTCCATGCATTTCCCCACTCATTTGAGTAATTTTTCATGAAAAAAACAAGGTTTCATGATTGGTCAAAATTTTCACCAAAACGACATACCGCGGGTCTACGCGTTTTTCTGATTTGGGTCAAAAATTGAAAAGTGCTTTTTGTCGCATTTCTGAGCAAAATTTGGTCCAATATACCATGTCCATGCATTTCCCCACTCATTTGATTAATTTTTCATGAAAAAAACAAGGTTTCATGATTGGTCAAAATTTTCACCAAAACGACATACCGCGGGTCTAGGCGTTTTTCTGATTTGGGTCAAAAATTGAAAAGTGCTTTTTGTCGCATTTCTGAGCAAAATTTGGTCCAATATACCATGTCCATGCATTTCCCCACTCATTTGAGTAATTTTTCATGAAAAAAACAAGGTTTCATGATTGGTCAAAATTTTCACCAAAACGACATACCGCGGGTCTACGCGTTTTTCTGATTTGGGTCAAAAATTGAAAAGTGCTTTTTGTCGCATTTTTGAGCTAAATTTGGTCCAATATACCATATCCATGCATTTCCCCACTTATTCTAGTAATTTTTCATGAAAAAAACAAGAATTCATGATTGGTCAAACTTTTCACCAAAACGACATACCACGGGTCTACGCGTTTTTCTGATTTGGGTCAAAAATTTAAAAGTGCTTTTTGTTGCATTTCTGAGCAAAATTTGGTCCAATATACCATGTCCATGCATTTCCCCACTCATTTGAGTAATTTTTCATGAAAAAAACAAGGTTTCATGATTGGTCAAAATTTTCACCAAAATGACATACCGCGGGTCTACGCGTTTTTCTGATTTGGGTCAAAAATTGAAAAGTGCTTTTTGTCGCATTTCTGAGCAAAATTTGGTCCAATATACCAAGTCCATGCATTTCCCCACTCATTTGAGTAATTTTTCATGAAAAAAAACAAGGTTTTATGATTGGTCAAAATTTTCACCAAAATGACATACCGCGGGTCTACGCGTTTTTCTGATTTGGGTCAAACATTTAAAAGTGCTTTTTGTCACATTTCTGAGCAAAATTTGGTCCAATATACCATGTCCATGCATTTCCCCACTCATTTGAGTAATTTTTCATGAAAAAAACAAGGTTTCATGATTGGTCAAAATTTTCACCAAAACGACATACCGCGGGTCTACGCGTTTTTCTGATTTGGGTCAAAAATTTAAAAGTGCTTATTGTCACATTTCTGAGCAAAATTTGGTCCAATATACCATGTCCATGCATTTCCCCACTCATTTGAGTAATTTTTCATGAAAAAAACAAGGTTTCATGATTGGTCAAAATTTTCACCAAAACGACATATCGCGGGTCTACGCGTTTTTCTGATTTGGGTCAAAAATTTAAAAGTGCTTTTTGTCGCATTTCTGAGCAAAATTTGGTCCAATGTACCATGTCCATGCATTTCCACACTCATTTGAGTAATTTTTCATGAAAAAAACAAGGTTTCATGATTGGTCAAAATTTTCACCAAAACGACATACCGCGGGTCTACGCGTTTTTCTGATTTGGGTCAAAAATTGAAAAGTGCTTTTTGTCGCATTTCTGAGCAAAATTTGGTCCAATATACCATGTCCATGCATTTCCCCACTCATTTGAGTAATTTTTCATGAAAAAAACAAGGTTTTATGATTGGTCAAAATTTTCACCAAAACGACATACCGCGGGTCTACGCGTTTTTCTGATTTGGGTCAAAAATTGAAAAGTGCTTCTTGTCGCATTTCTGAGCAAAATTTGGTCCAATATACCATGTCCATGCATTTCCCCACTCATTAGAGTAATTTTTCATGAAAAAACAAGGTTTTATGATTGGTCAACATTTTCACCAAAACGACATACCGCGGGTCTACGCGTTTTTCTGATTTGGGTCAAAAATTGAAAAGTGCTTTTTGTCGCATTTCTGAGCAAAATTTGGTCCAATATACCATGTCCATGCATTTCCCCACTCATTTGAGTAATTTTTCATGAAAAAAACAAGGTTTCATGATTGGTCAAAATTTTCACCAAAACGACATACCGCGGGTCTAGGCGTTTTTCTGATTTGGGTCAAAAATTGAAAAGTGCTTTTTGTCGCATTTCGGAGCAAAATTTGGTCCAATATTCCATGTCCATGCATTTCCCCACTCATTTGAGTAATTTTTCATGAAAAAAACAAGGTTTTATGATTGGTCAAAATTTTCACCAAAACGACATACCGTGGGTCTACGCGTTTTTCTGATTTGGGTCAAAAATTGAAAAGAGCTTTTTGTCGCATTTCTTAGCAAAATTTGGTCCAATGTACCATTTCCATGCATTTCCCCACTCATTTGAGTAATTTTTCATGAAAAAAACAAGGTTTCATGATTGGTCAAAATTTTCACCAAAACGACATACCGCGGGTCTAGGCGTTTTTCTGATTTGGGTCAAAAATTGAAAAGTGCTTTTTGTCGCATTTCTGAGCAAAATTTGGTCCAATATACCATGTCCATGCATTTCCCCACTCATTTGAGTAATTTTTCATGAAAAAAACAAGGTTTCATGATTGGTCAAAATTTTCACCAAAACGACATACCGCGGGTCTACGCGTTTTTCTGATTTGGGTCAAAATTGAAAAGTGCTTTTTGACGCTTTTTTGAGCAAAATTTGGTCCAATATACCATGTCCATGCATTTCCCCACTCATTTGAGTAATTTTTCATGAAAAAAACAAGGTGTCATGATTGGTCAAAATTTTCACCAAAACGACATACCGCGGGTCTACGCGTTTTTCTGATTTGGGTCAAAAATTGAAAAGTGCTTTTTGTCGCATTTCTGAGCAAAATTTGGTCCAATGTACCATGTCCATGCATTTCCACACTCATTTGAGTAATTTTTCATGAAAAAAACAAGGTTTCATGATTGGTCAAAATTTTCACCAAAACGACATACCGCGGGTCTACGCGTTTTTCTGATTTCGGTCAAAAATTGAAAAGTGCTTTTTGTCGCATTTCTGAGCAAAATTTGGTCCAATATACCATGTCCATGCATTTCCCCACTCATTTGAGTAATTTTTCATGAAAAAAACAAAGTTTCATGATTGGTCAAAATTTTCACCAAAACGACATACCGCGGGTCTACGCGTTTTTCTGATTTGGGTCAAAAATTGAAAAGTGCTTTTTGTCGCATTTCTGAGCAAAATTTGGTCCAATATACCATGTCCATGCATTTCCCCACTCATTTGAGTAATTTTTCATGAAAAAAAACAAGGTTTCATGATTGGTCAAAATTTTCACCAAAACGACATACCGCGGGTCTAGGCGTTTTTCTGATTTGGGTCAAAAATTGAAAAGTGCTTTTTGTCGCTTTTCGGAGCAAAATTTGGTCCAATATACCATGTCCATGCATTTCCCCACTCATTTGAGTAATTTTTCATGAAAAAACTAGGTTTCATGATTGGTCAAAATTTTCACCAAAACGACATACGCGTCTACGCGTTTTTCTGATTTGGGTCAAAAATTGAAAAGTGCTTTTTGTCGCATTTCTGAGCAAAATTTGGTCCAATGTACCATGTCCATGCATTTCCACACTCATTTGAGTAATTTTTCATGAAAAAAAACAAGGTTTCATGATTGGTCAAAATTTTCACCAAAACGACATACCGCGGGTCTAGGCGTTTTTCTGATTTGGGTCAAAAATTGAAAAGTGCTTTTTGTCGCTTTTCGGAGCAAAATTTGGTCCAATATACCATGTCCATGCATTTCCCCACTCATTTGAGTAATTTTTCATGAAAAAACTAGGTTTCATGATTGGTCAAAATTTTCACCAAAACGACATACCGCGGGTCTAGGCGTTTTTCTGATTTGGGTCAAAAATTGAAAAGTGCTTTTTGTCGCATTTCTGAGCAAAATTTGGTCCAATATACCATGTCCATGCATTTCCCCACTCATTTGAGTAATTTTTCATGAAAAAAAACAAGGTTTTATGATTGGTCAAAATTTTCACCAAAACGACATACCGCGGGTCTACGCGTTTTTCTGATTTGGGTCAAAAATTGAAAAGTGCTTTTTGTCGCATTTCTGAGCAAAATTTGGTCCAATATACCATGTCCATGCATTTCCCCACTCATTTGAGTAATTTTTCATGAAAAAAACAAGGTTTCATGATTGGTCAAAATTTTCACCAAAACGACATACCGCGGGTCTACACGTTTTTCTGATTTGGGTCAAAAATTGAAAAGTGCTTTTTGTCGCATTTCTGAGCAAAATTTGGTCCAATCTACCATGTCCATGCATTTCCCCACTCATTTGAGTAATTTTTCATGAAAAAAACAAGGTTTCATGATTGGTCAAAATTTTCACCAAAACGACATACCGCGGGTCTACGCGTTTTTCTGATTTGGGTCAAAATTGAAAAGTGCTTTTTGACGCTTTTTTGAGCAAAATTTGGTCCAATATACCATGTCCATGCATTTCCCCACTCATTTGAGTAATTTTTCATGAAAAAAATAAGGTGTCATGATTGGTCAAAATTTTCACCAAAACGACATACGCGTCTACGCGTTTTTCTGATTTGGGTCAAAAATTGAAAAGTGCTTTTTGTCGCATTTTTGAGCTAAATTTGGTCCAATATACCATATCCATGCATTTCCCCACTTATTCTAGTAATTTTTCATGAAAAAAACAAGAATTCATGATTGGTCAAACTTTTCACCAAAACGACATACCACGGGTCTAGGCGTTTTTCTGATTTGGGTCAAAAAGTTGAAAAGTGCTTTTTGTCGCATTTCTGAGCAAAATTTGGTCCAATATACCATGTCCATGCATTTCCCCACTCATTTGAGTAATTTTTCATGAAAAAAACAAGGTTTCATGATTGGTCAAAATTTTCACCAAAACGACATACCGCGGGTCTAGGCGTTTTTCTGATTTGGGTCAAAAATTGAAAAGTGCTTTTTGTCGCATTTCTGAGCAAAATTTGGTCCAATATACCATGTCCATGCATTTCCCCACTCATATTGGTCAAAATTTTCACCAAAACGACATACCGCGGGTCTACGCGTTTTTCTGATTTGGGTCAAAAATTGAAAAGTGCTTTTTGTCGCATTTCTGAGCAAAATTTGGTCCAATGTACCATGTCCATGCATTTCCCCACTCATTTGAGTAATTTTTCATGAAAAAAACAAGGTTTCATGATTGGTCAAAATTTTCACCAAAACGACATACCGCGGGTCTACGCGTTTTTCTGATTTGGGTCAAAATTGAAAAGTGCTTTTTGACGCTTTTTTGAGCAAAATTTGGTCCAATATACCATGTCCATGCATTTCCCCACTCATTTGAGTAATTTTTCATGAAAAAAATAAGGTGTCATGATTGGTCAAAATTTTCACCAAAACGACATACGCGTCTACGCGTTTTTCTGATTTGGGTCAAAAATTGAAAAGTGCTTTTTGTCGCATTTCTGAGCAAAATTTGGTCCAATCTACCATGTCCATGCATTTCCCCACTCATTTGAGTAATTTTTCATGAAAAAAACAAGGTTTCATGATTGGTCAAAATTTTCACCAAAACGACATACCGCGGGTCTACGCGTTTTTCTGATTTGGGTCAAAATTGAAAAGTGCTTTTTGACGCTTTTTTGAGCAAAATTTGGTCCAATATACCATGTCCATGCATTTCCCCACTCATTTGAGTAATTTTTCATGAAAAAAATAAGGTGTCATGATTGGTCAAAATTTTCACCAAAACGACATACGCGTCTACGCGTTTTTCTGATTTGGGTCAAAAATTGAAAAGTGCTTTTTGTCGCATTTTTGAGCTAAATTTGGTCCAATATACCATATCCATGCATTTCCCCACTTATTCTAGTAATTTTTCATGAAAAAAACAAGAATTCATGATTGGTCAAACTTTTCACCAAAACGACATACCACGGGTCTAGGCGTTTTTCTGATTTGGGTCAAAAAGTTGAAAAGTGCTTTTTGTCGCATTTCTGAGCAAAATTTGGTCCAATATACCATGTCCATGCATTTCCCCACTCATTTGAGTAATTTTTCATGAAAAAAACAAGGTTTCATGATTGGTCAAAATTTTCACCAAAACGACATACCGCGGGTCTAGGCGTTTTTCTGATTTGGGTCAAAAATTGAAAAGTGCTTTTTGTCGCATTTCTGAGCAAAATTTGGTCCAATATACCATGTCCATGCATTTCCCCACTCATATTGGTCAAAATTTTCACCAAAACGACATACCGCGGGTCTACGCGTTTTTCTGATTTGGGTCAAAAATTGAAAAGTGCTTTTTGTCGCATTTCTGAGCAAAATTTGGTCCAATGTACCATGTCCATGCATTTCCCCACTCATTTGAGTAATTTTTCATGAAAAAAACAAGGTTTCATGATTGGTCAAAATTTTCACCAAAACGACATACCGCGGGTCTACGCGTTTTTCTGATTTGGGTCAAAATTGAAAAGTGCTTTTTGACGCTTTTTTGAGCAAAATTTGGTCCAATATACCATGTCCATGCATTTCCCCACTCATTTGAGTAATTTTTCATGAAAAAAATAAGGTGTCATGATTGGTCAAAATTTTCACCAAAACGACATACGCGTCTACGCGTTTTTCTGATTTGGGTCAAAAATTGAAAAGTGCTTTTTGTCGCATTTTTGAGCTAAATTTGGTCCAATATACCATATCCATGCATTTCCCCACTTATTCTAGTAATTTTTCATGAAAAAAACAAGAATTCATGATTGGTCAAACTTTTCACCAAAACGACATACCACGGGTCTACGCGTTTTTCTGATTTGGGTCAAAAATTGAAAAGTGCTTTTTGTCGCATTTCTGAGCAAAATTTGGTCCAATATACCATGTCCATGCATTTCCCCACTCATTTGAGTAATTTTTCATGAAAAAAACAAGGTTTCATGATTGGTCAAAATTTTCACCAAAATGACATACCGCGGGTCTACGCGTTTTTCTGATTTGGGTCAAAAATTGAAAAGAGCTTTTTGTCGCATTTCTGAGCAAAATTTGGTCCAATATACCATGTCCATGCATTTCCCCACTCATTTGAGTAATTTTTCATGAAAAAAACAAGAATTCATGATTGGTCAAACTTTTCAACAAAACGACATACCACGGGTCTACACGTTTTTCTGATTTGGGTCAAAAATTGAAAAGTGCTTTTTGTCGCATTTCTGAGCAAAATTTGGTCCAATATACCATGTCCATGCATTCCCCCACTCATTTGAGTAATTTTTCATGAAAAAAACAAGGTTTCATGATTGGTCAAAATTTTCACCAAAACGACATACCGCGGGTCTACGCGTTTTTCTGATTTGGGTCAAAAATTGAAAAGTGCTTTTTGTCGCATTTCTGAGCAAAATTTGGTCCAATATACCATGTCCATGCATTTCCCCACTCATTTGAGTAATTTTTCATGAAAAAAACAAGGTTTCATGATTGGTCAAAATTTTCACCAAAACGACATACCGCGGGTCTACACGTTTTTCTGATTTGGGTCAAAAATTGAAAAGTGCTTTTTGTCGCATTTCTGAGCAAAATTTGGTCCAATCTACCATGTCCATGCATTTCCCCACTCATTTGAGTAATTTTTCATGAAAAAAACAAGGTTTCATGATTGGTCAAAATTTTCACCAAAACGACATACCGCGGGTCTACGCGTTTTTCTGATTTGGGTCAAAATTGAAAAGTGCTTTTTGACGCTTTTTTGAGCAAAATTTGGTCCAATATACCATGTCCATGCATTTCCCCACTCATTTGAGTAATTTTTCATGAAAAAAATAAGGTGTCATGATTGGTCAAAATTTTCACCAAAACGACATACCGCGGGTCTACGCGTTTTTCTGATTTGGGTCAAAAATTGAAAAGTGCTTTTTGTCGCATTTTTGAGCTAAATTTGGTCCAATATACCATGTCCATGCATTTCCCCACTTATTCTAGTAATTTTTCATGAAAAAAACAAGAATTCATGATTGGTCAAACTTTTCACCAAAACGACATACCGCGGGTCTAGGCGTTTTTCTGATTTGGGTCAAAAAGTTGAAAAGTGCTTTTTGTCGCATTTCTGAGCAAAATTTGGTCCAATATACCATGTCCATGCATTTCCCCACTCATTTGAGTAATTTTTCATGAAAAAAAACAAGGTTTCATGATTGGTCAAAATTTTCACCAAAACGACATACCGCGGGTCTAGGCGTTTTTCTGATTTGGGTCAAAAATTGAAAAGTGCTTTTTGTCGCATTTCTGAGCAAAATTTGGTCCAATATACCATGTCCATGCATTTCCCCACTCATATTGGTCAAAATTTTCACCAAAACGACATACCGCGGGTCTACGCGTTTTTCTGATTTGGGTCAAAAATTGAAAAGTGCTTTTTGTCGCATTTCTGAGCAAAATTTGGTCCAATGTACCATGTCCATGCATTTCCCCACTCATTTGAGTAATTTTTCATGAAAAAAACAAGGTTTCATGATTGGTCAAAATTTTCACCAAAACGACATACCGCGGGTCTACGCGTTTTTCTGATTTGGGTCAAAATTGAAAAGTGCTTTTTGACGCTTTTTTGAGCAAAATTTGGTCCAATATACCATGTCCATGCATTTCACCACTCATTTGAGTAATTTTTCATGAAAAAAATAAGGTGTCATGATTGGTCAAAATTTTCACCAAAACGACATACGCGTCTACGCGTTTTTCTGATTTGGGTCAAAAATTGAAAAGTGCTTTTTGTCGCATTTTTGAGCTAAATTTGGTCCAATATACCATATCCATGCATTTCCCCACTTATTCTAGTAATTTTTCATGAAAAAAACAAGAATTCATGATTGGTCAAACTTTTCACCAAAACGACATACCACGGGTCTACGCGTTTTTCTGATTTGGGTCAAAAATTTAAAAGTGCTTTTTGTTGCATTTCTGAGCAAAATTTGTTCCAATATACCATGTCCATGCATTTCCCCACTCATTTGAGTAATTTTTCATGAAAAAAACAAGGTTTCATGATTGGTCAAAATTTTCACCAAAACGACATACCGCGGGTCTACGCGTTTTTCTGATTTGGGTCAAAAATTGAAAAGTGCTTTTTGTCGCATTTCTGAGCAAAATTTGGTCCAATATACCATGTCCATGCATTTCCCCACTCATTTGAGTAATTTTTCATGAAAAAGCAAGGTTTAATGATTGGTCAAAATTTTCACCAAAACGACATACCGCGGGTCTACGCGTTTTTCTGATTTGGGTCAAAAATTGAAAAGTGCTTTTTGTCGCATTTTTGAGCTAAATTCGGTCCAATATACCATATCCATGCATTTCCCCACTTATTCTAGTAATTTTTCATGAAAAAAACAAGAATTCATGATTGGTCAAACTTTTCAACAAAACGACATACCACGGGTCTACACGTTTTTCTGATTTGGGTCAAAAATTGAAAAGTGCTTTTTGTCGCATTTCTGAGCAAAATTTGGTCCAATATACCATGTCCATGCATTCCCCCACTCATTTGAGTAATTTTTCATGAAAAAAACAAGGTTTCATGATTGGTCAAAATTTTCACCAAAACGACATACCGCGGGTCTACGCGTTTTTCTGATTTGGGTCAAAAATTGAAAAGTGCTTTTTGTCGCATTTCTGAGCAAAATTTGGTCCAATATACCATGTCCATGCATTTCCCCACTCATTTGAGTAATTTTTCATGAAAAAAACAAGGTTTCATGATTGGTCAAAATTTTCACCAAAACGACATACCGCGGGTCTACGCGTTTTTCTGATTTGGGTCAAAAATTGAAAAGTCCTTTTTGTCGCTTTTTTGAGCAAAATTTGGTCCAATATACCATGTCCATGCATTTCCCCACTCATTTGAGTAATTTTTCATGAAAAAGCAAGGTTTAATGATTGGTCAAAATTTTCACCAAAACGACATACCGCGGGTCTACGCGTTTTTCTGATTTGGGTCAAAAATTGAAAAGTGCTTTTTGTCGCATTTCTGAGCAAAATTTGGTCCAATATACCATGTCCATGCATTTCCCCACTCATTTGAGTAATTTTTCATGAAAAAAACAAGGTGTCATGATTGGTCAAAATTTTCACCAAAACGACATACCGCGGGTCTAGGCGTTTTTCTGATTTGGGTCAAAAATTGAAAAGTGCTTTTTGTCGCATTTCGGAGCAAAATTTGGTCCAATATACCATGTCCATGCATTTCCCCACTCATTTGAGTAATTTTTCATGAAAAAAACAAGGTTTCATGATTGGTCAAAATTTTCACCAAAACGACATACCGCGGGTCTACGCGTTTTTCTGATTTGGGTCAAAAATTGAAAAGAGCTTTTTGTCGCATTTCTGAGCAAAATTTGGTCCAATGTACCATGTCCATGCATTTCCCCACTCATTTGAGTAATTTTTCATGAAAAAAACAAGGTTTCATGATTGGTCAAAATTTTCACCAAAACGACATACCGCGGGTCTACGCGTTTTTCTGATTTGGGTCAAAAATTGAAAAGTGCTTTTTGTCGCATTTCTGAGCAAAATTTGGTCCAATATACCATGTCCATGCATTTCCCCACTCATTTGATTAATTTTTCATGAAAAAAACAAGGTTTCATGATTGGTCAAAATTTTCACCAAAACGACATACCGCGGGTCTAGGCGTTTTTCTGATTTGGGTCAAAAATTGAAAAGTGCTTTTTGTCGCATTTCTGAGCAAAATTTGGTCCAATATACCATGTCCATGCATTTCCCCACTCATTTGAGTAATTTTTCATGAAAAAAAACAAGGTTTCATGATTGGTCAAAATTTTCACCAAAACGACATACCGCGGGTCTACGCGTTTTTCTGATTTGGGTCAAAAATTGAAAAGTGCTTTTTGTCGCATTTTTGAGCTAAATTTGGTCCAATATACCATATCCATGCATTTCCCCACTTATTCCAGTAATTTTTCATGAAAAAAAACAAGAATTCATGATTGGTCAAACTTTTCACCAAAACGACATACCACGGGTCTACGCGTTTTTCTGATTTGGGTCAAAAATTTTAAAGTGCTTTTTGTTGCATTTCTGAGCAAAATTTGGTCCAATATACCATGTCCATGCATTTCCCTACTCATTTGAGTAATTTTTCATGAAAAAAACAAGGTTTCATGATTGGTCAAAATTTTCACCAAAATGACATACCGCGGGTCTACGCGTTTTTCTGATTTGGGTCAAAAATTGAAAAGTGCTTTTTGTCGCATTTCTGAGCAAAATTTGGTCCAATATACCATGTCCATGCATTTCCCCACTCATTTGAGTAATTTTTCATGAAAAAAAACAAGGTTTTATGATTGGTCAAAATTTTCACCAAAACGACATACCGCGGGTCTACGCGTTTTTCTGATTTGGGTCAAAAATTGAAAAGTGCTTTTTGTCGCATTTCTGAGCAAAATTTGGTCCAATATACCATGTCCATGCATTTCCCCACTCATTTGAGTAATTTTTCATGAAAAAAACAAGGTTTCATGATTGGTCAAAATTTTCACCAAAACGACATACCGCGGGTCTACACGTTTTTCTGATTTGGGTCAAAAATTGAAAAGTGCTTTTTGTCGCATTTCTGAGCAAAATTTGGTCCAATATACCATGTCCATGCATTCCCCCACTCATTTGAGTAATTTTTCATGAAAAAAACAAGGTTTCATGATTGGTCAACATTTTCACCAAAACGACATACCGCGGGTCTACGCGTTTTTCTGATTTGGGTCAAAAATTTAAAAGTGCTTTTTGTCGCATTTCTGAGCAAAATTTGGTCCAATATACCATGTCCATGCATTTCCCCACTCATTTGAGTAATTTTTCATGAAAAAAAACAAGGTTTCATGATTGGTCAAAATTTTCACCAAAACGACATACCGCGGGTCTACGCGTTTTTCTGATTTGGGTCAAAAATTGAAAAGTCCTTTTTGTCGCTTTTTTGAGCAAAATTTGGTCCAATATACCATGTCCATGCATTTCCCCACTCATTTGAGTAATTTTTCATGAAAAAGCAAGGTTTAATGATTGGTCAAAATTTTCACCAAAACGACATACCGCGGGTCTACGCGTTTTTCTGATTTGGGTCAAAAATTGAAAAGTGCTTTTTGTCGCATTTCTGAGCAAAATTTGGTCCAATATACCATGTCCATGCATTTCCCCACTCATTTGAGTAATTTTTCATGAAAAAAAACAAGGTTTCATGATTGGTCAAAATTTTCACCAAAACGACATACCGCGGGTCTAGGCGTTTTTCTGATTTGGGTCAAAAATTGAAAAGTGCTTTTTGTCGCATTTCTGAGCAAAATTTGGTCCAATATACCATGTCCATGCATTTCCCCACTCATTTGAGTAATTTTTCATGAAAAAAACAAGGTTTCATGATTGGTCAAAATTTTCACCAAAACGACATACCGCGGGTCTAGGCGTTTTTCTGATTTGGGTCAAAAATTGAAAAGTGCTTTTTGTCGCTTTTCGGAGCAAAATTTGGTCCAATATACCATGTCCATGCATTTCCCCACTCATTTGAGTAATTTTTCAAGAAAAAACTAGGTTTCATGATTGGTCAAAATTTTCACCAAAACGACATACGCGTCTACGCGTTTTTCTGATTTGGGTCAAAAATTGAAAAGTGCTTTTTGTCGCATTTTTGAGCTAAATTTGGTCCAATATACCATATCCATGCATTTCCCCACTTATTCTAGTAATTTTTCATGAAAAAAACAAGAATTCATGATTGGTCAAACTTTTCACCAAAACGACATACCACGGGTCTACGCGTTTTTCTGATTTGGGTTAAAAATTTAAAAGGGCTTTTTGTTGCATTTCTGAGCAAAATTTGGTCCAATATACCATGTCCATGCATTTCCCCACTCATTTGAGTAATTTTTCATGAAAAACACAAGGTTTCATGATTGGTCAAAATTTTCACCAAAACGACATATCGCGGGTCTACGCGTTTTTCTGATTCGGGTCAAAAATTGAAAAGTGCTTTTTGTCGCATTTTTTGTCGCATTTTTGTCGCATTTTTGAGCAAAATTTGTTCCAATATACCATGTCCGTGCATTTCCCCACTCATTTGAGTAATTTTTCATGAAAAAAACAAGGTTTCATGATTGGTCAAAATTTTCACCAAAACGACATACCGCGGGTCTACGCGTTTTTCTGATTTGGGTCAAAAATTGAAAAGTCCTTTTTGTCGCTTTTTTGAGCAAAATTTGGTCCAATATACCATGTCCATGCATTTCCCCACTCATTTGAGTAATTTTTCATGAAAAAAACAAGGTTTCATGATTGGTCAAAATTTTCACCAAAACGACATACCGCGGGTCTACGCGTTTTTCTGATTTGGGTCAAAAATTGAAAAGTCCTTTTTGTCGCTTTTTTGAGCAAAATTTGGTCCAATATACCATGTCCATGCATTTCCCCACTCATTTGAGTAATTTTACATGAAAAAAACAAGTTTTCATGATTGGTCAAAATTTTCACCAAAACGACATACCGCGGGTCTACGCATTTTTCTGATTTGGGTCAAAAATTGAAAAGTCCTTTTTGTCGCTTTTTTGAGCAAAATTTGTTCCAATATACCATGTCCATGCATTTCCCCACTCATTTGAGTAATTTTTCATGAAAAAAACAAGGTTTCATGATTGGTCAAAATTTTCACCAAAACGACATACCGCGGGTCTACGCGTTTTTCTGATTTGGGTCAAAAATTTAAAAGTGCTTTTTGTCACATTTCTGAGCGAAATTTGGTCCAATATACCATGTCCATGCATTTCCCCACTCATTTGAGTAATTTTTCATGAAAAAAGCAAGGTTTAATGATTGTTCAAAATTTTCACCAAAACGACATACCGCGGGTCTACGCGTTTTTCTGATTTGGGTCAAAAATTTAAAAGTACTTTTTGTCACATTTCTGAGTAAAATTTGGTCCAATATACCATGTCCATGCATTTCCCCACTCATTTGAGTAATTTTTCATGAAAAAAACAAGGTTTCATGATTGGTCAAAATTTTCACCAAAACGACATACCGCGGGTCTACGCGTTTTTCTGATTTGGGTCAAAAATTTAAAAGTACTTTTTGTCACATTTCTGAGCAAAATTTGGTCCAATATACCATGTCCATGCATTTCCCCACTCATTTGAGTAATTTTTCATGAAAAAAACAAGGTTTCATGATTGGTCAAAATTTTCACCAAAACGACATACCGCGGGTCTACGCGTTTTTCTGATTTGGGTCAAAAATTTAAAAGTGCTTTTTGTCACATTTCTGAGCAAAATTTGGTCCAATATACCATGTCCATGCATTTCCCCACTCATTTGAGTAATTTTTCATGAAAAAAACAAGGTTTCATGATTGGTCAAAATTTTCACCAAAACGACATACCGCGGGTCTACGCGTTTTTCTGATTTGGGTCAAAAATTTAAAAGTACTTTTTGTCACATTTCTGAGCAAAATTTGGTCCAATATACCATGTCCATGCATTTCCCCACTCATTTGAGTAATTTTTCATGAAAAAAACAAGGTTTCATGATTGGTCAAAATTTTCACCAAAACGACATACCGCGGGTCTACGCGTTTTTCTGATTTGGGTCAAAAATTTAAAAGTACTTTTTGTCACATTTCTGAGCAAAATTTGGTCCAATATACCATGTCCATGCATTTCCCCACTCATTTGAGTAATTTTTCATGAAAAAAACAAGGTTTCATGATTGGTCAAAATTTTCACCAAAACGACATACCGCGGGTCTACGCGTTTTTCTGATTTGGGTCAAAAATTGAAAAGTCCTTTTTGTCACTTTTTTGAGCAAAATTTGGTCCAATATACCATGTCCATGCATTTCCCCACTCATTTGAGTAATTTTTCATGAAAAAAACAAGGTTTCATGATTGGTCAAAATTTTCACCAAAACGACATACCGCAGGTCTACGCGTTTTTCTGATTTGGGTCAAAAATTGAAAAGTGCTTTTTGTCGCATTTCTGAGCAAAATTTGGTCCAATATACCATGTCCATGCATTTCCCCACTCATTTGAGTAATTTTTCATGAAAAAAACCAAGGTTTTATGATTGGTCAAAATTTTCACCAAAACGACATACCGCAGGTCTACGCGTTTTTCTGATTTGGGTCAAAAATTGAAAAGTGCTTTTTGTCGCATTTCTGAGCAAAATTTGGTCCAATATACCATGTCCATGCATTTCCCCACTCATTTGAGTAATTTTTCATGAAAAAAACAAGGTTTCATAATTGGTCAAAATTTTCACCAAAACGACATAGCGCGGGTCTACGCGTTTTTCTGATATGGGTAAAACATTGAAAAGTGCTTTTTGTCGCATTTCTGAGCAAAATTTGGTCCAATATACCATGTCCATGCATTTCCCCACTCATTTGAGTAATTTTTCATGAAAAAAACAAGGTTTCATGATTGGTCAAAATTTTCACCAAAACGACATACCGCGGGTCTACGAGTTTTTCTGATTTGGGTCAAAAGTTGAAAAGTGCTTTTTGTCGCATTTCTGAGCAAAATTTGGTCCAATATACCATGTCCATGCATTTCCCCACTCATTTGAGTAATTTTTCATGAAAAAAACAAGGTTTCATGATTGGTCAAAATTTTCACCAAAACGACATACCGCGGGTCTACGCGTTTTTCTGATTTGGGTCAAAAATTGAAAAGTGCTTTTTGTCGCATTTCTGAGCAAAATTTGGTCCAAAATACCATGTCCATGCATTTCCCCACTCATTTGAGTAATTTTTCATGAAAAAAACAAGGTTTCATGATTGGTCAAAATTTTCACCAAAACGACATACCGCGGGTCTACGCGTTTTTCTGATTTGGGTCAAAAATTGAAAAGTGCTTTTTGTCGCATTTCTGAGCAAAATTTGGTCCAATATACCATGTCCATGCATTTCCCCACTCATTTGAGTAATTTTTCATGAAAAAAACAAGGTTTTATGATTGGTCAAAATTTTCACCAAAACGACATACCGCAGGTCTACGCGTTTTTCTGATTTGGGTCAACAATTGAAAAGTGCTTTTTGTCACATTTCTGAGCAAAATTTGGTCCAATATACCATGTCCATGCATTTCCCCACTCGTTTGAGTAATTTTTCATGAAAAAAACAAGGTTTCATGATTGGTCAAAATTTTCACCAAAACGACATACCGCGGGTCTACGCGTTTTTCTGATTTGGGTCAACAATTGAAAAGTGCTTTTTGTCGCATTTCTGAGCAAAATTTGGTCCAATATACCATGTCCATGCATTTCCCCACTCATTTGAGTAATTTTTCATGAAAAAAACAAGGTTTTATGATTGGTCAAAATTTTCACCAAAACGACATACCGCGGGTCTACGCGTTTTTCTGATTTGGGTCAAAAATTGAAAAGTGCTTTTTGTCACATTTCTGAGCAAAATTTGGTCCAATATACCATGTCCATGCATTTCCCCACTCATTTGAGTAATTTTTCATGAAAAAAACAAGGTTTCATGATTGGTCAAAATTTTCACCAAAACGACATACCGCGGGTCTACGCGTTTTTCTGATTTGGGTCAAAAATTGAAAAGTGCTTTTTGTCGCATTTCTGAGCAAAATTTGGTCCAATATACCATGTCCATGCATTTCCCCACTCATTTGAGTAATTTTTCATGAAAAAAACAAGGTTTCATGATTGTTCAAAATTTTCACCAAAACGACATACCGCGGGTCTACGCGTTTTTCTGATTTGGGTCAATAATTGAAAAGTGCTTTTTGTCGCATTTCTGAGCAAAATTTGGTCCAATATACCATGTCCATGCATTTCCCCACTCGTTTGAGTAATTTTTCATGAAAAAAACAAGGTTTCATGGTTGGTCAAAATTTTCACCAAAACGACATACCGCGGGTCTACGCGTTTTTCTGATTTGGGTCAACAATTGAAAAGTGCTTTTTGTCGCATTTCTGAGCAAAATTTGGTCCAATATACCATGTCCATGCATTTCCCCACTCATTTGAGTAATTTTTCATGAAAAAAACAAGGTTTTATGATTGGTCAAAATTTTCACCAAAACGACATACCGCGGGTCTACGCGTTTTTCTGATTTGGGTCAAAAATTGAAAAGTGCTTTTTGTCACATTTCTGAGCAAAATTTGGTCCAATATACCATGTCCATGCATTTCCCCACTCATTTGAGTAATTTTTCATGAAAAAAACAAGGTTTCATGATTGGTCAAAATTTTCACCAAAACGACATACCGCGGGTCTACGCGTTTTTCTGATTTGGGTCAATAATTGAAAAGTGCTTTTTGTCGCATTTCTGAGCAAAATTTCGTCCAATATACCATGTCCATGCATTTCCCCACTCATTTGAGTAGTTTTTCATGAAAAAAAACAAGGTTTCATGATTGGTCAAAATTTTCACCAAAACGACATACCGCAGGTCTACGCGTTTTTCTGATTTGGGTCAAAAATTGAAAAGTGCTTTTTGTCGCATTTCTGAGCAAAATTTGGTCCAATATACCATGTCCATGCATTTCCCCACTCGTTTGAGTAATTTTTCATGAAAAAAACAAGGTTTCATGATTGGTCAAAATTTTCACCAAAACGACATACCGCGGGTCTACGCGTTTTTCTGATTTGGGTCAACAATTGAAAAGTGCTTTTTGTCACATTTCTGAGCAAAATTTGGTCCAATATACCATGTCCATGCATTTCCCCACTCGTTTGAGTAATTTTTCATGAAAAAAACAAGGTTTCATGATTGGTCAAAATTTTCACCAAAACGACATACCGCGGGTCTACGCGTTTTTCTGATTTGGGTCAACAATTGAAAAGTGCTTTTTGTCGCATTTCTGAGCAAAATTTGGTCCAATATACCATGTCCATGCATTTCCCCACTCATTTGAGTAATTTTTCATGAAAAAAACAAGGTTTTATGATTGGTCAAAATTTTCACCAAAACGACATACCGCGGGTCTACGCGTTTTTCTGATTTGGGTCAAAAATTGAAAAGTGCTTTTTGTCACATTTCTGAGCAAAATTTGGTCCAATATACCATGTCCATGCATTTCCCCACTCATTTGAGTAATTTTTCATGAAAAAAACAAGGTTTCATGATTGGTCAAAATTTTCACCAAAACGACATACCGCGGGTCTACGCGTTTTTCTGATTTGGGTCAAAAATTGAAAAGTGCTTTTTGTCGCATTTTTGAGCAAAATTTGGTCCAATATACCATGTCCATGCATTTCCCCACTCATTTGAGTAGTTTTTCATGAAAAAAAACAAGGTTTCATGATTGGTCAAAATTTTCACCAAAACGACATACCGCAGGTCTACGCGTTTTTCTGATTTGGGTCAAAAATTGAAAAGTGCTTTTTGTCGCATTTCTGAGCAAAATTTGGTCCAATATACCATGTCCATGCATTTCCCCACTCGTTTGAGTAATTTTTCATGAAAAAAACAAGGTTTCATGATTGGTCAAAATTTTCACCAAAACGACATACCGCGGGTCTACGCGTTTTTCTGATTTGGGTCAAAAATTGAAAAGTGCTTTTTGTCGCATTTCTGAGCAAAATTTGGTCCAATATACCATGTCCATGCATTTCCCCACTCATTTGAGTTATTTTTCATGAAAAAAACAAGGTTTCATGATTGTTCAAAATTTTCACCAAAACGACATACCGCGGGTCTACGCGTTTTTCTGATTTGGGTCAATAATTGAAAAGTGCTTTTTGTCGCATTTCTGAGCAAAATTTGGTCCAATATACCATGTCCATGCATTTCCCCACTCATTTGAGTAATTTTTCATGAAAAAAACAAGGTTTAATGATTGTTCAAAATTTTCACCAAAACGACATACCGCGGGTCTACGCGTTTTTCTGATTTGGGTCAATAATTGAAAAGTGCTTTTTGTCGCATTTCTGAGCAAAATTTGGTCCAATATACCATGTCCATGCATTTCCCCACTCATTTGAGTAGTTTTTCATGAAAAAAAACAAGGTTTCATGATTGGTCAAAATTTTCACCAAAACGACATACCGCAGGTCTACGCGTTTTTCTGATTTGGGTCAAAAATTGAAAAGTGCTTTTTGTCGCATTTCTGAGCAAAATTTGGTCCAATATACCATGTCCATGCATTTCCCCACTCGTTTGAGTAATTTTTCATGAAAAAAACAAGGTTTCATGATTGGTCAAAATTTTCACCAAAACGACATACCGCGGGTCTACGCGTTTTTCTGATTTGGGTCAACAATTGAAAAGTGCTTTTTGTCACATTTCTGAGCAAAATTTGGTCCAATATACCATGTCCATGCATTTCCCCACTCGTTTGAGTAATTTTTCATGAAAAAAACAAGGTTTCATGATTGGTCAAAATTTTCACCAAAACGACATACCGCAGGTCTACGCGTTTTTCTGATTTGGGTCAAAAATTGAAAAGTGCTTTTTGTCGCATTTCTGAGCAAAATTTGGTCCAATATACCATGTCCATGCATTTCCCCACTCGTTTGAGTAATTTTTCATGAAAAAAACAAGGTTTCATGATTGGTCAAAATTTTCACCAAAACGACATACCGCGGGTCTACGCGTTTTTCTGATTTGGGTCAACAATTGAAAAGTGCTTTTTGTCACATTTCTGAGCAAAATTTGGTCCAATATACCATGTCCATGCATTTCCCCACTCGTTTGAGTAATTTTTCATGAAAAAAACAAGGTTTCATGATTGGTCAAAATTTTCACCAAAACGACATACCGCGGGTCTACGCGTTTTTCTGATTTGGGTCAACAATTGAAAAGTGCTTTTTGTCACATTTCTGAGCAAAATTTGGTCCAATATACCATGTCCATGCATTTCCCCACTCGTTTGAGTAATTTTTCATGAAAAAAACAAGGTTTCATGATTGGTCAAAATTTTCACCAAAACGATATACCGCGGGTCTACGCGTTTTTCTGATTTGGGTCAACAATTGAAAAGTGCTTTTTGTCGCATTTCTGAGCAAAATTTGGTCCAATATACCATGTCCATGCATTTCCCCACTCATTTGAGTAATTTTTCATGAAAAAAACAAGGTTTTATGATTGGTCAAAATTTTCACCAAAACGACATACCGCGGGTCTACGCGTTTTTCTGATTTGGGTCAAAAATTGAAAAGTGCTTTTTGTCGCATTTTTGAGCAAAATTTGGTCCAATATACCATGTCCATGCATTTCCCCACTCATTTGAGTAGTTTTTCATGAAAAAAAACAAGGTTTCATGATTGGTCAAAATTTTCACCAAAACGACATACCGCAGGTCTACGCGTTTTTCTGATTTGGGTCAAAAATTGAAAAGTGCTTTTTGTCGCATTTCTGAGCAAAATTTGGTCCAATATACCATGTCCATGCATTTCCCCACTCGTTTGAGTAATTTTTCATGAAAAAAACAAGGTTTCATGATTGGTCAAAATTTTCACCAAAACGACATACCGCGGGTCTACGCGTTTTTCTGATTTGGGTCAAAAATTGAAAAGTGCTTTTTGTCGCATTTCTGAGCAAAATTTGGTCCAATATACCATGTCCATGCATTTCCCCACTCATTTGAGTTATTTTTCATGAAAAAAACAAGGTTTCATGATTGGTCAAAATTTTCACCAAAACGACATACCGCGGGTCTACGCGTTTTTCTGATTTGGGTCAATAATTGAAAAAAGCTTTTTGTCGCATTTCTGAGCAAAATTTGGTCCAATATACCATGTCCATGCATTTCCCCACTCATTTGAGTAATTTTTCATGAAAAAAACAAGGTTTCATGATTGGTCAAAATTTTCACCAAAACGACATACCGCAGGTCTACGCGTTTTTCTGATTTGGGTCAAAAATTGAAAAGTGCTTTTTGTCGCATTTCTGAGCAAAATTTGGTCCAATATACCATGTCCATGCATTTCCCCACTCATTTGAGTAATTTTTCATGAAAAAAACAAGGTTTCATGATTGTTCAAAATTTTCACCAAAACGACATACCGCGGGTCTACGCGTTTTTCTGATTTGGGTCAATAATTGAAAAGTGCTTTTTGTCGCATTTCTGAGCAAAATTTGGTCCAATATACCATGTCCATGCATTTCCCCACTCATTTGAGTAGTTTTTCATGAAAAAAAACAAGGTTTCATGATTGGTCAAAATTTTCACCAAAACGACATACCGCAGGTCTACGCGTTTTTCTGATTTGGGTCAAAAATTGAAAAGTGCTTTTTGTCGCATTTCTGAGCAAAATTTGGTCCAATATACCATGTCCATGCATTTCCCCACTCGTTTGAGTAATTTTTCATGAAAAAAACAAGGTTTCATGATTGGTCAAAATTTTCACCAAAACGACATACCGCGGGTCTACGCGTTTTTCTGATTTGGGTCAACAATTGAAAAGTGCTTTTTGTCACATTTCTGAGCAAAATTTGGTCCAATATACCATGTCCATGCATTTCCCCACTCGTTTGAGTAATTTTTCATGAAAAAAACAAGGTTTCATGATTGGTCAAAATTTTCACCAAAACGACATACCGCGGGTCTACGCGTTTTTCTGATTTGGGTCAACAATTGAAAAGTGCTTTTTGTCGCATTTCTGAGCAAAATTTGGTCCAATATACCATGTCCATGCATTTCCCCACTCATTTGAGTAATTTTTCATGAAAAAAACAAGGTTTTATGATTGGTCAAAATTTTCACCAAAACGACATACCGCGGGTCTACGCGTTTTTCTGATTTGGGTCAAAAATTGAAAAGTGCTTTTTGTCACATTTCTGAGCAAAATTTGGTCCAATATACCATGTCCATGCATTTCCCCACTCATTTGAGTAATTTTTCATGAAAAAAACAAGGTTTCATGATTGGTCAAAATTTTCACCAAAACGACATACCGCGGGTCTACGCGTTTTTCTGATTTGGGTCAAAAATTGAAAAGTGCTTTTTGTCGCATTTCTGAGCAAAATTTGGTCCAATATACCATGTCCATGCATTTCCCCACTCATTTGAGTAGTTTTTCATGAAAAAAAACAAGGTTTCATGATTGGTCAAAATTTTCACCAAAACGACATACCGCGGGTCTACGCGTTTTTCTGATTTGGGACAAAAATTGAAAAGTGCTTTTTGTCGCATTTCTGAGCAAAATTTGGTCCAATATACCATGTCCATGCATTTCCCCACTCATTTGAGTAGTTTTTCATGAAAAAAAACAAGGTTTCATGATTGGTCAAAATTTTCACCAAAACGACATACCGCAGGTCTACGCGTTTTTCTGATTTGGGTCAAAAATTGAAAAGTGCTTTTTGTCGCATTTCTGAGCAAAATTTCGTCCAATATACCATGTCCATGCATTTCCCCACTCGTTTGAGTAATTTTTCATGAAAAAAACAAGGTTTCATGATTGGTCAAAATTTTCACCAAAACGACATACCGCGGGTCTACGCGTTTTTCTGATTTGGGTCAAAAATTGAAAAGTGCTTTTTGTCGCATTTCTGAGCAAAATTTGGTCCAATATTCCATGTCCATGCATTTCCCCACTCATTTGAGTAATTTTTCATGAAAAAAACAAGGTTTCATGATTGGTCAAAATTTTCACCAAAATGACATACCGCGGGTCTAGGCGTTTTTCTGATTTGGGTCAAAAATTGAAAAGTGCTTTTTGTCGCATTTCTGAGCAAAATTTGGTCCAATATACCATGTCCATGCATTTCCCCACTCATTTGAGTAATTTTTCATGAAAAAGCAAGGTTTAATGATTGGTCAAAATTTTCACCAAAACGACATACCGCGGGTCTACGCGTTTTTCTGATTTGGGTCAAAAATTGAAAAGTGCTTTTTGTCGCATTTTTGAGCTAAATTCGGTCCAATATACCATATCCATGCATTTCCCCACTTATTCTAGTAATTTTTCATGAAAAAAACAAGAATTCATGATTGGTCAAACTTTTCAACAAAACGACATACCACGGGTCTACACGTTTTTCTGATTTGGGTCAAAAATTGAAAAGTGCTTTTTGTCGCATTTCTGAGCAAAATTTGGTCCAATATACCATGTCCATGCATTCCCCCACTCATTTGAGTAATTTTTCATGAAAAAAACAAGGTTTCATGATTGGTCAAAATTTTCACCAAAACGACATACCGCGGGTCTACGCGTTTTTCTGATTTGGGTCAAAAATTGAAAAGTGCTTTTTGTCGCATTTCTGAGCAAAATTTGGTCCAATATACCATGTCCATGCATTTCCCCACTCATTTGAGTAATTTTTCATGAAAAAAACAAGGTTTCATGATTGGTCAAAATTTTCACCAAAACGACATACCGCGGGTCTACGCGTTTTTCTGATTTGGGTCAAAAATTGAAAAGTGCTTTTTGTCGCATTTCTGAGCAAAATTTGGTCCAATATACCATGTCCATGCATTTCCCCACTCATTTGAGTAGTTTTTCATGAAAAAAAACAAGGTTTCATGATTGGTCAAAATTTTCACCAAAACGACATACCGCAGGTCTACGCGTTTTTCTGATTTGGGTCAAAAATTGAAAAGTGCTTTTTGTCGCATTTCTGAGCAAAATTTGGTCCAATATACCATGTCCATGCATTTCCCCACTCGTTTGAGTAATTTTTCATGAAAAAAACAAGGTTTCATGATTGGTCAAAATTTTCACCAAAACGACATACCGCGGGTCTACGCGTTTTTCTGATTTGGGTCAACAATTGAAAAGTGCTTTTTGTCACATTTCTGAGCAAAATTTGGTCCAATATACCATGTCCATGCATTTCCCCACTCGTTTGAGTAATTTTTCATGAAAAAAACAAGGTTTTATGATTGGTCAAAATTCTCACCAAAACGACATACCGCGGGTCTACGCGTTTTTCTGATTTGGGTCAAAAATTGAAAAGTGCTTTTTGTCGCATTTCTGAGCAAAATTTGGTCCAATATTCCATGTCCATGCATTTCCCCACTCATTTGAGTAATTTTTCATGAAAAAAACAAGGTTTCATGATTGGTCAAAATTTTCACCAAAATGACATACCGCGGGTCTAGGCGTTTTTCTGATTTGGGTCAAAAATTGAAAAGTGCTTTTTGTCGCATTTCTGAGCAAAATTTGGTCCAATATACCATGTCCATGCATTTCCCCACTCATTTGAGTAATTTTTCATGAAAAAGCAAGGTTTAATGATTGGTCAAAATTTTCACCAAAACGACATACCGCGGGTCTACGCGTTTTTCTGATTTGGGTCAAAAATTGAAAAGTGCTTTTTGTCGCATTTTTGAGCTAAATTCGGTCCAATATACCATATCCATGCATTTCCCCACTTATTCTAGTAATTTTTCATGAAAAAAACAAGAATTCATGATTGGTCAAACTTTTCAACAAAACGACATACCACGGGTCTACACGTTTTTCTGATTTGGGTCAAAAATTGAAAAGTGCTTTTTGTCGCATTTCTGAGCAAAATTTGGTCCAATATACCATGTCCATGCATTCCCCCACTCATTTGAGTAATTTTTCATGAAAAAAACAAGGTTTCATGATTGGTCAAAATTTTCACCAAAACGACATACCGCGGGTCTACGCGTTTTTCTGATTTGGGTCAAAAATTGAAAAGTCCTTTTTGTCGCTTTTTTGAGCAAAATTTGGTCCAACATACCATGTCCATGCATTTCCCCACTCATTTGAGTAATTTTTCATGAAAAAGCAAGGTTTAATGATTGGTCAAAATTTTCACCAAAACGACATACCGCGGGTCTACGCGTTTTTCTGATTTGGGTCAAAAATTGAAAAGTGCTTTTTGTCGCATTTCTGAGCAAAATTTGGTCCAATATTCCATGTCCATGCATTTCCCCACTCATTTGAGTAATTTTTCATGAAAAAAACAAGGTTTCATGATTGGTCAAAATTTTCACCAAAATGACATACCGCGGGTCTAGGCGTTTTTCTGATTTGGGTCAAAAATTGAAAAGTGCTTTTTGTCGCATTTCTGAGCAAAATTTGGTCCAATATACCATGTCCATGCATTTCCCCACTCATTTGAGTAATTTTTCATGAAAAAGCAAGGTTTAATGATTGGTCAAAATTTTCACCAAAACGACATACCGCGGGTCTACGCGTTTTTCTGATTTGGGTCAAAAATTGAAAAGTGCTTTTTGTCGCATTTTTGAGCTAAATTCGGTCCAATATACCATATCCATGCATTTCCCCACTTATTCTAGTAATTTTTCATGAAAAAAACAAGAATTCATGATTGGTCAAACTTTTCAACAAAACGACATACCACGGGTCTACACGTTTTTCTGATTTGGGTCAAAAATTGAAAAGTGCTTTTTGTCGCATTTCTGAGCAAAATTTGGTCCAATATACCATGTCCATGCATTCCCCCACTCATTTGAGTAATTTTTCATGAAAAAAACAAGGTTTCATGATTGGTCAAAATTTTCACCAAAACGACATACCGCGGGTCTACGCGTTTTTCTGATTTGGGTCAAAAATTGAAAAGTGCTTTTTGTCGCATTTCTGAGCAAAATTTGGTCCAATATACCATGTCCATGCATTTCCCCACTCATTTGAGTAATTTTTCATGAAAAAAACAAGGTTTCATGATTGGTCAAAATTTTCACCAAAACGACATACCGCGGGTCTACGCGTTTTTCTGATTTGGGTCAAAAATAGAAAAGTGCTTTTTGTCGCATTTCTGAGCAAAATTTGGTCCAATATACCATGTCCATGCATTTCCCCACTCATTTGAGTAGTTTTTCATGAAAAAAAACAAGGTTTCATGATTGGTCAAAATTTTCACCAAAACGACATACCGCAGGTCTACGCGTTTTTCTGATTTGGGTCAAAAATTGAAAAGTGCTTTTTGTCGCATTTCTGAGCAAAATTTGGTCCAATATACCATGTCCATGCATTTCCCCACTCGTTTGAGTAATTTTTCATGAAAAAAACAAGGTTTCATGATTGGTCAAAATTTTCACCAAAACGACATACCGCGGGTCTACGCGTTTTTCTGATTTGGGTCAACAATTGAAAAGTGCTTTTTGTCACATTTCTGAGCAAAATTTGGTCCAATATACCATGTCCATGCATTTCCCCACTCGTTTGAGTAATTTTTCATGAAAAAAACAAGGTTTTATGATTGGTCAAAATTCTCACCAAAACGACATACCGCGGGTCTACGCGTTTTTCTGATTTGGGTCAAAAATTGAAAAGTGCTTTTTGTCGCATTTCTGAGCAAAATTTGGTCCAATATTCCATGTCCATGCATTTCCCCACTCATTTGAGTAATTTTTCATGAAAAAAACAAGGTTTCATGATTGGTCAAAATTTTCACCAAAATGACATACCGCGGGTCTAGGCGTTTTTCTGATTTGGGTCAAAAATTGAAAAGTGCTTTTTGTCGCATTTCTGAGCAAAATTTGGTCCAATATACCATGTCCATGCATTTCCCCACTCATTTGAGTAATTTTTCATGAAAAAGCAAGGTTTAATGATTGGTCAAAATTTTCACCAAAACGACATACCGCGGGTCTACGCGTTTTTCTGATTTGGGTCAAAAATTGAAAAGTGCTTTTTGTCGCATTTTTGAGCTAAATTCGGTCCAATATACCATATCCATGCATTTCCCCACTTATTCTAGTAATTTTTCATGAAAAAAACAAGAATTCATGATTGGTCAAACTTTTCAACAAAACGACATACCACGGGTCTACACGTTTTTCTGATTTGGGTCAAAAATTGAAAAGTGCTTTTTGTCGCATTTCTGAGCAAAATTTGGTCCAATATACCATGTCCATGCATTCCCCCACTCATTTGAGTAATTTTTCATGAAAAAAACAAGGTTTCATGATTGGTCAAAATTTTCACCAAAACGACATACCGCGGGTCTACGCGTTTTTCTGATTTGGGTCAAAAATTGAAAAGTCCTTTTTGTCGCTTTTTTGAGCAAAATTTGGTCCAACATACCATGTCCATGCATTTCCCCACTCATTTGAGTAATTTTTCATGAAAAAGCAAGGTTTAATGATTGGTCAAAATTTTCACCAAAACGACATACCGCGGGTCTACGCGTTTTTCTGATTTGGGTCAAAAATTGAAAAGTGCTTTTTGTCGCATTTCTGAGCAAAATTTGGTCCAATATACCATGTCCATGCATTTCCCCACTCATTTGAGTAATTTTTCATGAAAAAAACAAGGTGTCATGATTGGTCAAAATTTTCACCAAAACGACATACCGCGGGTCTAGGCGTTTTTCTGATTTGGGTCAAAAATTGAAAAGTGCTTTTTGTCGCATTTCGGAGCAAAATTTGGTCCAATATACCATGTCCATGCATTTCCCCACTCATTTGAGTAATTTTTCATGAAAAAAACAAGGTTTCATGATTGGTCAAAATTTTCACCAAAACGACATACCGCGGGTCTACGCGTTTTTCTGATTTGGGTCAAAAATTGAAAAGAGCTTTTTGTCGCATTTCTGAGCAAAATTTGGTCCAATGTACCATGTCCATGCATTTCCCCACTCATTTGAGTAATTTTTCATGAAAAAAACAAGGTTTCATGATTGGTCAAAATTTTCACCAAAACGACATACCGCGGGTCTACGCATTTTTCTGATTTGGGTCAAAAATTGAAAAGTGCTTTTTGTCGCATTTCTGAGCAAAATTTGGTCCAATATACCATGTCCATGCATTTCCCCACTCATTTGATTAATTTTTCATGAAAAAAACAAGGTTTCATGATTGGTCAAAATTTTCACCAAAACGACATACCGCGGGTCTAGGCGTTTTTCTGATTTGGGTCAAAAATTGAAAAGTGCTTTTTGTCGCATTTCTGAGCAAAATTTGGTCCAATATACCATGTCCATGCATTTCCCCACTCATTTGAGTAATTTTTCATGAAAAAAACAAGGTTTCATGATTGGTCAAAATTTTCACCAAAACGACATACCGCGGGTCTAGGCGTTTTTCTGATTTGGGTCAAAAATTGAAAAGTGCTTTTTGTCGCATTTCTGAGCAAAATTTGGTCCAATATACCATGTCCATGCATTTCCCCACTCATTTGAGTAATTTTTCATGAAAAAAAAAAGGTTTCATGATTGGTCAAAATTTTCACCAAAACGACATACCGCGGGTCTACGCGTTTTTCTGATTTGGGTCAAAAATTTAAAAGTGCTTTTTGTTGCATTTCTGAGCAAAATTTGTTCCAATATACCATGTCCATGCATTTCCCCACTCATTTGAGTAATTTTTCATGAAAAAAACAAGGTTTCATGATTGGTCAAAATTTTCACCAAAACGACATACCGCGGGTCTACGCGTTTTTCTGATTTGGGTCAAAAATTGAAAAGTGCTTTTTGTCGCATTTCTGAGCAAAATTTGGTCCAATATTCCATGTACATGCATTTCCCCACTCATTTGAGTAATTTTTCATGAAAAAAACAAGGTTTCATGATTGGTCAAAATTTTCACCAAAATGACATACCGCGGGTCTACGCGTTTTTCTGATTTGGGTCAAAAATTGAAAAGTGCTTTTTGTCGCATTTCTGAGCAAAATTTGGTCCAATATACCATGTCCATGCATTTCCCCACTCATTTGAGTAATTTTTCATGAAAAAGCAAGGTTTAATGATTGGTCAAAATTTTCACCAAAACGACATACCGCGGGTCTACGCGTTTTTCTGATTTGGGTCAAAAATTGAAAAGTGCTTTTTGTCGCATTTTTGAGCTAAATTCGGTCCAATATACCATATCCATGCATTTCCCCACTTATTCTAGTAATTTTTCATAAAAAAAAACAAGAATTCATGATTGGTCAAACTTTTCAACAAAACGACATACCACGGGTCTACACGTTTTTCTGATTTGGGTCAAAAATTGAAAAGTGCTTTTTGTCGCATTTCTGAGCAAAATTTGGTCCAATATACCATGTCCGTGCATTCCCCCACTCATTTGAGTAATTTTTCATGAAAAAAACAAGGTTTCATGATTGGTCAAAATTTTCACCAAAACGACATACCGCGGGTCTACGCGTTTTTCTGATTTGGGTCAAAAATTGAAAAGTGCTTTTTGTCGCATTTCTGAGCAAAATTTGGTCCAATATACCATGTCCATGCATTTCCCCACTCATTTGAGTAATTTTTCATGAAAAAAACAAGGTTTCATGATTGGTCAAAATTTTCACCAAAACGACATACCGCGGGTCTACGCGTTTTTCTGATTTGGGTCAAAAATTGAAAAGTCCTTTTTGTCGCTTTTTTGAGCAAAATTTGGTCCAATATACCATGTCCATGCATTTCCCCACTCATTTGAGTAATTTTTCATGAAAAAGCAAGGTTTAATGATTGGTCAAAATTTTCACCAAAACGACATACCGCGGGTCTACGCGTTTTTCTGATTTGGGTCAAAAATTGAAAAGTGCTTTTTGTCGCATTTCTGAGCAAAATTTGGTCCAATATACCATGTCCATGCATTTCCCCACTCATTTGAGTAATTTTTCATGAAAAAAACAAGGTGTCATGATTGGTCAAAATTTTCACCAAAACGACATACCGCGGGTCTAGGCGTTTTTCTGATTTGGGTCAAAAATTGAAAAGTGCTTTTTGTCGCATTTCGGAGCAAAATTTGGTCCAATATACCATGTCCATGCATTTCCCCACTCATTTGAGTAATTTTTCATGAAAAAAACAAGGTTTCATGATTGGTCAAAATTTTCACCAAAACGACATACCGCGGGTCTACGCGTTTTTCTGATTCGGGTCAAAAATTGAAAAGAGCTTTTTGTCGCATTTCTGAGCAAAATTTGGTCCAATGTACCATGTCCATGCATTTCCCCACTCATTTGAGTAATTTTTCATGAAAAAAACAAGGTTTCATGATTGGTCAAAATTTTCACCAAAACGACATACCGCGGGTCTACGCGTTTTTCTGATTTGGGTCAAAAATTGAAAAGTGCTTTTTGTCGCATTTCTGAGCAAAATTTGGTCCAATATACCATGTCCATGCATTTCCCCACTCATTTGATTAATTTTTCATGAAAAAAACAAGGTTTCATGATTGGTCAAAATTTTCACCAAAACGACATACCGCGGGTCTAGGCGTTTTTCTGATTTGGGTCAAAAATTGAAAAGTGCTTTTTGTCGCATTTCTGAGCAAAATTTGGTCCAATATACCATGTCCATGCATTTCCCCACTCATTTGAGTAATTTTTCATGAAAAAAACAAGGTTTCATGATTGGTCAAAATTTTCACCAAAACGACATACCGCGGGGTCTACGCGTTTTTCTGATTTGGGTCAAAAATTGAAAAGTGCTTTTTGTCGCATTTCTGAGCAAAATTTGGTCCAATGTACCATGTCCATGCATTTCCCCACTCATTTGAGTAATTTTTCATGAAAAAAACAAGGTTTCATGATTGGTCAAAATTTTCACCAAAACGACATACCGCGGGTCTACGCGTTTTTCTGATTTGGGTCAAAAATTGAAAAGTGCTTTTTGTCGCATTTCTGAGCAAAATTTGGTCCAATATACCATGTCCATGCATTTGCCCACTCATTTGAGTAATTTTTCATGAAAAAAAACAAGGTTTCATGATTGGTCAAAATTTTCACCAAAACGACATACCGCGGGTCTAGGCGTTTTTCTGATTTGGGTCAAAAATTGAAAAGTGCTTTTTGTCGCTTTTCGGAGCAAAATTTGGTCCAATATACCATGTCCATGCATTTCCCCACTCATTTGAGTAATTTTTCTTGAAAAAACTAGGTTTCATGATTGGTCAAAATTTTCACCAAAACGACATACGCGTCTACGCGTTTTTCTGATTTGGGTCAAAAATTGAAAAGTGCTTTTTGTCGCATTTTTGAGCTAAATTTGGTCCAATATACCATATCCATGCATATCCCCACTTATTCTAGTAATTTTTCATGAAAAAAACAAGAATTCATGATTGGTCAAACTTTTCACCAAAACGACATACCGCGGGTCTACGCGTTTTTCTGATTCGGGTCAAAAATTGAAAAGAGCTTTTTGTCGCATTTCTGAGCAAAATTTGGTCCAATGTACCATGTCCATGCATTTCCCCACTCATTTGAGTAATTTTTCATGAAAAAAACAAGGTTTCATGATTGGTCAAAATTTTCACCAAAACGACATACCGCGGGTCTACGCGTTTTTCTGATTTGGGTCAAAAATTGAAAAGTGCTTTTTGTCGCATTTCTGAGCAAAATTTGGTCCAATATACCATGTCCATGCATTTCCCCACTCATTTGATTAATTTTTCATGAAAAAAACAAGGTTTCATGATTGGTCAAAATTTTCACCAAAACGACATACCGCGGGTCTAGGCGTTTTTCTGATTTGGGTCAAAAATTGAAAAGTGCTTTTTGTCGCTTTTCGGAGCAAAATTTGGTCCAATATACCATGTCCATGCATTTCCCCACTCATTTGAGTAATTTTTCATGAAAAAACTAGGTTTCATGATTGGTCAAAATTTTCACCAAAACGACATACGCGTCTACGCGTTTTTCTGATTTGGGTCAAAAATTGAAAAGTGCTTTTTGTCGCATTTTTGAGCTAAATTTGGTCCAATATACCATATCCATGCATATCCCCACTTATTCTAGTAATTTTTCATGAAAAAAACAAGAATTCATGATTGGTCAAACTTTTCACCAAAACGACATACCGCGGGTCTACGCGTTTTTCTGATTCGGGTCAAAAATTGAAAAGAGCTTTTTGTCGCATTTCTGAGCAAAATTTGGTCCAATGTACCATGTCCATGCATTTCCCCACTCATTTGAGTAATTTTTCATGAAAAAAACAAGGTTTCATGATTGGTCAAAATTTTCACCAAAACGACATACCGCGGGTCTACGCGTTTTTCTGATTTGGGTCAAAAATTGAAAAGTGCTTTTTGTCGCATTTCTGAGCAAAATTTGGTCCAATATACCATGTCCATGCATTTCCCCACTCATTTGAGTAATTTTTCATGAAAAAAACAAGGTTTCATGATTGGTCAAAATTTTCACCAAAACGACATACCGCGGGGTCTACGCGTTTTTCTGATTTGGGTCAAAAATTGAAAAGTGCTTTTTGTCGCATTTCTGAGCAAAATTTGGTCCAATGTACCATGTCCATGCATTTCCCCACTCATTTGAGTAATTTTTCATGAAAAAAACAAGGTTTCATGATTGGTCAAAATTTTCACCAAAACGACATACCGCGGGTCTACGCGTTTTTCTGATTTGGGTCAAAATTGAAAAGTGCTTTTTGACGCTTTTTTGAGCAAAATTTGGTCCAATATACCATGTCCATGCATTTCCCCACTCATTTGAGTAATTTTTCATGAAAAAAACAAGGTGTCATGATTGGTCAAAATTTTCACCAAAACGACATACCGCGGGTCTACGCGTTTTTCTGATTTGGGTCAAAAATTGAAAAGTGCTTTTTGTCGCATTTCTGAGCAAAATTTGGTCCAATATACCATGTCCATGCATTTGCCCACTCATTTGAGTAATTTTTCATGAAAAAAAACAAGGTTTCATGATTGGTCAAAATTTTCACCAAAACGACATACCGCGGGTCTAGGCTTTTTTCTGATTTGGGTCAAAAATTGAAAAGTGCTTTTTGTCGCTTTTCGGAGCAAAATTTGGTCCAATATACCATGTCCATGCATTTCCCCACTCATTTGAGTAATTTTTCATGAAAAAACTAGGTTTCATGATTGGTCAAAATTTTCACCAAAACGACATACGCGTCTACGCGTTTTTCTGATTTGGGTCAAAAATTGAAAAGTGCTTTTTGTCGCATTTTTGAGCTAAATTTGGTCCAATATACCATATCCATGCATATCCCCACTTATTCTAGTAATTTTTCATGAAAAAAACAAGAATTCATGATTGGTCAAACTTTTCACCAAAACGACATACCGCGGGTCTACGCGTTTTTCTGATTCGGGTCAAAAATTGAAAAGAGCTTTTTGTCGCATTTCTGAGCAAAATTTGGTCCAATATACCATGTCCATGCATTTCCCCACTCATTTGATTAATTTTTCATGAAAAAAACAAGGTTTCATGATTGGTCAAAATTTTCACCAAAACGACATACCGCGGGTCTAGGCGTTTTTCTGATTTGGGTCAAAAATTGAAAAGTGCTTTTTGTCGCTTTTCGGAGCAAAATTTGGTCCAATATACCATGTCCATGCATTTCCCCACTCATTTGAGTAATTTTTCATGAAAAAACTAGGTTTCATGATTGGTCAAAATTTTCACCAAAACGACATACGCGTCTACGCGTTTTTCTGATTTGGGTCAAAAATTGAAAAGTGCTTTTTGTCGCATTTTTGAGCTAAATTTGGTCCAATATACCATATCCATGCATATCCCCACTTATTCTAGTAATTTTTCATGAAAAAAACAAGAATTCATGATTGGTCAAACTTTTCACCAAAACGACATACCGCGGGTCTACGCGTTTTTCTGATTCGGGTCAAAAATTGAAAAGAGCTTTTTGTCGCATTTCTGAGCAAAATTTGGTCCAATGTACCATGTCCATGCATTTCCCCACTCATTTGAGTAATTTTTCATGAAAAAAACAAGGTTTCATGATTGGTCAAAATTTTCACCAAAACGACATACCGCGGGTCTACGCGTTTTTCTGATTTGGGTCAAAAATTGAAAAGTGCTTTTTGTCGCATTTCTGAGCAAAATTTGGTCCAATATACCATGTCCATGCATTTCCCCACTCATTTGATTAATTTTTCATGAAAAAAACAAGGTTTCATGATTGGTCAAAATTTTCACCAAAACGACATACCGCGGGTCTAGGCGTTTTTCTGATTTGGGTCAAAAATTGAAAAGTGCTTTTTGTCGCATTTCTGAGCAAAATTTGGTCCATTATACCATGTCCATGCATTTCCCCACTCATTTGAGTAATTTTTCATGAAAAAAACAAGGTTTCATGATTGGTCAAAATTTTCACCAAAACGACATACCGCGGGGTCTACGCGTTTTTCTGATTTGGGTCAAAAATTGAAAAGTGCTTTTTGTCGCATTTCTGAGCAAAATTTGGTCCAATGTACTATGTCCATGCATTTCCCCACTCATTTGAGTAATTTTTCATGAAAAAAACAAGGTTTCATGATTGGTCAAAATTTTCACCAAAACGACATACCGCGGGTCTACGCGTTTTTCTGATTTGGGTCAAAATTGAAAAGTGCTTTTTGACGCTTTTTTGAGCAAAATTTGGTCCAATATACCATGTCCATGCATTTCCCCACTCATTTGAGTAATTTTTCATGAAAAAAACAAGGTGTCATGATTGGTCAAAATTTTCACCAAAACGACATACCGCGGGTCTACGCGTTTTTCTGATTTGGGTCAAAAATTGAAAAGTGCTTTTTGTCGCATTTCTGAGCAAAATTTGGTCCAATATACCATGTCCATGCATTTGCCCACTCATTTGAGTAATTTTTCATGAAAAAAAACAAGGTTTCATGATTGGTCAAAATTTTCACCAAAACGACATACCGCGGGTCTAGGCGTTTTTCTGATTTGGGTCAAAAATTGAAAAGTGCTTTTTGTCGCTTTTCGGAGCAAAATTTGTTCCAATATACCATGTCCATGCATTTCCCCACTCATTTGAGTAATTTTTCATGAAAAAAACAAGGTTTCATGATTGGTCAAAATTTTCACCAAAACGACATACCGCGCGTCTACGCGTTTTTCTGATTTGGGTCAAAAATTGAAAAGTGCTTTTTGTCGCATTTCTGAGCAAAATTTGGTCCAATATACCATGTCCATGCATTTCCCCACTCATTTGAGTAATTTTTCATGAAAAAGCAAGGTTTAATGATTGGTCAAAATTTTCACCAAAACGACATACCGCGGGTCTACGCGTTTTTCTGATTTGGGTCAAAAATTGAAAAGTGCTTTTTGTCGCATTTTTGAGCTAAATTTGGTCCAATATACCATATCCATGCATTTCCCCACTTATTCCAGTAATTTTTCATGAAAAAAACAAGAATTCATGATTGTTCAAACTTTTCACCAAAACGACATACCACGGGTCTACGCGTTTTTCTGATTTGGGTCAAAAATTTAAAAGTGCTTTTTGTTGCATTTCTGAGCAAAATTTGGTCCAATATACCATGTCCATGCATTTCCCTACTCATTTGAGTAATTTTTCATGAAAAAAACAAGGTTTCATGATTGGTCAAAATTTTCACCAAAATGACATACCGCGGGTCTACGCGTTTTTCTGATTTGGGTCAAAAATTGAAAAGTGCTTTTTGTCGCATTTCTGAGCAAAATTTGGTCCAATATACCATGTCCATGCATTTCCCCACTCATTTGAGTAATTTTTCATGAAAAAAAACAAGGTTTTATGATTGGTCAAAATTTTCACCAAAACGACATACCGCGGGTCTACGCGTTTTTCTGATTTGGGTCAAAAATTGAAAAGTGCTTTTTGTCGCATTTCTGAGCAAAATTTGGTCCAATATACCATGTCCATGCGTTCCCCCACTCATTTGAGTAATTTTTCATGAAAAAAACAAGGTTTCATGATTGGTCAACATTTTCACCAAAACGACATACCACGGGTCTACGCGTTTTTCTGATTTGGGTCAAAAATTGAAAAGTGCTTTTTGTCGCATTTCTGAGCAAAATTTGGTCCAATATACCATGTCCATGCATTTCCCCACTCATTTGAGTAATTTTTCATGAAAAAAACAAGGTTTCATGATTGGTCAAAATTTTCACCAAAACGACATACCGCGGGTCTAGGCGTTTTTCTGATTTGGGTCAAAAATTGAAAAGTGCTTTTTGTCGCTTTTCGGAGCAAAATTTGGTCCAATATACCCTGTCCATGCATTTCCCCACTCATTTGAGTAATTTTTCATGAAAAAACTAGGTTTCATGATTGGTCAAAATTTTCACCAAAACGACATACGCGTCTACGCGTTTTTCTGATTTGGGTCAAAAATTGAAAAGTCCTTTTTGTCGCTTTTTTGAGCAAAATTTGGTCCAATATACCATGTCCATGCATTTCCCCACTCATTTGAGTAATTTTTCATGAAAAAAACAAGGTTTTATGATTGGTCAAAATTTTCACCAAAACGACATACCGCGGGTCTACGCGTTTTTCTGATTTGGGTCAAAAATTGAAAAGTCCTTTTTGTCGCTTTTTTGAGCAAAATTTGGTCCAATATACCATGTCCATGCATTTCCCCACTCATTTGAGTAATTTTACATGAAAAAAACAAGGTTTCATGATTGGTCAAAATTTTCACCAAAACGACATACCGCGGGTCTACGCATTTTTCTGATTTGGGTCAAAAATTGAAAAGTCCTTTTTGTCGCTTTTTTGAGCAAAATTTGTTCCAATATACCATGTCCATGCATTTCCCCACTCATTTGAGTAATTTTTCATGAAAAAAACAAGGTTTCATGATTGGTCAAAATTTTCACCAAAACGACATACCGCGGGTCTACGCGTTTTTCTGATTTGGGTCAAAAATTTAAAAGTGCTTTTTGTCACATTTCTGAGCGAAATTTGGTCCAATATACCATGTCCATGCATTTCCCCACTCATTTGAGTAATTTTTCATGAAAAAAGCAAGGTTTAATGATTGGTCAAAATTTTCACCAAAACGACATACCGCGGGTCTACGCGTTTTTCTGATTTGGGTCAAAAATTTAAAAGTGCTTTTTGTCACATTTCTGAGCAAAATTTGGTCCAATATACCATGTCCATGCATTTCCCCACTCATTTGAGTAATTTTTCATGAAAAAAACAAGGTTTCATGATTGGTCAAAATTTTCACCAAAACGACATACCGCGGGTCTACGCGTTTTTCTGATTTGGGTCAAAAATTTAAAAGTGCTTTTTGTCACATTTCTGAGCAAAATTTGGTCCAATATACCATGTCCATGCATTTCCCTACTCATTTGAGTAATTTTTCATGAAAAAAACAAGGTTTCATGATTGGTCAAAATTTTCACCAAAACGACATAGCGCGGGTCTACGCGTTTTTCTTATTTGGGTCAAAAATTGAAAAGTGCTTTTTGTCGCATTTCTGAGCAAAATTTGGTCCAATATACCATGTCCATGCATTTCCCCACTCATTTGAGTAATTTTTCATGAAAAAAACAAGGTTTCATGATTGGTCAAAATTTTCACCAAAACGACATACCGCGGGTCTACGCGTTTTTCTGATTTGGGTCAAACATTGAAAAGTCCTTTTTGTCGCTTTTTTGAGCAAAATTTGTTCCAATATACCATGTCCATGCATTTCCCCACTCATTTGAGTAATTTTTCATGAAAAAAACCAAGGTTTTATGATTGGTCAAAATTTTCACCAAAACGACATACCGCAGGTCTACGCGTTTTTCTGATTTGGGTCAAAAATTGAAAAGTGCTTTTTGACGCTTTTTTGAGCAAAATTTGGTCCAATATACCATGTCCATGCATTTCCCCACTCATTTGAGTAATTTTTCATGAAAAAAACAAGGTTTCATGATTGGTCAAAATTTTCACCAAAACGACTAAGCGCGGGTCTACGCGTTTTTCTGATTTGGGTCAAAAATTGAAAAGTGCTTTTTGTCGCATTTCTGAGCAAAATTTGGTCCAATATACCATGTCCATGCATTTCCCCACTCATTTGAGTAATTTTTCATGAAAAAAACAAGGTTTCATGATTGGTCAAAATTTTCACCAAAACGACATAGCGCGGGTCTACGCGTTTTTCTGATATGGGTAAAACATTGAAAAGTGCTTTTTGTCGCATTTCTGAGCAAAATTTGGTCCAATATACCATGTCCATGCATTTCCCCACTCATTTGAGTAATTTTTCATGAAAAAAAACAAGGTTTCATGATTGGTCAAAATTTTCACCAAAACGACATACCGCGGGTCTACGCGTTTTTCTGATTTGGGTCAAAAGTTGAAAAGTGCTTTTTGTCGCATTTCTGAGCAAAATTTGGTCCAATATACCATGTCCATGCATTTCCCCACTCATTTGAGTAATTTTTCATGAAAAAAACAAGGTTTCATGATTGGTCAAAATTTTCACCAAAACGACATACCGCGGGTCTACGCGTTTTTCTGATTTGGGTCAAAAATTGAAAAGTGCTTTTTGTCGCATTTCTGAGAAAAATTTGGTCCAAAATACCATGTCCATGCATTTCCCCACTCATTTGAGTAATTTTTCATGAAAAAAACAAGGTTTCATGATTGGTCAAAATTTTCACCAAAACGACATACCGCGGGTCTACGCGTTTTTCTGATTTGGGTCAAAAATTGAAAAGTGCTTTTTGTCGCATTTCTGAGCAAAATTTGGTCCAAAATACCATGTCCATGCATTTCCCCACTCATTTGAGTAATTTTTCATGAAAAAAACAAGGTTTCATGATTGGTCAAAATTTTCACCAAAACGACATACCGCGGGTCTACGCGTTTTTCTGATTTGGGTCAACAATTGAAAAGTGCTTTTTGTCACATTTCTGAGCAAAATTTGGTCCAATATACCATGTCCATGCATTTCCCCACTCGTTTGAGTAATTTTTCATGAAAAAAAACAAGGTTTCATGATTGGTCAAAATTTTCACCAAAACGACATACCGCGGGTCTACGCGTTTTTCTGATTTGGGTCAACAATTGAAAAGTGCTTTTTGTCGCATTTCTGAGCAAAATTTGGTCCAATATACCATGTCCATGCATTTCCCCACTCATTTGAGTAATTTTTCATGAAAAAAACAAGGTTTTATGATTGGTCAAAATTTTCACCAAAACGACATACCGCGGGTCTACGCGTTTTTCTGATTTGGGTCAAAAATTGAAAAGTGCTTTTTGTCACATTTCTGAGCAAAATTTGGTCCAATATACCATGTCCATGCATTTCCCCACTCATTTGAGTAATTTTTCATGAAAAAAACAAGGTTTCATGATTGGTCAAAATTTTCACCAAAACGACATACCGCGGGTCTACGCGTTTTTCTGATTTGGGTCAAAAATTGAAAAGTCCTTTTTGTCGCATTTTTGAGCAAAATTTGGTCCAATATACCATGTCCATGCATTTCCCCACTCATTTGAGTAATTTTTCATGAAAAAAACAAGGTGTCATGATTGGTCAAAATTTTCACCAAAACGACATACCGCGGGTCTACGCGTTTTTCTGATTTGGGTCAAAAATTGAAAAGTGCTTTTTGTCGCATTTCTGAGCAAAATTTGGTCCAATATACCATGTCCATGCATTTGCCCACTCATTTGAGTAATTTTTCATGAAAAAAAACAAGGTTTCATGATTGGTCAAAATTTTCACCAAAACGACATACCGCGGGTCTAGGCGTTTTTCTGATTTGGGTCAAAAATTGAAAAGTGCTTTTTGTCGCTTTTCGGAGCAAAATTTGGTCCAATATACCATGTCCATGCATTTCCCCACTCATTTGAGTAATTTTTCATGAAAAAACTAGGTTTCATGATTGGTCAAAATTTTCACCAAAACGACATACGCGTCTACGCGTTTTTCTGATTTGGGTCAAAAATTGAAAAGTGCTTTTTGTCGCATTTTTGAGCTAAATTTGGTCCAATATACCATATCCATGCATATCCCCACTTATTCTAGTAATTTTTCATGAAAAAAACAAGAATTCATGATTGGTCAAACTTTTCACCAAAACGACATACCGCGGGTCTACGCGTTTTTCTGATTCGGGTCAAAAATTGAAAAGAGCTTTTTGTCGCATTTCTGAGCAAAATTTGGTCCAATATACCATGTCCATGCATTTCCCCACTCATTTGATTAATTTTTCATGAAAAAAACAAGATTTCATGATTGGTCAAAATTTTCACCAAAACGACATACCGCGGGTCTAGGCGTTTTTCTGATTTGGGTCAAAAATTGAAAAGTGCTTTTTGTCGCTTTTCGGAGCAAAATTTGGTCCAATATACCATGTCCATGCATTTCCCCACTCATTTGAGTAATTTTTCATGAAAAAACTAGGTTTCATGATTGGTCAAAATTTTCACCAAAACGACATACGCGTCTACGCGTTTTTCTGATTTGGGTCAAAAATTGAAAAGTGCTTTTTGTCGCATTTTTGAGCTAAATTTGGTCCAATATACCATATCCATGCATATCCCCACTTATTCTAGTAATTTTTCATGAAAAAAACAAGAATTCATGATTGGTCAAACTTTTCACCAAAACGACATACCGCGGGTCTACGCGTTTTTCTGATTCGGGTCAAAAATTGAAAAGAGCTTTTTGTCGCATTTCTGAGCAAAATTTGGTCCAATGTACCATGTCCATGCATTTCCCCACTCATTTGAGTAATTTTTCATGAAAAAAACAAGGTTTCATGATTGGTCAAAATTTTCACCAAAACGACATACCGCGGGTCTACGCGTTTTTCTGATTTGGGTCAAAAATTGAAAAGTGCTTTTTGTCGCATTTCTGAGCAAAATTTGGTCCAATATACCATGTCCATGCATTTCCCCACTCATTTGATTAATTTTTCATGAAAAAAACAAGGTTTCATGATTGGTCAAAATTTTCACCAAAACGACATACCGCGGGTCTAGGCGTTTTTCTGATTTGGGTCAAAAATTGAAAAGTGCTTTTTGTCGCATTTCTGAGCAAAATTTGGTCCAATATACCATGTCCATGCATTTCCCCACTCATTTGAGTAATTTTTCATGAAAAAAACAAGGTTTCATGATTGGTCAAAATTTTCACCAAAACGACATACCGCGGGGTCTACGCGTTTTTCTGATTTGGGTCAAAAATTGAAAAGTGCTTTTTGTCGCATTTCTGAGCAAAATTTGGTCCAATGTACTATGTCCATGCATTTCCCCACTCATTTGAGTAATTTTTCATGAAAAAAACAAGGTTTCATGATTGGTCAAAATTTTCACCAAAACGACATACCGCGGGTCTACGCGTTTTTCTGATTTGGGTCAAAATTGAAAAGTGCTTTTTGACGCTTTTTTGAGCAAAATTTGGTCCAATATACCATGTCCATGCATTTCCCCACTCATTTGAGTAATTTTTCATGAAAAAAACAAGGTGTCATGATTGGTCAAAATTTTCACCAAAACGACATACCGCGGGTCTACGCGTTTTTCTGATTTGGGTCAAAAATTGAAAAGTGCTTTTTGTCGCATTTCTGAGCAAAATTTGGTCCAATATACCATGTCCATGCATTTGCCCACTCATTTGAGTAATTTTTCATGAAAAAAAACAAGGTTTCATGATTGGTCAAAATTTTCACCAAAACGACATACCGCGGGTCTAGGCGTTTTTCTGATTTGGGTCAAAAATTGAAAAGTGCTTTTTGTCGCTTTTCGGAGCAAAATTTGGTCCAATATACCATGTCCATGCATTTCCCCACTCATTTGAGTAATTTTTCATGAAAAAACTAGGTTTCATGATTGGTCAAAATTTTCACCAAAACGACATACGCGTCTACGCGTTTTTCTGATTTGGGTCAAAAATTGAAAAGTGCTTTTTGTCGCATTTTTGAGCTAAATTTGGTCCAATATACCATATCCATGCATATCCCCACTTATTCTAGTAATTTTTCATGAAAAAAACAAGAATTCATGATTGGTCAAACTTTTCACCAAAACGACATACCACGGGTCTACGCGTTTTTCTGATTTGGGTCAAAAATTTAAAAGTGCTTTTTGTTGCATTTCTGAGCAAAATTTGTTCCAATATACCATGTCCATGCATTTCCCCACTCATTTGAGTAATTTTTCATGAAAAAAACAAGGTTTCATGATTGGTCAAAATTTTCACCAAAACGACATACCGCGGGTCTACGCGTTTTTCTGATTTGGGTCAAAAATTGAAAAGTGCTTTTTGTCGCATTTCTGAGCAAAATTTGGTCCAATATACCATGTCCATGCATTTCCCCACTCATTTGAGTAATTTTTCATGAAAAAGCAAGGTTTAATGATTGGTCAAAATTTTCACCAAAACGACATACCGCGGGTCTACGCGTTTTTCTGATTTGGGTCAAAAATTGAAAAGTGCTTTTTGTCGCATTTTTGAGCTAAATTTGGTCCAATATACCATATCCATGCATTTCCCCACTTATTCCAGTAATTTTTCATGAAAAAAACAAGAATTCATGATTGTTCAAACTTTTCACCAAAACGACATACCACGGGTCTACGCGTTTTTCTGATTTGGGTCAAAAATTTAAAAGTGCTTTTTGTTGCATTTCTGAGCAAAATTTGGTCCAATATACCATGTCCATGCATTTCCCTACTCATTTGAGTAATTTTTCATGAAAAAAACAAGGTTTCATGATTGGTCAAAATTTTCACCAAAATGACATACCGCGGGTCTACGCGTTTTTCTGATTTGGGTCAAAAATTGAAAAGTGCTTTTTGTCGCATTTCTGAGCAAAATTTGGTCCAATATACCATGTCCATGCATTTCCCCACTCATTTGAGTAATTTTTCATGAAAAAAAACAAGGTTTTATGATTGGTCAAAATTTTCACCAAAACGACATACCGCGGGTCTACGCGTTTTTCTGATTTGGGTCAAAAATTGAAAAGTGCTTTTTGTCGCATTTCTGAGCAAAATTTGGTCCAATATACCATGTCCATGCGTTCCCCCACTCATTTGAGTAATTTTTCATGAAAAAAACAAGGTTTCATGATTGGTCAACATTTTCACCAAAACGACATACCACGGGTCTACGCGTTTTTCTGATTTGGGTCAAAAATTGAAAAGTGCTTTTTGTCGCATTTCTGAGCAAAATTTGGTCCAATATACCATGTCCATGCATTTCCCCACTCATTTGAGTAATTTTTCATAAAAAAAACAAGGTTTCATGATTGGTCAAAATTTTCACCAAAACGACATACCGCGGGTCTAGGCGTTTTTCTGATTTGGGTCAAAAATTGAAAAGTGCTTTTTGTCGCTTTTCGGAGCAAAATTTGGTCCAATATACCCTGTCCATGCATTTCCCCACTCATTTGAGTAATTTTTCATGAAAAAACTAGGTTTCATGATTGGTCAAAATTTTCACCAAAACGACATACGCGTCTACGCGTTTTTCTGATTTGGGTCAAAAATTGAAAAGTGCTTTTTGTCGCATTTTTGAGCTAAATTTGGTCCAATATACCATATCCATGCATTTCCCCACTTATTCTAGTAATTTTTCATGAAAAAAACAAGAATTCATGATTGGTCAAACTTTTCACCAAAACGACATACCACGGGTCTACGCGTTTTTCTGATTTGGGTCAAAAATTTAAAAGTGCTTTTTGTTGCATTTCTGAGCAAAATTTGGTCCAATATACCATGTCCATGCATTTCCCCACTCATTTGAGTAATTTTTCATGAAAAACACAAGGTTTCATGATTGGTCAAAATTTTCACCAAAACGACATATCGCGGGTCTACGCGTTTTTCTGATTTGGGTCAAAAATTGAAAAGTGCTTTTTGTCGCATTTTTTTGTCGCATTTTTTGTCGCATTTTTGTCGCATTTTTGAGCAAAATTTGTTCCAATATACCATGTCCGTGCATTTCCCCACTCATTTGAGTAATTTTTCATGAAAAAAACAAGGTTTCATGATTGGTCAAAATTTTCACCAAAACGACATACCGCGGGTCTACGCGTTTTTCTGATTTGGGTCAAAAATTGAAAAGTCCTTTTTGTCGCTTTTTTGAGCAAAATTTGGTCCAATATACCATGTCCATGCATTTCCCCACTCATTTGAGTAATTTTTCATGAAAAAAACAAGGTTTTATGATTGGTCAAAATTTTCACCAAAACGACATACCGCGGGTCTACGCGTTTTTCTGATTTGGGTCAAAAATTGAAAAGTCCTTTTTGTCGCTTTTTTGAGCAAAATTTGGTCCAATATACCATGTCCATGCATTTCCCCACTCATTTGAGTAATTTTACATGAAAAAAACAAGGTTTCATGATTGGTCAAAATTTTCACCAAAACGACATACCGCGGGTCTACGCATTTTTCTGATTTGGGTCAAAAATTGAAAAGTCCTTTTTGTCGCTTTTTTGAGCAAAATTTGTTCCAATATACCATGTCCATGCATTTCCCCACTCATTTGAGTAATTTTTCATGAAAAAAACAAGGTTTCATGATTGGTCAAAATTTTCACCAAAACGACATACCGCGGGTCTACGCGTTTTTCTGATTTGGGTCAAAAATTTAAAAGTGCTTTTTGTCACATTTCTGAGCGAAATTTGGTCCAATATACCATGTCCATGCATTTCCCCACTCATTTGAGTAATTTTTCATGAAAAAAGCAAGGTTTAATGATTGGTCAAAATTTTCACCAAAACGACATACCGCGGGTCTACGCGTTTTTCTGATTTGGGTCAAAAATTTAAAAGTGCTTTTTGTCACATTTCTGAGCAAAATTTGGTCCAATATACCATGTCCATGCATTTCCCCACTCATTTGAGTAATTTTTCATGAAAAAAACAAGGTTTCATGATTGGTCAAAATTTTCACCAAAACGACATACCGCGGGTCTACGCGTTTTTCTGATTTGGGTCAAAAATTTAAAAGTGCTTTTTGTCACATTTCTGAGCAAAATTTGGTCCAATATACCATGTCCATGCATTTCCCTACTCATTTGAGTAATTTTTCATGAAAAAAACAAGGTTTCATGATTGGTCAAAATTTTCACCAAAACGACATAGCGCGGGTCTACGCGTTTTTCTTATTTGGGTCAAAAATTGAAAAGTGCTTTTTGTCGCATTTCTGAGCAAAATTTGGTCCAATATACCATGTCCATGCATTTCCCCACTCATTTGAGTAATTTTTCATGAAAAAAACAAGGTTTCATGATTGGTCAAAATTTTCACCAAAACGACATACCGCGGGTCTACGCGTTTTTCTGATATGGGTAAAACATTGAAAAGTGCTTTTTGTCGCATTTCTGAGCAAAATTTGGTCCAATATACCATGTCCATGCATTTCCCCACTCATTTGAGTAATTTTTCATGAAAAAAAACAAGGTTTCATGATTGGTCAAAATTTTCACCAAAACGACATACCGCGGGTCTACGCGTTTTTCTGATTTGGGTCAAAAGTTGAAAAGTGCTTTTTGTCGCATTTCTGAGCAAAATTTGGTCCAATATACCATGTCCATGCATTTCCCCACTCATTTGAGTAATTTTTCATGAAAAAAACAAGGTTTCATGATTGGTCAAAATTTTCACCAAAACGACATACCGCGGGTCTACGCGTTTTTCTGATTTGGGTCAAAAATTGAAAAGTGCTTTTTGTCGCATTTCTGAGCAAAATTTGGTCCAAAATACCATGTCCATGCATTTCCCCACTCATTTGAGTAATTTTTCATGAAAAAAACAAGGTTTCATGATTGGTCAAAATTTTCACCAAAACGACATACCGCGGGTCTACGCGTTTTTCTGATTTGGGTCAAAAATTGAAAAGTGCTTTTTGTCGCATTTCTGAGCAAAATTTGGTCCAAAATACCATGTCCATGCATTTCCCCACTCATTTGAGTAATTTTTCATGAAAAAAACAAGGTTTCATGATTGGTCAAAATTTTCACCAAAACGACATACCGCGGGTCTACGCGTTTTTCTGATTTGGGTCAAAAATTGAAAAGTGCTTTTTGTCGCATTTCTGAGCAAAATTTGGTCCAATATACCATGTCTATGCATTTCCCCACTCATTTGAGTAATTTTTCATGAAAAAAACAAGGTTTTATGATTGGTCAAAATTTTCACCAAAACGTCATACCGCAGGTCTACGCGTTTTTCTGATTTGGGTCAACAATTGAAAAGTGCTTTTTGTCACATTTCTGAGCAAAATTTGGTCCAATATACCATGTCCATGCATTTCCCCACTCGTTTGAGTAATTTTTCATGAAAAAAACAAGGTTTCATGATTGGTCAAAATTTTCACCAAAACGACATACCGCGGGTCTACGCGTTTTTCTGATTTGGGTCAACAATTGAAAAGTGCTTTTTGTCGCATTTCTGAGCAAAATTTGGTCCAATATACCATGTCCATGCATTTCCCCACTCATTTGAGTAATTTTTCATGAAAAAAACAAGGTTTTATGATTGGTCAAAATTTTCACCAAAACGACATACCGCGGGTCTACGCGTTTTTCTGATTTGGGTCAAAAATTGAAAAGTGCTTTTTGTCACATTTCTGAGCAAAATTTGGTCCAATATACCATGTCCATGCATTTCCCCACTCATTTGAGTAATTTTTCATGAAAAAAACAAGGTTTCATGATTGGTCAAAATTTTCACCAAAACGACATACCGCGGGTCTACGCGTTTTTCTGATTTGGGTCAAAAATTGAAAAGTCCTTTTTGTCGCATTTTTGAGCAAAATTTGGTCCAATATACCATGTCCATGCATTTCCCCACTCATTTGAGTAATTTTTCATGAAAAAAACAAGGTTTCATGATTGGTGAAAGATTTCACCAAAACGACATAGCGCGGGTCTATGCGTTTTTCTGATTTGGGTAAAAAAGTTGAAAAGTGCTTTTTGTCGCATTTCTGAGCAAAATTTGGTCCAATATACCATGTCCATGCATTTCCCCACTCATTTGAGCAATTTTTCATGAAAAAAACAAGGTTTCATGATTGGTCAAAATTTTCACCAAAACGACATACCGCGGGTCTACGCGTTTTTCTGATTTGGGTCAAAAATTGAAAAGTGCTTTTTGTCGCATTTCTGAGCAAAATTTGGTCCAATATAACATGTCCATGCATTTCCCCACTCATTTGAGTAATTTTTCATGAAAAAAACAAGGTTTCATGATTGTTCAAAATTTTCACCAAAACGACATACCGCGGGTCTACGCGTTTTTCTGATTTGGGTCAATAATTGAAAAGTGCTTTTTGTCGCATTTCTGAGCAAAATTTGGTCCAATATACCATGTCCATGCATTTCCCCACTCATTTGAGTAATTTTTCATGAAAAAAACAAGGTTTCATGATTGGTCAAAATTTTCACCAAAACGACATACCGCGGGTCTACGCGTTTTTCTGATTTGGGTCAAAAATTGAAAAGTGCTTTTTGTCGCATTTCTGAGCAAAATTTGGTCCAATATACCATGTCCATGCATTTCCCCACTCATTTGAGTAATTTTTCATGAAAAAAACAAGGTTTTATGATTGGTCAAAATTTTCACCAAAACGACATACCGCAGGTCTACGCGTTTTTCTGATTTGGGTCAACAATTGAAAAGTGCTTTTTGTCACATTTCTGAGCAAAATTTGGTCCAATATACCATGTCCATGCATTTCCCCACTCATTTGAGTAATTTTTCATGAAAAAAACAAGGTGTCATGATTGGTCAAAATTTTCACCAAAACGACATACCGCGGGTCTAGGCGTTTTTCTGATTTGGGTCAAAAATTGAAAAGTGCTTTTTGTCGCATTTCTGAGCAAAATTTGGTCCAATATACCATGTCCATGAATTTCCCCACTCATTTAAGTAATTTTTCATGAAAAAAACAAGGTGTCATGATTGGTCAAAATTTTCACCAAAACGACATACCGCGGGTCTAGGCGTTTTTCTGATTTGGGTCAAAAATTGAAAAGTGCTTTTTGTCGCATTTCGGAGCAAAATTTGGTCCAATATACCATGTCCATGCATTTCCCCACTCATTTGAGTAATTTTTCATGAAAAAAACAAGGTTTCATGATTGGTCAAAATTTTCACCAAAACGACATACCGCGGGTCTACGCGTTTTTCTGATTTGGGTCAAAATTGAAAAGTGCTTTTTGACGCTTTTTTGAGCAAAATTTGGTCCAATATACCATGTCCATGCATTTCCCCACTCATTTGAGTAATTTTTCATGAAAAAAACAAGGTGTCATGATTGGTCAAAATTTTCACCAAAACGACATACCGCGGGTCTACGCGTTTTTCTGATTTGGGTCAAAAATTGAAAAGTGCTTTTTGTCGCATTTCTGAGCAAAATTTGGTCCAATATACCATGTCCATGCATTTGCCCACTCATTTGAGTAATTTTTCATGAAAAAAAACAAGGTTTCATGATTGGTCAAAATTTTCACCAAAACGACATACCGCGGGTCTAGGCGTTTTTCTGATTTGGGTCAAAAATTGAAAAGTGCTTTTTGTCGCTTTTCGGAGCAAAATTTGGTCCAATATACCATGTCCATGCATTTCCCCACTCATTTGAGTAATTTTTCATGAAAAAACTAGGTTTCATGATTGGTCAAAATTTTCACCAAAACGACATACGCGTCTACGCGTTTTTCTGATTTGGGTCAAAAATTGAAAAGTGCTTTTTGTCGCATTTTTGAGCTAAATTTGGTCCAATATACCATATCCATGCATATCCCCACTTATTCTAGTAATTTTTCATGAAAAAAACAAGAATTCATGATTGGTCAAACTTTTCACCAAAACGACATACCACGGGTCTACGCGTTTTTCTGATTTGGGTCAAAAATTTAAAAGTGCTTTTTGTTGCATTTCTGAGCAAAATTTGTTCCAATATACCATGTCCATGCATTTCCCCACTCATTTGAGTAATTTTTCATGAAAAAAACAAGGTTTCATGATTGGTCAAAATTTTCACCAAAACGACATACCGCGGGTCTACGCGTTTTTCTGATTTGGGTCAAAAATTGAAAAGTGCTTTTTGTCGCATTTCTGAGCAAAATTTGGTCCAATATACCATGTCCATGCATTTCCCCACTCATTTGAGTAATTTTTCATGAAAAAGCAAGGTTTAATGATTGGTCAAAATTTTCACCAAAACGACATACCGCGGGTCTACGCGTTTTTCTGATTTGGGTCAAAAATTGAAAAGTGCTTTTTGTCGCATTTTTGAGCTAAATTTGGTCCAATATACCATATCCATGCATTTCCCCACTTATTCCAGTAATTTTTCATGAAAAAAACAAGAATTCATGATTGGTCAAACTTTTCACCAAAACGACATACCACGGGTCTACGCGTTTTTCTGATTTGGGTCAAAAATTTAAAAGTGCTTTTTGTTGCATTTCTGAGCAAAATTTGGTCCAATATACCATGTCCATGCATTTCCCTACTCATTTGAGTAATTTTTCATGAAAAAAACAAGGTTTCATGATTGGTCAAAATTTTCACCAAAATGACATACCGCGGGTCTACGCGTTTTTCTGATTTGGGTCAAAAATTGAAAAGTGCTTTTTGTCGCATTTCTGAGCAAAATTTGGTCCAATATACCATGTCCATGCATTTCCCCACTCATTTGAGTAATTTTTCATGAAAAAAAACAAGGTTTTATGATTGGTCAAAAATTTCACCAAAACGACATACCGCGGGTCTACGCGTTTTTCTGATTTGGGTCAAAAATTGAAAAGTGCTTTTTGTCGCATTTCTGAGCAAAATTTGGTCCAATATACCATGTCCATGCGTTCCCCCACTCATTTGAGTAATTTTTCATGAAAAAAACAAGGTTTCATGATTGGTCAACAATTTCACCAAAACGACATACCACGGGTCTACGCGTTTTTCTGATTTGGGTCAAAAATTGAAAAGTGCTTTTTGTCGCATTTCTGAGCAAAATTTGGTCCAATATACCATGTCCATGCATTTCCCCACTCATTTGAGTAATTTTTCATGAAAAAAACAAGGTTTCATGATTGGTCAAAATTTTCACCAAAACGACATACCGCGGGTCTAGGCGTTTTTCTGATTTGGGTCAAAAATTGAAAAGTGCTTTTTGTCGCTTTTCGGAGCAAAATTTGGTCCAATATACCATGTCCATGCATTTCCCCACTCATTTGAGTAATTTTTCATGAAAAAACTAGGTTTCATGATTGGTCAAAATTTTCACCAAAACGACATACGCGTCTACGCGTTTTTCTGATTTGGGTCAAAAATTGAAAAGTGCTTTTTGTCGCATTTTTGAGCTAAATTTGGTCCAATATACCATATCCATGCATTTCCCCACTTATTCTAGTAATTTTTCATGAAAAAAACAAGAATTCATGATTGGTCAAACTTTTCACCAAAACGACATACCACGGGTCTACGCGTTTTTCTGATTTGGGTCAAAAATTTAAAAGTGCTTTTTGTTGCATTTCTGAGCAAAATTTGGTCCAATATACCATGTCCATGCATTTCCCCACTCATTTGAGTAATTTTTCATGAAAAACACAAGGTTTCATGATTGGTCAAAATTTTCACCAAAACGACATATCGCGGGTCTACGCGTTTTTCTGATTTGGGTCAAAAATTGAAAAGTGCTTTTTGTCGCATTTTTTTGTCGCATTTTTTGTCGCATTTTTGTCGCATTTTTGAGCAAAATTTGTTCCAATATACCATGTCCGTGCATTTCCCCACTCATTTGAGTAATTTTTCATGAAAAAAACAAGGTTTCATGATTGGTCAAAATTTTCACCAAAACGACATACCGCGGGTCTACGCGTTTTTCTGATTTGGGTCAAAAATTGAAAAGTCCTTTTTGTCGCTTTTTTGAGCAAAATTTGGTCCAATATACCATGTCCATGCATTTCCCCACTCATTTGAGTAATTTTTCATGAAAAAAACAAGGTTTTATCATTGGTCAAAATTTTCACCAAAACGACATACCGCGGGTCTACGCGTTTTTCTGATTTGGGTCAAAAATTGAAAAGTCCTTTTTGTCGCTTTTTTGAGCAAAATTTGGTCCAATATACCATGTCCATGCGTTTCCCCACTCATTTGAGTAATTTTACATGAAAAAAACAAGGTTTCATGATTGGTCAAAATTTTCACCAAAACGACATACCGCGGGTCTACGCATTTTTCTGATTTGGGTCAAAAATTGAAAAGTCCTTTTTGTCGCTTTTTTGAGCAAAATTTGTTCCAATATACCATGTCCGTGCATTTCCCCACTCATTTGAGTAATTTTTCATGAAAAAAACAAGGTTTCATGATTGGTCAAAATTTTCACCAAAACGACATACCGCGGGTCTACGCGTTTTTCTGATTTGGGTCAAAAATTGAAAAGTCCTTTTTGTCGCTTTTTTGAGCAAAATTTGGTCCAATATACCATGTCCATGCATTTCCCCACTCATTTGAGTAATTTTTCATGAAAAAAACAAGGTTTTATCATTGGTCAAAATTTTCACCAAAACGACATACCGCGGGTCTACGCGTTTTTCTGATTTGGGTCAAAAATTGAAAAGTCCTTTTTGTCGCTTTTTTGAGCAAAATTTGGTCCAATATACCATGTCCATGCGTTTCCCCACTCATTTGAGTAATTTTACATGAAAAAAACAAGGTTTCATGATTGGTCAAAATTTTCACCAAAACGACATACCGCGGGTCTACGCATTTTTCTGATTTGGGTCAAAAATTGAAAAGTCCTTTTTGTCGCATTTCTGAGCAAAATTTGGTCCAATATACCATGTCCATGCATTTCCCCACTCATTTGAGTAATTTTTCATGAAAAAAACAAGGTTTCATGATTGGTCAAAATTTTCACCAAAACGACATACCGCGGGTCTACGCGTTTTTCTGATTTGGGTCAAAAATTGAAAAGTGCTTTTTGTCGCATTTCTGAGCAAAATTTGGTCCAATATACCATGTCCATGCATTTCCCCACTCATTTGAGTAATTTTTCATGAAAAAAACAAGGTTTTATGATTGGTCAAAATTTTCACCAAAACGACATACCGCGGGTCTACGCGTTTTTCTGATTTGGGTCAACAATTGAAAAGTGCTTTTTGTCACATTTCTGAGCAAAATTTGGTCCAATATACCATGTCCATGCATTTCCCCACTCGTTTGAGTAATTTTTCATGAAAAAAACAAGGTTTCATGATTGGTCAAAATTTTCACCAAAACGACATACCGCGGGTCTACGCGTTTTTCTGATTTGGGTCAACAATTGAAAAGTGCTTTTTGTCGCATTTCTGAGCAAAATTTGGTCCAATATACCATGTCCATGCATTTCCCCACTCATTTGAGTAATTTTTCATGAAAAAAACAAGGTTTCATGATTGGTCAAAATTTTCACCAAAACGACTAAGCGCGGGTCTACGCGTTTTTCTGATTTGGGTCAAAAATTGAAAAGTGCTTTTTGTCGCATTTTTGAGCAAAATTTGGTCCAATATACCATGTCCATGCATTTCCCCACTCATTTGAGTAATTTTTCATGAAAAAAACAAGGTTTCATGATTGGTCAAAATTTTCACCAAAACGACATACCGCGGGTCTACGCGTTTTTCTGATTTGGGTCAAAAATTGAAAAGTGCTTTTTGTCGCATTTTTGAGCAAAATTTGGTCCAATATACCATGTCCATGCATTTCCCCACTCATTTGAGTAATTTTTCATGAAAAAAACAAGGTTTCGTGATTGGTCAAAATTTTCACCAAAACGACATACCGCGGGTCTACGCGTTTTTCTGATTTGGGTCAAAAATTGAAAAGTGCTTTTTGTCGCATTTCTGAGCAAAATTTGGTCCAATATACCATGTCCATGCATTTCCCCACTCATTTGAGTAGTTTTTCATGAAAAAAACAAGGTTTCATGATTGGTCAAAATTTTCACCAAAACGACATACCGCGGGTCTACGCGTTTTTCTGATTTGGGTCAAAAATTGAAAAGTGCTTTTTGTCGCATTTCTGAGCAAAATTTGGTCCAATATACCATGTCCATGCATTTCCCCACTCATTTGAGTAATTTTTCATGAAAAAAACAAGGTTTCATGATTGTTCAAAATTTTCACCAAAACGACATACCGCGGGTCTACGCGTTTTTCTGATTTGGGTCAATAATTGAAAAGTGCTTTTTGTCGCATTTCTGAGCAAAATTTGGTCCAATATACCATGTCCATGCATTTCCCCACTCATTTGAGTAGTTTTTCATGAAAAAAACAAGGTTTCATGATTGTTCAAAATTTTCACCAAAAGGACATACCGCGGGTCTACGCGTTTTTCTGATTTGGGTCAATAATTGAAAAGTGCTTTTTGTCGCATTTCTGCGCAAAATTTGGTCCAATATACCATGTCCATGCATTTCCCCACTCATTTGAGTAATTTTTCATGAAAAAAACAAGGTTTCATGATTGGTCAAAATTTTCACCAAAACGACATACCGCGGGTCTGCGCGTTTTTCTGATTTGGGTCAAAAATTGAAAAGTGCTTTTTGTCGCATTTCTGAGCAAAATTTGGTCCAATATACCATGTCCATGCATTTCCCCACTCATTTGAGTAATTTTTCATGAAAAAAACAAGGTTTCATGATTGGTCAAAATTTTCACCAAAACGACATACCGCGGGGTCTACGCGTTTTTCTGATTTGGGTCAAAATTGAAAAGTGCTTTTTGACGCTTTTTTGAGCAAAATTTGGTCCAATATACCATGTCCATGCATTTCCCCACTCATTTGAGTAATTTTTCATGAAAAAAACAAGGTGTCATGATTGATCAAAATTTTCACCAAAACGACATACCGCGGGTCTACGCGTTTTTCTGATTTGGGTCAAAAATTGAAAAGTGCTTTTTGTCGCATTTCTGAGCAAAATTTGGTCCAATATACCATGTCCATGGATTTCCCCACTCATTTGAGTAATTTTTCATGAAAAAAAACAAGGTTTCATGATTGGTCAAAATTTTCACCAAAACGACATACCGCGGGTCTACGCGTTTTTCTGATTTGGGTCAAAAATTGAAAAGTGCTTTTTGTCGCATTTCTGAGCAAAATTTGGTCCAATATACCATGTCCATGCATTTCCCCACTCATTTGAGTAATTTTTCATGAAAAAAACAAGGTTTTATGATTGGTCAAAATTTTCACCAAAACGACATACCGCAGGTCTACGCGTTTTTCTGATTTGGGTCAACAATTGAAAAGTGCTTTTTGTCGCATTTCTGAGCAAAATTTGGTCCAATATACCATGTCCATGCATTTCCCCACTCATTTGAGTAATTTTTCATGAAAAAAACAAGGTTTTATGATTGGTCAAAATTTTCACCAAAACGACATACCGCGGGTCTACGCGTTTTTCTGATTTGGGTCAACAATTGAAAAGTGCTTTTTGTCGCATTTCTGAGCAAAATTTGGTCCAATATACCATGTCCATGCATTTCCCCACTCATTTGAGTAATTTTTCATGAAAAAAACAAGGTTTTATGATTGGTCAAAATTTTCACCAAAACGACATACCGCGGGTCTACGCGTTTTTCTGATTTGGGTCAAAAATTGAAAAGTGCTTTTTGTCACATTTCTGAGCAAAATTTGGTCCAATATACCATGTCCATGCATTTCCCCACTCATTTGAGTAATTTTTCATGAAAAAAAACAAGGTTTCATGATTGGTCAAAATTTTCACCAAAACGACATACCGCGGGTCTACGCGTTTTTCTGATTTGGGTCAAAAATTGAAAAGTGCTTTTTGTAGCATTTCTGAGCAAAATTTTGTCCAATTTTCCATGTCCATGCATTTCCCCACTCATTTGAGTAATTTTTCATGAAAAAAACAAGGTTTCATGATTGGTCAAAATTTTCACCATAACGACATACCGCGGGTCTACACGTTTTTCTGATTTGGGTCAAAAATTGAAAAGTGCTTTTTGTCACATTTTTGAGCAAAATTTGGTCCAATATACCATGTCCATGCATTTCCCCACTCATTTGAGTAATTTTTCATGAAAAAAACAAGGTTTCATGATTGGTCAAAATTTTCACCAAAACGACATACCGCGGGTCTACGCGTTTTTCTGATTTGGGTCAAAAATTGAAAAGTGCTTTTTGTCGCATTTCTGAGCAAAATTTGGTCCAATATACCATGTCCATGCATTTCCCCACTCATTTGAGTAATTTTTCATGAAAAAAAACAAGGTTTCATGATTGGTCAAAATTTTCACCAAAACGACATACCGCGGGTCTACGCGTTTTTCTGATTTGGGTCAAAAATTGAAAAGTGCTTTTTGTAGCATTTCTGAGCAAAATTTTGTCCAATTTTCCATGTCCATGCATTTCCCCACTCATTTGAGTAATTTTTCATGAAAAAAACAAGGTTTCATGATTGGTCAAAATTTTCACCAAAACGACATACCGCGGGTCTACACGTTTTTCTGATTTGGGTCAAAAATTGAAAAGTGCTTTTTGTCACATTTTTGAGCAAAATTTGGTCCAATATACCATGTCCATGCATTTCCCCACTCATTTGAGTAATTTTTCATGAAAAAAACAAGGTTTCATGATTGGTCAAAATTTTCACCAAAACGACATACCGCGGGTCTACGCGTTTTTCTGATTTGGGTCAAAAATTGAAAAGTGCTTTTTGTCGCATTTCTGAGCAAAATTTGGTCCAATATACCATGTCCATGCATTTCCCCACTCATTTGAGTAATTTTTCATGAAAAAAACAAGGTTTTATGATTGGTCAAAATTTTCACCAAAACGACATACCGCAGGTCTACGCGTTTTTCTGATTTGGGTCAACAATTGAAAAGTGCTTTTTGTCGCATTTCTGAGCAAAATTTGGTCCAATATACCATGTCCATGCATTTCCCCACTCATTTGAGTAATTTTTCATGAAAAAAACAAGGTTTTATGATTGGTCAAAATTTTCACCAAAACGAAATACCGCGGGTCTACGCGTTTTTCTGATTTGGGTCAAAAATTGAAAAGTGCTTTTTGTCACATTTCTGAGCAAAATTTGGTCCAATATACCATGTCCATGCATTTCCCCACTCATTTGAGTAGTTTTTCATGAAAAAAACAAGGTTTCATGATTGGTCAAAATTTTCACCAAAACGACATACCGCGGGTCTACGCGTTTTTCTGATTTGGGTCAAAAATTGAAAAGTGCTTTTTGTAGCATTTCTGAGCAAAATTTTGTCCAATATACCATGTCCATGCATTTCCCCACTCATTTGAGTAATTTTTCATGAAAAAAACAAGGTTTCATGATTGGTCAAAATTTTCACCAAAACGACATACCGCGGGTCTACGCGTTTTTCTGATTTGGGTAAAAAATTGAAAAGTGCTTTTTGTCGCATTTCTGAGCAAAATTTGGTCCAATATACCATGTCCATGCATTTCCCCACTCATTTGAGTAATTTTTCATGAAAAAAACAAGGTTTCATGATTGGTCAAAATTTTCACCAAAACGACATACCGCGGGTCTACGCGTTTTTCTGATTTGGGTCAAAAATTGAAAAGTGCTTTTTGTCGCATTTCTGAGCAAAATTTGGTCCAATATACCATGTCCATGCATTTCCCCACTCATTTGAGTAGTTTTTCATGAAAAAAACAAGGTTTCATGATTGGTCAAAATTTTCACCAAAACGACATACCGCGGGTCTACGCGTTTTTCTGATTTGGGTCAAAAATTGAAAAGTGCTTTTTGTCGCATTTCTGAGCAAAATTTGGTCCAATATACCATGTCCATGCATTTCCCCACTCATTTGAGTAATTTTTCATGAAAAAAACAAGGTTTTATGATTGGTCAAAATTTTCACCAAAACGACATACCGCAGGTCTACGCGTTTTTCTGATTTGGGTCAACAATTGAAAAGTGCTTTTTGTCGCATTTCTGAGCAAAATTTGGTCCAATATACCATGTCCATGCATTTCCCCACTCATTTGAGTAATTTTTCATGAAAAAAACAAGGTTTTATGATTGGTCAAAATTTTCACCAAAACGAAATACCGCGGGTCTACGCGTTTTTCTGATTTGGGTCAAAAATTGAAAAGTGCTTTTTGTCACATTTCTGAGCAAAATTTGGTCCAATATACCATGTCCATGCATTTCCCCACTCATTTGAGTAATTTTTCATGAAAAAAACAAGGTTTCATGATTGGTCAAAATTTTCACCAAAACGACATACCGCGGGTCTACGCGTTTTTCTGATTTGGGTCAAAAATTGAAAAGTGCTTTTTGTAGCATTTCTGAGCAAAATTTTGTCCAATATACCATGTCCATGCATTTCCCCACTCATTTGAGTAATTTTTCATGAAAAAAACAAGGTTTCATGATTGGTCAAAATTTTCACCAAAACGACATACCGCGGGTCTACGCGTTTTTCTGATTTGGGTAAAAAATTGAAAAGTGCTTTTTGTCGCATTTCTGAGCAAAATTTGGTCCAATATACCATGTCCATGCATTTCCCCACTCATTTGAGTAATTTTTCATGAAAAAAACAAGGTTTCATGATTGGTCAAAATTTTCACCAAAACGACATACCGCGGGTCTACGCGTTTTTCTGATTTGGGTCAAAAATTGAAAAGTGCTTTTTGTCGCATTTCTGAGCAAAATTTGGTCCAATATACCATGTCCATGCATTTCCCCACTCATTTGAGTTATTTTTCATGAAAAAAACAAGGTTTCATGATTGGTCAAAATTTTCACCAAAACGACATACCGCGGGTCTACGCGTTTTTCTGATTTGGGTCAAAAATTGAAAAGTGCTTTTTGTCGCATTTCTGAGCAAAATTTGGTCCAATATACCATGTCCATGCATTTCCCCACTCATTTGAGTAATTTTTCATGAAAAAAACAAGGTTTTATGATTGGTCAAAATTTTCACCAAAACGACATACCGCAGGTCTACGCGTTTTTCTGATTTGGGTCAACAATTGAAAAGTGCTTTTTGTCACATTTCTGAGCAAAATTTGGTCCAATATACCATGTCCATGCATTTCCCCACTCGTTTGAGTAATTTTTCATGAAAAAAACAAGGTTTCATGATTGGTCAAAATTTTCACCAAAACGACATACCGCGGGTCTACGCGTTTTTCTGATTTGGGTCAAAAATTGAACAGTGCTTTTTGTCGCATTTCTGAGCAAAATTTGGTCCAATATACCATGTCCATGCATTTCCCCACTCATTTGAGTAATTTTTCATGAAAAAAACAAGGTTTTATGATTGGTCAAAATTTTCACCAAAACGACATACCGCAGGTCTACGCGTTTTTCTGATTTGGGTCAACAATTGAAAAGTGCTTTTTGTCGCATTTCTGAGCAAAATTTGGTCCAATATACCATGTCCATGCATTTCCCCACTCATTTGAGTAATTTTTCATGAAAAAAACAAGGTTTTATGATTGGTCAAAATTTTCACCAAAACGACATACCGCGGGTCTACGCGTTTTTCTGATTTGGGTCAAAAATTGAAAAGTGCTTTTTGTCACATTTCTGAGCAAAATTTGGTCCAATATACCATGTCCATGCATTTCCCCACTCATTTGAGTAATTTTTCATGAAAAAAAACAAGGTTTCATGATTGGTCAAAATTTTCACCAAAACGACATACCGCGGGTCTACGCGTTTTTCTGATTTGGGTCAAAAATTGAAAAGTGCTTTTTGTAGCATTTCTGAGCAAAATTTTGTCCAATTTTCCATGTCCATGCATTTCCCCACTCATTTGAGTAATTTTTCATGAAAAAAACAAGGTTTCATGATTGGTCAAAATTTTCACCAAAACGACATACCGCGGGTCTACACGTTTTTCTGATTTGGGTCAAAAATTGAAAAGTGCTTTTTGTCACATTTTTGAGCAAAATTTGGTCCAATATACCATGTCCATGCATTTCCCCACTCATTTGAGTAATTTTTCATGAAAAAAACAAGGTTTCATGATTGGTCAAAATTTTCACCAAAACGACATACCGCGGGTCTACGCGTTTTTCTGATTTGGGTCAAAAATTGAAAAGTGCTTTTTGTCGCATTTCTGAGCAAAATTTGGTCCAATATACCATGTCCATGCATTTCCCCACTCATTTGAGTAATTTTTCATGAAAAAAACAAGGTTTTATGATTGGTCAAAATTTTCACCAAAACGACATACCGCAGGTCTACGCGTTTTTCTGATTTGGGTCAACAATTGAAAAGTGCTTTTTGTCGCATTTCTGAGCAAAATTTGGTCCAATATACCATGTCCATGCATTTCCCCACTCATTTGAGTAATTTTTCATGAAAAAAACAAGGTTTTATGATTGGTCAAAATTTTCACCAAAACGAAATACCGCGGGTCTACGCGTTTTTCTGATTTGGGTCAAAAATTGAAAAGTGCTTTTTGTCACATTTCTGAGCAAAATTTGGTCCAATATACCATGTCCATGCATTTCCCCACTCATTTGAGTAATTTTTCATGAAAAAAACAAGGTTTCATGATTGGTCAAAATTTTCACCAAAACGACATACCGCGGGTCTACGCGTTTTTCTGATTTGGGTCAAAAATTGAAAAGTGCTTTTTGTAGCATTTCTGAGCAAAATTTTGTCCAATATACCATGTCCATGCATTTCCCCACTCATTTGAGTAATTTTTCATGAAAAAAAACAAGGTTTCATGATTGGTCAAAATTTTCACCAAAACGACATACCGCGGGTCTACGCGTTTTTCTGATTTGGGTAAAAAATTGAAAAGTGCTTTTTGTCGCATTTCTGAGCAAAATTTGGTCCAATATACCATGTCCATGCATTTCCCCACTCATTTGAGTAATTTTTCATGAAAAAAACAAGGTTTCATGATTGGTCAAAATTTTCACCAAAACGACATACCGCGGGTCTACGCGTTTTTCTGATTTGGGTCAAAAATTGAAAAGTGCTTTTTGTCGCATTTCTGAGCAAAATTTGGTCCAATATACCATGTCCATGCATTTCCCCACTCATTTGAGTAGTTTTTCATGAAAAAAACAAGGTTTCATGATTGGTCAAAATTTTCACCAAAACGACATACCGCGGGTCTACGCGTTTTTCTGATTTGGGTCAAAAATTGAAAAGTGCTTTTTGTAGCATTTCTGAGCAAAATTTTGTCCAATATACCATGTCCATGCATTTCCCCACTCATTTGAGTAATTTTTCATGAAAAAAACAAGGTTTCATGATTGGTCAAAATTTTCACCAAAACGACATACCGCGGGTCTACGCGTTTTTCTGATTTGGGTAAAAAATTGAAAAGTGCTTTTTGTCGCATTTCTGAGCAAAATTTGGTCCAATATACCATGTCCATGCATTTCCCCACTCATTTGAGTAATTTTTCATGAAAAAAACAAGGTTTCATGATTGGTCAAAATTTTCACCAAAACGACATACCGCGGGTCTACGCGTTTTTCTGATTTGGGTCAAAAATTGAAAAGTGCTTTTTGTCGCATTTCTGAGCAAAATTTGGTCCAATATACCATGTCCATGCATTTCCCCACTCATTTGAGTAGTTTTTCATGAAAAAAACAAGGTTTCATGATTGGTCAAAATTTTCACCAAAACGACATACCGCGGGTCTACGCGTTTTTCTGATTTGGGTCAAAAATTGAAAAGTGCTTTTTGTCGCATTTCTGAGCAAAATTTGGTCCAATATACCATGTCCATGCATTTCCCCACTCATTTGATTAATTTTTCATGAAAAAAACAAGGTTTCATGATTGGTCAAAATTTTCACCAAAACGTCATACCGCGGGTCTAGGCGTTTTTCTGATTTGGGTCAAAAATTGAAAAGTGCTTTTTGTCGCATTTCTGAGCAAAATTTGGTCCAATATACCATGTCCATGCATTTCCCCACTCATTTGAGTAATTTTTCATGAAAAAAACAAGGTTTCATGATTGGTCAAAATTTTCACCAAAACGACATACCGCGGGTCTACGCGTTTTTCTGATTTGGGTAAAAAATTGAAAAGTGCTTTTTGTCGCATTTCTGAGCAAAATTTGGTCCAATATACCATGTCCATGCATTTCCCCACTCATTTGAGTAAATTTTCATGAAAAAAAACAAGGTTTCATGATTGGTCAAAATTTTCACCAAAACGACATACACGTCTACGCGTTTTTCTGATTTCGGTCAAAAATTGAAAAGTGCTTTTTGTCGCATTTTTGAGCTAAATTTGGTCCAATATACCATTTCCATGCATTTCCCCACTTATTCTAGTAATTTTTCATGAAAAAAACAAGAATTCATGATTGGTCAAACTTTTCACCAAAACGACATACCACGGGTCTACGCGTTTTTCTGATTTGGGTCAAAAATTTAAAAGTGCTTTTTGTTGCATTTCGGAGCAAAATTTGTTCCAATATACCATGTCCATGCATTTCCCCACTCATTTGAGTAATTTTTCATGAAAAAAAACAAGGTTTCATGATTGGTCAAAATTTTCACCAAAACGACATACCGCGGGTCTACGCGTTTTTCTGATTTGGGTCAAAAATTGAAAAGTGCTTTTTGTCGCATTTCTGAGCAAAATTTGGTCCAATATACCATGTCCATGCATTTCCCCACTCATTTGAGTAATTTTTCATGAAAAAAAACATGGTTTTATGATTGGTCAAAATTTTCACCAAAACGACATACCGCGGGTCTACGCGTTTTTCTGATTTGGGTCAAAAATTGAAAAGTGCTTTTTGTCGCATTTCTGAGCAAAATTTGGTCCAATATACCATGTCCATGCATTTCCCCACTCATTTGAGTAATTTTTCATGAAAAAAACAAGGTTTCATGATTGGTCAAAATTTTCACCAAAACGACATACTGCGGGTCTACACGTTTTTCTGATTTGGGTCAAAAATTGAAAAGTGCTTTTTGTCGCATTTCTGAGCAAAATTTGGTCCAATATACCATGTCCATGTTTTCCCCCACTCATTTGAGTAATTTTTCATGAAAAAAACAAGGTTTCATGATTGGTCAAAATTTTCACCAAAACGACATACCGCGGGTCTACGCGTTTTTCTGATTTGGGTCAAAAATTGAAAAGTGCTTTTTGTCGCATTTCTGAGCAAAATTTGGTCCAATATACCATGTCCATGCATTTCCCCACTCATTTGAGTAATTTTTCATGAAAAAAAACAAGGTTTCATGATTGGTCAAAATTTTCACCAAAACGACATACCGCGGGTCTACGCGTTTTTCTGATTTGGGTCAAAAATTGAAAAGTGCTTTTTGTCACATTTCTGAGCAAAATTTGGTCCAATATACCATGTCCATGCATTTCCCCACTCGTTTGAGTAATTTTTCATGAAAAAAACAAGGTTTCATGATTGGTCAAAATTTTCACCAAAACGACATACCGCGGGTCTACGCGTTTTTCTGATTTGGGTCAAAAATTGAACAGTGCTTTTTGTCGCATTTCTGAGCAAAATTTGGTCCAATATACCATGTCCATGCATTTCCCCACTCATTTGAGTAATTTTTCATGAAAAAAACAAGGTTTCATGATTGGTCAAAATTTTCACCAAAACGAAATACCGCGGGTCTACGCGTTTTTCTGATTTGGGTCAAAAATTGAAAAGTGCTTTTTGTCACATTTCTGAGCAAAATTTGGTCCAATATACCATGTCCATGCATTTCCCCACTCATTTGAGTAATTTTTCATGAAAAAAACAAGGTTTCATGATTGGTCAAAATTTTCACCAAAACGACATACCGCGGGTCTACGCGTTTTTCTGATTTGGGTCTAAAATTGAAAAGTGCTTTTTGTAGCATTTCTGAGCAAAATTTTGTCCAATATACCATGTCCATGCATTTCCCCACTCATTTGAGTAATTTTTCATGAAAAAAACAAGGTTTCATGATTGGTCAAAATTTTCACCAAAACGACATACCGCGGGTCTACGCGTTTTTCTGATTTGGGTAAAAAATTGAAAAGTGCTTTTTGTCGCATTTCTGAGCAAAATTTGGTCCAATATACCATGTCCATGCATTTCCCCACTCATTTGAGTAATTTTTCATGAAAAAAACAAGGTTTCATGATTGTTCAAAATTTTCACCAAAACGACATACCGCGGGTCTACGCGTTTTTCTGATTTGGGTCAATAATTGAAAAGTGCTTTTTGTCGCATTTCTGAGCAAAATTTGGTCCAATATACCATGTCCATGCATTTCCCCACTCATTTGAGTAATTTTTCATGAAAAAAACAAGGTTTCATGATTGGTCAAAATTTTCACCAAAACGACATACCGCGGGTCTACGCGTTTTTCTGATTTGGGTCAAAAATTGAAAAGTGCTTTTTGTCGCATTTCTGAGCAAAATTTGGTCCAATATACCATGTCCATGCATTTCCCCACTCATTTGATTAATTTTTCATGAAAAAAACAAGGTTTCATGATTGGTCAAAATTTTCACCAAAACGACATACCGCGGGTCTAGGCGTTTTTCTGATTTGGGTCAAAAATTGAAAAGTGCTTTTTGTCGCATTTCCGAGCAAAATTTGGTCCAATATACCATGTCCATGCATTTCCCCACTCATTTGAGTAATTTTTCATGAAAAAAACAAGGTTTCATGATTGGTCAAAATTTTCACCAAAACGACATACCGCGGGTCTACGCGTTTTTCTGATTTGGGTCAAAAATTGAAAAGTGCTTTTTGTCGCATTTCTGAGCAAAATTTGGTCCAATGTACCATGTCCATGCATTTCCCCACTCATTTGAGTAATTTTTCATGAAAAAAACAAGGTTTCATGATTGGTCAAAATTTTCACCAAAACGACATACCGCGGGTCTACGCGTTTTTCTGATTTGGGTCAAAAATTGAAAAGTGCTTTTTGTCGCATTTCCGAGCAAAATTTGGTCCAATATACCATGTCCATGCATTTCCCCACTCATTTGAGTAATTTTTCATGAAAAAAACAAGGTTTCATGATTGGTCAAAATTTTCACCAAAACGACATACCGCGGGTCTACGCGTTTTTCTGATTTGGGTCAAAAATTGAAAAGTGCTTTTTGTCGCATTTCTGAGCAAAATTTGGTCCAATGTACCATGTCCATGCATTTCCCCACTCATTTGAGTAATTTTTCATGAAAAAAACAAGGTTTCATGATTGGTCAAAATTTTCACCAAAACGACATACCGCGGGTCTACGCGTTTTTCTGATTTGGGTCAAAATTGAAAAGTGCTTTTTGACGCTTTTTTGAGCAAAATTTGGTCCAATATACCATGTCCATGCATTTCCCCACTCATTTGAGTAATTTTTCATGAAAAAAACAAGGTGTCATGATTGGTCAAAATTTTCACCAAAACGACATACCGCGGGTCTACGCGTTTTTCTGATTTGGGTCAAAAATTGAAAAGTGCTTTTTGTCGCATTTCTGAGCAAAATTTGGTCCAATATACCATGTCCATGCATTTCCCCACTCATTTGAGTAATTTTTCATGAAAAAAACAAGGTTTCATGATTGTTCAAAATTTTCACCAAAACGACATACCGCGGGTCTACGCGTTTTTCTGATTTGGGTCAATAATTGAAAAGTGCTTTTTGTCGCATTTCTGAGCAAAATTTGGTCCAATATACCATGTCCATGCATTTCCCCACTCATTTGAGTAATTTTTCATGAAAAAAAACAAGGTTTCATGATTGGTCAAAATTTTCACCAAAACGACATACCGCGGGTCTACGCGTTTTTCTGATTTGGGTCAAAAATTGAAAAGTGCTTTTTGTCGCATTTCTGAGCAAAATTTGGTCCAATATACCATGTCCATGCATTTCCCCACTCATTTGATTAATTTTTCATGAAAAAAACAAGGTTTCATGATTGGTCAAAATTTTCACCAAAACGACATACCGCGGGTCTAGGCGTTTTTCTGATTTGGGTCAAAAATTGAAAAGTGCTTTTTGTCGCATTTCCGAGCAAAATTTGGTCCAATATACCATGTCCATGCATTTCCCCACTCATTTGAGTAATTTTTCATGAAAAAAACAAGGTTTCATGATTGGTCAAAATTTTCACCAAAACGACATACCGCGGGTCTACGCGTTTTTCTGATTTGGGTCAAAAATTGAAAAGTGCTTTTTGTCGCATTTCTGAGCAAAATTTGGTCCAATGTACCATGTCCATGCATTTCCCCACTCATTTGAGTAATTTTTCATGAAAAAAAACAAGGTTTCATGATTGGTCAAAATTTTCACCAAAACGACATACCGCGGGTCTAGGCATTTTTCTGATTTGGGTCAAAAATTGAAAAGTGCTTTTTGTCGCTTTTCGGAGCAAAATTTGGTCCAATATACCATGTCCATGCATTTCCCCACTCATTTGAGTAATTTTTCATGAAAAAACTAGGTTTCATGATTGGTCAAAATTTTCACCAAAACGACATACGCGTCTACGCGTTTTTCTTATTTCGGTCAAAAATTGAAAAGTGCTTTTTGTCGCATTTTTGAGCTAAATTTGGTCCAATATACCATATCCATGCATTTCCCCACTTATTCTAGTAATTTTTCATGAAAAAAACAAGAATTCATGATTGGTCAAACTTTTCACCAAAACGACATACCACGGGTCTACGCGTTTTTCTGATTTGGGTCAAAAATTTAAAAGTGCTTTTTGTTGCATTTCTGAGCAAAATTTGTTCCAATATACCATGTCCATGCATTTCCCCACTCATTTGAGTAATTTTTCATGAAAAAAACAAGGTTTCATGATTGTTCAAAATTTTCACCAAAACGACATACCGCGGCTCTACGCGTTTTTCTGATTTGGGTCAAAAATTGAAAAGTGCTTTTTGTCGCATTTTTGAGCTAAATTTGCTCCAATATACCATATCCATGCATTTCCCCACTTATTCTAGTAATTTTTCATGAAAAAAACAAGAATTCATGATTGGTCAAACTTTTCACCAAAACGACATACCACGGGTCTACGCGTTTTTCTGATTTGGGTCAAAAATTTAAAAGTGCTTTTTGTTGCATTTCTGAGCAAAATTTGTTCCAATATACCATGTCCATGCATTTCCCCACTCATTTGAGTAATTTTTCATGAAAAAAACAAGGTTTCATGATTGGTCAAAATTTTCACCAAAACGACATACCGCGGGTCTACGCGTTTTTCTGATTTGGGTCAAAAATTGAAAAGTGCTTTTTGTCGCATTTCTGAGCAAAATTTGGTCCAATATACCATGTCCATGCATTTCCCCACTCATTTGAGTAATTTTTCATGAAAAAAACAAGGTTTCATGATTGGTCAAAATTTTCACCAAAATGACATACCGCGGGTCCACGCGTTTTTCTGATTTGGGTCAAAAATTGAAAAGTGCTTTTTGTCGCATTTCTGAGCAAAATTTGGTCCAATATACCATGTCCATGCATTTCCCCACTCATTTGAGTAATTTTTCATGAAAAAAAACATGGTTTTATGATTGGTCAAAATTTTCACCAAAACGACATACCGCGGGTCTACGCGTTTTTCTGATTTGGGTCAAAAATTGAAAAGTGCTTTTTGTCGCATTTCTGAGCAAAATTTGGTCCAATATACCATGTCCATGCATTTCCCCACTCATTTGAGTAATTTTTCATGAAAAAAACAAGGTTTCATGATTGGTCAAAATTTTCACCAAAACGACATACCGCGGGTCTACACGTTTTTCTGATTTGGGTCAAAAATTGAAAAGTGCTTTTTGTCGCATTTCTGAGCAAAATTTGGTCCAATATACCATGTCCATGTTTTCCCCCACTCATTTGAGTAATTTTTCATGAAAAAAACAAGGTTTCATGATTGGTCAAAATTTTCACCAAAACGACATACCGCGGGTCTACGCGTTTTTCTGATTTGGGTCAAAAATTGAAATCTGCTTTTTGTAGCATTTCTGAGCAAAATTTTGTCCAATATACCATGTCCATGCATTTCCCCACTCATTTGAGTAGTTTTTCATGAAAAAAACAAGGTTTCATGATTGGTCAAAATTTTCACCAAAACGACATACCGCGGGTCTACGCGTTTTTCTGATTTGGGTCAAAAATTGAAAAGTGCTTTTTGTCGCATTTCTGAGCAAAATTTGGTCCAATATACCATGTCCATGCATTTCCCCACTCATTTGAGTAATTTTTCATGAAAAAAAACAAGGTTTCATGATTGTTCAAAATTTTCACCAAAACGACAAACCGCGGGTCTACGCGTTTTTCTGATTTGGGTCAATAATTGAAAAGTGCTTTTTGTCGCATTTCTGAGCAAAATTTGGTCCAATATACCATGTCCATGCATTTCCCCACTCATTTGAGTAATTTTTCATGAAAAAAACAAGGTTTCATGATTGGTCAAAATTTTCACCAAAACGACATACCGCGGGTCTACGCGTTTTTCTGATTTGGGTCAAAAATTGAAAAGTGCTTTTTGTCGCATTTTTGAGCTAAATTTGGTCCAATATACCATATCCATGCATTTCCCCACTTATTCTAGTAATTTTTCATGAAAAAAACAAGAATTCATGATTGGTCAAACTTTTCACCAAAACGACATACCACGGGTCTACGCGTTTTTCTGATTTGGGTCAAAAATTTAAAAGTGCTTTTTGTTGCATTTCTGAGCAAAATTTGTTCCAATATACCATGTCCATGCATTTCCCCACTCATTTGAGTAATTTTTCATGAAAAAAACAAGGTTTCATGATTGGTCAAAATTTTCACCAAAACGACATACCGCGGGTCTACGCGTTTTTCTGATTTGGGTCAAAAATTGAAAAGTGCTTTTTGTCGCATTTCTGAGCAAAATTTGGTCCAATATACCATGTCCATGCATTTCCCCACTCATTTGAGTAATTTTTCATGAAAAAAACAAGGTTTCATGATTGGTCAAAATTTTCGCCAATATGACATACCGCGGGTCTACGCGTTTTTCTGATTTGGGTCAAAAATTGAAAAGTGCTTTTTGTCGCATTTCTGAGCAAAATTTGGTCCAATATACCATGTCCATGCATTTCCCCACTCATTTGAGTAATTTTTCATGAAAAAAACAAGGTTTCATGATTGGTCAAAATTTTCACCAAAACGACATAACGTGGGTCTACGCGTTTTTCTGATTTGGGTCAAAAATTGAAAAGTGCTTTTTGTAGCATTTCTGAGCAAAATTTTGTCCAATATACCATGTCCATGCATTTCCCCACTCATTTGAGTAATTTTTCATGAAAAAAACAAGGTTTCATGATTGGTCAAAATTTTCACCAAAACGACATACCGTGGGTCTACGCGTTTTTCTGATTTGGGTCAAAAATTGAAAAGTGCTTTTTGTAGCATTTCTGAGCAAAATTTTGTCCAATATACCATGTCCATGCATTTCCCCACTCATTTGAGTAATTTTTCATGAAAAAAACAAGGTTTCATGATTGGTCAAAATTTTCACCAAAACGACATACCGCGGGTCTACGCGTTTTTCTGATTTGGGTCAATAATTGAAAAGTGCTTTTTGTCGCATTTCTGAGCAAAATTTGGTCCAATATACCATGTCCATGCATTTCCCCACTCATTTGAGTAGTTTTTCATGAAAAAAACAAGGTTTCATGATTGGTCAAAATTTTCACCAAAACGACATACCGCGGGTCTACGCGTTTTTCTGATTTGGGTCAAAAATTGAAAAGTGCTTTTTGTCGCATTTCTGAGCAAAATTTGGTCCAATATACCATGTCCATGCATTTCCCCACTCATTTGAGTAATTTTTCATGAAAAAAACAAGGTTTCATGATTGTTCAAAATTTTCACCAAAACGACATACCGCGGGTCTACGCGTTTTTCTGATTTGGGTCAATAATTGAAAAGTGCTTTTTGTCGCATTTCTGAGCAAAATTTGGTCCAATATACCATGTCCATGCATTTCCCCACTCATTTGAGTAATTTTTCATGAAAAAAACAAGGTTTCATGATTGGTCAAAATTTTCACCAAAACGACATACCGCGGGTCTAGGCGTTTTTCTGATTTGGGTCAAAAATTGAAAAGTGCTTTTTGTCGCATTTTTGAGCAAAATTTGGTCCAATATACCATGTCCATGCATTTCCCCACTCATTTGAGTAATTTTTCATGAAAAAAAACAAGGTTTCATGATTGGTCAAAATTTTCACCAAAACGACATACCGCGGGTCTAGGCTTTTTCTGATTTGGGTCAAAAATTGAAAAGTGCTTTTTGTCGCTTTTCGGAGCAAAATTTGGTCCAATATACCATGTCCATGCATTTCCCCACTCATTTGAGTAATTTTTCATGAAAAAACTAGGTTTCATGATTGGTCAAAATTTTCACCAAAATGACATACGCGTCTATGCGTTTTTCTGATTTGGGTCAAAAATTGAAAAATGCTTTTTGTCGCATTTTTGAGCTAAATTTGGTCCAATATACCATATCCATGCATTTCCCCACTTATTCTAGTAATTTTTCATGAAAAAAACAAGAATTCATGATTGGTCAAACTTTTCACCAAAACGACATACCACGGGTCTACGCGTTTTTCTGATTTGGGTCAAAAATTTAAAAGTGCTTTTTGTTGCATTTCTGAGCAAAATTTGTTCCAATATACCATGTCCATGCATTTCCCCACTCATTTGAGTAATTTTTCATGAAAAAAACAAGGTTTCATGATTGGTCAAAATTTTCACCAAAACGACATACAGCGGGTCTACGCGTTTTTCTGATTTGGGTCAAAAATTGAAAAGTGCTTTTTGTCGCATTTTTGAGCTAAATTTGGTCCAATATACCATGTCCATGCATTTCCCCACTCATTTGAGTAATTTTTCATGAAAAAAACAAGGTTTCATGATTGGTCAAAATTTTCACCAAAACGACATACCGCGGGTCTACGCGTTTTTCTGATTTGGGTCAAAAATTGAAAAGTGCTTTTTGTCGCATTTCTGAGCAAAATTTGGTCCAATATACCATGTCCATGCATTTCCCCACTCATTTGAGTAATTTTTCATGAAAAAAACAAGGTTTCATGATTGGTCAAAATTTTCACCAAAATGACATACCGCGGGTCTACGCGTTTTTCTGATTTGGGTCAAAAATTGAAAAGTGCTTTTTGTCGCATTTCTGAGCAAAATTTGGTCCAATATACCATGTCCATGCATTTCCCCACTCATTTGAGTAATTTTTCATGAAAAAAAACAAGGTTTTATGATTGGTCAAAATTTTCACCAAAACGACATACCGCGGGTCTACGCGTTTTTCTGATTTGGGTCAAAAATTGAAAAGTGCTTTTTGTCGCATTTCTGAGCAAAATTTGGTCCAATATACCATGTCCATGCATTTCCCCACTCATTTGAGTAATTTTTCATGAAAAAAACAAGGTTTCATGATTGGTCAAAATTTTCACCAAAACGACATACCGCGGGTCTACACGTTTTTCTGATTTGGGTCAAAAATTGAAAAGTGCTTTTTGTCGCATTTCTGAGCAAAATTTGGTCAAATATACCATGTCCATGTTTTCCCCCACTCATTTGAGTAATTTTTCATGAAAAAAACAAGGTTTCATGATTGGTCAAAATTTTCACCAAAACGACATACCGCGGGTCTACGCGTTTTTCTGATTTGGGTCAAAAATTGAAAAGTGCTTTTTGTCGCATTTCTGAGCAAAATGTGGTCCAATATACCATGTCCATGCATTTCCCCACTCATTTGAGTAATTTTTCATGAAAAAAACAAGGTTTCATGATTGGTCAAAATTTTCACCAAAACGACATACCGCGGGTCTACGCGTTTTTCTGATTTGGGTCAATAATTGAAAAGTCCTTTTTGTCGCTTTTTTGAGCAAAATTTGGTCCAATATACCATGTCCATGCATTTCCCCACTCATTTGAGTAATTTTTCATGAAAAAGCAAGGTTTCATGATTGGTCAAAATTTTCACCAAAACGACATACCGCGGGTCTAGGCGTTTTTCTGATTTGGGTCAAAAATTGAAAAGTGCTTTTTGTCGCATTTCTGAGCAAAATTTGGTCCAATATACTATGTCCATGCATTTCCCCACTCATTTGAGTAATTTTTCATGAAAAAAACAAGGTTTCATGATTGGTCAAAATTTTCACCAAAACGACATACCGCGGGTCTACGCGTTTTTCTGATTTGGGTCAAAAATTGAAAAGTGCTTTTTGTCGCATTTCTGAGCAAAATTTGGTCCAATATACCATGTCCATGCATTTCCCCACTCATTTGAGTAATTTTTCATGAAAAAAAACAAGGTTTCATGATTGGTCAAAATTTTCACCAAAACGACATACCGCGGGTCTAGGCGTTTTTCTGATTTGGGTCAAAAATTGAAAAGTGCTTTTTGTCGCATTTCTGAGCAAAATTTGGTCCAATATACCATGTCCATGCATTTCCCCACTCATTTGAGTAATTTTTCATGAAAAAAAACAAGGTTTCATGATTGGTCAAAATTTTCACCAAAACGACATACGCGTCTACGCGTTTTTCTGATTTGGGTCAAAAATTGAAAAGTGCTTTTTGTCGCATTTTTGAGCTAAATTTGGTCCAATATACCATATCCATGCATTTCCCCACTTATTCTAGTAATTTTTCATGAAAAAAACAAGAATTCATGATTGGTCAAACTTTTCACCAAAACGACATACCACGGGTCTACGCGTTTTTCTGATTTGGGTAAAAAATTTAAAAGTGCTTTTTGTTGCATTTCTGAGCAAAATTTGGTCCAATATACCATGTCCATGCATTTCTCCACTCATTTGAGTAATTTTTCATGAAAAACACAAGGTTTCATGATTGGTCAAAATTTTCACCAAAACGACATATCGCGGGTCTACGCGTTTTTCTGATTTGGGTCAAAAATTGAAAAGTGCTTTTTGTCGCATTTTTTTGTCGCATTTTTTGTTGCATTTTTGTCGCATTTTTGAGCAAAATTTGTTCCAATATACCATGTCCGTGCATTTCCCCACTCATTTGAGTAATTTTTCATGAAAAAAACAAGGTTTCATGATTGGTCAAAATTTTCACCAAAACGACATACCGCGGGTCTACGCGTTTTTCTGATTTGGGTCAAAAATTGAAAAGTCCTTTTTGTCGCTTTTTTGAGCAAAATTTGGTCCAATATACCATGTCCATGCATTTCCCCACTCATTTGAGTAATTTTTCATGAAAAAAACAAGGTTTCATGATTGGTCAAAATTTTCACCAAAACGACATACCGCGGGTCTACGCGTTTTTCTGATTTGGGTCAAAAATTGAAAAGTCCTTTTTGTCGCTTTTTTGAGCAAAATTTGGTCCAATATACCATGTCCATGCATTTCCCCACTCATTTGAGTAATTTTTCATGAAAAAGCAAAGTTTAATGATTGGTCAAAATTTTCACCAAAACGACATACCGCGGGTCTACGCGTTTTTCTGATTTGGGTCAAAAATTGAAAAGTGATTTTGTCGCATTTCTGAGCAAAATTTGGTCCAATATACCATGTCCATGCATTTCCTCACTCATTTGAGTAATTTTTCATGAAAAAAAACAAGGTTTCATGATTGGTCAAAATTTTCACCAAAACGACATACCGCGGGTCTAGGCGTTTTTCTGATTTGGGTCAAAAATTGAAAAGTGCTTTTTGTCGCATTTCTGAGCAAAATTTGGTCCAATATACCATGTCCATGCATTTCCCCACTCATTTGAGTAATTTTTCATGAAAAAAACAAGGTTTCATGATTGGTCAAAATTTTCACCAAAACGACATACCGCGGGTCTACGCGTTTTTCTGATTTGGGTCAAAAATTGAAAAGTGCTTTTTGTCGCATTTCTGAGCAAAATTTGGTCCAATATACCATGTCCATGCATTTCCCCACTCATTTGAGTAATTTTTCATGAAAAAAAACAAGGTTTCATGATTGGTCAAAATTTTCACCAAAACGACATACCGCGGGTCTAGGCGTTTTTCTGATTTGGGTCAAAAATTGAAAAGTGCTTTTTGTCGCTTTTCGGAGCAAAATTTGTTCCAATATACCATGTCCATGCATTTCCCCACTCATTTGAGTAATTTTTCATGAAAAAACTAGGTTTCATGATTGGTCAAAATTTTCACCAAAACGACATACGCGTCTACGCGTTTTTCTGATTTGGGTCAAAAATTGAAAAGTGCTTTTTGTCGCATTTTTGAGCTAAATTTGGTCCAATATACCATATCCATGCATTTCCCCACTTATTCTAGTAATTTTTCATGAAAAAAACAAGAATTCATGATTGGTCAAACTTTTCACCAAAACGACATACCACGGGTCTACGCGTTTTTCTGATTTGGGTCAAAAATTTAAAAGTGCTTTTTGTTGCATTTCTGAGCAAAATTTGGTCCAATATACCATGTCCATGCATTTCTCCACTCATTTGAGTAATTTTTCATGAAAAACACAAGGTTTCATGATTGGTCAAAATTTTCACCAAAACGACATATCTCGGGTCTACGCGTTTTTCTGATTTGGGTCAAAAATTGAAAAGTGCTTTTTGTCGCATTTTTTTGTCGCATTTTTTGTTGCATTTTTGTCGCATTTTTGAGCAAAATTTGTTCCAATATACCATGTCCGTGCATTTCCCCACTCATTTGAGTAATTTTTCATGAAAAAAACAAGGTTTCATGATTGGTCAAAATTTTCACCAAAACGACATACCGCGGGTCTACGCGTTTTTCTGATTTGGGTCAAAAATTGAAAAGTCCTTTTTGTCGCTTTTTTGAGCAAAATTTGGTCCAATATACCATGTCCATGCATTTCCCCACTCATTTGAGTAATTTTTCATGAAAAAAACAAGGTTTCATGATTGGTCAAAATTTTCACCAAAACGACATACCGCGGGTCTACGCGTTTTTCTGATTTGGGTCAAAAATTGAAAAGTGCTTTTTGTCGCATTTCTGAGCAAAATTTGGTCCAATATACCATGTCCATGCATTTCCCCACTCATTTGAGTAATTTTTCATGAAAAAAACAAGGTTTCATGATTGGTCAAAATTTTCACCAAAATGACATACCGCGGGTCTACGCGTTTTTCTGATTTGGGTCAAAAATTGAAAAGTGCTTTTTGTCGCATTTCTGAGCAAAATTTGGTCCAATATACCATGTCCATGCATTTCCCCACTCATTTGAGTAATTTTTCATGAAAAAAAACAAGGTTTTATGATTGGTCAAAATTTTCACCAAAACGACATACCGCGGGTCTACGCGTTTTTCTGATTTGGGTCAAAAATTGAAAAGTGCTTTTTGTCGCATTTCTGAGCAAAATTTGGTCCAATATACCATGTCCATGCATTTCCCCACTCATTTGAGTAATTTTTCATGAAAAAAACAAGGTTTCATGATTGGTCAAAATTTTCACCAAAATGACATACCGCGGGTCTACGCGTTTTTCTGATTTGGGTCAAAAATTGAAAAGTGCTTTTTGTCGCATTTCTGAGCAAAATTTGGTCCAATATACCATGTCCATGCATTTCCCCACTCATTTGAGTAATTTTTCATGAAAAAAAACAAGGTTTTATGATTGGTCAAAATTTTCACCAAAACGACATACCGCGGGTCTACGCGTTTTTCTGATTTGGGTCAAAAATTGAAAAGTGCTTTTTGTCGCATTTCTGAGCAAAATTTGGTCCAATATACCATGTCCATGCATTTCCCCACTCATTTGAGTAATTTTTCATGAAAAAAACAAGGTTTCATGATTGGTCAAAATTTTCACCAAAACGACATACCGCGGGTCTACGCGTTTTTCTGATTTGGGTCAAAAATTGAAAAGTGCTTTTTGTCGCATTTCTGAGCAAAATTTGGTCCAATATACCATGTCCATGCATTTCCCCACTCATTTGAGTAATTTTTCATGAAAAAAACAAGGTTTCATGATTGGTCAAAATTTTCACCAAAACGACATACCGCGGGTCTACACGTTTTTCTGATTTGGGTCAAAAATTGAAAAGTGCTTTTTGTCGCATTTCTGAGCAAAATTTGGTCAAATATACCATGTCCATGTTTTCCCCCACTCATTTGAGTAATTTTTCATGAAAAAAACAAGGTTTCATGATTGGTCAAAATTTTCACCAAAACGACATACCGCGGGTCTACGCGTTTTTCTGATTTGGGTCAAAAATTGAAAAGTGCTTTTTGTCGCATTTCTGAGCAAAATTTGGTCCAATATACTATGTCCATGCATTTCCCCACTCATTTGAGTAATTTTTCATGAAAAAAACAAGGTTTCATGATTGGTCAAAATTTTCACCAAAACGACATACCGCGGGTCTACGCGTTTTTCTGATTTGGGTCAATAATTGAAAAGTCCTTTTTGTCGCTTTTTTGAGCAAAATTTGGTCCAATATACCATGTCCATGCATTTCCCCACTCATTTGAGTAATTTTTCATGAAAAAGCAAGGTTTAATGATTGGTCAAAATTTTCACCAAAACGACATACCGCGGGTCTACGCGTTTTTCTGATTTGGGTCAAAAATTGAAAAGTGCTTTTTGTCGCATTTCTGAGCAAAATTTGGTCCAATATACCATGTCCATGCATTTCCTCACTCATTTGAGTAATTTTTCATGAAAAAAAACAAGGTTTCATGATTGGTCAAAATTTTCACCAAAACGACATACCGCGGGTCTAGGCGTTTTTCTGATTTGGGTCAAAAATTGAAAAGTGCTTTTTGTCGCATTTCTGAGCAAAATTTGGTCCAATATACCATGTCCATGCATTTCCCCACTCATTTGAGTAATTTTTCATGAAAAAAAACAAGGTTTCATGATTGGTCAAAATTTTCACCAAAACGACATACCGCGGGTCTAGGCGTTTTTCTGATTTGGGTCAAAAATTGAAAAGTGCTTTTTGTCGCTTTTCGGAGCAAAATTTGGTCCAATATACCATGTCCATGCATTTCCCCACTCATTTGAGTAATTTTTCATGAAAAAACTAGGTTTCATGATTGGTCAAAATTTTCACCAAAACGACATACCGCGGGTCTAGGCGTTTTTCTGATTTGGGTCAAAAATTGAAAAGTGCTTTTTGTCGCATTTTTGAGCTAAATTTGGTCCAATATACCATATCCATGCATTTCCCCACTTATTCTAGTAATTTTTCATGAAAAAAACAAGAATTCATGATTGGTCAAACTTTTCACCAAAACGACATACCACGGGTCTACGCGTTTTTCTGATTTGGGTAAAAAATTTAAAAGTGCTTTTTGTTGCATTTCTGAGCAAAATTTGGTCCAATATACCATGTCCATGCATTTCTCCACTCATTTGAGTAATTTTTCATGAAAAACACAAGGTTTCATGATTGGTCAAAATTTTCACCAAAACGACATATCGCGGGTCTACGCGTTTTTCTGATTTGGGTCAAAAATTGAAAAGTGCTTTTTGTCGCATTTTTTTGTCGCATTTTTTGTTGCATTTTTGTCGCATTTTTGAGCAAAATTTGTTCCAATATACCATGTCCGAGCATTTCCCCACTCATTTGAGTAATTTTTCATGAAAAAAACAAGGTTTCATGATTGGTCAAAATTTTCACCAAAACGACATACCGCGGGTCTACGCGTTTTTCTGATTTGGGTCAAAAATTGAAAAGTCCTTTTTGTCGCTTTTTTGAGCAAAATTTGGTCCAATATACCATGTCCATGCATTTCCCCACTCATTTGAGTAATTTTTCATGAAAAAAACAAGGTTTCATGATTGGTCAAAATTTTCACCAAAACGACATACCGCGGGTCTACGCGTTTTTCTGATTTGGGTCAAAAATTGAAAAGTCCTTTTTGTCGCTTTTTTGAGCAAAATTTGGTCCAATATACCATGTCCATGCATTTCCCCACTCATTTGAGTAATTTTTCATGAAAAAGCAAGGTTTAATGATTGGTCAAAATTTTCACCAAAACGACATACCGCGGGTCTACGCGTTTTTCTGATTTGGGTCAAAAATTGAAAAGTGATTTTGTCGCATTTCTGAGCAAAATTTGGTCCAATATACCATGTCCATGCATTTCCTCACTCATTTGAGTAATTTTTCATGAAAAAAAACAAGGTTTCATGATTGGTCAAAATTTTCACCAAAACGACATACCGCGGGTCTAGGCGTTTTTCTGATTTGGGTCAAAAATTGAAAAGTGCTTTTTGTCGCATTTCTGAGCAAAATTTGGTCCAATATACCATGTCCATGCATTTCCCCACTCATTTGAGTAATTTTTCATGAAAAAAACAAGGTTTCATGATTGGTCAAAATTTTCACCAAAACGACATACCGCGGGTCTACGCGTTTTTCTGATTTGGGTCAAAAATTGAAAAGTGCTTTTTGTCGCATTTCTGAGCAAAATTTGGTCCAATATACCATGTCCATGCATTTCCCCACTCATTTGAGTAATTTTTCATGAAAAAAAACAAGGTTTCATGATTGGTCAAAATTTTCACCAAAACGACATACCGCGGGTCTAGGCGTTTTTCTGATTTGGGTCAAAAATTGAAAAGTGCTTTTTGTCGCTTTTCGGAGCAAAATTTGGTCCAATATACCATGTCCATGCATTTCCCCACTCATTTGAGTAATTTTTCATGAAAAAACTAGGTTTCATGATTGGTCAAAATTTTCACCAAAACGACATACGCGTCTACGCGTTTTTCTGATTTGGGTCAAAAATTGAAAAGTGCTTTTTGTCGCATTTTTGAGCTAAATTTGGTCCAATATACCATATCCATGCATTTCCCCACTTATTCTAGTAATTTTTCATGAAAAAAACAAGAATTCATGATTGGTCAAACTTTTCACCAAAACGACATACCACGGGTCTACGCGTTTTTCTGATTTGGGTCAAAAATTTAAAAGTGCTTTTTGTTGCATTTCTGAGCAAAATTTGGTCCAATATACCATGTCCATGCATTTCTCCACTCATTTGAGTAATTTTTCATGAAAAACACAAGGTTTCATGATTGGTCAAAATTTTCACCAAAACGACATATCTCGGGTCTACGCGTTTTTCTGATTTGGGTCAAAAATTGAAAAGTGCTTTTTGTCGCATTTTTTTGTCGCATTTTTTGTTGCATTTTTGTCGCATTTTTGAGCAAAATTTGTTCCAATATACCATGTCCGTGCTTTTCCCCACTCATTTGAGTAATTTTTCATGAAAAAAACAAGGTTTCATGATTGGTCAAAATTTTCACCAAAACGACATACCGCGGGTCTACGCGTTTTTCTGATTTGGGTCAAAAATTGAAAAGTCCTTTTTGTCGCTTTTTTGAGCAAAATTTGGTCCAATATACCATGTCCATGCATTTCCCCACTCATTTGAGTAATTTTTCATGAAAAAAACAAGGTTTCATGATTGGTCAAAATTTTCACCAAAACGACATACCGCGGGTCTACGCGTTTTTCTGATTTGGGTCAAAAATTTAAAAGTGCTTTTTGTCACATTTCTGAGCGAAATTTGGTCTAATATACCATGTCCATGCATTTCCCCACTCATTTGAGTAATTTTTCATGAAAAAAGCAAGGTTTAATGATTGGTCAAAATTTTCACCAAAACGACATACCGCGGGTCTACGCGTTTTTCTGATTTGGGTCAAAAATTGAAAAGTCCTTTTTGTCGCTTTTTTGAGCAAAATTTGGTCCAATATACCATGTCCATGCATTTCCCCACTCATTTGAGTAATTTTTCATGAAAAAAACAAGGTTTCATGATTGGTCAAAATTTTCACCAAAACGACGTACCGCGGGTCTACGCGTTTTTCTGATTTGGGTCAAAAATTGAAAAGTCCTTTTTGTCGCTTTTTTGAGCAAAATTTGTTCCAATATACCATGTCCATGCATTTCCCCACTCATTTGAGTAATTTTTCATGAAAAAAACAAGGTTTCATGATTGGTCAAAATTTTCACCAAAACGACATACCGCGGGTCTACGCGTTTTTCTGATTTGGGTCAAAAATTTAAAAGTGCTTTTTGTCACATTTCTGAGCGAAATTTGGTCCAATATACCATGTCCATGCATTTCCCCACTCATTTGAGTAATTTTTCATGAAAAAAGCAAGGTTTAATGATTGGTCAAAATTTTCACCAAAACGACATACCGCGGGTCTACGCGTTTTTCTGATTTGGGTCAAAAATTTAAAAGTGCTTTTTGTCACATTTCTGAGCAAAATTTGGTCCAATATACCATGTCCATGCATTTCCCCACTCATTTGAGTAATTTTTCATGAAAAAAACAAGGTTTCATGATTGGTCAAAATTTTCACCAAAACGACATACCGCGGGTCTACGCGTTTTTCTGATTTGGGTCAAAAATTTAAAAGTACTTTTTGTCACATTTCTGAGCAAAATTTGGTCCAATATACCATGTCCATGCATTTCCCCACTCATTTGAGTAATTTTTCATGAAAAAAACAAGGTTTCATGATTGGTCAAAATTTTCACCAAAACGACATACCGCGGGTCTACGCGTTTTTCTGATTTGGGTCAAAAATTTAAAAGTGCTTTTTGTCACATTTCTGAGCAAAATTTGGTCCAATATACCATATCCATGCATTTCCCTACTCATTTGAGTAATTTTTCATGAAAAAAACAAGGTTTCATGATTGGTCAAAATTTTCACCAAAACGACATATCGCGGGTCTACGCGTTTTTCTGATTTGGGTCAAAAATTGAAAAGTCCTTTTTGTCGCTTTTTTGAGCAAAATTTGGTCCAATATACCATGTCCATGCATTTCCCCACTCATTTGAGTAATTTTTCATGAAAAAAACAAGGTTTCATGATTGGTCAAAATTTTCACCAAAACGACATACCGCGGGTCTACGCGTTTTTCTGATTTGGGTCAAACATTGAAAAGTCCTTTTTGTCGCTTTTTTGAGCAAAATTTGTTCCAATATACCATGTCCATGCATTTCCCCACTCATTTGAGTAATTTTTCATGAAAAAAACCAAGGTTTTATGACTGGTCAAAATTTTCACCAAAACGACATACCGCAGGTCTACGCGTTTTTCTGATTTGGTTCAAAAATTGAAAAGTGCTTTTTGTCGCATTTCTGAGCAAAATTTGGTCCAATATACCATGTCCATGCATTTCCCCACTCATTTGAGTAATTTTTCATGAAAAAAACCAAGGTTTTATGATTGGTCAAAATTTTCACCAAAACGACATACCGCAGGTCTACGCGTTTTTCTGATTTGGGTCAAAAATTGAAAAGTGCTTTTTGACGCTTTTTTGAGCAAAATTTGGTCCAATATACCATGTCCATGCATTTCCCCACTCATTTGAGTAATTTTTCATGAAAAAAACAAGGTTTCATGATTGGTCAAAATTTTCACCAAAACGACTAAGCGCGGGTCTACGCGTTTTTCTGATTTGGGTCAAAAATTGAAAAGTGCTTTTTGTCGCATTTCTGAGCAAAATTTGGTCCAATATACCATGTCCATGCATTTCCCCACTCATTTGAGTAATTTTTCATGAAAAAAACAAGGTTTCATGATTGGTCAAAATTTTCACCAAAACGACATAGCGCGGGTCTACGCGTTTTTCTGATTTGGGTCAAAAATTGAAAAGTGCTTTTTGTCGCATTTCTGAGCAAAATTTGGTCCAATATACCATGTCCATGCATTTCCCCACTCATTTGAGTAATTTTTCATGAAAAAAACAAGGTTTTATGATTGGTCAAAATTTTCACCAAAACGACGTACCGCAGGTCTACGTGTTTTTCTGATTTGGGTCAACAATTGAAAAGTGCTTTTTGTCACATTTCTGAGCAAAATTTGGTCCAATATACCATGTCCATGCATTTCCCCACTCGTTTGAGTAATTTTTCATGAAAAAAACAAGGTTTCATGATTGGTCAAAATTTTCACCAAAACGACATACCGCGGGTCTACGCGTTTTTCTGATTTGGGTCAAAAATTGAACAGTGCTTTTTGTCGCATTTCTGAGCAAAATTTGGTCCAATATACCATGTCCATGCATTTCCCCACTCATTTGAGTAATTTTTCATGAAAAAAACAAGGTTTTATGATTGGTCAAAATTTTCACCAAAACGACATACCGCAGGTCTACGCGTTTTTCTGATTTGGGTCAACAATTGAAAAGTGCTTTTTGTCGCATTTCTGAGCAAAATTTGGTCCAATATACCATGTCCATGCATTTCCCCACTCATTTGAGTAATTTTTCATGAAAAAAACAAGGTTTTATGATTGGTCAAAATTTTCACCAAAACGACATACCGCGGGTCTACGCGTTTTTCTGATTTGGGTCAAAAATTGAAAAGTGCTTTTTGTCACATTTCTGAGCAAAATTTGGTCCAATATACCATGTCCATGCATTTCCCCACTCATTTGAGTAATTTTTCATGAAAAAAACAAGGTTTCATGATTGGTCAAAATTTTCACCAAAACGACATACCGCGGGTCTACGCGTTTTTCTGATTTGGGTCAAAAATTGAAAAGTGCTTTTTGTAGCATTTCTGAGCAAAATTTTGTCCAATATACCATGTCCATGCATTTCCCCACTCATTTGAGTAATTTTTCATGAAAAAAACAAGGTTTCATGATTGGTCAAAATTTTCACCAAAACGACATACCGCGGGTCTACGCGTTTTTCTGATTTGGGTCAAAAATTGAAAAGTGCTTTTTGTCGCATTTTTGAGCAAAATTTGGTCCAATATACCATGTCCATGCATTTCCCCACTCATTTGAGTAATTTTTCATGAAAAAAACAAGGTTTCATGATTGGTCAAAATTTTCACCAAAACGACATAGCGCGGGTCTACGCGTTTTTCTGATTTGGGTAAAAAATTGAAAAGTGCTTTTTGTCGCATTTCTGAGCAAAATTTGGTCCAATATACCATGTCCATGCATTTCCCCACTCATTTGAGTAATTTTTCATGAAAAAAACAAGGTTTCATGATTGGTCAAAATTTTCACCAAAACGACATACCACGGGTCTACGCGTTTTTCTGATTTGGGTCAAAAATTGAAAAGTGCTTTTTGTCGCATTTCTGAGCAAAATTTGGTCCAATATACCATGTCCATGCATTTCCCCACTCATTTGAGTAGTTTTTCATGAAAAAAACAAGGTTTCATGATTGGTCAAAATTTTCACCAAAACGACATACCGCGGGTCTACGCGTTTTTCTGATTTGGGTCAAAAATTGAAAAGTGCTTTTTGTCGCATTTCTGAGCAAAATTTGGTCCAATATACCATGTCCATGCATTTCCCCACTCATTTGAGTAATTTTTCATGAAAAAAACAAGGTGTCATGATTGGTCAAAATTTTTCACCAAAACGACATACCGCGGGTCTACACGTTTTTATGATTTGGGTCAAAAATTTAAAAGTGCTTTTTGTCGCATTTCTGAGCAAAATTTGGTCCAATATACCATGTCCATGCATTTCCCCACTCATTTGAGTAGTTTTTCATGAAAAAAACAAGGTTTCATGATTGGTCAAAATTTTCACCAAAACGACATACCGCGGGTCTACGCGTTTTTCTGATTTGGGTCAACAATTGAAAAGTGCTTTTTGTCACATTTCTGAGCAAAATTTGGTCCAATATACCATGTCCATGCATTTCCCCACTCGTTTGAGTAATTTTTCATGAAAAAAACAAGGTTTCATGATTGGTCAAAATTTTCACCAAAACGACATACCGCGGGTCTACGCGTTTTTCTGATTTGGGTCAACAATTGAAAAGTGCTTTTTGTCACATTTCTGAGCAAAATTTGGTCCAATATACCATGTCCATGCATTTCCCCACTCGTTTGAGTAATTTTTCATGAAAAAAACAAGGTTTCATGATTGGTCAAAATTTTCACCAAAACGACATACCGCGGGTCTACGCGTTTTTCTGATTTGGGTCAAAAATTGAAAAGTGCTTTTTGTCACATTTCTGAGCAAAATTTGGTCCAATATACCATGTCCATGCATTTCCCCACTCATTTGAGTAATTTTTCATGAAAAAAACAAGGTTTCATGATTGGTCAAAATTTTCACCAAAACGACATACCGCGGGTCTACGCGTTTTTCTGATTTGGGTAAAAAATTGAAAAGTGCTTTTTGTCGCATTTCTGAGCAAAATTTGGTCCAATATACCATGTCCATGCATTTCCCCACTCATTTGAGTAATTTTTCATGAAAAAAACAAGGTTTCATGATTGGTCAAAATTTTCACCAAAACGACATAGCGCGGGTCTACGCGTTTTTCTGATTTGGGTCAAAAATTGAAAAGTGCTTTTTGTCACATTTCTGAGCAAAATTTGGTCCAATATACCATGTCCATGCATTTCCCCACTCATTTGAGTAATTTTTCATGAAAAAAACAAGGTTTCATGATTGGTCAAAATTTTCACCAAAACGACATAGCGCGGGTCTACGCGTTTTTCTGATTTGGGTAAAAAATTGAAAAGTGCTTTTTGTCGCATTTCTGAGCAAAATTTGGTCCAATATACCATGTCCATGCATTTCCCCACTCATTTGAGTAATTTTTCATGAAAAAAACAAGGTTTCATGATTGGTCAAAATTTTCACCAAAACGACATACCACGGGTCTACGCGTTTTTCTGATTTGGGTCAAAAATTGAAAAGTGCTTTTTGTCGCATTTCTGAGCAAAATTTGGTCCAATATACCATGTCCATGCATTTCCCCACTCATTTGAGTAATTTTTCATGAAAAAAACAAGGTTTCATGATTGGTCAAAATTTTCACCAAAACGACATACCGCGGGTCTACGCGTTTTTCTGATTTGGGTCAAAAATTGAAAAGTGCTTTTTGTCGCATTTCTGAGCAAAATTTGGTCCAATGTACCATGTCCATGCATTTCCCCACTCATTTGAGTAATTTTTCATGAAAAAAACAAGGTTTCATGATTGGTCAAAATTTTCACCAAAACGACATACCGCGGGTCTACGCGTTTTTCTGATTTGGGTCAAAATTGAAAAGTGCTTTTTGACGCTTTTTTGAGCAAAATTTGGTCCAATATACCATGTCCATGCATTTCCCCACTCATTTGAGTAATTTTTCATGAAAAAAACAAGGTTTCATGATTGGTCAAAATTTTCACCAAAACGACATACCGGGTCTACGCGTTTTTCTGATTTGGGTCAAAAATTGAAAAGTGCTTTTTGTCGCATTTCTGAGCAAAATTTGGTCCAATATACCATGTCCATGCATTTCCCCACTCATTTGAGTAATTTTTCATGAAAAAAAACAAGGTTTCATGATTGGTCAAAATTTTCACCAAAACGACATACCGCGGGTCTAGGCGTTTTTCTGATTTGGGTCAAAAATTGAAAAGTGCTTTTTGTCGCTTTTCGGAGCAAAATTTGGTCCAATATACCATGTCCATGCATTTCCCCACTCATTTGAGTAATTTTTCATGAAAAAAACAAGGTTTCATGATTGGTCAAAATTTTCACCAAAACGACATACCACGGGTCTACGCGTTTTTCTGATTTGGGTCAAAAATTGAAAAGTGCTTTTTGTCGCATTTCTGAGCAAAATTTGGTCCAATATACCATGTCCATGCATTTCCCCACTCATTTAAGTAGTTTTTCATGAAAAAAAACAAGGTTTCATGATTGGTCAAAATTTTCACCAAAACGACATACCGCGGGTCTACGCGTTTTTCTGATTTGGGTCAAAAATTGAAAAGTGCTTTTTGTCGCATTTCTGAGCAAAATTTGGTCCAATATACCATGTCCATGCATTTCCCCACTCATTTGAGTAGTTTTTCATGAAAAAAACAAGGTTTCATGATTGGTCAAAATTTTCACCAAAACGACATACCGCGGGTCTACGCGTTTTTCTGATTTGGGTCAAAAATTGAAAAGTACTTTTTGTCGCATTTCTGAGCAAAATTTGGTCCAATATACCATGTCCATGCATTTCCCCACTCATTTGATTAATTTTTCATGAAAAAAACAAGGTTTCATGATTGGTCAAACTTTTCACCAAAACGACATACCGCGGGTCTACGCGTTTTTCTGATTTGGGTCAATAATTGAAAAGTGCTTTTTGTCGCATTTCTGAGCAAAATTTGGTCCAATATACCATGTCCATGCATTTCCCCACTCATTTGAGTAGTTTTTCATGAAAAAAACAAGGTTTCATGATTGGTCAAAATTTTCACCAAAACGACATACCGCGGGTCTACGCGTTTTTCTGATTTGGGTCAAAAATTGAAAAGTGCTTTTTGTCGCATTTCTGAGCAAAATTTGGTCCAATATACCATGTCCATGCATTTCCCCACTCATTTGAGTAATTTTTCATGAAAAAAACAAGGTTTCATGATTGGTCAAAATTTTCACCAAAACGACATACCGCGGGTCTAGGCGTTTTTCTGATTTGGGTCAAAAATTGAAAAGTGCTTTTTGTCACATTTCTGAGCAAAATTTGGTCCAATATACCATGTCCATGCATTTCCCCACTCATTTGAGTAATTTTTCATGAAAAAAACAAGGTTTCATGATTGGTCAAAATTTTCACCAAAACGACATACCGCGGGTCTACGCGTTTTTCTGATTTGGGTCAAAAATTGAAAAGTGCTTTTTGTCGCATTTCTGAGCAAAATTTGGTCCAATGTACCATGTCCATGCATTTCCCCACTCATTTGAGTAATTTTTCATGAAAAAAACAAGGTTTCATGATTGGTCAAAATTTTCACCAAAACGACATACCGCGGGTCTACGCGTTTTTCTGATTTGGGTCAAAATTGAAAAGTGCTTTTTGACGCTTTTTTGAGCAAAATTTGGTCCAATATACCATGTCCATGCATTTCCCCACTCATTTGAGTAATTTTTCATGAAAAAAACAAGGTGTCATGATTGGTCAAAATTTTCACCAAAACGACATACACGTCTACGCGTTTTTCTGATTTTGGTCAAAAATTGAAAAGTGCTTTTTGTCGCATTTTTGAGCTAAATTTGGTCCAATATACCATATCCATGCATTTCCCCACTTATTCTAGTAATTTTTCATGAAAAAAACAAGAATTCATGATTGGTCAAACTTTTCACCAAAACGACATACCACGGGTCTACGCGTTTTTCTGATTTGGGTCAAAAATTTAAAAGTGCTTTTTGTTGCATTTCTGAGCAAAATTTGTTCCAATATACCATGTCCATGCATTTCCCCACTCATTTGAGTAATTTTTCATGAAAAAAACAAGGTTTCATGATTGGTCAAAATTTTCACCAAAACGACATACCGCGGCTCTACGCGTTTTTCTGATTTGGGTCAAAAATTGAAAAGTGCTTTTTGTCGCATTTTTGAGCTAAATTTGGTCCAATATACCATATCCATGCATTTCCCCACTTATTCTAGTAATTTTTCATGAAAAAAACAAGAATTCATGATTGGTCAAACTTTTCACCAAAACGACATACCACGGGTCTACGCGTTTTTCTGATTTGGGTCAAAAATTTAAAAGTGCTTTTTGTTGCATTTCTGAGCAAAATTTGTTCCAATATACCATGTCCATGCATTTCCCCACTCATTTGAGTAATTTTTCATGAAAAAAACAAGGTTTCATGATTGGTCAAAATTTTCACCAAAACGACATACCGCGGGTCTACGCGTTTTTCTGATTTGGGTCAAAAATTGAAAAGTGCTTTTTGTCGCATTTCTGATCAAAATTTGGTCCAATATACCATGTCCATGCATTTCCCCACTCATTTGAGTAATTTTTCATGAAAAAAACAAGGTTTCATGATTGGTCAAAATTTTCACCAAAATGACATACCGCGGGTCTACGCGTTTTTCTGATTTGGGTCAAAAATTGAAAAGTGCTTTTTGTCGCATTTCTGAGCAAAATTTGGTCCAATATACCATGTCCATGCATTTCCCCACTCATTTGAGTAATTTTTCATGAAAAAAACAAGGTTTCATGATTGGTCAAAATTTTCACCAAAACGACATACCGCGGGTCTACACGTTTTTCTGATTTGGGTCAAAAATTGAAAAGTGCTTTTTGTCGCATTTCTGAGCAAAATTTGGTCCAATATACCATGTCCATGTTTTCCCCCACTCATTTGAGTAATTTTTCATGAAAAAAACAAGGTTTCATGATTGGTCAAAATTTTCACCAAAACGACATACCGCGGGTCTACGCGTTTTTCTGATTTGGGTCAAAAATTGAAAAGTGCTTTTTGTCGCATTTCTGAGCAAAATTTGGTCCAATATACCATGTCCATGCATTTCCCCACTCATTTGAGTAATTTTTCATGAAAAAAACAAGGTTTCATGATTGGTCAAAATTTTCACCAAAACGACATACCGCGGGTCTACGCGTTTTTCTGATTTGGGTCAAAAATTGAAAAGTGCTTTTTGTCAGATTTCTGAGCAAAATTTGGTCCAATATACCATGTCCATGCATTTCCCCACTCGTTTGAGTAATTTTTCATGAAAAAAACAAGGTTTCATGATTGGTCAAAATTTTCACCAAAACGACATACCGCGGGTCTACGCGTTTTTCTGATTTGGGTCAAAAATTGAAAAGTGCTTTTTGTCGCATTTCTGAGCAAAATTTGGTCCAATATACCATGTCCATGCATTTCCCCACTCATTTGAGTAATTTTTCATGAAAAAAACAAGGTTTTATGATTGGTCAAAATTTTCACCAAAACGAAATACCGCGGGTCTACGCGTTTTTCTGATTTGGGTCAAAAATTGAAAAGTGCTTTTTGTCACATTTCTGAGCAAAATTTGGTCCAATATACCATGTCCATGCATTTCCCCACTCATTTGAGAAATTTTTCATGAAAAAAACAAGGTTTCATGATTGGTCAAAATTTTCACCAAAACGACATACCGCGGGTCTACGCGTTTTTCTGATTTGGGTCAAAAATTGAAAAGTGCTTTTTGTAGCATTTCTGAGCAAAATTTTGTCCAATATACCATGTCCATGCATTTCCCCACTCATTTGAGTAATTTTTCATGAAAAAAACAAGGTTTCATGATTGTTCAAAATTTTCACCAAAACGACATACCACGGGTCTACGCGTTTTTCTGATTTGGGTCAAAAATTGAAAAGTGCTTTTTGTCGCATTTCTGAGCAAAATTTGGTCCAATATACCATGTCCATGCATTTCCCCACTCATTTAAGTAGTTTTTCATGAAAAAAACAAGGTTTCATGATTGGTCAAAATTTTCACCAAAACGACATACCGCGGGTCTACGCGTTTTTCTGATTTGGGTCAAAAATTGAAAAGTGCTTTTTGTCGCATTTCTGAGCAAAATTTGGTCCAATATACCATGTCCATGCATTTCCCCACTCATTTGAGTAATTTTTCATGAAAAAAACAAGGTTTCATGATTGTTCAAAATTTTCACCAAAACGACATACCGCGGGTCTACGCGTTTTTCTGATTTGGGTCAATAATTGAAAAGTGCTTTTTGTCGCATTTCTGAGCAAAATTTGGTCCAATATACCATGTCCATGCATTTCCCCACTCATTTGAGTAATTTTTCATGAAAAAAACAAGGTTTCATGATTGGTCAAAATTTTCACCAAAACGACATACCGCGGGTCTACGCGTTTTTCTGATTTGGGTCAAAAATTGAAAAGTGCTTTTTGTCGCATTTCTGAGCAAAATTTGGTCCAATATACCATGTCCATGCATTTCCCCACTCATTTGAGTAATTTTTCATGAAAAAAACAAGGTTTCATGATTGGTCAAAATTTTCACCAAAACGACATACCACGGGTCTACGCGTTTTTCTGATTTGGGTCAAAAATTGAAAAGTGCTTTTTGTCACATTTCTGAGCAAAATTTGGTCCAATATACCATGTCCATGCATTTCCCCACTCGTTTGAGTAATTTTTCATGAAAAAAACAAGGTTTCATGATTGGTCAAAATTTTCACCAAAACGACATACCGCGGGTCTACGCGTTTTTCTGATTTGGGTCAAAAATTGAACAGTGCTTTTTGTCGCATTTCTGAGCAAAATTTGGTCCAATATACCATGTCCATGCATTTCCCCACTCATTTGAGTAATTTTTCATGAAAAAAACAAGGTTTTATGATTGGTCAAAATTTTCACCAAAACGACATACCGCAGGTCTACGCGTTTTTCTGATTTGGGTCAACAATTGAAAAGTGCTTTTTGTCGCATTTCTGAGCAAAATTTGGTCCAATATACCATGTCCATGCATTTCCCCACTCATTTGAGTAATTTTTCATGAAAAAAACAAGGTTTTATGATTGGTCAAAATTTTCACCAAAACGAAATACCGCGGGTCTACGCGTTTTTCTGATTTGGGTCAAAAATTGAAAAGTGCTTTTTGTCACATTTCTGAGCAAAATTTGGTCCAATATACCATGTCCATGCATTTCCCCACTCATTTGAGAAATTTTTCATGAAAAAAACAAGGTTTCATGATTGGTCAAAATTTTCACCAAAACGACATACCGCGGGTCTACGCGTTTTTCTGATTTGGGTCAAAAATTGAAAAGTGCTTTTTGTAGCATTTCTGAGCAAAATTTTGTCCAATATACCATGTCCATGCATTTCCCCACTCATTTGAGTAATTTTTCATGAAAAAAACAAGGTTTCATGATTGTTCAAAATTTTCACCAAAACGACATACCACGGGTCTACGCGTTTTTCTGATTTGGGTCAAAAATTGAAAAGTGCTTTTTGTCGCATTTCTGAGCAAAATTTGGTCCAATATACCATGTCCATGCATTTCCCCACTCATTTAAGTAGTTTTTCATGAAAAAAACAAGGTTTCATGATTGGTCAAAATTTTCACCAAAACGACATACCGCGGGTCTACGCGTTTTTCTGATTTGGGTCAAAAATTGAAAAGTGCTTTTTGTCGCATTTCTGAGCAAAATTTGGTCCAATATACCATGTCCATGCATTTCCCCACTCATTTGAGTAATTTTTCATGAAAAAAACAAGGTTTCATGATTGTTCAAAATTTTCACCAAAACGACATACCGCGGGTCTACGCGTTTTTCTGATTTGGGTCAATAATTGAAAAGTGCTTTTTGTCGCATTTCTGAGCAAAATTTGGTCCAATATACCATGTCCATGCATTTCCCCACTCATTTGAGTAATTTTTCATGAAAAAAACAAGGTTTCATGATTGGTCAAAATTTTCACCAAAACGACATACCGCGGGTCTACGCGTTTTTCTGATTTGGGTCAAAAATTGAAAAGTGCTTTTTGTCGCATTTCTGAGCAAAATTTGGTCCAATATACCATGTCCATGCATTTCCCCACTCATTTGATTAATTTTTCATGAAAAAAACAAGGTTTCATGATTGGTCAAAATTTTCACCAAAACGACATACCGCGGGTCTAGGCGTTTTTCTGATTTGGGTCAAAAATTGAAAAGTGCTTTTTGTCGCATTTCTGAGCAAAATTTGGTCCAATATACCATGTCCATGCATTTCCCCACTCATTTGAGTAATTTTTCATGAAAAAAACAAGGTTTCATGATTGGTCAAAATTTTCACCAAAACGACATACCGCGGGTCTACGCGTTTTTCTGATTTGGGTCAAAAATTGAAAAGTGCTTTTTGTCGCATTTCTGAGCAAAATTTGGTCCAATGTACCATGTCCATGCATTTCCCCACTCATTTGAGTAATTTTTCATGAAAAAAACAAGGTTTCATGATTGGTCAAAATTTTCACCAAAACGACATACCGCGGGTCTACGCATTTTTCTGATTTGGGTCAAAATTGAAAAGTGCTTTTTGACGCTTTTTTGAGCAAAATTTGGTCCAATATACCATGTCCATGCATTTCCCCACTCATTTGAGTAATTTTTCATGAAAAAAACAAGGTGTCATGATTGGTCAAAATTTTCACCAAAACGACATACCGCGGGTCTACGCGTTTTTCTGATTTGGGTCAAAAATTGAAAAGTGCTTTTTGTCGCATTTCTGAGCAAAATTTGGTCCAATATACCATGTCCATGCATTTCCCCACTCATTTGAGTAATTTTTCATGAAAAAAAACAAGGTTTCATGATTGGTCAAAATTTTCACCAAAACGACATACCGCGGGTCTAGGCGTTTTTCTGATTTGGGTCAAAAATTGAAAAGTGCTTTTTGTCGCTTTTCGGAGCAAAATTTGGTCCAATATACCATGTCCATGCATTTCCCCACTCATTTGAGTAATTTTTCATGAAAAAACTAGGTTTCATGATTGGTCAAAATTTTCACCAAAACGACATACGCGTCTACGCGTTTTTCTGATTTCGGTCAAAAATTGAAAAGTGCTTTTTGTCGCATTTTTGAGCTAAATTTGGTCCAATATACCATATCCATGCATTTCCCCACTTATTCTAGTAATTTTTCATGAAAAAAACAAGAATTCATGATTGGTCAAACTTTTCACCAAAACGACATACCACGGGTCTACGCGTTTTTCTGATTTGGGTCAAAAATTTAAAAGTGCTTTTTGTTGCATTTCTGAGCAAAATTTGTTCCAATATACCATGTCCATGCATTTCCCCACTCATTTGAGTAATTTTTCATGAAAAAAACAAGGTTTCATGATTGGTCAAAATTTTCACCAAAACGACATACCGCGGCTCTACGCGTTTTTCTGATTTGGGTCAAAAATTGAAAAGTGCTTTTTGTCGCATTTTTGAGCTAAATTTGGTCCAATATACCATATCCATGCATTTCCCCACTTATTCTAGTAATTTTTCATGAAAAAAACAAGAATTCATGATTGGTCAAACTTTTCACCAAAACGACATACCACGGTTCTACGCGTTTTTCTGATTTGGGTCAAAAATTTAAAAGTGCTTTTTGTTGCATTTCTGAGCAAAATTTGTTCCAATATACCATGTCCATGCATTTCCCCACTCATTTGAGTAATTTTTCATGAAAAAAACAAGGTTTCATGATTGGTCAAAATTTTCACCAAAACGACATACCGCGGGTCTACGCGTTTTTCTGATTTGGGTCAAAAATTTAAAAGTGCTTTTTGTCGCATTTCTGAGCAAAATTTGGTCCAATATACCATGTCCATGCATTTCCCCACTCATTTGAGTAATTTTTCATGAAAAAAACAAGGTTTCATGATTGGTCAAAATTTTCACCAAAATGACATACCGCGGGTCTACGCGTTTTTCTGATGTGGGTCAAAAATTGAAAAGTGCTTTTTGTTGCATTTCTGAGCAAAATTTGGTCCAATATACCATGTCCATGCATTTCCCCACTCATTTGAGTAATTTTTCATGAAAAAAAACATGGTTTTATGATTGGTCAAAATTTTCACCAAAACGACATACCGCGGGTCTACGCGTTTTTCTGATTTGGGTCAAAAATTGAAAAGTGCTTTTTGTCGCATTTCTGAGCAAAATTTGGTCCAATATACCATGTCCATGTTTTCCCCCACTCATTTGAGTAATTTTTCATGAAAAAAACAAGGTTTCATGATTGGTCAAAATTTTCACCAAAACGACATACCGCGGGTCTACGCGTTTTTCTGATTTGGGTCAAAAATTGAAAACTGCTTTTTGTCGCATTTCTGAGCAAAATTTGGTCCAATATACCATGTCCATGCATTTCCCCACTCATTTGAGTAATTTTTCATGAAAAAAACAAGGTTTCATGATTGGTCAAAATTTTCACCAAAACGACATACCGCGGGTCTACGCGTTTTTCTGATTTGGGTCAAAAATTGAAAAGTGCTTTTTGTAGCATTTCTGAGCAAAATTTTGTCCAATATACCATGTCCATGCATTTCCCCACTCATTTGAGTAGTTTTTCATGAAAAAAACAAGGTTTCATGATTGGTCAAAATTTTCACCAAAACGACATACCGCGGGTCTACGCGTTTTTCTGATTTGGGTCAAAAATTGAAAAGTGCTTTTTGTCGCATTTCTGAGCAAAATTTGGTCCAATATACCATGTCCATGCATTTCCCCACTCATTTGAGTAATTTTTCATGAAAAAAAACAAGGTTTCATGATTGTTCAAAATTTTCACCAAAACGACATACCGCGGGTCTACGCGTTTTTCTGATTTGGGTCAATAATTGAAAAGTGCTTTTTGTCGCATTTCTGAGCAAAATTTGGTCCAATATACCATGTCCATGCATTTCCCCACTCATTTGAGTAATTTTTCATGAAAAAAACAAGGTTTCATGATTGGTCAAAATTTTCACCAAAACGACATACCGCGGGTCTACGCGTTTTTCTGATTTGGATCAAAAATTGAAAAGTGCTTTTTGTCGCATTTCTGAGCAAAATTTGGTCCAATATACCATGTCCATGCATTTCCCCACTCATTTGATTAATTTTTCATGAAAAAAACAAGGTTTCATGATTGGTCAAAATTTTCACCAAAACGACATACCGCGGGTCTAGGCGTTTTTCTGATTTGGGTCAAAAATTGAAAAGTGCTTTTTGTCGCATTTCTGAGCAAAATTTGGTCCAATATACCATGTCCATGCATTTCCCCACTCATTTGAGTAATTTTTCATGAAAAAAACAAGCTGTCATGATTGGTCAAAATTTTCACCAAAACGACATACCGCGGGTCTACGCGTTTTTCTGATGTGGGTCAAAAATTGAAAAGTGCTTTTTGTCGCATTTCTGAGCAAAATTTGGTCCAATATACCATGTCCATGCATTTCCCCACTCATTTGAGTAATTTTTCATGAAAAAAAACAAGGTTTCATGATTGGTCAAAATTTTCACCAAAACGACATACCGCGGGTCTAGGCGTTTTTCTGATTTGGGTCAAAAATTGAAAAGTGCTTTTCGGAGCAAAATTTGGCCCAATATACCATGTCCATGCATTTTCCCACTCATTTGAGTAATTTTTCATGAAAAAACTAGGTTTCATGATTGGTCAAAATTTTCACCAAAACGACATACGCGTCTACGCGTTTTTCTGATTTGGGTCAAAAATTGAAAAGTGCTTTTTGTCGCATTTTTGAGCTAAATTTGGTCCAATATACCATATCCATGCATTTCCCCACTTATTCTAGTAATTTTTCATGAAAAAAACAAGAATTCATGATTGGTCAAACTTTTCACCAAAACGACATACCACGGGTCTACGCGTTTTTCTGATTTGGGTCAAAAATTTAAAAGTGCTTTTTGTTGCATTTCTGAGCAAAATTTGTTCCAATATACCATGTCCATGCATTTCCCCACTCATTTGAGTAATTTTTCATGAAAAAAACAAGGTTTCATGATTGGTCAAAATTTTCACCAAAACGACATACCGCGGGTCTACGCGTTTTTCTGATTTGGGTCAAAAATTGAAAAGTGCTTTTTGTCGCATTTCTGAGCAAAATTTGGTCCAATATACCATGTCCATGCATTTCCCCACTCATTTGAGTAATTTTTCATGAAAAAAAACAAGGTTTCATGATTGGTCAAAATTTTCGCCAAAATGACATACCGCGGGTCTACGCGTTTTTCTGATTTGGGTCAAAAATTGAAAAGTGCTTTTTGTCGCATTTCTGAGCAAAATTTGGTCCAATATACCATGTCCATGCATTTCCCCACTCATTTGAATAATTTTTCATGAAAAAGCAAGGTTTAATGATTGGTCAAAATTTTCACCAAAACGACATACCGCGGGTCTACGCGTTTTTCTGATTTGGGTCAAAAATTGAAAAGTGCTTTTTGTCGCATTTCTGAGCAAAATTTGGTCCAATATACCATGTCCATGCATTTCCCCACTCATTTGAGTAATTTTTCATGAAAAAAACAAGGTTTCATGATTGGTCAAAATTTTCACCAAAATGACATACCGCGGGTCTACGCGTTTTTCTGATTTGGGTCAAAAATTGAAAAGTGCTTTTTGTCGCATTTCTGAGCAAAATTTGGTCCAATATACCATGTCCATGCATTTCCCCACTCATTTGAGTAATTTTTCACGAAAAAAAACAAGGTTTTATGATTGGTCAAAATTTTCACCAAAACGACATACCGCGGGTCTATGCGTTTTTCTGATTTGGGTCAAAAATTGAAAAGTGCTTTTTGTCGCATTTCTGAGCAAAATTTGGTCCAATATACCATGTCCATGCATTTCCCCACTCATTTGAGTAATTTTTCATGAAAAAAACAAGGTTTCATGATTGGTCAAAATTTTCACCAAAACGACATACCGCGGGTCTACACGTTTTTCTGATTTGGGTCAAAAATTGAAAAGTGCTTTTTGTCGCATTTCTGAGCAAAATTTGGTCCAATATACCATGTCCATGTTTTCCCCCACTCATTTGAGTAATTTTTCATGAAAAAAACAAGGTTTCATGATTGGTCAAAATTTTCACCAAAACGACATACCGCGGGTCTACGCGTTTTTCTGATTTGGGTCAAAAATTGAAAAGTGCTTTTTGTAGCATTTCTGAGCAAAATTTGGTCCAATATACCATGTCCATGCATTTCCCCACTCATTTGAGTAATTTTTCATGAAAAAAACAAGGTTTCATGATTGGTCAAAATTTTCACCAAAACGACATACCGCGGGTCTACGCGTTTTTCTGATTTGGGTCAAAAATTGAAAAGTCCTTTTTGTCGCTTTTTTGAGCAAAATTTGGTCCAATATACCATGTCCATGCATTTCCCCACTCATTTGAGTAATTTTTCATGAAAAAGCAAGGTTTAATGATTGGTCAAAATTTTCACCAAAACGACATACCGCGGGTCTACGCGTTTTTCTGATTTGGGTCAAAAATTGAAAAGTGCTTTTTGTCACATTTCTGAGCAAAATTTGGTCCAATATACCATGTCCATGCATTTCCTCACTCATTTGAGTAATTTTTCATGAAAAAAAACAAGGTTTCATGATTGGTCAAAATTTTCACCAAAACGACATACCGCGGGTCTATGCGTTTTTCTGATTTGGGTCAAAAATTGAAAAGTGCTTTTTGTCGCATTTCTGAGCAAAATTTGGTCCAATATACCATGTCCATGCATTTCCCCACTCATTTGAGTAATTTTTCATGAAAAACACAAGGTTTCATGATTGGTCAAAATTTTCACCAAAACGACATATCGCGGGTCTACGCGTTTTTCTGATTTGGGTCAAAAATTGAAAAGTGCTTTTTGTCGCATTTTTTTGTCGCATTTTTTGTTGCATTTTTGTCGCATTTTTGAGCAAAATTTGTTCCAATATACCATGTCCGTGCATTTCCCCACTCATTTGAGTAATTTTTCATGAAAAAAACAAGGTTTCATGATTGGTCAAAATTTTCACCAAAACGACATACCGCGGGTCTACGCGTTTTTCTGATTTGGGTCAAAAATTGAAAAGTCCTTTTTGTCGCTTTTTTGAGCAAAATTTGGTCCAATATACCATGTCCATGCATTTCCCCACTCATTTGAGTAATTTTTCATGAAAAAAACAAGGTTTCATGATTGGTCAAAATTTTCACCAAAACGACATACCGCGGGTCTACGCGTTTTTCTGATTTGGGTCAAAAATTGAAAAGTCCTTTTTGTCGCTTTTTTGAGCAAAATTTGTTCCAATATACCATGTCCATGCATTTCCCCACTCATTTGAGTAATTTTTCATGAAAAAAACAAGGTTTCATGATTGGTCAAAATTTTCACCAAAACGACATATCGCGGGTCTACGCGTTTTTCTGATTTGGGTCAAACATTGAAAAGTCCTTTTTGTCGCTTTTTTGAGCAAAATTTGTTCCAATATACCATGTCCATGCATTTCCCCACTCATTTGAGTAATTTTTCATGAAAAAAACCAAGGTTTTATGATTGGTCAAAATTTTCACCAAAACGACATACCGCGGGTCTACGCGTTTTTCTGATTTGGGTCAAAAATTGAAAAGTGCTTTTTGTCGCATTTCTGAGCAAAATTTGGTCCAATATACCATGTCCATGCATTTCCTCACTCATTTGAGTAATTTTTCATGAAAAAAAACAAGGTTTCATGATTGGTCAAAATTTTCACCAAAACGACATACCGCGGGTCTAGGCGTTTTTCTGATTTGGGTCAAAAATTGAAAAGTGCTTTTTGTCGCATTTCTGAGCAAAATTTGGTCCAATATACCATGTCCATGCATTTCCCCACTCATTTGAGTAATTTTTCATGAAAAACACAAGGTTTCATGATTGGTCAAAATTTTCACCAAAACGACATATCGCGGGTCTACGCGTTTTTCTGATTTGGGTCAAAAATTGAAAAGTGCTTTTTGTCGCATTTTTTTGTCGCATTTTTTGTCGCATTTTTGTCGCATTTTTGAGCAAAATTTGTTCCAATATACCATGTCCGTGCATTTCCCCACTCATTTGAGTAATTTTTCATGAAAAAAACAAGGTTTCATGATTGGTCAAAATTTTCACCAAAACGACATACCGCGGGTCTACGCGTTTTTCTGATTTGGGTCAAAAATTGAAAAGTCCTTTTTGTCGCTTTTTTGAGCAAAATTTGGTCCAATATACCATGTCCATGCATTTCCCCACTCATTTGAGTAATTTTTCATGAAAAAAACAAGGTTTCATGATTGGTCAAAATTTTCACCAAAACGACATACCGCGGGTCTACGCGTTTTTCTGATTTGGGTCAAAAATTGAAAAGTCCTTTTTGTCGCTTTTTTGAGCAAAATTTGTTCCAATATACCATGTCCATGCATTTCCCCACTCATTTGAGTAATTTTTCATGAAAAAAACAAGGTTTCATGATTGGTCAAAATTTTCACCAAAACGACATACCGCGGGTCTACGCGTTTTTCTGATTTGGGTCAAACATTGAAAAGTCCTTTTTGTCGCTTTTTTGAGCAAAATTTGTTCCAATATACCATGTCCATGCATTTCCCCACTCATTTGAGTAATTTTTCATGAAAAAAACCAAGGTTTTATGATTGGTCAAAATTTTCACCAAAACGACATACCGCAGGTCTACGCGTTTTTCTGATTTGGGTCAAAAATTGAAAAGTGCTTTTTGTCGCATTTCTGAGCAAAATTTGGTCCAATATACCATGTCCATGCATTTCCCCACTCATTTGAGTAATTTTTCATGAAAAAAACCAAGGTTTTATGATTGGTCAAAATTTTCACCAAAACGACATACCGCAGGTCTACGCGTTTTTCTGATTTGGGTCAAAAATTGAAAAGTGCTTTTTGACGCTTTTTTGAGCAAAATTTGGTCCAATATACCATGTCCATGCATTTCCCCACTCATTTGAGTAATTTTTCATGAAAAAAACAAGGTTTCATGATTGGTCAAAATTTTCACCAAAACGACTAAGCGCGGGTCTACGCGTTTTTCTGATTTGGGTCAAAAATTGAAAAGTGCTTTTTGTCGCATTTCTGAGCAAAATTTTGTCCAATATACCATGTCCATGCATTTCCCCACTCGTTTGAGTAATTTTTCATGAAAAAAACTCAAGGTTTCATGATTGGTCAAAATTTTCACCAAAACGACATACCGCGGGTCTACGCGTTTTTCTGATTTGGGTCAAAAATTGAACAGTGCTTTTTGTCGCATTTCTGAGCAAAATTTGGTCCAATATACCATGTCCATGCATTTCCCCACTCATTTGAGTAATTTTTCATGAAAAAAACAAGGTTTTATGATTGGTCAAAATTTTCACCAAAACGACATACCGCAGGTCTACGCGTTTTTCTGATTTGGGTCAACAATTGAAAAGTGCTTTTTGTCGCATTTCTGAGCAAAATTTGGTCCAATATACCATGTCCATGCATTTCCCCACTCATTTGAGTAATTTTTCATGAAAAAAACAAGGTTTTATGATTGGTCAAAATTTTCACCAAAACGACATACCGCAGGTCTACGCGTTTTTCTGATTTGGGTAAAAAATTGAAAAGTGCTTTTTGACGCTTTTTTGAGCAAAATTTGGTCCAATATACCATGTCCATGCATTTCCCCACTCATTTGAGTAATTTTTCATGAAAAAAACAAGGTTTCATGATTGGTCAAAATTTTCACCAAAACGACTAAGCGCGGGTCTACGCGTTTTTCTGATTTGGGTCAACAATTGAAAAGTGCTTTTTGTCGCATTTCTGAGCAAAATTTGGTCCAATATACCATGTCCATGCATTTCCCCACTCGTTTGAGTAATTTTTCATGAAAAAAACAAGGTTTCATGATTGGTCAAAATTTTCACCAAAACGACATAGCGCGGGTCTACGAGTTTTTCTGATTTGGGTCAAAAATTGAAAAGTACTTTTTGTCGCATTTCTGAGCAAAATTTGGTCCAATATACCATGTCCATGCATTTCCCCACTCATTTGAGTAATTTTTCATGAAAAAAACAAGGTTTCATGATTGGTCAAAATTTTCACCAAAACGACATACCGTGGGTCTACGCGTTTTTCTGATTTGGGTCAAAAATTGAAAAGTGCTTTTTGTCGCATTTCTGAGCAAAATTTGGTCCAATATACCATGTCCATGCATTTCCCCACTCATTTGAGTAATTTTTCATGAAAAAAACAAGGTTTCATGATTGGTCAAAATTTTCACCAAAACGACATACCGCGGGTCTACGCGTTTTTCTGATTTGGGTCAAAAATTGAAAAGTGCTTTTTGTCGCATTTCTGAGCAAAATTTGGTCCAATATACCATGTCCATGCATTTCCCCACTCATTTGAGTAATTTTTCATGAAAAAAACCAAGGTTTTATGATTGGTCAAAATTTTCACCAAAACGACATACCGCGGGTCTACGCGTTTTTCTGATTTGGGTCAAAAATTGAAAAGTGCTTTTTTGTCGCATTTCTGAGCAAAATTTGGTCCAATATACCCTGTCCATGCATTTCCCCACTCATTTGAGTAATTTTTCATGAAAAAAAACAAGGTTTTATGATTGGTCAAACTTTTCACCAAAACGACATACCGCGGGTCTACGCGTTTTTCTGATTTGGGTCAAAAATTGAAAAGTGCTTTTTGTCGCATTTCTGAGCAAAATTTGGTCCAATATACCATGTCCATGCATTTCCCCACTCATTTGAGTAATTTTTCATGAAAAAAACAAGGTTTCATGATTGGTCAAAATTTTCACCAAAACGACATACCGCGGGTCTACGCGTTTTTCTGATTTGGGTCAAAAATTGAAAAGTGCTTTTTGTCGCATTTCTGAGCAAAATTTGGTCCAATATACCATGTCCATGCATTTCCCCACTCATTTGAGTAATTTTTCATGAAAAAAACCAAGGTTTTATGATTGGTCAAAATTTTCACCAAAACGACATACCGCGGGTCTACGCGTTTTTCTGATTTGGGTCAAAAATTGAAAAGTGCTTTTTGTCGCATTTCTGAGCAAAATTTGGTCCAATATACCATGTCCATGCATTTCCCCACTCATTTGAGTAATTTTTCATGAAAAAAACAAGGTTTCATGATTGGTCAAAATTTTCACCAAAACGACATACCACGGGTCTACGCGTTTTTCTGATTTGGGTCAAAAATTGAAAAGTGCTTTTTGTCGCATTTCTGAGCAAAATTTGGTCCAATATACCCTGTCCATGCATTTCCCCACTCATTTGAGTAATTTTTCATGAAAAAAAACAAGGTTTTATGATTGGTCAAACTTTTCACCAAAACGACATACCGCGGGTCTACGCGTTTTTCTGATTTGGGTCAAAAATTGAAAAGTGCTTTTTGACGCTTTTTTGAGCAAAATTTGGTCCAATATACCATGTCCATGCATTTCCCCACTCATTTGAGTAATTTTTCATGAAAAAAACAAGGTTTCATGATTGGTCAAAATTTTCACCAAAACGACATAGCGCGGGTCTACGCGTTTTTCTGATTTGGGTCAAAAATTGAAAAGTGCTTTTTGTCGCATTTCTGAGCAAAATTTGGTCCAATATACCATGTCCATGCATTTCCCCACTCATTTGAGTAATTTTTCATGAAAAAAAACAAGGTTTCATGATTGGTCAAAATTTTCACCAAAACGACATACCGCGGGTCTACGCGTTTTTCTGATTTGGGTCAAAAATTGAAAAGTGCTTTTTGTTGCATTTCTGAGCAAAATTTGGTCCAATATACCATGTCCATGCATTTCCCCACTCATTTGAGTAATTTTTCATGAAAAAAACAAGGTTTCATGATTGGTCAAAATTTTCACCAAAACGACATACCGCGGGTCTACGCGTTTTTCTGATTTGGGTCAAAAATTGAAAAGTGCTTTTTGTCGCATTTCTGAGCAAAATTTGGTCCAATATACCCTGTCCATGCATTTCCCCACTCATTTGAGTAATTTTTCATGAAAAAAAACAAGGTTTTATGATTGGTCAAAATTTTCACCAAAACGACATACCGCGGGTCTACGCGTTTTTCTGATTTGGGTCAAAAATTGAAAAGTGCTTTTTGACGCTTTTTTGAGCAAAATTTGGTCCAATATACCATGTCCATGCATTTCCCCACTCATTTGAGTAATTTTTCATGAAATAAACAAGGTTTCATGATCGGTCAAAATTTTCACTAAAACGACATAGCGCGGGTCTACGCGTTTTTCTGATTTGGGTCAAAAATTGAAAAGTGCTTTTTGTCGCATTTCTGCGCAAAATTTGGTCCAATATACCATGTCCATGCATTTCCCCACTCATTTGAGTAATTTTTCATGAAAAAAACAAGGTTTCATGATTGGTCAAAATTTTCACCAAAACGACATACCGCGGGTCTACGCGTTTTTCTGATTTGGGTCAAAAATTGAAAAGTGCTTTTTGTCGCATTTTTTTGTCGCATTTTTTGTCGCATTTTTGTCGCATTTTTGAGCAAAATTTGTTCCAATATACCATGTCCGTGCATTTCCCCACTCATTTGAGTAATTTTTCATGAAAAAAACAAGGTTTCATGATTGGTCAAAATTTTCACCAAAACGACATACCGCGGGTCTACGCGTTTTTCTGATTTGGGTCAAAAATTGAAAAGTCCTTTTTGTCGCTTTTTTGAGCAAAATTTGGTCCAATATACCATGTCCATGCATTTCCCCACTCATTTGAGTAATTTTTCATGAAAAAAAACAAGGTTTCATGATTGGTCAAAATTTTCACCAAAACGACATACCGCGGGTCTACGCGTTTTTCTGATTTGGGTCAAAAATTGAAAAGTCCTTTTTGTCGCTTTTTTGAGCAAAATTTGTTCCAATATACCATGTCCATGCATTTCCCCACTCATTTGAGTAATTTTTCATGAAAAAAACAAGGTTTCATGATTGGTCAAAATTTTCACCAAAACGACATACCGCGGGTCTACGCGTTTTTCTGATTTGGGTCAAACATTGAAAAGTCCTTTTTGTCGCTTTTTTGAGCAAAATTTGTTCCAATATACCATGTCCATGCATTTCCCCACTCATTTGAGTAATTTTTCATGAAAAAAACCAAGGTTTTATGATTGGTCAAAATTTTCACCAAAACGACATACCGCAGGTCTACGCGTTTTTCTGATTTGGGTCAAAAATTGAAAAGTGCTTTTTGTCGCATTTCTGAGCAAAATTTGGTCCAATATACCATGTCCATGCATTTCCCCACTCATTTGAGTAATTTTTCATGAAAAAAACCAAGGTTTTATGATTGGTCAAAATTTTCACCAAAACGACATACCGCAGGTCTACGCGTTTTTCTGATTTGGGTCAAAAATTGAAAAGTGCTTTTTGACGCTTTTTTGAGCAAAATTTGGTCCAATATACCATGTCCATGCATTTCCCCACTCATTTGAGTAATTTTTCATGAAAAAAACAAGGTTTCATGATTGGTCAAAATTTTCACCAAAACGACTAAGCGCGGGTCTACGCGTTTTTCTGATTTGGGTCAAAAATTGAAAAGTGCTTTTTGTCGCATTTCTGAGCAAAATTTGGTCCAATATACCATGTCCATGCATTTCCCCACTCGTTTGAGTAATTTTTCATGAAAAAAACAAGGTTTCATGATTGGTCAAAATTTTCACCAAAACGACATACCGCGGGTCTACGCGTTTTTCTGATTTGGGTCAAAAATTGAACAGTGCTTTTTGTCGCATTTCTGAGCAAAATTTGGTCCAATATACCATGTCCATGCATTTCCCCACTCATTTGAGTAATTTTTCATGAAAAAAACAAGGTTTTATGATTGGTCAAAATTTTCACCAAAACGACATACCGCAGGTCTACGCGTTTTTCTGATTTGGGTCAACAATTGAAAAGTGCTTTTTGTCGCATTTCTGAGCAAAATTTGGTCCAATATACCATGTCCATGCATTTCCCCACTCATTTGAGTAATTTTTCATGAAAAAAACAAGGTTTTATGATTGGTCAAAATTTTCACCAAAACGACATACCGCAGGTCTACGCGTTTTTCTGATTTGGGTCAAAAATTGAAAAGTGCTTTTTGTCACATTTCTGAGCAAAATTTGGTCCAATATACCATGTCCATGCATTTCCCCACTCATTTGAGTAATTTTTCATGAAAAAAACAAGGTTTCATGATTGGTCAAAATTTTCACCAAAACGACATACCACGGGTCTACGCGTTTTTCTGATTTGGGTCAAAAATTGAAAAGTGCTTTTTGTCGCATTTCTGAGCAAAATTTGGTCCAATATACCATGTCCATGCATTTCCCCACTCATTTGAGTAATTTTTCATGAAAAAAACAAGGTTTCATGATTGGTCAAAATTTTCACCAAAACGACATACCGCGGGTCTACGCGTTTTTCTGATTTGGGTCAAAAATTGAAAAGTGCTTTTTGTCGCATTTCTGAGCAAAATTTGGTCCAATATACCATGTCCATGCATTTCCCCACTCATTTGAGTAATTTTTCATGAAAAAAACAAGGTTTCATGATTGGTCAAAAATTTTCACCAAAACGACATACCGCGGGTCTACACGTTTTTCTGATTTGGGTCAAAAATTTAAAAGTGCTTTTTGTCGCATTTCTGAGCAAAATTTGGTCCAATATACCATGTCCATGCTTTTCCCCACTCATTTGAGTAATTTTTCATGAAAAAAACAAGGTTTCATGATTGGTCAAAATTTTCACCAAAACGACATAGCGCGGGTCTACGCGTTTTTCTGATTTGGGTCAAAAATTGAAAAGTACTTTTTGTCGCATTTCTGATCAAAATTTGGTCCAATATACCATGTCCATGCTTTTCCCCACTCATTTGAGTAATTTTTCATGAAAAAAACAAGGTTTCATGATTGGTCAAAATTTTCACCAAAACGACATAGCGCGGGTCTACGAGTTTGTCTGATTTGGGTCAAAAATTGAAAAGTACTTTTTGTCGCATTTCTGAGCAAAATTTGGTCCAATATACCATGTCCATGCATTTCCCCACTCATTTGAGTAATTTTTCATGAAAAAAACAAGGTTTCATGATTGGTCAAAATTTTCACCAAAACGACATACCGTGGGTCTACGCGTTTTTCTGATTTGGGTCAAAAATTGAAAAGTGCTTCTTGTCGCATTTCTGAGCAAAATTTGGTCCAATATACCATGTCCATGCATTTCCCCACTCATTTGAGTAATTTTTCATGAAAAAAACAAGGTTTCATGATTGGTCAAAATTTTCACCAAAACGACATACCGCGGGTCTACGCGTTTTTCTGATTTGGGTCAAAAATTGAAAAGTGCTTTTTGTCGCATTTCTGAGCAAAATTTGGTCCAATATACCATGTCCATGCATTTCCCCACTCATTTGAGTAATTTTTCATGAAAAAAACAAGGTTTTATGATTGTTCAAAATTTTCACCAAAACGACATACCGCGGGTCTACGCGTTTTTCTGATTTGGGTCAAAAATTGAAAAGTGCTTTTTGTCGCATTTCTGAGCAAAATTTGGTCCAATATACCATGTCCATGCATTTCCCCACTCATTTGAGTAATTTTTCATGAAAAAAACCAAGGTTTTATGATTGGTCAAAATTTTCACCAAAACGACATACCGCGGGTCTACGCGTTTTTCTGATTTGGGTCAAAAATTGAAAAGTGCTTTTTTGTCGCATTTCTGAGCAAAATTTGGTCCAATATACCCTGTCCATGCATTTCCCCACTCATTTGAGTAATTTTTCATGAAAAAAAACAAGGTTTTATGATTGGTCAAACTTTTCACCAAAACGACATACCGCGGGTCTACGCGTTTTTCTGATTTGGGTCAAAAATTGAAAAGTACTTTTTGTCGCATTTCTGAGCAAAATTTGGTCCAATATACCATGTCCATGCTTTTCCCCACTCATTTGAGTAATTTTTCATGAAAAAACAAGGTTTCATGATTGGTCAAAATTTTCACCAAAACGACATAGCGCGGGTCTACGAGTTTTTCTGATTTGGGTCAAAAATTGAAAAGTACTTTTTGTCGCATTTCTGAGCAAAATTTGGTCCAATATACCATGTCCATGCATTTCCCCACTCATTTGAGTAATTTTTCATGAAAAAAACAAGGTTTCATGATTGGTCAAAATTTTCACCAAAACGACATACCGCGGGTCTACGCGTTTTTCTGATTTGGGTCAAAAATTGAAAAGTGCTTCTTGTCGCATTTCTGAGCAAAATTTGGTCCAATATACCATGTCCATGCATTTCCCCACTCATTTGAGTAATTTTTCATGAAAAAAACAAGGTTTCATGATTGGTCAAAATTTTCACCAAAACGACATACCGCGGGTCTACGCGTTTTTCTGATTTGGGTCAAAAATTGAAAAGTGCTTTTTGTCGCATTTCTGAGCAAAATTTGGTCCAATATACCATGTCCATGCATTTCCCCACTCATTTGAGTAATTTTTCATGAACAAAACAAGGTTTTATGATTGTTCAAAATTTTCACCAAAACGACATACCGCGGGTCTACGCGTTTTTCTGATTTGGGTCAAAAATTGAAAAGTGCTTTTTGTCGCATTTCTGCGCAAAATTTGGTCCAATATACCATGTCCATGCATTTCCCCACTCATTTGAGTAATTTTTCATGAAAAAAACAAGGTTTCATGATTGGTCAAAATTTTCACCAAAACGACATACCGCGGGTCTACGCGTTTTTCTGATTTGAGTCAAAAATTGAAAAGTGCTTTTTGTCGCATTTCTGAGCAAAATTTGGTCCAATATACCATGTCCATGCATTTCCCCACTCATTTGAGTAATTTTTCATGAAAAAAACAAGGTTTCATGATTGGTCAAAATTTTCACCAAAACGACATACCGCGGGTCTACGCGTTTTTCTGATTTGGGTCAAAAATTGAAAAGTGCTTTTTGTCGCATTTCTGAGCAAAATTTGGTCCAATATACCATGTCCATGCATTTCCCCACTCATTTGAGCATTTGAGTAATTTTTCATGAAAAAAACCAAGGTTTTATGATTGGTCAAAATTTTCACCAAAACGACATACCGCGGGTCTACGCGTTTTTCTGATTTGGGTCAAAAATTGAAAAGTGCTTTTTTGTCGCATTTCTGAGCAAAATTTGGTCCAATATACCCTGTCCATGCATTTCCCCACTCATTTGAGTAATTTTTCATGAAAAAAAACAAGGTTTTATGATTGGTCAAACTTTTCACCAAAACGACATACCGCGGGTCTACGCGTTTTTCTGATTTGGGTCAAAAATTGAAAAGTACTTTTTGTCGCATTTCTGAGCAAAATTTGGTCCAATATACCATGTCCATGCTTTTCCCCACTCATTTGAGTAATTTTTCATGAAAAAAACAAGGTTTCATGATTGGTCAAAATTTTCACCAAAACGACATAGCGCGGGTCTACGAGTTTTTCTGATTTGGGTCAAAAATTGAAAAGTACTTTTTGTCGCATTTCTGAGCAAAATTTGGTCCAATATACCATGTCCATGCATTTCCCCACTCATTTGAGTAATTTTTCATGAAAAAAACAAGGTTTCATGATTGGTCAAAATTTTCACCAAAACGACATACCGCGGGTCTACGCGTTTTTCTGATTTGGGTCAAAAATTGAAAAGTGCTTTTTGTCGCATTTCTGAGCAAAATTTGGTCCAATATACCATGTCCATGCATTTCCCCACTCATTTGAGTAATTTTTCATGAAAAAAACAAGGTTTTATGATTGTTCAAAATTTTCACCAAAACGACATACCGCGGGTCTACGCGTTTTTCTGATTTGGGTCAAAAATTGAAAAGTGCTTTTTGTCGCATTTCTGCGCAAAATTTGGTCCAATATACCATGTCCATGCATTTCCCCACTCATTTGAGTAATTTTTCATGAAAAAAACCAAGGTTTTATGATTGGTCAAAATTTTCACCAAAACGACATACCGCGGGTCTACGCGTTTTTCTGATTTGGGTCAAAAATTGAAAAGTGCTTTTTTGTCGCATTTCTGAGCAAAATTTGGTCCAATATACCCTGTCCATGCATTTCCCCACTCATTTGAGTAATTTTTCATGAAAAAAAACAAGGTTTTATGATTGGTCAAACTTTTCACCAAAACGACATACCGCGGGTCTACGCGTTTTTCTGATTTGGGTCAAAAATTGAAAAGTGCTTTTTGTCGCATTTCTGAGCAAAATTTGGTCCAATATACCATGTCCATGCATTTCCCCACTCATTTGAGTAATTTTTCATGAAAAAAACAAGGTTTCATGATTGGTCAAAATTTTCACCAAAACGACATACCGCGGGTCTACGCGTTTTTCTGATTTGGGTCAAAAATTGAAAAGTGCTTTTTGTCGCATTTCTGAGCAAAATTTGGTCCAATATACCATGTCCATGCATTTCCCCACTCATTTGAGTAATTTTTCATGAAAAAAACAAGGTTTCATGATTGGTCAAAATTTTCACCAAAACGACATACCGCGGGTCTACGCGTTTTTCTGATTTGGGTCAAAAATTGAAAAGTGCTTTTTGTCGCATTTCTGAGCAAAATTTGGTCCAATATACCATGTCCATGCATTTCCCCACTCATTTGAGTAATTTTTCATGAAAAAAAACCAAGGTTTTATGATTGGTCAAAATTTTCACCAAAACGACATACCGCGGGTCTACGCGTTTTTCTGATTTGGGTCAAAAATTGAAAAGTGCTTTTTGTCGCATTTCTGAGCAAAATTTGGTCCAATATACCATGTCCATGCATTTCCCCACTCATTTGAGTAATTTTTCATGAAAAAAACAAGGTTTCATGATTGGTCAAAATTTTCACCAAAACGACATACCACGGGTCTACGCGTTTTTCTGATTTGGGTCAAAAATTGAAAAGTGCTTTTTGTCGCATTTCTGAGCAAAATTTGGTCCAATATACCCTGTCCATGCATTTCCCCACTCATTTGAGTAATTTTTCATGAAAAAAAACAAGGTTTTATGATTGGTCAAACTTTTCACCAAAACGACATACCGCGGGTCTACGCGTTTTTCTGATTTGGGTCAAAAATTGAAAAGTGCTTTTTGACGCTTTTTTGAGCAAAATTTGGTCCAATATACCATGTCCATGCATTTCCCCACTCATTTGAGTAATTTTTCATGAAAAAAACAAGGTTTCATGATTGGTCAAAATTTTCACCAAAACGACATAGCGCGGGTCTACGCGTTTTTCTGATTTGGGTCAAAAATTGAAAAGTGCTTTTTGTCGCATTTCTGAGCAAAATTTGGTCCAATATACCATGTCCATGCATTTCCCCACTCATTTGAGTAATTTTTCATGAAAAAAACAAGGTTTCATGATCGGTCAAAATTTTCACCAAAACGACATACCGCGGGTCTACGCGTTTTTCTGATTTGGGTCAAAAATTGAAAAGTGCTTTTTGTTGCATTTCTGAGCAAAATTTGGTCCAATATACCATGTCCATGCATTTCCCCACTCATTTGAGTAATTTTTCATGAAAAAAACAAGGTTTCATGATTGGTCAAAATTTTCACCAAAACGACATACCGCGGGTCTACGCGTTTTTCTGATTTGGGTCAAAAATTGAAAAGTGCTTTTTGTCGCATTTCTGAGCAAAATTTGGTCCAATATACCCTGTCCATGCATTTCCCCACTCATTTGAGTAATTTTTCATGAAAAAAAACAAGGTTTTATGATTGGTCAAAATTTTCACCAAAACGACATACCGCGGGTCTACGCGTTTTTCTGATTTGGGTCAAAAATTGAAAAGTGCTTTTTGACGCTTTTTTGAGCAAAATTTGGTCCAATATACCATGTCCATGCATTTCCCCACTCATTTGAGTAATTTTTCATGAAATAAACAAGGTTTCATGATCGGTCAAAATTTTCACTAAAACGACATAGCGCGGGTCTACGCGTTTTTCTGATTTGGGTCAAAAATTGAAAAGTGCTTTTTGTCGCATTTCTGAGCAAAATTTGGTCCAATATACCATGTCCATGCATTTCCCCACTCATTTGAGTAATTTTTCATGAAAAAAACAAGGTTTCATGATTGGTCAAAATTTTCACCAAAACGACATACCGCGGGTCTACGCGTTTTTCTGATTTGGGTCAAAAATTGAAAAGTGCTTTTTGTCGCATTTCTGCGCAAAATTTGGTCCAATATACCATGTCCATGCATTTCCCCACTCATTTGAGTAATTTTTCATGAAAAAAACAAGGTTTCATGATTGGTCAAAATTTTCACCAAAACGACATACCGCGGGTCTACGCGTTTTTCTGATTTGAGTCAAAAATTGAAAAGTGCTTTTTGTCGCATTTCTGAGCAAAATTTGGTCCAATATACCATGTCCATGCATTTCCCCACTCATTTGAGTAATTTTTCATGAAAAAAACAAGGTTTCATGATTGGTCAAAATTTTCACCAAAACGACATACCGCGGGTCTACGCGTTTTTCTGATTTGGGTCAAAAATTGAAAAGTGCTTTTTGTCGCATTTCTGAGCAAAATTTGGTCCAATATACCATGTCCATGCATTTCCCCACTCATTTGAGTAATTTTTCATGAAAAAAAACAAGGTTTTATGATTGGTCAAAATTTTCACCAAAACGACATACCGCGGGTCTACGCGTTTTTCTGATTTGGGTCAAAAATTGAAAAGTGCTTTTTTGTCGCATTTCTGAGCAAAATTTGGTCCAATATACCCTGTCCATGCATTTCCCCACTCATTTGAGTAATTTTTCATGAAAAAAAACAAGGTTTTATGATTGGTCAAACTTTTCACCAAAACGACATACCGCGGGTCTACGCGTTTTTCTGATTTGGGTCAAAAATTGAAAAGTGCTTTTTGTCGCATTTCTGAGCAAAATTTGGTCCAATATACCATGTCCATGCATTTCCCCACTCATTTGAGTAATTTTTCATGAAAAAAACAAGGTTTCATGATTGGTCAAAATTTTCACCAAAACGACATACCGCGGGTCTACGCGTTTTTCTGATTTTGGTCAAAAATTGAAAAGTGCTTTTTGTCGCATTTCTGAGCAAAATTTGTTCCAATATACCATGTCCATGCATTTCCCCACTCATTTGAGTAATTTTTCATGAAAAAAACAAGGTTTCATGATTGGTCAAAATTTTCACCAAAACGACATACCGCGGGTCTACGCGTTTTTCTGATTTGGGTCAAAAATTGAAAAGTGCTTTTTGTCGCATTTCTGTGCAAAATTTGGTCCAATATACCATGTCCATGCATTTCCCCACTCATTTGAGTAATTTTTCATGAAAAAAACAAGGTTTCATGATTGGTCAAAATTTTCACCAAAACGACATACCGCGGGTCTATGCGTTTTTCTGATTTGGGTCAAAAATTGAAAAGTGCTTTTTGTCGCATTTCTGAGCAAAATTTGGTCCAATATACCATGTCCATGCATTTCCCCACTCATTTGAGTAATTTTTCATGAAAAAAACAAGGTTTCATGATTGGTCAAAATTTTCACCAAAACGACATAGCGCGGGTCTACGCGTTTTTCTGATTTGGGTCAAAAATTTAAAAGTGCTTTTTGTCGCATTTCTGAGCAAAATTTGGTCCAATATACCATGTCCATGCATTTCCCCACTCATTTGAGTAATTTTTCATGAAAAAAACCAAAGTTTTATGATTGGTCAAAATTTTCACCAAAACGACATACCGCGGGTCTACGCGTTTTTCTGATTTGGGTCAAAAATTGAAAAGTGCTTTTTGTCGCATTTCTAAGCAAAATTTGGTCCAATATACCATGTCCATGCATTTCCCCACTCATTTGAGTAATTTTTCATGAAAAAAAACAAGGTTTTATGATTGGTCAAAATTTTCACCAAAACGACATACCGCGGGTCTACGCGTTTTTCTGATTTGGGTCAAAAATTGAAAAGTGCTTTTTGACGCTTTTTTGAGCAAAATTTGGTCCAATATACCATGTCCATGCATTTCCCCACTCATTTGAGTAATTTTTCATGAAAAAAACAAGGTTTCATGATTGGTCAAAATTTTCACCAAAACGACATAGCGCGGGTCTACGCGTTTTTCTGATTTGGGTCAAAAATTGAAAAGTGCTTTTTGTCGCATTTCTGAGCAAAATTTGGTCCAATATACCATGTCCATGCATTTCCCCACTCATTTGAGTAATTTTTCATGAAAAAAACAAGGTTTCATGATTGGTCAAAATTTTCACCAAAACGACATAGCGCGGGTCTACGCGTTTTTCTGATTTGGGTCAAAAATTGAAAAGTGCTTTTTGTCGCATTTCTGAGCAAAATTTGGTCCAATATACCATGTCCATGCATTTCCCCACTCATTTGAGTAATTTTTCATGAAAAAAACAAGGTTTCATGATTGGTCAAAATTTTCACCAAAACGACATACCGCGGGTCTACGCGTTTTTCTGATTTGGGTCAAAAATTGAAAAGTGCTTTTTGACGCTTTTTTGAGCAAAATTTGGTCCAATATACCATGTCCATGCATTTCCCCACTCATTTGAGTAATTTTTCATGAAAAAAACAAGAATTCATGATTGGTCAAAATTTTCACCAAAACGACATACCGCGGGTCTACGCGTTTTTCTGATTTGGGTCAAAAATTGAAAAGTGCTTTTTGTAGCATTTCTGAGCAAAATTTTGTCCAATATACCATGTCCATGCATTTCCCCACTCATTTGAGTAATTTTTCATGAAAAAAACAAGGTTTCATGATTGGTCAAAAATTTCACCAAAACGACATACCGCGGGGTCTACGCGTTTTTCTGATTTGGGTCAAAAATTGAAAAGTGCTTTTTGTCGCATTTCTGAGCAAAATTTGGTCCAATATACCATGTCCATGCATTTCCCCACTCATTTGAGTATTTTTCATGAAAAAAACAAGGTTTCATGATTGGTCAAAATTTTCACCAAAACGACATACCGCGGGTCTATGCGTTTTTCTGATTTGGGTCAAAAATTGAAAAGTGCTTTTTGTCGCATTTCTGAGCAAAATTTGGTCCAATATACCATGTCCATGCATTTCCCCACTCATTTGAGTAATTTTTCTTGAAAAAAACAAGGTTTCATGATTGGTAAAAATTTTCACCAAAACGACATAGCGCGGGTCTACGCGTTTTTCTGATTTGGGTCAAAAATTGAAAAGTGCTTTTTGTCGCATTTCTGAGCAAAATTTGGTCCAATATACCATGTCCATGCATTTCCCCACTCATTTGAGTAATTTTTCATGAAAAAAACAAGGTTTCATAATTGGTCAAAATTTTCACCAAAACGACATACCGCGGGTCTACGCGTTTTTCTGATTTGGGTCAAAAATTGAAAAGTGCTTTTTGACGCTTTTTTGAGCAAAATTTGGTCCAATATACCATGTCCATGCATTTCCCCACTCATTTGAGTAATTTTTCATGAAAAAAACAAGAATTCATGATTGGTCAAAATTTTCACCAAAACGACATACCGCGGGTCTACGCGTTTTTCTGATTTGGGTCAAAAATTGAAAAGTGCTTTTTGTCGCATTTCTGAGCAAAATTTGGTCCAATATACCATGTCCATGCATTTCCCCACTCATTTGAGTAATTTTTCATGAAAAAAACAAGGTTTCATGATTGGTCAAAATTTTCACCAAAACGACATACCGCGGGTCTACACGTTTTTCTGATTTGGGTCAAAAATTTAAAAGTGCTTTTTGTCGCATTTCTGAGCAAAATTTGGTCCAATATACCATGTCCATGTTTTCCCCCACTCATTTGAGTAATTTTTCATGAAAAAAACAAGGTTTCATGATTGGTAAAAATTTTCACCAAAACGACATACCGCGGGTCTACGCGTTTTTCTGATTTGGGTCAAAAATTTAAAAGTGCTTTTTGTCGCATTTCTGAGCAAAATTTGGTCCAATATACCATGTCCATGCATTTCCCCACTCATTTGAGTAATTTTTCATGAAAAAAAACAAAGTTTTATGATTGGTCAAAATTTTCACCAAAACGACATACCGCGGGTCTACGCGTTTTTCTGATTTGGGTCAAAAATTGAAAAGTGCTTTTTGTCGCATTTCTAAGCAAAATTTGGTCCAATATACCATGTCCATGCATTTCCCCACTCATTTGAGTAATTTTTCATGAAAAAAACAAGGTTTCATGATTGGTCAAAATTTTCACCAAAACGACATACCGCGGGTCTACGCGTTTTTCTGATTTGGGTCAAAAATTGAAAAGTGCTTTTTGACGCTTTTTTGAGCAAAATTTGGTCCAATATACCATGTCCATGCATTTCCCCACTCATTTGAGTAATTTTTCATGAAAAAAACAAGAATTCATGATTGGTCAAAATTTTCACCAAAACGACATACCGCGGGTCTACGCGTTTTTCTGATTTGGGTCAAAAATTGAAAAGTGCTTTTTGTAGCATTTCTGAGCAAAATTTTGTCCAATATACCATGTCCATGCATTTCCCCACTCATTTGAGTAATTTTTCATGAAAAAAACAAGGTTTCATGATTGGTCAAAAATTTCACCAAAACGACATACCGCGGGGTCTACGCGTTTTTCTGATTTGGGTCAAAAATTGAAAAGTGCTTTTTGTCGCATTTCTGAGCAAAATTTGGTCCAATATACCATGTCCATGCATTTCCCCACTCATTTGAGTAATTTTTCATGAAAAAAACAAGGTTTCATGATTGGTCAAAATTTTCACCAAAACGACATACCGCGGGTCTATGCGTTTTTCTGATTTGGGTCAAAAATTGAAAAGTGCTTTTTGTCGCATTTCTGAGCAAAATTTGGTCCAATATACCATGTCCATGCATTTCCCCACTCATTTGAGTAATTTTTCTTGAAAAAAACAAGGTTTCATGATTGGTAAAAATTTTCACCAAAACGACATAGCGCGGGTCTACGCGTTTTTCTGATTTGGGTCAAAAATTGAAAAGTGCTTTTTGTCGCATTTCTGAGCAAAATTTGGTCCAATATACCATGTCCATGCATTTCCCCACTCATTTGAGTAATTTTTCATGAAAAAAACAAGGTTTCATAATTGGTCAAAATTTTCACCAAAACGACATACCGCGGGTCTACGCGTTTTTCTGATTTGGGTCAAAAATTGAAAAGTGCTTTTTGACGCTTTTTTGAGCAAAATTTGGTCCAATATACCATGTCCATGCATTTCCCCACTCATTTGAGTAATTTTTCATGAAAAAAACAAGAATTCATGATTGGTCAAAATTTTCACCAAAACGACATACCGCGGGTCTACGCGTTTTTCTGATTTGGGTCAAAAATTGAAAAGTGCTTTTTGTCGCATTTCTGAGCAAAATTTGGTCCAATATACCATGTCCATGCATTTCCCCACTCATTTGAGTAATTTTTCATGAAAAAAACAAGGTTTCATGATTGGTCAAAATTTTCACCAAAACGACATACCGCGGGTCTACACGTTTTTCTGATTTGGGTCAAAAATTTAAAAGTGCTTTTTGTCGCATTTCTGAGCAAAATTTGGTCCAATATACCATGTCCATGTTTTCCCCCACTCATTTGAGTAATTTTTCATGAAAAAAACAAGGTTTCATGATTGGTCAAAATTTTCACCAAAACGACATACCGCGGGTCTACGCGTTTTTCTGATTTGGGTCAAAAATTGAAAACTGCTTTTTGTCGCATTTCTGAGCAAAATTTGGTCCAATATACCATGTCCATGCATTTCCCCACTCATTTGAGTAATTTTTCATGAAAAAAACAAGGTTTCATGATTGGTCAAAATTTTCACCAAAACGACATACCGCGGGTCTACGCGTTTTTCTGATTTGGGTCAAAAATTGAAAAGTGCTTTTTGACGCTTTTTTGAGCAAAATTTGGTCCAATATACCATGTCCATGCATTTCCCCACTCATTTGAGTAATTTTTCATGAAAAAAACAAGAATTCATGATTGGTCAAAATTTTCACCAAAACGACATACCGCGGGTCTACGCGTTTTTCTGATTTGGGTCAAAAATTGAAAAGTGCTTTTTGTAGCATTTCTGAGCAAAATTTTGTCCAATATACCATGTCCATGCATTTCCCCACTCATTTGAGTAATTTTTCATGAAAAAAACAAGGTTTCATGATTGGTCAAAAATTTCACCAAAACGACATACCGCGGGTCTACGCGTTTTTCTGATTTGGGTCAAAAATTGAAAAGTGCTTTTTGTCGCATTTCTGAGCAAAATTTGGTCCAATATACCATGTCCATGCATTTCCCCACTCATTTGAGTAATTTTTCATGAAAAAAACAAGGTTTCATGATTGGTCAAAATTTTCACCAAAACGACATACCGCGGGTCTATGCGTTTTTCTGATTTGGGTCAAAAATTGAAAAGTGCTTTTTGTCGCATTTCTGAGCAAAATTTGGTCCAATATACCATGTCCATGCATTTCCCCACTCATTTGAGTAATTTTTCATGAAAAAAACAAGGTTTCATGATTGGTCAAAATTTTCACCAAAACGACATACCGCGGGTCTACGCGTTTTTCTGATTTGGGTCAAAAATTGAAAAGTGCTTTTTGACGCTTTTTTGAGCAAAATTTGGTCCAATATACCATGTCCATGCATTTCCCCACTCATTTGAGTAATTTTTCATGAAAAAAACCAAGGTTTTATGATTGGTCAAAATTTTCACCAAAACGACATACTGCGGGTCTACGCGTTTTTCTGATTTGGGTCAAAAATTGAAAAGTGCTTTTTGACGCTTTTTTGAGCAAAATTTGGTCCAATATACCATGTCCATGCATTTCCCCACTCATTTGAGTAATTTTTCATGAAAAAAACAAGGTTTCATGATTGGTCAAAATTTTCACCAAAACGACATACCGCGGGTCTACGCGTTTTTCTGATTTGGGTCAAAAATTGAAAAGTGCTTTTTGTCGCATTTCTGAGCAAAATTTGGTCCAATATACCATGTCCATGCATTTCCCCACTCATTTGAGTAATTTTTCATGAAAAAAACCAAGGTTTCATGATTGGTCAAAATTTTCACCAAAACGACATACCGCGGGTCTACGCGTTTTTCTGATTTCGGTCAAAAATTGAAAAGTGCTTTTTGTCGCATTTCTGAGCAAAATTTGGTCCAATATACCATGTCCATGCATTTCCCCACTCATTTGAGTAATTTTTCATGAAAAAAACAAGGTTTCATGATTGGTCAAAATTTTCACCAAAACGACATACCGCGGGTCTACGCGTTTTTCTGATTTGGGTCAAAAATTGAAAAGTGCTTTTTGTCGCACTTCTGAGCAAAATTTGGTCCAATATACCATGTCCATGCATTTCCCCACTCATTTGAGTAATTTTTCATGAAAAAAACAAGGTTTCATGATTGGTCAAAATTTTCACCAAAACGACATACCGCGGGTCTACGCGTTTTTCTGATTTGGGTCAAAAATTGAAAAGTGCTTTTTGTCGCATTTCTGAGCAAAATTTGGTCCAATATACCATGTCCATGCATTTCCCCACTCATTTGAGTAATTTTTCATGAAAAAAACAAGGTTTCATGATTGGTCAAAATTTTCACCAAAACGACATACCGCGGGGTCTACGCGTTTTTCTGATTTGGGTCAAAAATTGAAAAGTGCTTTTTGTCGCATTTCTGAGCAAAATTTGGTCCAATATACCATGTCCATGCATTTCCCCACTCATTTGAGTAATTTTTCATGAAAAAAACAAGGTTTCATGATTGGTCAAAATTTTCACCAAAACGACATACCGCGGGTCTACGCGTTTTTCTGATTTGGGTCAAAAATTGAAAAGTGCTTTTTGACGCTTTTTTGAGCCAAATTTGGTCCAATATACCATGTCCATGCATTTCCCCACTCATTTGAGTAATTTTTCATGAAAAAAACAAGGTTTCATGATTGGTCAAAATTTTCACCAAAACGACATACCGCGGGTCTACGCGTTTTTCTGATTTGGGTCAAAAATTGAAAAGTGCTTTTTGTCGCATTTCTGTGCAAAATTTGGTCCAATATACCATGTCCATGCATTTCCCCACTCATTTGAGTAATTTTTCATGAAAAAAACAAGGTTTCATGATTGGTCAAAATTTTCACCAAAACGACATACCGCGGGTCTATGCGTTTTTCTGATTTGGGTCAAAAATTGAAAAGTGCTTTTTGTCGCATTTCTGAGCAAAATTTGGTCCAATATACCATGTCCATGCATTTCCCCACTCATTTGAGTAATTTTTCTTGAAAAAAACAAGGTTTCATGATTGGTAAAAATTTTCACCAAAACGACATACCGCGGGTCTACACGTTTTTCTGATTTGGGTCAAAAATTTAAAAATGCTTTTTGTCGCATTTCTGAGCAAAATTTGGTCCAATATACCATGTCCATGCATTTCCCCACTCATTTGAGTAATTTTTCATGAAAAAAACCAAAGTTTTATGATTAGTCAAAATTTTCACCAAAACGACATACCGCGGGTCTACGCGTTTTTCTGATTTGGGTCAAAAATTGAAAAGTGCTTTTTGACGCTTTTTTGAGCAAAATTTGGTCCAATATACCATGTCCATGCATTTCCCCACTCATTTGAGTAATTTTTCATGAAAAAAACAAGGTTTCATGATTGGTCAAAATTTTCACCAAAACGACATAGCGCGGGTCTACGCGTTTTTCTGATTTGGGTCAAAAATTGAAAAGTGCTTTTTGTCGCATTTCTGAGCAAAATTTGGTCCAATATACCATGTCCATGCATTTCCCCACTCATTTGAGTAATTTTGCATGAAAAAAACAAGAATTCATGATTGGTCAAAATTTTCACCAAAACGACATACCGCGGGTCAACGCGTTTTTCTGATTTGGGTCAAAAATTGAAAAGTGCTTTTTGTCGCATTTCTGAGCAAAATTTGGTCCAATATACCATGTCCATGCATTTCCCCACTCATTTGAGTAATTTTTCATGAAAAAAACAAGGTTTCATGATTGGTCAAAATTTTCACCAAAACGACATACCGCGGGTCTACGCGTTTTTCTGATTTGGGTCAAAAATTGAAAAGTGCTTTTTGTCGCATTTCTGAGCAAAATTTGGTCCAATATACCATGTCCATGCATTTCCCCACTCATTTGAGTAATTTTTCATGAAAAAAACCAAGGTTTTATGATTGGTCAAAATTTTTACCAAAACGACATAGCTCGGGTCTACGCGTTTTTCTGATTTGGGTCAAAAATTGAAAAGTGCTTTTTGTCGCATTTCTGAGCAAAATTTGGTCCAATATACCATGTCCATGCATTTCCCCACTCATTTGAGTAATTTTTCATGAAAAAAACAAGGTTTCATGATTGGTCAAAATTTTCACCAAAACGACATACCTCGGGTCTACGCGTTTTTCTGATTTGGGTCAAAAATTGAAAAGTGCTTTTTGTAGCATTTCTGAGCAAAATTTTGTCCAATATACCATGTCCATGCATTTCCCCACTCATTTGAGTAATTTTTCATGAAAAAAACAAGGTTTCATGATTGGTCAAAAATTTCACCAAAACGACATACCGCGGGTCTACGCGTTTTTCTGATTTGGGTCAAAAATTGAAAAGTGCTTTTTGACGCTTTTTTGAGCAAAATTTGGTCCAATATACCATGTCCATGCATTTCCCCACTCATTTGAGTAATTTTTCATGAAAAAAACAAGGTTTCAAGATTGGTCAAAATTTTCACCAAAATGACATACCGCGGGTCTACGCGTTTTTCTGATTTGGGTCAAAAATTGAAAAGTGCTTTTTGTCGCATTTCTGAGCAAAATTTGGTCCAATATACCATGTCCATGCATTTCCCCACTCATTTGAGTAATTTTTCATGAAAAAAAAACAAGGTTTCATGATTGGTCAAAATTTTCACCAAAACGACATACCGCGGGTCTACGCGTTTTTCTGATTTGGGTCAAAAATTGAAAAGTGCTTTTTGACGCTTTTTTGAGCAAAATTTTGTCCAATATACCATGTCCATGCATTTCCCCACTCATTTGAGTAATTTTTCATGAAAAAAACAAGAATTCATGATTGGTCAAAATTTTCACCAAAACGACATACCGCGGGTCTACGCGTTTTTCTGATTTGGGTCAAAAATTGAAAAGTGCTTTTTGTCGCATTTCTGAGCAAAATTTGGTCCAATATACCATGTCCATGCATTTCCCCACTCATTTGAGTAATTTTTCATGAAAAAAACAAGGTTTCATGATTGGTCAAAATTTTCACCAAAACGACATACCGCGGGTCTACGCGTTTTTCTGATTTGGGTCAAAAATTGAAAAGTGCTTTTTGTCGCATTTCTGAGCAAAATTTGGTCCAATATACCATGTCCATGCATTTCCCCACTCATTTGAGTAATTTTTCATGAAAAAAACAAGGTTTCATGATTGGTCAAAATTTTCACCAAAACAACATACCGCGGGTCTACGCGTTTTTCTGATTTGGGTCAAAAATTGAAAAGTGCTTTTTGTCGCATTTCTGAGCAAAATTTGGTCCAATATACCATGTCCATGCATTTCCCCACTCATTTGAGTAATTTTTCATGAAAAAAACAAGGTTTCATGATTGGTCAAAAATTTCACCAAAACGACATACCGCGGGTCTACGCGTTTTTCTGATTTGGGTCAAAAATTGAAAAGTGCTTTTTGTCGCATTTCTGAGCAAAATTTGGTCCAATATACCATGTCCATGCATTTCCCCACTCATTTGAGTAATTTTTCATGAAAAAAACAAGGTTTCATAATTGGTCAAAATTTTCACCAAAACGACATACCGCGGGTCTACGCGTTTTTCTGATTTGGGTCAAAAATTGAAAAGTGCTTTTGTCGCATTTCTGAGCAAAATTTGGTCCAATATACCATGTCCATGCATTTCCCCACTCATTTGAGTAATTTTTCATGAAAAAAACAAGGTTTCATGATTGGTCAAAATTTTCACCAAAACGACATACCGCGGGTCTACGCGTTTTTCTGATTTGGGTCAAAAATTGAAAAGTGCTTTTTGTCGCATTTCTGAGCAAAATTTGATCCAATATACCATGTCCATGCATTTCCCCACTCATTTGAGTAATTTTTCATGAAAAAAAACAAGGTTTTATGATTGGTCAAAATTTTCACCAAAACGACATACCGCGGGTCTACGTGTTTTTCTGATTTGGGTCAAAAATTGAAAAGTGCTTTTTGATGCTTTTTTGAGCAAAATTTGGTCCAATATACCATGTCCATGCATTTCCCCACTCATTTGAGTAATTTTTCATGAAAAAAACAAGGTTTCATGATTGGTCAAAATTTTCACCAAAACGACATAGCGCGGGTCTACGCGTTTTTCTGATATGGGTAAAAAATTGAAAAGTGCTTTTTGTCGCATTTCTGAGCAAAATTTGGTCCAATATACCATGTCCATGCATTTCTCCACTCATTTGAGTAATTTTTCATGAAAAAAACAAGGTTTCATGATTGGTCAAAATTTTCACCAAAACGACATACCGCGGGTCTACGCGTTTTTCTGATTTGGGTCAAAAATTGAAAAGTGCTTTTTGTCGCATTTCTGAGCAAAATTTGGTCCAATATACCATGCCCATGCATTTCCCCACTCATTTGAGTAATTTTTCATGAAAAAAACAAGGTTTCATGATTGGTCAAAATTTTCACCAAAACGACATACCGCGGGTCTACGCGTTTTTCTGATTTGGGTCAAAAATTGAAAAGTGTTTTTTGACGCTTTTTTGAGCAAAATTTGGTCCAATATACCATGTCCATGCATTTCCCCACTCATTTGAGTAATTTTTCATGAAAAAAACAAGGTTTCATGATTGGTCAAAATTTTCACCAAAACGACATAGCGCGGGTCTACGTGTTTTTCTGATTTGGGTCAAAAATTGAAAAGTGCTTTTTGTCGCATTTCTGAGCAAAATTTGGTCCAATATACCCTGTCCATGCATTTCCCCACTCATTTGAGTAATTTTTCATGAAAAAAACCAAGGTTTTATGATTGGTCAAAATTTTCACCAAAACGACATACCGCGGGTCTACGCGTTTTTCTGATTTGGGTCAAAAATTGAAAATTGCTTTTTGTCACATTTCTGAGCAAAATTTGGTCCAATATACCATGTCCATGCATTTCCCCAATCATTTGAGAAATTTTTCATGAAAAAAACAAGGTTTCATGATTGGTCAAAATTTTCACCAAAACGACATAGCGCGGGTCTACGCGTTTTTCTGATTTGGGTCAAAAATTGAAAAGTGCTTTTTGTCGCATTTCTGAGCAAAATTTGGTCCAATGTACCATGTCCATGCATTTCCCCACTCATTTGAGTAATTTTTCATGAAAAAAACAAGGTTTCATGATTGGTCAAAATTTTCACCAAAACGACATACCGCGGGTCTACGCGTTTTTCTGATTTGGGTCAAAAATTGAAAAGTCCTTTTTGTCACATTTCTGAGCAAAATTTGGTCCAATATACCATGTCCATGCATTTCCCCACTCATTTGAGTAATTTTTCATGAAAAAAAACAAGGATTCATGATTTGTCAAAATTTTCACCAAAACGACATACCGCGGGTCTACGCGTTTTTCTGATTTGGGTCAAAAATTGAAAAGTGCTTTTTGTCGCATTTCTGAGCAAAATTTTGTCCAATATACCATGTCCATGCATTTCCCCACTCATTTGAGTAATTTTTCATGAAAAAAACAAGGTTTCATAATTGGTCAAAATTTTCACCAAAACGACATACCGCGGGTCTACGCGTTTTTCTGATTTGGGTCAAAAATTTAAAAGTGCTTTTTGTCGCCTTTCTGAGCAAAATTTGGTCCAATATACGATGTCCATGCATTTCCCCACTCATTTGAGTAATTTTTCATGAAAAAAACCAAGGTTTTATGATTGGTCAAAATTTTCACCAAAACGACATACCGCGGGTCTACGCGTTTTTCTGATTTGGGTCAAAAATTTAAAAGTGCTTTTTGTCGCATTTCTGAGCAAAATTTGGTCCAATATACCATGTCCATGCATTTCCCCACTCATTTGAGTAATTTTTCATGAAAAAAACCAAAGTTTTATGATTGGTCAAAATTTTCACCAAAACGACATACCGCGGGTCTACGCGTTTTTCTGATTTGGGTCAAAAATTGAAAAGTGCTTTTTGTCGCATTTCTAAGCAAAATTTGGTCCAATATACCATGTCCATGCATTTCCCCACTCATTTGAGTAATTTTTCATGAAAAATACCAAGGTTTTATGATTGGTCAAAATTTTCACCAAAACGACATACCGCGGGTCTACGCGTTTTTCTGATTTGGGTCAAAAATTGAAAAGTGCTTTTTGACGCTTTTTTGAGCAAAATTTGGTCCAATATACCATGTCCATGCATTTCCCCACTCATTTGAGTAATTTTTCATGAAAAAAACAAGGTTTCATGATTGGTCAAAATTTTCACCAAAACGACATAGCGCGGGTCTACGCGTTTTTCTGATTTGGGTCAAAAATTGAAAAGTGCTTTTTGTCGCATTTCTGAGCAAAATTTGGTCCAATATACCATGTCCATGCATTTCCCCACTCATTTGAGTAATTTTTCATGAAAAAAACAAGGTTTCATGATTGGTCAAAATTTTCACCAAAACGACATAGCGCGGGTCTACGTGTTTTTCTGATTTGGGTCAAAAATTGAAAAGTGCTTTTTGTCGCATTTCTGAGCAAAATTTGGTCCAATATACCATGTCCATGCATTTCCCCACTCATTTGAGTAATTTTTCATGAAAAAAACAAGGTTTCATGATTGGTCAAAATTTTCACCAAAACGACATACCGCGGGTCTACGCGTTTTTCTGATTTGGGTCAAAAATTGAAAAGTGCTTTTTGACGCTTTTTTGAGCAAAATTTGGTTCAATATACCATGTCCATGCATTTCCCCACTCATTTGAGTAATTTTTCATGAAAAAAACAAGAATTCATGATTGGTCAAAATTTTCACCAAAACGACATACCGCGTTTTCTGATTTGGGTCAAAAATTGAAAAGTGCTTTTTGTAGCATTTCTGAGCAAAATTTTGTCCAATATACCATGTCCATGCATTTCCCCACTCATTTGAGTAATTTTTCATGAAAAAAACAAGGTTTCATGATTGGTCAAAAATTTCACCAAAACGACATACCGCGGGTCTACGCGTTTTTCTGATTTGGGTCAAAAATTGAAAAGTGCTTTTTGTCGCATTTCTGAGCAAAATTTGGTCCAATATACCATGTCCATGCATTTCCCCACTCATTTGAGTAATTTTTCATGAAAAAAACAAGGTTTCATGATTGGTCAAAATTTTCACCAAAACGACATACCGCGGGTCTATGCGTTTTTCTGATTTGCGTCAAAAATTGAAAAGTGCTTTTTGTCGCATTTCTGAGCAAAATTTGGTCCAATATACCATGTCCATGCATTTCCCCACTCATTTGAGTAATTTTTCTTGAAAAAAACAAGGTTTCATGATTGGTAAAAATTTTCACCAAAACGACATAGCGCGGGTCTATGCGTTTTTCTGATTTGGGTCAAAAATTGAAAAGTGCTTTTTGTCGCATTTCTGAGCAAAATTTGGTCCAATATACCATGTCCATGCATTTCCCCACTCATTTGAGTAATTTTTCATGAAAAAAACAAGGTTTCATGATTGGTCAAAATTTTCACCAAAAACGACATACCGCGGGTCTACGCGTTTTTCTGATTTGGGTCAAAAATTGAAAAGTGCTTTTTGACGCTTTTTTGAGCAAAATTTGGTCCAATATACCATGTCCATGCATTTCCCCACTCATTTGAGTAATTTTTCATGAAAAAAACAAGAATTCATGATTGGTCAAAATTTTCACCAAAACGACATACCGCGGGTCTACGCGTTTTTCTGATTTGGGTCAAAAATTGAAAAGTGCTTTTTGTCGCATTTCTGAGCAAAATTTGGTCCAATATACCATGTCCATGCATTTCCCCACTCATTTGAGTAATTTTTCATGAAAAAAACAAGGTTTCATGATTGGTCAAAATTTTCACCAAAACGACATACCGCGGGTCTACGCGTTTTTCTGATTTGGGTCAAAAATTGAAAAGTGCTTTTTGTCGCATTTCTGAGCAAAATTTGGTCCAATATACCATGTCCATGCATTTCCCCACTCATTTGAGTAATTTTTCATGAAAAAAACAAGGTTTCATGATTGGTCAAAATTTTCACCAAAACGACATACCGCGGGTCTATGCGTTTTTCTGATTTGGGTCAAAAATTGAAAAGTGCTTTTTGTCGCATTTCTGAGCAAAATTTGGTCCAATATACCATGTCCATGCATTTCCCCACTCATTTGAGCAATTTTTCTTGAAAAAAACAAGGTTTCATGATTGGTAAAAATTTTCACCAAAACGACATAGCGCGGGTCTACGCGTTTTTCTGATTTGGGTCAAAAATTTAAAAGTGCTTTTTGTCGCATTTCTGAGCAAAATTTGGTCCAATATACCATGTCCATGCATTTCCCCACTCATTTGAGTAATTTTTCATGAAAAAAACAAGGTTTCATGATTGGTCAAAATTTTCACCAAAACGACATACCGCGGGTCTACGCGTTTTTCTGATTTGGGTCAAAAATTGAAAAGTGCTTTTTGACGCTTTTTTGAGCAAAATTTGGTCCAATATACCATGTCCATGCATTTCCCCACTCATTTGAGTAATTTTTCATGAAAAAAACAAGAATTCATGATTGGTCAAAATTTTCACCAAAACGACATACCGCGGGTCTACGCGTTTTTCTGATTTGGGTCAAAAATTGAAAAGTGCTTTTTGTCGCATTTCTGAGCAAAATTTGGTCCAATATACCATGTCCATGCATTTCCCCACTCATTTGAGTAATTTTTCATGAAAAAAACAAGGTTTCATGATTGGTCAAAATTTTCACCAAAACGACATACCGCGGGTCCACGCGTTTTTCTGATTTGGGTCAAAAATTGAAAAGTGCTTTTTGTCGCATTTCTGAGCAAAATTTGGTCCAATATACCATGTCCATGCATTTCCCCACTCATTTGAGTAATTTTTCATGAAAAAAACCAAGGTTTTATGATTGGTCAAAATTTTTACCAAAACGACATAGCGCGGGTCTACGCGTTTTTCTGATTTGGGTCAAAAATTGAAAAGTGCTTTTTGTCGCATTTCTGAGCAAAATTTGGTCCAATATACCATGTCCATGCATTTCCCCACTCATTTGAGTAATTTTTCATGAAAAAAACAAGGTTTCATGATTGGTCAAAATTTTCACCAAAACGACATACCGCGGGTCTACGCGTTTTTCTGATTTGGGTCAAAAATTGAAAAGTGCTTTTTGTAGCATTTCTGAGCAAAATTTTGTCCAATATACCATGTCCATGCATTTCCCCACTCATTTGAGTAATTTTTCATGAAAAAAACAAGGTTTCATGATTGGTCAAAAATTTCACCAAAACGACATACCGCGGGTCTACGCGTTTTTCTGATTTGGGTCAAAAATTGAAAAGTGCTTTTTGTCGCATTTCTGAGCAAAATTTGGTCCAATATACCATGTCCATGCATTTCCCCACTCATTTGAGTAATTTTTCATGAAAAAAACAAGGTTTCATGATTGGTCAAAATTTTCACCAAAACGACATACCGCGGGTCTACGCGTTTTTCTGATTTGGGTCAAAAATTGAAAAGTGCTTTTTGACGCTTTTTTGAGCAAAATTTGGTCCAATATACCATGTCCATGCATTTCCCTACTCATTTGAGTAATTTTTCATGAAAAAAACCAAGGTTTTATGATTGGTCAAAATTTTCACCAAAACGACATACTGCGGGTCTACGCGTTTTTCTGATTTGGGTCAAAAATTGAAAAGTGCTTTTTGACGCTTTTTTGAGCAAAATTTGGTCCAATATACCATGTCCATGCATTTCCCCACTCATTTGAGTAATTTTTCATGAAAAAAACCAGGTTTCATGATTGGTCAAAATTTTCACCAAAACGACATACCGCGGGTCTACGCGTTTTTCTGATTTGGGTCAAAAATTGAAAAGTGCTTTTTGTCGCATTTCTGAGCAAAATTTGGTCCAATATACCATGTCCATGCATTTCCCCACTCATTTGAGTAATTTTTCATGAAAAAAACCAAGGTTTCATGATTGGTCAAAATTTTCACCAAAACGACATACCGCGGGTCTACGCGTTTTTCTGATTTGGGTCAAAAATTGAAAAGTGCTTTTTGTCGCATTTCTGAGCAAAATTTGGTCCAATATACCATGTCCATGCATTTCCCCACTCATTTGAGTAATTTTTCATGAAAAAAACAAGGTTTCATGATTGGTCAAAATTTTCACCAAAACGACATACCGCGGGTCTATGCGTTTTTCTGATTTGGGTCAAAAATTGAAAAGTGCTTTTTGTCGCACTTTTGAGCAAAATTTGGTCCAATATACCATGTCCATGCATTTCCCCACTCATTTGAGTAATTTTTCATGAAAAAAACAAGGTTTCATGATTGGTCAAAATTTTCACCAAAACGACATACCGCGGGTCTACGCGTTTTTCTGATTTGGGTCAAAAATTGAAAAGTGCTTTTTGTCGCATTTCTGAGCAAAATTTGGTCCAATATACCATTTCCATGCATTTCCCCACTCATTTGAGTAATTTTTCATGAAAAAAACAAGGTTTCATGATTGGTCAAAATTTTCACCAAAACGACATACCGCGGGGTCTACGCGTTTTTCTGATTTGGGTCAAAAATTGAAAAGTGCTTTTTGTCGCATTTCTGAGCAAAATTTGGTCCAATATACCATGTCCATGCATTTCCCCACTCATTTGAGTAATTTTTCATGAAAAAAACAAGGTTTCATGATTGGTCAAAATTTTCACCAAAACGACATACCGCGGGTCTACGCGTTTTTCTGATTTGGGTCAAAAATTGAAAAGTGCTTTTTGACGCTTTTTTGAGCAAAATTTGGTCCAATATACCATGTCCATGCATTTCCCCACTCATTTGAGTAATTTTTCATGAAAAAAACAAGGTTTCATGATTGGTCAAAATTTTCACCAAAACGACATACCGCGGGTCTACGCGTTTTTCTGATTTGGGTCAAAAATTGAAAAGTGCTTTTTGTCGAATTTCTGTGCAAAATTTGGTCCAATATACCATGTCCATGCATTTCCCCACTCATTTGAGTAATTTTTCATGAAAAAAAACAAAATTTTATGATTAGTCAAAATTTTCACCAAAACGACATACCGCGGGTCTACGCGTTTTTCTGATTTGGGTCAAAAATTGAAAAGTGTTTTTTGTCGCATTTCTAAGCAAAATTTGGTCCAATATACCATGTCCATGCATTTCCCCACTCATTTGAGTAATTTTTCATGAAAAAAACCAAGGTTTTATGATTGGTCAAAATTTTCACCAAAACGACATACCGCGGGTCTACGCATTTTTCTGATTTGGGTCAAAAATTGAAAAGTGCTTTTTGACGCTTTTTTGAGCAAAATTTGGTCCAATATACCATGTCCATGCATTTCCCCACTCATTTGAGTAATTTTTCATGAAAAAAACAAGGTTTCATGATTGGTCAAAATTTTCACCAAAACGACATAGCGCGGGTCTACGCGTTTTTCTGATTTGGGTCAAAAATTGAAAAGTGCTTTTTGTCGCATTTCTGAGCAAAATTTGGTCCAATATACCATGTCCATGCATTTCCCCACTCATTTGAGTAATTTTTCATGAAAAAAACAAGGTTTCATGATTGGTCAAAATTTTCACCAAAACGACATACCGCGGGTCTACGCGTTTTTCTGATTTGGGTCAAAAATTGAAAAGTGCTTTTTGACGCTTTTTTGAGCAAAATTTGGTCCAATATACCATGTCCATGCATTTCCCCACTCATTTGAGTAATTTTTCATGAAAAAAACAAGAATTCATGATTGGTCAAAATTTTCACCAAAACGACATACCGCGGGTCTACGCGTTTTTCTGATTTGGGTCAAAAATTGAAAAGTGCTTTTTGTCGCATTTCTGAGCAAAATTTGGTCCAATATACCATGTCCATGCATTTCCCCACTCATTTGAGTAATTTTTCATGAAAAAAACAAGGTTTCATGATTGGTCAAAATTTTCACCAAAACGACATACCGCGGGTCTACGCGTTTTTCTGATTTGGGTCAAAAATTGAAAAGTGCTTTTTGTCGCATTTCTGAGCAAAATTTGGTCCAATATACCATGTCCATGCATTTCCCCACTCATTTGAGTAATTTTTCATGAAAAAAACCAAGGTTTTATGATTGGTCAAAATTTTTACCAAAACGACATAGCTCGGGTCTACGCGTTTTTCTGATTTGGGTCAAAAATTGAAAAGTGCTTTTTGTCGCATTTCTGAGCAAAATTTGGTCCAATATACCATGTCCATGCATTTCCCCACTCATTTGAGTAATTTTTCATGAAAAAAACAAGGTTTCATGATTGGTCAAAATTTTCACCAAAACGACATACCGCGGGTCTACGCGTTTTTCTGATTTGGGTCAAAAATTTAAAAGTGCTTTTTGTAGCATTTCTGAGCAAAATTTTGTCCAATATACCATGTCCATGCATTTCCCCACTCATTTGAGTAATTTTTCATGAAAAAAACAAGGTTTCATGATTGGTCAAAAATTTCACCAAAACGACATACCGCGGGTCTACGCGTTTTTCTGATTTGGGTCAAAAATTGAAAAGTGCTTTTTGACGCTTTTTTGAGCAAAATTTGGTCCAATATACCATGTCCATGCATTTCCCCACTCATTTGAGTAATTTTTCATGAAAAAAACAAGGTTTCATGATTGGTCAAAATTTTCACCAAAACGACATACCGCGGGTCTACGCGTTTTTCTGATTTGGGTCAAAAATTGAAAAGTGCTTTTTGTCGCACTTCTGAGCAAAATTTGGTCCAATATACCATGTCCATGCATTTCCCCACTCATTTGAGTAATTTTTCATGAAAAAAACAAGGTTTCATGATTGGTCAAAATTTTCACCAAAACGACATACCGGGGGTCTACGCGTTTTTCTGATTTGGGTCAAAAATTGAAAAGTGCTTTTTGTCGCATTTCTGAGCAAAATTTGGTCCAATATACCATGTCCATGCATTTCCCCACTCATTTGAGTAATTTTTCATGAAAAAAACAAGGTTTCATGATTGGTCAAAATTTTCACCAAAACGACATACCGCGGGGTCTACGCGTTTTTCTGATTTGGGTCAAAAATTGAAAAGTGCTTTTTGTCGCATTTCTCAGCAAAATTTGGTCCAATATACCATGTCCATGCATTTCCCCACTCATTTGAGTAATTTTTCATGAAAAAAACAAGGTTTCATGATTGGTCAAAATTTTCACCAAAACGACATACCGCGGGTCTACGCGTTTTTCTGATTTGGGTCAAAAATTGAAAAGTGCTTTTTGTCGCATTTCTGAGCAAAATTTGGTCCAATATACCATGTCCATGCATTTCCCCACTCATTTGAGTAATTTTTCATGAAAAAAACAAGAATTCATGATTGGTCAAAATTTTCACCAAAACGACATAGCGCGGGTCTACGCGTTTTTCTGATATGGGTAAAAAATTGAAAAGTGCTTTTTGTCGCATTTCTGAGCAAAATTTGGTCCAATATACCATGTCCATGCATTTCTCCACTCATTTGAGTAATTTTTCATGAAAAAAACAAGGTTTCATGATTGGTCAAAATTTTCACCAAAACGACATACGGGTCTACGCGTTTTTCTGATTTGGGTCAAAAATTGAAAAGTGTTTTTTGACGCTTTTTTGAGCAAAATTTGGTCCAATATACCATGTCCATGCATTTCCCCACTCATTTGAGTAATTTTTCATGAAAAAAACAAGGTTTCATGATTGGTCAAAATTTTCACCAAAACGACATACCGCGGGTCTATGCGTTTTTCTGATTTGGGTCAAAAATTGAAAAGTGCTTTTTGTCGCATTTCTGAGCAAAATTTGGTCCAATATACCATGTCCATGCATTTCCCCACTCATTTGAGTAATTTTTCTTGAAAAAAACAAGGTTTCATGATTGGTCAAAATTTTCACCAAAACGACATACCGCGGGTCTACGCGTTTTTCTGATTTGGGTCAAAAATTGAAAAGTGCTTTTTGTCGCATTTCTGAGCAAAATTTGGTCCAATATACCATGTCCATGCATTTCCCCACTCATTTGAGTAATTTTTCATGAAAAAAACAAGGTTTCATGATTGGTCAAAATTTTCACCAAAACGACATACCGGGGGTCTACGCGTTTTTCTGATTTGGGTCAAAAATTGAAAAGTGCTTTTTGTCGCATTTCTGAGCAAAATTTGGTCCAATATACCATGTCCATGCATTTCCCCACTCATTTGAGTAATTTTTCATGAAAAAAACAAGGTTTCATGATTGGTCAAAATTTTCACCAAAACGACATACCGCGGGGTCTACGCGTTTTTCTGATTTGGGTCAAAAATTGAAAAGTGCTTTTTGTCGCATTTCTCAGCAAAATTTGGTCCAATATACCATGTCCATGCATTTCCCCACTCATTTGAGTAATTTTTCATGAAAAAAACAAGGTTTCATGATTGGTCAAAATTTTCACCAAAACGACATACCGCGGGTCTACGCGTTTTTCTGATTTGGGTCAAAAATTGAAATTGCTTTTTGTCGCATTTCTGAGCAAAATTTGGTCCAATATACCATGTCCATGCATTTCCCCACTCATTTGAGTAATTTTTCATGAAAAAAACAAGAATTCATGATTGGTCAAAATTTTCACCAAAACGACATACCGCGGGTCTATGCGTTTTTCTGATTTGGGTCAAAAATTGAAAAGTGCTTTTTGTCGCATTTCTGAGCAAAATTTGGTCCAATATACCATGTCCATGCATTTCCCCACTCATTTGAGTAATTTTTCTTGAAAAAAACAAGGTTTCATGATTGGTCAAAATTTTCACCAAAACGACATAGCGCGGGTCTACGCGTTTTTCTGATATGGGTAAAAAATTGAAAAGTGCTTTTTGTCGCATTTCTGAGCAAAATTTGGTCCAATATACCATGTCCATGCATTTCTCCACTCATTTGAGTAATTTTTCATGAAAAAAACAAGGTTTCATGATTGGTCAAAATTTTCACCAAAACGACATACGGGTCTACGCGTTTTTCTGATTTGGGTCAAAAATTGAAAAGTGTTTTTTGACGCTTTTTTGAGCAAAATTTGGTCCAATATACCATGTCCATGCATTTCCCCACTCATTTGAGTAATTTTTCATGAAAAAAACAAGGTTTCATGATTGGTCAAAATTTTCACCAAAACGACATACCGCGGGTCTATGCGTTTTTCTGATTTGGGTCAAAAATTGAAAAGTGCTTTTTGTCGCATTTCTGAGCAAAATTTGGTCCAATATACCATGTCCATGCATTTCCCCACTCATTTGAGTAATTTTTCTTGAAAAAAACAAGGTTTCATGATTGGTCAAAATTTTCACCAAAACGACATACCGCGGGTCTACGCGTTTTTCTGATTTGGGTCAAAAATTGAAAAGTGCTTTTTGTCGCATTTCTGAGCAAAATTTGGTCCAATATACCATGTCCATGCATTTCCCCACTCATTTGAGTAATTTTTCATGAAAAAAACAAGGTTTCATGATTGGTCAAAATTTTCACCAAAACGACATACCGCGGGTCTACGCGTTTTTCTGATTTGGGTCAAAAATTGAAAAGTGTTTTTTGACGCTTTTTTGAGCAAAATTTGGTCCAATATACCATGTCCATGCATTTCCCCACTCATTTGAGTAATTTTTCATGAAAAAAACAAGGTTTCATGATTGGTCAAAATTTTCACCAAAACGACATAGCGCGGGTCTACGCGTTTTTCTGATTTGGGTCAAAAATTGAAAAGTGCTTTTTGTCGCATTTCTGAGCAAAATTTGGTCCAATATACCATGTCCATGCATTTCCCCACTCATTTGAGTAATTTTTCATGAAAAAAACCAAGGTTTTATGATTGGTCAAAATTTTCACCAAAACGACATACCGCGGGTCTATGCGTTTTTCTGATTTGGGTCAAAAATTGAAAATTGCTTTTTGTCACATTTCTGAGCAAAATTTGGTCCAATATACCATGTCCATGCATTTCCCCAATCATTTGAGAAATTTTTCATGAAAAAAACAAGGTTTCATGATTGGTCAAAATTTTCACCAAAACGACATAGCGCGGGTCTACGCGTTTTTCTGATTTGGGTCAAAATTGAAAAGTGCTTTTTGTCGCATTTCTGAGCAAAATTTGGTCCAATGTACCATGTCCATGCATTTCCCCACTCATTTGAGTAATTTTTCATGAAAAAAACAAGGTTTCATGATTGGTCAAAATTTTCACCAAAACGACATACCGCGGGTCTACGCGTTTTTCTGATTTGGGTCAAAAATTGAAAAGTCCTTTTTGTCACATTTCTGAGCAAAATTTGGTCCAATATACCATGTCCATGCATTTCCCCACTCATTTGAGTAATTTTTCATGAAAAAAAACAAGGTTTCATGATTTGTCAAAATTTTCACCAAAACGACATACCGCGGGTCTACGTGTTTTTCTGATTTGGGCCAAAAATTGAAAAGTGCTTTTTGTCGCATTTCTGAGCAAAATTTTGTCCAATATACCATGTCCATGCATTTCCCCACTCATTTGAGTAATTTTTCATGAAAAAAACAAGGTTTCATAATTGGTCAAAATTTTCACCAAAACGACATACCGCGGGGTCTACGTGTATTTCTGATTTGGGTCAAAAATTGAAAAGTGCTTTTTGTCGCCTTTCTGAGCAAAATTTGGTCCAATATACGATGTCCATGCATTTCCCCACTCATTTGAGTAATTTTTCATGAAAAAAACCAAGGTTTTATGATTGGTCAAAATTTTCACCAAAACGACATACCGCGGGTCTACGCGTTTTTCTGATTTGGGTCAAAAATTGAAAAGTGCTTTTTGTCGCATTTCTGAGCAAAATTTGGTCCAATATACCATGTCCATGCATTTCCCCACTCATTTGAGTAATTTTTCATGAAAAAAACAAGGTTTCATGATTGGTCAAAATTTTCACCAAAACGACATACCGCGGGTCTACGCGTTTTTCTGATTTGGGTCAAAAATTGAAAAGTGCTTTTTGTCGCATTTCTGAGCAAAATTTGGTCCAATATACCATGTCCATGCATTTCCCCACTCATTTGAGTAATTTTTCATGAAAAAAAAACAAGGTTTTATGATTGGTCAAAATTTTCACCAAAACGACATACCGCAGGTCTACGCGTTTTTCTGATTTGGGTCAACAATTGAAAAGTGCTTTTTATCACATTTCTGAGCAAAATTTGGTCCAATATACCATGTCCATGCATTTCCCCACTCATTTGAGTAATTTTTCATGAAAAAAACAAGGTTTCATGAATGGTCAAAATTTTCACCAAAACGACATACCGCGGGTCTACGCGTTTTTCTGATTTGGGTCAAAAATTGAAAAGTGCTTTTTGTCGCATTTCTGAGCAAAATTTGGTCCAATATACCATGTCCATGCATTTCCCCACTCATTTGAGTAATTTTTCATGAAAAACACAAGGTTTCATGATTGGTCAATTTTCACCAAAACGACATACCGCGGGTCTATGCGTTTTTCTGATTTGGGTCAAAAATTGAAAAGTGCTTTTTGTCGCATGTCTGAGCAAAATTTGGTCCAATATACCATGTCCATGCATTTCCCCGCTCATTTGAGTAATTTTTCATGAAAAAAACCAAGGTTTTATGATTGGTCAAAATTTTCACCAAAACGACACACTGCGGGTCTACGCGTTTTTCTGATTTGGGTCAAAAATTGAAAAGTGCTTTTTGTCGCATTTCTGAGCAAAATTTGGTCCAATATACCATGTCCATGCATTTCCCCACTCATTTGAGTAATTTTTCATGAAAAAAACAAGGTTTCATGATTGGTCAAAATTTTCACCAAAACGACATACCGCGGGTCTACGCGGTTTTCTGATTTGGGACAAAAATTGAAAAGTGCGTTTTGTCGCATTTCTGAGCAAAATTTGGTCCAATATACCATGTCCATGCATTTCCCCACTCATTTGAGTGATTTTTCATGAAAAAACAAGGTTTCATGATTGGTCAAAATTTTCACCAAAACGACATACCGCGGATCTACGCGTTTTTCTGATTTGGGTCAAAAATTTAAAAGTGCTTTTTGTCGCATTTCTGAGCAAAATTTGGTCCAATATACCATGTCCATGCATTTCCCCACTCATTTGAGTAATTTTTCATGAAAAAAACCAAGGTTTTATGATTGGTCAAAATTTTCACCAAAACGACATACCGCGGGTCTACGCGTTTTTCTGATTTGGGTTAAAAATTGAAAAGTGCTTTCTGTCGCATTTCTGCGCAAAATTTGGTCCAATATACCATGTCCATGCATTTCCCCACTCATTTGAGTAATTTTTCATGAAAAACACAAGGTTTCATGATTGGTCAAAATTTTCACCAAAACGACATACCGCGGGTCTATGCGTTTTTCTGATTTGGGTCAAAAATTGAAAAGTGCTTTTTGTCGCATTTCTGAGCAAAATTTGGTCCAATATACCATGTCCATGCATTTCCCCGCTCATTTGAGTAATTTTTCATGAAAAAAACCAAGGTTTTATGATTGGTCAAAATTTTCACCAAAACGACACACTGCGGGTCTACGCGTTTTTCTGATTTGGGTCAAAAATTGAAAAGTGCTTTTTGTCGCATTTCTGAGCAAAATTTGGTCCAATATACCATGTCCATGCATTTCCCCACTCATTTGAGTAATTTTTCATGAAAAAAACAAGGTTTCATGATTGGTCAAAATTTTCACCAAAACGACATACCGCGGGTCTACGCGGTTTTCTGATTTGGGACAAAAATTGAAAAGTGCGTTTTGTCGCATTTCTGAGCAAAATTTGGTCCAATATACCATGTCCATGCATTTCCCCACTCATTTGAGTGATTTTTCATGAAAAAACAAGGTTTCATGATTGGTCAAAATTTTCACCAAAACGACATACCGCGGGTCTACGCGTTTTTCTGATTTGGGTCAAAAATTTAAAAGTGCTTTTTGTCGCATTTCTGAGCAAAATTTGGTCCAATATACCATGTCCATGCATTTCCCCACTCATTTGAGTAATTTTTCATGAAAAAAAACAAGGTTTTATGATTGGTCAAAATTTTCACCAAAACGACATACCGCGGGTCTACGCGTTTTTCTGATTTGGGTCAAAAATTGAAAAGTGCTTTTTGTCGCATTTCTGCGCAAAATTTGGTCCAATATACCATGTCCATGCATTTCCCCACTCATTTGAGTAATTTTTCATGAAAAAAACAAGGTTTCATGATTGGTCAAAATTTTCACCAAAACGACATACCGCGGGTCTACGCGTTTTTCTGATTTGGGTCAAAAATTGAAAAGTGCTTTTTGTCGCATTTCTGAGCAAAATTTGGTCCAATATACCATGTCCATGCATTTCCCCGCTCATTTGAGTAATTTTTCATGAAAAAAACCAAGGTTTCATGATTGGTCAAAATTTTCACCAAAACGACACACTGCGGGTCTACGCGTTTTTCTGATTTGGGTCAAAAATTGAAAAGTGCTTTTTGTCGCATTTCTGAGCAAAATTTGGTCCAATATACCATGTCCATGCATTTCCCCACTCATTTGAGTGATTTTTCATGAAAAAACAAGGTTTCATGATTGGTCAAAATTTTCACCAAAACGACATACCGCGGGTCTACGCGTTTTTCTGATTTGGGTCAAAAATTTAAAAGTGCTTTTTGTCGCATTTCTGAGCAAAATTTGGTCCAATATACCATGTCCATGCATTTCCCCACTCATTTGAGTAATTTTTCATGAAAAAAACCAAGGTTTTATGATTGGTCAAAATTTTCACCAAAACGACATACCGCGGGTCTACGCGTTTTTCTGATTTGGGTCAAAAATTGAAAAGTGCTTTTTGTCGCATTTCTGCGCAAAATTTGGTCCAATATACCATGTCCATGCATTTCCCCACTCATTTGAGTAATTTTTCATGAAAAAAACCAAGGTTTTATGATTGGTCAAAATTTTCACCAAAACGACATACCGCGGGTCTACGCGTTTTTCTGATTTGGGTCAAAAATTGAAAAGTGCTTTTTGTCGCATTTCTGCGCAAAATTTGGTCCAATATACCATGTCCATGCATTTCCCCACTCATTTGAGTAATTTTTCCTGAAAAAAACAAGGTTTCATGATTGGTCAAAATTTTCACCAAAACGACATACCGCGGGTCTACGCGTTTTTCTGATTTGGGTCAAAAATTGAAGTGCTTTTTGTCGCATTTCTGAGCAAAATTTGGTCCAATATACCATGTCCATGCATTTCCCCACTCATTTGAGTAATTTTTCATGAAAAAAACAAGGTTTCATGATTGGTCAAAATTTTCACCAAAACGACATACCGCGGGTCTACGCGTTTTTCTGATTTGGGTCAAAAATTGAAAAGTGCTTTTTGTCGCATTTCTGAGCAAAATTTGGTCCAATATACCATGTCCATGCATTTCCCCACTCATTTGAGTAATTTTTCATGAAAAAAAACAAGGTTTCATGATTGGTCAAAATTTTCACCAAAACGACATACCGCGGGTCTACGCGTTTTTCTGATTTGGGTCAAAAATTGAAAAGTGCTTTTTGTCGCATTTCTGCGCAAAATTTGGTCCAATATACCATGTCCATGCATTTCCCCACTCATTTGAGTAATTTTTCATGAAAAAAACAAGGTTTCATGATTGGTCAAAATTTTCACCAAAACGACATACCGCGGGTCTACGCGTTTTTCTGATTTGGGTCAAAAATTGAAAAGTGCTTTTTGTCGCATTTCTGAGCAAAATTTGGTCCAATATACCATGTCCATGCATTTCCCCGCTCATTTGAGTAATTTTTCATGAAAAAAACCAAGGTTTCATGATTGGTCAAAATTTTCACCAAAACGACACACTGCGGGTCTACGCGTTTTTCTGATTTGGGTCAAAAATTGAAAAGTGCTTTTTGTCGCATTTCTGAGCAAAATTTGGTCCAATATACCATGTCCATGCATTTCCCCACTCATTTGAGTAATTTTTCATGAAAAAAACAAGGTTTCATGATTGGTCAAAATTTTCACCAAAACGACATACCGCGGGTCTACGCGGTTTTCTGATTTGGGACAAAAATTGAAAAGTGCGTTTTGTCGCATTTCTGAGCAAAATTTGGTCCAATATACCATGTCCATGCATTTCCCCACTCATTTGAGTGATTTTTCATGAAAAAACAAGGTTTCATGATTGGTCAAAATTTTCACCAAAACGACATACCGCGGGTCTACGCGTTTTTCTGATTTGGGTCAAAAATTTAAAAGTGCTTTTTGTCGCATTTCTGCGCAAAATTTGGTCCAATATACCATGTCCATGCATTTCCCCACTCATTTGAGTAATTTTTCCTGAAAAAAACAAGGTTTCATGATTGGTCAAAATTTTCACCAAAACGACATACCGCGGGTCTACGCGTTTTTCTGATTTGGGTCAAAAATTGAAGTGCTTTTTGTCGCATTTCTGAGCAAAATTTGGTCCAATATACCATGTCCATGCATTTCCCCACTCATTTGAGTAATTTTTCATGAAAAAAACAAGGTTTCATGATTGGTCAAAATTTTCACCAAAACGACATACCGCGGGTCTACGCGTTTTTCTGATTTGGGTCAAAAATTGAAAAGTGCTTTTTGTCGCATTTCTGAGCAAAATTTGGTCCAATATACCATGTCCATGCATTTCCCCACTCATTTGAGTAATTTTTCATGAAAAAAACCAAGGTTTCATGATTGGTCAAAATTTTCACCAAAACGACATACCGCGGGTCTACGCGTTTTTCTGATTTGGGTCAAAAATTGAAAAGTGCTTTTTGTCGCATTTCTGAGCAAAATTTGGTCCAATATACCATGTCCATGCATTTCCCCACTCATTTGAGTAATTTTTCATGAAAAAAACAAGGTTTCATGATTGGTCAAAATTTTCACCAAAACGACATACCGCGGGTCTACGCGTTTTTCTGATTTGGGTCAAAAATTGAAAAGTGCTTTTTGTCGCATTTCTGAGCAAAATTTGGTCCAATATACCATGTCCATGCATTTCCCCACTCATTTGAGTAATTTTTCATGAAAAAAACCAAGGTTTTATGATTGGTCAAAATTTTCACCAAAACGACATACCGCGGGTCTACGCGTTTTTCTGATTTGGGTCAAAAATTGAAAAGTGCTTTTTGTCGCCTTTCTGAGCAAAATTTGGTCCAATATACCATGTCCATGCATTTCCCCACTCATTTGAGTAATTTTTCATGAAAAAAACCAAGGTTTTATGATTGGTCAAAATTTTCACCAAAACGACATACCGCGGGTCTACGCGTTTTTCTGATTTGGGTCAAAAATTGAAAAGTGCTTTTTGTCGCATTTCTGAGCAAAATTTGGTCCAATATACCATGTCCATGCATTTCCCCACTCATTTGAGTAATTTTTCATGAAAAAAAACAAGGTTTTATGATTGGTCAAAATTTTCACCAAAACGACATACCGCGGGTCTACGCGTTTTTCTGATTTGGGTCAAAAATTGAAAAGTGCTTTTTGTCGCATTTCTGAGCAAAATTTGGTCCAATATACCATGTCCATGCATTTCCCCGCTCATTTGAGTAATTTTTCATGAAAAAAACCAAGGTTTTATGATTGGTCAAAATTTTCACCAAAACGACATACCGCGGGTCTACGCGATTTTCTGATTTGGGTCAAAAATTGAAAAGTGCTTTTTGTCGCATTTCTGAGCAAAATTTGGTCCAATATACCATGTCCATGCATTTCCCCACTCATTTGAGTAATTTTTCATGAAAAAAACAAGGTTTCATGAATGGTCAAAATTTTCACCAAAACGACATACCGCGGGTCTACGCATTTTTCTGATTTGGGACAAAAATTGAAAAGTGCGTTTTGTCGCATTTCTGAGCAAAATTTGGTCCAATATACCATGTCCATGCATTTCCCCACTCATTTGAGTGATTTTTCATGAAAAAAACAAGGTTTCATGATTGGTCAAAATTTTCACCAAAACGACATACCGCGGGTCTACGCGTTTTTCTGATTTGGGTCAAAAATTGAAAAGTGCTTTTTGTCGCATTTCTGAGCAACATTTGGTCCAATATACCATGTCCATGCATTTCCCCACTCATTTGAGTAATTTTTCATGAAAAAAACAAGGTTTCATGATTGGTCAAAATTTTCACCAAAACGACATACCGCGGGTCTACGCGTTTTTCTGATTTGGGTCAAAAATTGAAAAGTGCTTTTTGTCGCATTTCTGAGCAAAATTTGGTCCAATATACCATGTCCATGCATTTCCCCACTCATTTTAGTAATTTTTCATGAAAAAAACAAGGTTTCATGATTGGTCAAAATTTTCACCAAAACGACATACCGTGGGTCTACGCGTTTTTCTGATTTGGGTCAAAAATTGAAAAGTGCTTTTTGTCGCATTTTTGAGCAAAATTTGGTCCAATATACCATGTCCATGCATTTCCCCACACATTTGAGTAATTTTTCATGAAAAAAACAAGGTTTCATGATTGGTCAAAATTTTCACCAAAACGACATACCGCGGGTCTACGCGTTTTTCTGATTTGGGTCAAAAATTGAAAAGTGCTTTTTGTCGCCTTTCTGAGCAAAATTTGGTCCAATATACCATGTCCATGCATTTCCCCACTCATTTGAGTAATTTTTCATGAAAAAAAACAAGGTTTCATGATTGGTCAAAATTTTCACCAAAACGACATACCGCGGGTCTACGCGTTTTTCTGATTTGGGTCAAAAATTGAAAAGTGCTTTTTGTCGCCTTTCTGAGCAAAATTTGGTCCAATATACCATGTCCATGCATTTCCCCACTCATTTGAGTAATTTTTCATGAAAAAAAACAAGGTTTCATGATTGGTCAAAATTTTCACCAAAACGACATACCGCGGGTCTACGCGTTTTTCTGATTTGGGTCAAAAATTGAAAAGTGCTTTTTGTCGCATTTTTGAGCAAAATTTGGTCCAATATACCATGTCCATGCATTTCCCCACTCATTTGAGTAATTTTTCATGAAAAAAACAAGGTTTCATGAATGGTCAAAATTTTCACCAAAACGACATACCGCGGGTCTACGCGTTTTTCTGATGTGGGACAAAAATTGAAAAGTGCTTTTTGTCGCATTTCTGAGCAAAATTTGGTCCAATATACCATGTCCATGCATTTCCCCACTCATTTGAGTAATTTTTCATGAAAAATACAAGGTTTCATGATTGATCAAAATTTTCACCAAAACGACATACCGCGGGTCTACGCGTTTTTCTGATTTGGGTCAAAAATTGAAAAGTGCTTTTTGTCGCATTTCTGAGCAAAATTTGGTCCAATATACCCTGTCCATGCATTTCCCCACTCATTTGAGTAATTTTTCATGAAAAAAACCAAGGTTTTATGATTGGTCAAAATTTTCACCAAAACGACATACCGCGGGTCTACGCGTTTTTCTGATTTGGGTCAAAAATTGAAAAGTGCTTTTTGACGCTTTTTTGAGCAAAATTTGGTCCAATATACCATGTCCATGCATTTCCCCACTCATTTGAGTAATTTTTCATGAAAAAAACAAGGTTTCATGATTGGTCAAAATTTTCACCAAAACGACATACCGCGGGTCTACGCGTTTTTCTGATTTGGGTCAAAAATTGAAAAGTGCTTTTTGTCGCACTTCTGAGCAAAATTTGGTCCAATATACCATGTCCATGCATTTCCCCACTCATTTGAGTAATTTTTCATGAAAAAAACAAGGTTTCATGATTGGTCAAAATTTTCACCAAAACGACATACCGGGGGTCTACGCGTTTTTCTGATTTGGGTCAAAAATTGAAAAGTGCTTTTTGTCGCATTTCTGAGCAAAATTTGGTCCAATATACCATGTCCATGCATTTCCCCACTCATTTGAGTAATTTTTCATGAAAAAAACAAGGTTTCATGATTGGTCAAAATTTTCACCAAAACGACATACCGCGGGGTCTACGCGTTTTTCTGATTTGGGTCAAAAATTGAAAAGTGCTTTTTGTCGCATTTCTCAGCAAAATTTGGTCCAATATACCATGTCCATGCCATTCCCCACTCATTTGAGTAATTTTTCATGAAAAAAACAAGGTTTCATGATTGGTCAAAATTTTCACCAAAACGACATACCGCGGGTCTACGCGTTTTTCTGATTTGGGTCAAAAATTGAAATTGCTTTTTGTCGCATTTCTGAGCAAAATTTGGTCCAATATACCATGTCCATGCATTTCCCCACTCATTTGAGTAATTTTTCATGAAAAAAACAAGAATTCATGATTGGTCAAAATTTTCACCAAAACGACATACCGCGGGTCTATGCGTTTTTCTGATTTGGGTCAAAAATTGAAAAGTGCTTTTTGTCGCATTTCTGAGCAAAATTTGGTCCAATATACCATGTCCATGCATTTCCCCACTCATTTGAGTAATTTTTCTTGAAAAAAACAAGGTTTCATGATTGGTCAAAATTTTCACCAAAACGACATAGCGCGGGTCTACGCGTTTTTCTGATATGGGTAAAAAATTGAAAAGTGCTTTTTGTCGCATTTCTGAGCAAAATTTGGTCCAATATACCATGTCCATGCATTTCTCCACTCATTTGAGTAATTTTTCATGAAAAAAACAAGGTTTCATGATTGGTCAAAATTTTCACCAAAACGACATACGGGTCTACGCGTTTTTCTGATTTGGGTCAAAAATTGAAAAGTGTTTTTTGACGCTTTTTTGAGCAAAATTTGGTCCAATATACCATGTCCATGCATTTCCCCACTCATTTGAGTAATTTTTCATGAAAAAAACAAGGTTTCATGATTGGTCAAAATTTTCACCAAAACGACATACCGCGGGTCTATGCGTTTTTCTGATTTGGGTCAAAAATTGAAAAGTGCTTTTTGTCGCATTTCTGAGCAAAATTTGGTCCAATATACCATGTCCATGCATTTCCCCACTCATTTGAGTAATTTTTCTTGAAAAAAACAAGGTTTCATGATTGGTCAAAATTTTCACCAAAACGACATACCGCGGGTCTACGCGTTTTTCTGATTTGGGTCAAAAATTGAAAAGTGCTTTTTGTCGCATTTCTGAGCAAAATTTGGTCCAATATACCATGTCCATGCATTTCCCCACTCATTTGAGTAATTTTTCATGAAAAAAACAAGGTTTCATGATTGGTCAAAATTTTCACCAAAACGACATACCGCGGGTCTACGCGTTTTTCTGATTTGGGTCAAAAATTGAAAAGTGTTTTTTGACGCTTTTTTGAGCAAAATTTGGTCCAATATACCATGTCCATGCATTTCCCCACTCATTTGAGTAATTTTTCATGAAAAAAACAAGGTTTCATGATTGGTCAAAATTTTCACCAAAACGACATAGCGCGGGTCTACGCGTTTTTCTGATTTGGGTCAAAAATTGAAAAGTGCTTTTTGTCGCATTTCTGAGCAAAATTTGGTCCAATATACCATGTCCATGCATTTCCCCACTCATTTGAGTAATTTTTCATGAAAAAAACCAAGGTTTTATGATTGGTCAAAATTTTCACCAAAACGACATACCGCGGGTCTACGCGTTTTTCTGATTTGGGTCAAAAATTGAAAATTGCTTTTTGTCACATTTCTGAGCAAAATTTGGTCCAATATACCATGTCCATGCATTTCCCCAATCATTTGAGAAATTTTTCATGAAAAAAACAAGGTTTCATGATTGGTCAAAATTTTCACCAAAACGACATAGCGCGGGTCTACGCGTTTTTCTGATTTGGGTCAAAATTGAAAAGTGCTTTTTGTCGCATTTCTGAGCAAAATTTGGTCCAATGTACCATGTCCATGCATTTCCCCACTCATTTGAGTAATTTTTCATGAAAAAAACAAGGTTTCATGATTGGTCAAAATTTTCACCAAAACGACATACCGCGGGTCTACGCGTTTTTCTGATTTGGGTCAAAAATTGAAAAGTCCTTTTTGTCACATTTCTGAGCAAAATTTGGTCCAATATACCATGTCCATGCATTTCCCCACTCATTTGAGTAATTTTTCATGAAAAAAAACAAGGTTTCATGATTTGTCAAAATTTTCACCAAAACGACATACCGCGGGTCTACGTGTTTTTCTGATTTGGGCCAAAAATTGAAAAGTGCTTTTTGTCGCATTTCTGAGCAAAATTTTGTCCAATATACCATGTCCATGCATTTCCCCACTCATTTGAGTAATTTTTCATGAAAAAAACAAGGTTTCATAATTGGTCAAAATTTTCACCAAAACGACATACCGCGGGGTCTACGTGTATTTCTGATTTGGGTCAAAAATTGAAAAGTGCTTTTTGTCGCCTTTCTGAGCAAAATTTGGTCCAATATACGATGTCCATGCATTTCCCCACTCATTTGAGTAATTTTTCATGAAAAAAACCAAGGTTTTATGATTGGTCAAAATTTTCACCAAAACGACATACCGCGGGTCTACGCGTTTTTCTGATTTGGGTCAACAATTGAAAAGTGCTTTTTGTCACATTTCTGAGCAAAATTTGGTCCAATATACCATGTCCATGCATTTCCCCACTCATTTGAGTAATTTTTCATGAAAAAAACAAGGTTTCATGAATGGTCAAAATTTTCACCAAAACGACATACCGCGGGTCTACGCGTTTTTCTGATTTGGGTCAAAAATTGAAAAGTGCTTTTTGTCGCATTTCTGAGCAAAATTTGGTCCAATATACCATGTCCATGCATTTCCCCACTCATTTGAGTAATTTTTCATGAAAAACACAAGGTTTCATGATTGGTCAATTTTCACCAAAACGACATACCGCGGGTCTATGCGTTTTTCTGATTTGGGTCAAAAATTGAAAAGTGCTTTTTGTCGCATGTCTGAGCAAAATTTGGTCCAATATACCATGTCCATGTATTTCCCCGCTCATTTGAGTAATTTTTCATGAAAAAAACCAAGGTTTTATGATTGGTCAAAATTTTCACCAAAACGACACACTGCGGGTCTACGCGTTTTTCTGATTTGGGTCAAAAATTGAAAAGTGCTTTTTGTCGCATTTCTGAGCAAAATTTGGTCCAATATACCATGTCCATGCATTTCCCCACTCATTTGAGTAATTTTTCATGAAAAAAACAAGGTTTCATGATTGGTCAAAATTTTCACCAAAACGACATACCGCGGGTCTACGCGGTTTTCTGATTTGGGACAAAAATTGAAAAGTGCGTTTTGTCGCATTTCTGAGCAAAATTTGGTCCAATATACCATGTCCATGCATTTCCCCACTCATTTGAGTGATTTTTCATGAAAAAACAAGGTTTCATGATTGGTCAAAATTTTCACCAAAACGACATACCGCGGATCTACGCGTTTTTCTGATTTGGGTCAAAAATTTAAAAGTGCTTTTTGTCGCATTTCTGAGCAAAATTTGGTCCAATATACCATGTCCATGCATTTCCCCACTCATTTGAGTAATTTTTCATGAAAAAAACCAAGGTTTTATGATTGGTCAAAATTTTCACCAAAACGACATACCGCGGGTCTACGCGTTTTTCTGATTTGGGTTAAAAATTGAAAAGTGCTTTCTGTCGCATTTCTGCGCAAAATTTGGTCCAATATACCATGTCCATGCATTTCCCCACTCATTTGAGTAATTTTTCATGAAAAACACAAGGTTTCATGATTGGTCAAAATTTTCACCAAAACGACATACCGCAGGTCTATGCGTTTTTCTGATTTGGGTCAAAAATTGAAAAGTGCTTTTTGTCGCATTTCTGAGCAAAATTTGGTCCAATATACCATGTCCATGCATTTCCCCGCTCATTTGAGTAATTTTTCATGAAAAAAACCAAGGTTTTATGATTGGTCAAAATTTTCACCAAAACGACACACTGCGGGTCTACGCGTTTTTCTGATTTGGGTCAAAAATTGAAAAGTGCTTTTTGTCGCATTTCTGAGCAAAATTTGGTCCAATATACCATGTCCATGCATTTCCCCACTCATTTGAGTAATTTTTCATGAAAAAAACAAGGTTTCATGATTGGTCAAAATTTTCACCAAAACGACATACCGCGGGTCTACGCGGTTTTCTGATTTGGGACAAAAATTGAAAAGTGCGTTTTGTCGCATTTCTGAGCAAAATTTGGTCCAATATACCATGTCCATGCATTTCCCCACTCATTTGAGTGATTTTTCATGAAAAAACAAGGTTTCATGATTGGTCAAAATTTTCACCAAAACGACATACCGCGGGTCTACGCGTTTTTCTGATTTGGGTCAAAAATTTAAAAGTGCTTTTTGTCGCATTTCTGAGCAAAATTTGGTCCAATATACCATGTCCATGCATTTCCCCACTCATTTGAGTAATTTTTCATGAAAAAAAACAAGGTTTTATGATTGGTCAAAATTTTCACCAAAACGACATACCGCGGGTCTACGCGTTTTTCTGATTTGGGTCAAAAATTGAAAAGTGCTTTTTGTCGCATTTCTGCGCAAAATTTGGTCCAATATACCATGTCCATGCATTTCCCCACTCATTTGAGTAATTTTTCATGAAAAAAACAAGGTTTCATGATTGGTCAAAATTTTCACCAAAACGACATACCGCGGGTCTACGCGTTTTTCTGATTTGGGTCAAAAATTGAAAAGTGCTTTTTGTCGCATTTCTGAGCAAAATTTGGTCCAATATACCATGTCCATGCATTTCCCCGCTCATTTGAGTAATTTTTCATGAAAAAAACCAAGGTTTCATGATTGGTCAAAATTTTCACCAAAACGACACACTGCGGGTCTACGCGTTTTTCTGATTTGGGTCAAAAATTGAAAAGTGCTTTTTGTCGCATTTCTGAGCAAAATTTGGTCCAATATACCATGTCCATGCATTTCCCCACTCATTTGAGTAATTTTTCATGAAAAAAACAAGGTTTCATGATTGGTCAAAATTTTCACCAAAACGACATACCGCGGGTCTACGCGGTTTTCTGATTTGGGACAAAAATTGAAAAGTGCGTTTTGTCGCATTTCTGAGCAAAATTTGGTCCAATATACCATGTCCATGCATTTCCCCACTCATTTGAGTGATTTTTCATGAAAAAACAAGGTTTCATGATTGGTCAAAATTTTCACCAAAACGACATACCGCGGGTCTACGCGTTTTTCTGATTTGGGTCAAAAATTGAAAAGTGCTTTTTGTCGCATTTCTGAGCAAAATTTGGTCCAATATACCATGTCCATGCATTTCCCCACTCATTTGAGTAATTTTTCATGAAAAAAACCAAGGTTTTATGATTGGTCAAAATTTTCACCAAAACGACATACCGCGGGTCTACGCGTTTTTCTGATTTGGGTCAAAAATTGAAAAGTGCTTTTTGTCGCATTTCTGCGCAAAATTTGGTCCAATATACCATGTCCATGCATTTCCCCACTCATTTGAGTAATTTTTCCTGAAAAAAACAAGGTTTCATGATTGGTCAAAATTTTCACCAAAACGACATACCGCGGGTCTACGCGTTTTTCTGATTTGGGTCAAAAATTGAAGTGCTTTTTGTCGCATTTCTGAGCAAAATTTGGTCCAATATACCATGTCCATGCATTTCCCCACTCATTTGAGTAATTTTTCATGAAAAAAACAAGGTTTCATGATTGGTCAAAATTTTCACCAAAACGACATACCGCGGGTCTACGCGTTTTTCTGATTTGGGTCAAAAATTGAAAAGTGCTTTTTGTCGCATTTCTGAGCAAAATTTGGTCCAATATACCATGTCCATGCATTTCCCCACTCATTTGAGTAATTTTTCATGAAAAAAAACAAGGTTTCATGATTGGTCAAAATTTTCACCAAAACGACATACCGCGGGTCTACGCGTTTTTCTGATTTGGGTCAAAAATTGAAAAGTGCTTTTTGTCGCATTTCTGCGCAAAATTTGGTCCAATATACCATGTCCATGCATTTCCCCACTCATTTGAGTAATTTTTCATGAAAAAAACAAGGTTTCATGATTGGTCAAAATTTTCACCAAAACGACATACCGCGGGTCTACGCGTTTTTCTGATTTGGGTCAAAAATTGAAAAGTGCTTTTTGTCGCATTTCTGAGCAAAATTTGGTCCAATATACCATGTCCATGCATTTCCCCGCTCATTTGAGTAATTTTTCATGAAAAAAACCAAGGTTTCATGATTGGTCAAAATTTTCACCAAAACGACACACTGCGGGTCTACGCGTTTTTCTGATTTGGGTCAAAAATTGAAAAGTGCTTTTTGTCGCATTTCTGAGCAAAATTTGGTCCAATATACCATGTCCATGCATTTCCCCACTCATTTGAGTAATTTTTCATGAAAAAAACAAGGTTTCATGATTGGTCAAAATTTTCACCAAAACGACATATTGCGGGTCTACGCGGTTTTCTCATTTGGGACAAAAATTGAAAAGTGCGTTTTGTCGCATTTCTGAGCAAAATTTGGTCCAATATACCATGTCCATGCATTTCCCCACTCATTTGAGTGATTTTTCATGAAAAAACAAGGTTTCATGATTGGTCAAAATTTTCACCAAAACGACATACCGCGGGTCTACGCGTTTTTCTGATTTGGGTCAAAAATTTAAAAGTGCTTTTTGTCGCATTTCTGCGCAAAATTTGGTCCAATATACCATGTCCATGCATTTCCCCACTCATTTGAGTAATTTTTCCTGAAAAAAACAAGGTTTCATGATTGGTCAAAATTTTCACCAAAACGACATACCGCGGGTCTACGCGTTTTTCTGATTTGGGTCAAAAATTGAAGTGCTTTTTGTCGCATTTCTGAGCAAAATTTGGTCCAATATACCATGTCCATGCATTTCCCCACTCATTTGAGTAATTTTTCATGAAAAAAACAAGGTTTCATGATTGGTCAAAATTTTCACCAAAACGACATACCGCGGGTCTACGCGTTTTTCTGATTTGGGTCAAAAATTGAAAAGTGCTTTTTGTCGCATTTCTGAGCAAAATTTGGTCCAATATACCATGTCCATGCATTTCCCCACTCATTTGAGTAATTTTTCATGAAAAAAACCAAGGTTTCATGATTGGTCAAAATTTTCACCAAAACGACATACCGCGGGTCTACGCGTTTTTCTGATTTGGGTCAAAAATTGAAAAGTGCTTTTTGTCGCATTTCTGAGCAAAATTTGGTCCAATATACCATGTCCATGCATTTCCCCACTCATTTGAGTAATTTTTCATGAAAAAAACAAGGTTTCATGATTGGTCAAAATTTTCACCAAAACGACATACCGCGGGTCTACGCGTTTTTCTGATTTGGGTCAAAAATTGAAAAGTGCTTTTTGTCGCATTTCTGAGCAAAATTTGGTCCAATATACCATGTCCATGCATTTCCCCACTCATTTGAGTAATTTTTCATGAAAAAAACCAAGGTTTTATGATTGGTCAAAATTTTCACCAAAACGACATACCGCGGGTCTACGCGTTTTTCTGATTTGGGTCAAAAATTGAAAAGTGCTTTTTGTCGCCTTTCTGAGCAAAATTTGGTCCAATATACCATGTCCATGCATTTCCCCACTCATTTGAGTAATTTTTCATGAAAAAAACCAAGGTTTTATGATTGTTCAAAATTTTCACCAAAACGACATACCGCGGGTCTACGCGTTTTTCTGATTTGGGTCAAAAATTGAAAAGTGCTTTTTGTCGCATTTCTGAGCAAAATTTGGTCCAATATACCATGTCCATGCATTTCCCCACTCATTTGAGTAATTTTTCATGAAAAAAAACAAGGTTTTATGATTGGTCAAAATTTTCACCAAAACGACATACCGCGGGTCTACGCGTTTTTCTGATTTGGGTCAAAAATTGAAAAGTGCTTTTTGTCGCATTTCTGAGCAAAATTTGGTCCAATATACCATGTCCATGCATTTCCCCGCTCATTTGAGTAATTTTTCATGAAAAAAACCAAGGTTTTATGATTGGTCAAAATTTTCACCAAAACGACATACCGCGGGTCTACGCGATTTTCTGATTTGGGTCAAAAATTGAAAAGTGCTTTTTGTCGCATTTCTGAGCAAAATTTGGTCCAATATACCATGTCCATGCATTTCCCCACTCATTTGAGTAATTTTTCATGAAAAAAACAAGGTTTCATGAATGGTCAAAATTTTCACCAAAACGACATACCGCGGGTCTACGCATTTTTCTGATTTGGGACAAAAATTGAAAAGTGCGTTTTGTCGCATTTCTGAGCAAAATTTGGTCCAATATACCATGTCCATGCATTTCCCCACTCATTTGAGTGATTTTTCATGAAAAAAACAAGGTTTCATGATTGGTCAAAATTTTCACCAAAACGACATACCGCGGGTCTACGCGTTTTTCTGATTTGGGTCAAAAATTGAAAAGTGCTTTTTGTCGCATTTCTGAGCAACATTTGGTCCAATATACCATGTCCATGCATTTCCCCACTCATTTGAGTAATTTTTCATGAAAAAAACAAGGTTTCATGATTGGTCAAAATTTTCACCAAAACGACATACCGCGGGTCTACGCGTTTTTCTGATTTGGGTCAAAAATTGAAAAGTGCTTTTTGTCGCATTTCTGAGCAAAATTTGGTCCAATATACCATGTCCATGCATTTCCCCACTCATTTTAGTAATTTTTCATGAAAAAAACAAGGTTTCATGATTGGTCAAAATTTTCACCAAAACGACATACCGTGGGTCTACGCGTTTTTCTGATTTGGGTCAAAAATTGAAAAGTGCTTTTTGTCGCATTTTTGAGCAAAATTTGGTCCAATATACCATGTCCATGCATTTCCCCACACATTTGAGTAATTTTTCATGAAAAAAACAAGGTTTCATGATTGGTCAAAATTTTCACCAAAACGACATACCGCGGGTCTACGCGTTTTTCTGATTTGGGTCAAAAATTGAAAAGTGCTTTTTGTCGCCTTTCTGAGCAAAATTTGGTCCAATATACCATGTCCATGCATTTCCCCACTCATTTGAGTAATTTTTCATGAAAAAAAACAAGGTTTCATGATTGGTCAAAATTTTCACCAAAACGACATACCGCGGGTCTACGCGTTTTTCTGATTTGGGTCAAAAATTGAAAAGTGCTTTTTGTCGCCTTTCTGAGCAAAATTTGGTCCAATATACCATGTCCATGCATTTCCCCACTCATTTGAGTAATTTTTCATGAAAAAAAACAAGGTTTCATGATTGGTCAAAATTTTCACCAAAACGACATACCGCGGGTCTACGCGTTTTTCTGATTTGGGTCAAAAATTGAAAAGTGCTTTTTGTCGCATTTTTGAGCAAAATTTGGTCCAATATACCATGTCCATGCATTTCCCCACTCATTTGAGTAATTTTTCATGAAAAAAACAAGGTTTCATGAATGGTCAAAATTTTCACCAAAACGACATACCGCGGGTCTACGCGTTTTTCTGATGTGGGACAAAAATTGAAAAGTGCTTTTTGTCGCATTTCTGAGCAAAATTTGGTCCAATATACCATGTCCATGCATTTCCCCACTCATTTTAGTAATTTTTCATGAAAAAAACAAGGTTTCATGATTGGTCAAAATTTTCACCAAAACGACATACCGTGGGTCTACGCGTTTTTCTGATTTGGGTCAAAAATTGAAAAGTGCTTTTTGTCGCATTTCTGAGCAAAATTTGGTCCAATATACCATGTCCATGCATTTCCCCACACATTTGAGTAATTTTTCATGAAAAAAACAAGGTTTCATGATTGGTCAAAATTTTCACCAAAACGACATACCGCGGGTCTACGCGTTTTTCTGATTTGGGTCAAAAATTGAAAAGTGCTTTTTGTCGCCTTTCTGAGCAAAATTTGGTCCAATATACCATGTCCATGCATTTCCCCACTCATTTGAGTAATTTTTCATGAAAAAAAACAAGGTTTCATGATTGGTCAAAATTTTCACCAAAACGACATACCGCGGGTCTACGCGTTTTTCTGATTTGGGTCAAAAATTGAAAAGTGCTTTTTGTCGCCTTTCTGAGCAAAATTTGGTCCAATATACCATGTCCATGCATTTCCCCACTCATTTGAGTAATTTTTCATGAAAAAAAACAAGGTTTCATGATTGGTCAAAATTTTCACCAAAACGACCGCGGGTCTACGCGTTTTTCTGATTTGGGTCAAAAATTGAAAAGTGCTTTTTGTCGCATTTTTGAGCAAAATTTGGTCCAATATACCATGTCCATGCATTTCCCCACTCATTTGAGTAATTTTTCATGAAAAAAACAAGGTTTCATGAATGGTCAAAATTTTCACCAAAACGACATACCGCGGGTCTACGCGTTTTTCTGATGTGGGACAAAAATTGAAAAGTGCGTTTTGTCGCATTTCTGAGCAAAATTTGGTCCAATATACCATGTCCATGCATTTCCCCACTCATTTGAGTGATTTTTCATGAAAAAAACAAGGTTTCATGATTGGTCAAAATTTTCACCAAAACGACATACCGCGGGTCTACGCGTTTTTCTGATTTGGGTCAAAAATTGAAAAGTGCTTTTTGTTGCATTTCTGAGCAAAATTTGGTCCAATATACCATGTCCATGCATTTTCTCACTCATTTGAGTAATTTTTCATGAAAAAAACCAAGGTTTTATGATTGGTCAAAATTTTCACCAAAACGACATACCGCGGGTCTACGCGTTTTTCTGATTTGGGTCAAAAATTGAAAAGTGCTTTTTGTCGCATTTCTGAGCAAAATTTGGTCCAATATACCATGTCCATGCATTTCCCCACTCATTTGAGTAATTTTTCATGAAAAAAACAAGGTTTCATGATTGGTCAAAATTTTCACCAAAACGACATACCGCGGGTCTACGCGTTTTTCTGATTTGGGTCAAAAATTGAAAAGTGCTTTTTGTCGCATTTCTGCGCAAAATTTGGTCCAATATACCATGTCCATGCATTTCCCCACTCATTTGAGTAATTTTTCATGAAAAAAACAAGGTTTCATGATTGGTCAAAATTTTCACCAAAACGACATACCGCGGGTCTACGCGTTTTTCTGATTTGGGTCAAAAATTGAAAAGTGCTTTTTGTCGCATTTCTGAGCAAAATTTGGTCCAATATACCATGTCCATGCATTTCCCCGCTCATTTGAGTAATTTTTCATGAAAAAAACAAGGTTTCATGATTGGTCAAAATTTTCACCAAAACGACATACCGCGGGTCTACGCGGTTTTCTGATTTGGGACAAAAATTGAAAAGTGCGTTTTGTCGCATTTCTGAGCAAAATTTGGTCCAATATACCATGTCCATGCATTTCCCCACTCATTTGAGTGATTTTTCATGAAAAAACAAGGTTTCATGATTGGTCAAAATTTTCACCAAAACGACATACCGCGGGTCTACGCGTTTTTCTGATTTGGGTCAAAAATTTAAAAGTGCTTTTTGTCGCATTTCTGAGCAAAATTTGGTCCAATATACCATGTCCATGCATTTCCCCACTCATTTGAGTAATTTTTCATGAAAAAAAACAAGGTTTTATGATTGGTCAAAATTTTCACCAAAACGACATACCGCGGGTCTACGCGTTTTTCTGATTTGGGTCAAAAATTGAAAAGTGCTTTTTGTCGCATTTCTGCGCAAAATTTGGTCCAATATACCATGTCCATGCATTTCCCCACTCATTTGAGTAATTTTTCCTGAAAAAAACAAGGTTTCATGATTGGTCAAAATTTTCACCAAAACGACATACCGCGGGTCTACGCGTTTTTCTGATTTGGGTCAAAAATTGAAGTGCTTTTTGTCGCATTTCTGAGCAAAATTTGGTCCAATATACCATGTCCATGCATTTCCCCACTCATTTGAGTAATTTTTCATGAAAAAAACCAAGGTTTCATGATTGGTCAAAATTTTCACCAAAACGACATACCGCGGGTCTACGCGTTTTTCTGATTTGGGTCAAAAATTGAAAAGTGCTTTTTGTCGCATTTCTGAGCAAAATTTGGTCCAATATACCATGTCCATGCATTTCCCCACTCATTTGAGTAATTTTTCATGAAAAAAACAAGGTTTCATGATTGGTCAAAATTTTCACCAAAACGACATACCGCGGGTCTACGCGTTTTTCTGATTTGGGTCAAAAATTGAAAAGTGCTTTTTGTCGCATTTCTGAGCAAAATTTGGTCCAATATACCATGTCCATGCATTTCCCCACTCATTTGAGTAATTTTTCATGAAAAAAACCAAGGTTTTATGATTGGTCAAAATTTTCACCAAAACGACATACCGCGGGTCTACGCGTTTTTCTGATTTGGGTCAAAAATTGAAAAGTGCTTTTTGTCGCCTTTCTGAGCAAAATTTGGTCCAATATACCATGTCCATGCATTTCCCCACTCATTTGAGTAATTTTTCATGAAAAAAACCAAGGTTTTATGATTGGTCAAAATTTTCACCAAAACGACATACCGCGGGTCTACGCGTTTTTCTGATTTGGGTCAAAAATTGAAAAGTGCTTTTTGTCGCATTTCTGAGCAAAATTTGGTCCAATATACCATGTCCATGCATTTCCCCACTCATTTGAGTAATTTTTCATGAAAAAAAACAAGGTTTTATGATTGGTCAAAATTTTCACCAAAACGACATACCGCGGGTCTACGCGTTTTTCTGATTTGGGTCAAAAATTGAAAAGTGCTTTTTGTCGCATTTCTGAGCAAAATTTGGTCCAATATACCATGTCCATGCATTTCCCCGCTCATTTGAATAATTTTTCATGAAAAAACCAAGGTTTTATGATTGGTCAAAATTTTCACCAAAACGACATACCGCGGGTCTACGCGATTTTCTGATTTGGGTCAAAAATTGAAAAGTGCTTTTTGTCGCATTTCTGAGCAAAATTTGGTCCAATATACCATGTCCATGCATTTCCCCACTCATTTGAGTAATTTTTCATGAAAAAAACAAGGTTTCATGAATGGTCAAAATTTTGAAAAGTGCGTTTTGTCGCATTTCTGAGCAAAATTTGGTCCAATATACCATGTCCATGCATTTCCCCACTCATTTGAGTGATTTTTCATGAAAAAAACAAGGTTTCATGATTGGTCAAAATTTTCACCAAAACGACATACCGCGGGTCTACGCGTTTTTCTGATTTGGGTCAAAAATTGAAAAGTGCTTTTTGTCGCATTTCTGAGCAACATTTGGTCCAATATACCATGTCCATGCATTTCCCCACTCATTTGAGTAATTTTTCATGAAAAAAACAAGGTTTCATGATTGGTCAAAATTTTCACCAAAACGACATACCGCGGGTCTACGCGTTTTTCTGATTTGGGTCAAAAATTGAAAAGTGCTTTTTGTCGCATTTCTGAGCAAAATTTGGTCCAATATACCATGTCCATGCATTTCCCCAATCATTTTAGTAATTTTTCATGAAAAAAACAAGGTTTCATGATTGGTCAAAATTTTCACCAAAACGACATACCGTGGGTCTACGCGTTTTTCTGATTTGGGTCAAAAATTGAAAAGTGCTTTTTGTCGCATTTCTGAGCAAAATTTGGTCCAATATACCATGTCCATGCATTTCCCCACACATTTGAGTAATTTTTCATGAAAAAAACAAGGTTTCATGATTGGTCAAAATTTTCACCAAAACGACATACCGCGGGTCTACGCGTTTTTCTGATTTGGGTCAAAAATTGAAAAGTGCTTTTTGTCGCATTTCTGAGCAAAATTTGGTCCAATATACCATGTCCATGCATTTCCCCACTCATTTGAGTAATTTTTCATGAAAAAAACCAAGGTTTTATGATTGGTCAAAATTTTCACCAAAACGACATACCGCGGGTCTACGCGTTTTTCTGATTTGGGTCAAAAATTGAAAAGTGCTTTTTGTCGCATTTCTGAGCAAAATTTGGTCCAATATACCATGTCCATGCATTTCCCCACTCATTTGAGTAATTTTTCATGAAAAAAACAAGGTTTCATGATTGGTCAAAATTTTCACCAAAACGACATACCGCGGGTCTACGCGTTTTTCTGATTTGGGTCAAAAATTGAAAAGTGCTTTTTGTCGCCTTTCTGAGCAAAATTTGGTCCAATATACCATGTCCATGCATTTCCCCACTCATTTGAGTAATTTTTCATGAAAAAAACAAGGTTTCATGATTGGTCAAAATTTTCACCAAAACGACATACCGCGGGTCTACGCGTTTTTCTGATTTGGGTCAAAAATTGAAAAGTGCTTTTTGTAGCATTTTTGAGCAAAATTTGGTCCAATATACCATGTCCATGCATTTCCCCACTCATTTGAGTAATTTTTCATGAAAAAAACAAGGTTTCATGAATGGTCAAAATTTTCACCAAAACGACATACCGCGGGTCTACGCGTTTTTCTGATGTGGGACAAAAATTGAAAAGTGCGTTTTGTCGCATTTCTGAGCAAAATTTGGTCCAATATACCATGTCCATGCATTTCCCCACTCATTTGAGTGATTTTTCATGAAAAAAACAAGGTTTCATGATTGGTCAAAATTTTCACCAAAACGACATACCGCGGGTCTACGCGTTTTTCTGATTTGGGTCAAAAATTGAAAAGTGCTTTTTGTTGCATTTCTGAGCAAAATTTGGTCCAATATACCATGTCCATGCATTTCCTCACTCATTTGAGTAATTTTTCATGAAAAAAACCAAGGTTTTATGATTGGTCAAAATTTTCACCAAAACGACATACCGCGGGTCTACGCGTTTTTCTGATTTGGGTCAAAAATTGAAAAGTGCTTTTTGTCGCATTTCTGAGCAAAATTTGGTCCAATATACCATGTCCATGCATTTCCCCACTCATTTGAGTAATTTTTCATGAAAAAAACAAGGTTTCATGATTGGTCAAAATTTTCACCAAAACGACATACCGCGGGTCTACGCGTTTTTCTGATTTGGGTCAAAAATTGAAAAGTGCTTTTTGTCGCATTTCTGAGCAAAATTTGGTCCAATATACCATGTCCATGCATTTCCCCACTCATTTGAGTAATTTTTCATGAAAAAAAACAAGGTTTCATGATTGGTCAAAATTTTCACCAAAACGACATACCGCGGGTCTACGCGTTTTTCTGATTTGGGTCAAAAATTGAAAAGTGCTTTTTGTCGCATTTCTGAGCAAAATTTGGTCCAATATACCATGTCCATGCATTTCCCCACTCATTTGAGTAATTTTTCATGAAAAAAACCAAGGTTTCATGATTGGTCAAAATTTTCACCAAAACGACATACCGCGGGTCTACGCGTTTTTCTGATTTGGGTCAAAAATTGAAAAGTGCTTTTTGTCGCATTTCTGAGCAAAATTTGGTCCAATATACCATGTCCATGCATTTCCCCACTCATTTGAGTAATTTTTCATGAAAAAAACAAGGTTTCATGATTGGTCAAAATTTTCACCAAAACGACATACCGCGGGTCTACGCGTTTTTCTGATTTGGGTCAAAAATTGAAAAGTGCTTTTTGTCGCATTTCTGAGCAAAATTTGGTCCAATATACCATGTCCATGCATTTCCCCACTCATTTGAGTAATTTTTCATGAAAAAAAACAAGGTTTCATGATTGGTCAAAATTTTCACCAAAACGACATACCGCGGGTCTACGCGTTTTTCTGATTTGGGTCAAAAATTGAAAAGTGCTTTTTGTCGCATTTCTGAGCAAAATTTGGTCCAATATACCATGTCCATGCATTTCCCCACTCATTTGAGTAATTTTTCATGAAAAACTCAAGGTTTCATGATTGGTCAAAATTTTCACCAAAACGACATACCGCGGGTCTATGCGTTTTTCTGATTTGGGTCAAAAATTGAAAAGTGCTTTTTGTCGCATTTCTGAGCAAAATTTGGTCCAATATACCATGTCCATGCATTTCCCCACTCATTTGAGTAATTTTTCATGAAAAAAACAAGGTTTCATGATTGGTCAAAATTTTCACCAAAACGACATACCGCGGGTCTTCGCGTTTTTCTGATTTGGGTCAAAAATTGAAAAGTGCTTTTTGTCGCATTTCTGAGCAAAATTTGGTCCAATATACCATGTCCATGCATTTCCCCACTCATTTGAGTAATTTTTCATGAAAAAAACCAAGGTTTTATGATTGGTCAAAATTTTCACCAAAACGACATACCGCGGGTCTACGCGTTTTTCTGATTTGGGTCAAAAATTGAAAAGTGCTTTTTGTCGCATTTCTGAGCAAAATTTGGTCCAATATACCATGTCCATGCATTTCCCCACTCATTTGAGTAATTTTTCATGAAAAAAACAAGGTTTCATGATTGGTCAAAATTTTCACCAAAACGACATACCGCGGGTCTACGCGTTTTTCTGATTTGGGTCAAAAATTGAAAAGTGCTTTTTGTCGCATTTCTGAGCAAAATTTGGTCCAATATACCATGTCCATGCATTTCCCCACTCATTTGAGTAATTTTTCATGAAAAAAAACAAGGTTTCATGATTGGTCAAAATTTTCACCAAAACGACATACCGCGGGTCTACGCGTTTTTCTGATTTGGGTCAAAAATTGAAAAGTGCTTTTTGTCGCATTTCTGAGCAAAATTTGGTCCAATATACCATGTCCATGCATTTCCCCACTCATTTGAGTAATTTTTCATGAAAAACTCAAGGTTTCATGATTGGTCAAAATTTTCACCAAAACGACATACCGCGGGTCTACGCGTTTTTCTGATTTGGGTCAAAAATTGAAAAGTGCTTTTTGTCGCATTTCTGAGCAAAATTTGGTCCAATATACCATGTCCATGCATTTCCCCACTCATTTGAGTAATTTTTCATGAAAAAAACCAAGGTTTTATGATTGGTCAAAATTTTCACCAAAACGACATACCGCGGGTCTACGCGTTTTTCTGATTTGGGTCAAAAATTGAAAAGTGCTTTTTGTCGCATTTCTGAGCAAAATTTGGTCCAATATACCATGTCCATGCATTTCCCCACTCATTTGAGTAATTTTTCATGAAAAAAACCAAGGTTTTATGATTGGTCAAAATTTTCACCAAAACGACATACCGCGGGTCTACGCGTTTTTCTGATTTGGGTCAAAAATTGAAAAGTGCTTTTTGTCGCATTTCTGAGCAAAATTTGGTCCAATATACCATGTCCATGCATTTCCCCACTCATTTGAGTAATTTTTCATGAAAAAAACAAGGTTTTATGATTGGTCAAAATTTTCACCAAAACGACATACCGCGGGTCTACGCGTTTTTCTGATTTGGGTCAAAAATTGAAAAGTGCTTTTTGTCGCCTTTCTGAGCAAAATTTGGTCCAATATACCATGTCCATGCATTTCCCCACTCATTTGAGTAATTTTTCATGAAAAAAACTCAAGGTTTCATGATTGGTCAAAATTTTCACCAAAACGACATACCGCGGGTCTATGCGTTTTTCTGATTTGGGTCAAAAATTGAAAAGTGCTTTTTGTCACATTTCTGAGCAAAATTTGGTCCAATATACCATGTCCATGCATTTCCCCACTCATTTGAGTAATTTTTCATGAAAAAAAACAAGGTTTTATGATTGGTCAAAATTTTCACCAAAACGACATACCGCGGGTCTACGCGTTTTTCTGATTTGGGTCAAAAATTGAAAAGTGCTTTTTGTCGCATTTCTGAGCAAAAGTTGGTCCAATATACCATGTCCATGCATTTCCCCACTCATTTGAGTAATTTTTCATGAAAAAAACAAGGTTTCATGATTGGTCAAAATTTTCACCAAAACGACATACCGCGGGTCTACGCGTTTTTCTGATTTGGGTCAAAAATTGAAAAGTGCTTTTTGTCGCCTTTCTGAGCAAAATTTGGTCCAATATACCATGTCCATGCATTTCCCCACTCATTTGAGTAATTTTTCATGAAAAAAAAACAAGGTTTTATGATTGGTCAAAATTTTCACCAAAACGACATACCGCGGGTCTACGCGTGTGAGTTGAGCTGGTGATGGGTTTACGTGGGGATGAGTGTAAGGACTGAAAGGCGGGCTTCTCCAACCAGAGAGAGACGAACACATCCCAGGTAAGTGATAAATCCCAGTGATTTTTATTTTTAGTTTTCAGCACGCAGCAAAACAACAAAAGAAAAAACTGTACAAAAAGAAAGAAATGTAATAAGTTTAAAAAAAATGATGAGGGCTATCTGACTAAACATCAGCCAGTAAAGGGCTACAGCTGGCTTGCTGCATAAAAACCCGATCTCCCTCTATCAGCGCCATCCCCCCCTGCCACGAGGAACCCAAACCAAAAAAAAAACCAACCAACCTCCCATGTTTAGACACGCCTCCCCTTTTAAGGCTATAGCCCCTCCCACTGAGCAATTGGCTGCTACCATTAATAGGGGTGTCTAAAATATACAAACCTACACAAACCAACAATAATCTATACATTACTGGATCCAGTTATTTACAGACGTCACAACATAACCAAAATAATATTACCGGTAAGTACCTCTACAACAATTTATTAATAACAACATTTCCCCTTTTTTTCCCCCACAGGTTTTACGGAGCAGTAGTCCAAACCCACCTCCCCACAAGTGAATCGAGGGCCCTTCGATCACCCCTGAGAGAGCTGGAAGACCACTGAGGAAAGTTATGAGGTGAGCATTTACAGGTTACAAACAATAATCAACATGGTATAAAGAAGTGCTGGTGATGTGTCAGACCTATTGACAACATCACATACCCCCCCCCTTACGGAAGTCACTCGTCAGAGTGACGAGAAAGAAAGTCAGCAGTAATGTTCTGGGTGCCCTTTCGGTACCGCACCTGAAACTTAAAGGGCTGCAAGGATAAATACCAGCGAGTAATTCTGGCGTTACTGTTGCGCATGCGCTGCATCCATTGCAGCGCCCTATGATCAGTTTCCAACACAAAGTCAGCATTTGTGAGGTAATACCTCAATGAGTCCAATGCCCATTTAACAGCCAGGGCCTCCTTTTCAACAGTGGAATAGTTCAACTCCCTGGGGAACATCTTCCTACTTATGTAAAGAACTGGCTTCTGGTCCTCGCCCTCTCCTTGGAGCAACACGGCCCCCAAGCCACAGCCTGACGCGTCCGTCTGGACCACAAAGGGCTTATCAAAGTCAGGGCTGCGCAGAACAGGGTCTTGACACAGACACATTTTGAGATCGTTGAAAGCGTTCTCACAGGCCTCAGTCCATTTCACACGTTGAGGTTTATCTTTTTTGATCAGCTCTGTTAATACAGCCGCTCTGCTGGAGAAGTTAGGAATGAAGCGCCGGTACCATCCTACGAGACCCAAGAAGGACCTCACCCTTCTCTTCGTTGTAGGTGCTGGACACCCCTTGACCGCCTCCACCTTGTCAACCTGGGGCCTTAGGAGACCTCCTCCCAAGACATAACCCAAGTAGACCACCGTGTCTTTCGCCAAGGTGCACTTCGTTGCGTTGGCCGTCAGCCCCGCATCTGCAATGCGTCGTAAGACCTCGCCAACATGTTGTACATGCTCCTCCCAGGTAGCACTGTACACCACCACATCGTCTATGTAACAGGCTGCGAACTCCTCCGTACCCCTGAGTACCACGTCCATCAGCCTCTGGAAGGTCGCAGCAGCTCCGTGAAGGCCAAACGGCATGACCGTAAATTGGTACAATCCACTGGGTACCCGGAACGCAGTTAGATCTTGTGCTGATTGGCACAGAGGCACTTGCCAATAACCTTTACACAGGTCAAGTGCGGTCAGAAATTTTGCCTTTCCCAGACGTTCAATCAATTCATCTGCACGTGGCATCGGATAAGCATCAAACGCTGAAACTGAGTTTAGCTTAGAAAAATCCACACAGAAGCGTAGCTGTCCATCTTTCTTGGGGACCAGGACCACAGGACTACACCACTCACTCTTTGATGGCACAATCACCCCCAGCTGGAGCATCTTCTCCACCTCCTGCCTCAACACTGGGATCAGGCGGGCTGGCACTCTACAGTTCGTCTGCCTAATGGGGTCGTGCTTCAGCAGGCGGATGTCGTGCTGCGTGACACTGGTTCTACCAGGATCGCTGCTGAAGACCCTCGGCGGAATGTGAGCCTTCAATTGTTGTTGTTGCCACGGCTCGAGATGTGCCAGACTGGGTGGTGCTGCGGGTCCTCTGCCCCCCGGGAAGTATTGCTCACAGCTGTCTTCCTCTTCCTCAACAGCCCGAACCCATAGTTGCTCTGTGACGTTCTTAGCGGATTCTCTCCATTTTCTGAGCATGTTGATATGCAGGACCTGATGTTTCTTCCGTCTGTCAGGAAGGAACAGCTCGTACGAGGTCTGCCCGATCCGGCGTACCACCTCATATGGCCCCTGCCACTTTGCCAGCAGACTAGTGTCCGACGTGGGTAAAAGCACTAGCGCCTTCTCTCCTGGACACAGCTCTCTGTGCTTTGCTACCTTGTCATACCACTCCTTCTGACGATGCTGTGCAGCCTCCATGTTCTCACGCACCAGTTCTGTCAGCGACGCCATCTTGTCCCTCATCTTAATGACATAAGACAGAATATTCAGGCCCTGGACTGGGTTAGGGCCCTCCCATGACTCTTTGAGGACATCCAGAGGTCCCCTCACTTCCCTCCCATAGAGAAGCTGGAAAGGGGAGAACCCAGTTGATGCCTGTGGCACCTCCCGGTAGGCGAAGAGCAGGTAAGGGAGCCAGGTATCCCAGTCAGAACCCGTCTCCGACACGAACTTGCGGAGCATGCTCTTCAGGGTTTTGTTGAACCTCTCAACAAGCCCGTCAGTCTGTGGATGGAAGGGGGTAGTCCTAATGCCTTTTATCCCTAGCAGCGAAAATACACCCTTGAGCTGGCTAGACATAAAATTAGTGCCCTGGTCAGTGAGGATTTCTCGCGGGATCCCTACCCTAGAAATTAACTGCGCCAGCGCATTAACCACCTGGCGAGTCTTAACCTTGCCCAGTGCGAACGCTTCCGGATAGCGTGTAGCATAGTCTGAAATTACCAAAATGTAACGCTTGCCACTCTGGCTTTTTGGTAATGGACCTACGATGTCCATAGCAATGCGTGAAAAGGGCACATCTATAATTGGCAGGTTTATCATCGGAACCTTATCCGATTTTAGCTGGGGGGCTACTAACTGACACGCAGGACATACCTTACAAAACTCAATTACGTCCAAGTGTTGACGTGGCCAGAAAAAACGGCGCGCTATTCTACTCTGAGTTTTAACGTGCCCTAGGTGACCCGCCCATGGGTCAGCGTGAGCTAATTGAAGCACCTGCTGCCTCAAACCCGCTGGAACCACCAACTGCTCTACATCGCCTTTGACTCTGTACAGAATGTCATTATGTAAAACAAATTGGATGCCACTCCTGTCAGCCTTGTTATTCTCTGCTTTTAAGAACAGCGAAGCTAGTGACTTATCCTGCCGTTGTAGCTGTGCAACATTGCTAGGCAATGACTCAACGTCTATGTCAGGGGCGTCTAATTGCTCTGTTAGAACTGTGCCTCTAACTTTACCCTGCCGTTTTTGTCTTTTGGACTTTTTAAGTTTAGGTGTCTCACTATAAGGTAGCTCATTGAGGAGAGCCTGGTTCTCCTCACCCTCGCTCTTTAACTGAGCCTGTAGCCTGGTCACAACCATAACATCCGCAGAGTTCCGTTTCTCCACTAAAAGATCTACCAAGACTGGAATATCTCTGCCCAAAATAACTGCATAAGGAGCTTGCTGCAATAACCCCACGTTTAACAGGTAAGCCTGTCCCTGCACTTCAATGCTAACCTCAGCTGTGGGATACTCCTGTTCATCGCCATGGATACACTTTACAGTCAATGACCCCGTATGAACTAACTCCTGTTTGGGCAGACAATTAACCGACACCAAAGACTGGCTTGCTCCCGTATCAACTAGAGCTTTAAACCGCCTAGCACCTATTTTAACCATAATAGTGCTGTCACTACAGTTAGCGATTGGTTTAAAATTAGCCACATTTTTAGGATTATAACACAGGTTATTTGAACCGCTAGGCAGTTTAGGACACACACTAACTTTGTGGCCAGGTTGGTTACAGTTAAAACATTTCATCATTTTCTCTGCAGGACACCTAACTCCATCAGCATTAATGTTTGTAGCGAACTGGCGCCCCCGAGTGGGCTGTCTACTGAATTGAGGCATAGGACTACCACCCCGCCCACCGACAAACTTACCCGGGTTGACGTGCTGACGTAGTTTGTTGTTGTCATCGCTGCGGAAGTTGCCCTCAGCCAGCCTCGCCGCTACATACGCCTCGGCCATTTCCACCGCATGAAGAGTAGATTCAGGGCTGCGCTCGATTATCCAGCTTCTGAGATCTGGCTTGACCACTCGCAAGAACTGCTCCAACACGATCGCGTCACCGATCTCCTCTTTGGACTTTTCATGCGGCGCCATCCACTTCTCATAGAGCCCCTTCAGCCTGGTGTAGAGCTCGCGCGGCGTCTCTTCCTCCCGGCCCGCGCTGCTCCTGAATCGTCGCCGGTAAGTGTCTTTGTTTATTTCATACTTGCGCAGGATAGCGTCCTTAACTTTCTGGTAGTCGCCAATGTCCGCACTGTCCATGGCCACGTACGCCGCTCTGGCTTTACCGTCCAACAGCGGGACCAGATGAAGCGCCCAGCTGCCCCTCGGCCAATTCGCTGTCTGTGCTATGCGTTCAAACATAGTCAGAAAGTGTTCGATGTCATCCGATTCTTTCAGTGTTGGCATTCTTGGCGCTGGCCACATTGTCTGAGCTTGAACTGGTGGTGAACTGTGCCGCGGGTCTTCTAAGTGTTGCGGTTCTGCACTCCCACCTTGTGTGCGCCTCAGAATCTGAGTTCGCTGACACTCCGCTGACTCCTCTCTCTCTTCTCCCTCCCGTCCTCCTTCGGCCCGGCCCTTGTGAACCACCTCCTGCAGCAGTCCGAACTGGTGGTGCATCGTTTTCCACCTAAGCTCCTGTTTCGCCGCTTCTCTCTTGAGATACTCATCTTTCTCCCTCTGCTCCGTCATGAAGCTCTGAAGCATCGAACACAGTTGTTCCACGCTTGCAGTTGTGTTACTCGCCGTCGCCATGGTGGACGAGGGTAAAAGCAGATTGTGCGACCCCGACTCCTCTCCTTGCTGCTGTGATGAACTCACTGTCACTTTTTTAGGAGGCATTGTCTCTGTCTTGCTGTTAGTCTTGGTTTTAAGCTGTTACTGACCCGTTTTCTTTCCACAGGTGACCATCCGACGTTCAGCGTCGCTCGACCAGGCACTGGTTTACTGCCATCATTCGTGACCATCCGCCGATCAGCGTAGCTCCACCAAGTACTAGTCCACTGCCACCATTTGTGAGTTTAGCTGGTGATGGGTTTACGTGGGGATGAGTGTAAGGACTGAAAGGCGGGCTTCTCCAACCAGAGAGAGACGAACACATCCCAGGTAAGTGATAAATCCCAGTGATTTTTATTTTTAGTTTTCAGCACGCAGCAAAACAACAAAAGAAAAAACTGTACAAAAAGAAAGAAATGTAATAAGTTTAAAAAAAATGATGAGGGCTATCTGACTAAACATCAGCCAGTAAAGGGCTACAGCTGGCTTGCTGCATAAAAACCCGATCTCCCTCTATCAGCGCCATCCCCCCCTGCCACGAGGAACCCAAACCAAAAAAAAAAACCAACCAACCTCCCATGTTTAGACACGCCTCCCCTTTTAAGGCTATAGCCCCTCCCACTGAGCAATTGGCTGCTACCATTAATAGGGGTGTCTAAAATATACAAACCTACACAAACCAACAATAATCTATACATTACTGGATCCAGTTATTTACAGACGTCACAACATAACCAAAATAATATTACCGGTAAGTACCTCTACAACAATTTATTAATAACAACATTTCCCCTTTTTTTCCCCCACAGGTTTTACGGAGCAGTAGTCCAAACCCCCCTCCCCACAAGTGAATCGAGGGCCCTTCGATCACCCCTGAGAGAGCTGGAAGACCACTGAGGAAAGTTATGAGGTGAGCATTTACAGGTTACAAACAATAATCAACATGGTATAAAGAAGTGCTGGTGATGTGTCAGACCTATTGACAACATCACAACGCGTTTTTCTGATTTGGGTCAAAAATTGAAAAGTGCTTTTTGTCGCATTTCTGAGCAAAATTTGGTCCAATATACCATGTCCATGCATTTCCCCACTCATTTGAGTAATTTTTCATGAAAAAAAAAAGGTTTCATGATTGGTCAAAATTTTCACCAAAACGACATACTGCGGGTCTACGCGTTTTTCTGATTTGGGTCAAAAATTGAAAAGTGCTTTTTGTAGCATTTTTGAGCAAAATTTGGTCCAATATACCATGTCCATGCATTTCCCCACTCATTTGAGTAATTTTTCATGAAAAAAACAAGGTTTCATGAATGGTCAAAATTTTCACCAAAACGACATACCGCGGGTCTACGCGTTTTTCTGATGTGGGACAAAAATTGAAAAGTGCGTTTTGTCGCATTTCTGATCAAAATTTGGTCCAATATACCATGTCCATGCATTTCCCCACTCATTTGAGTGATTTTTCATGAAAAAAACAAGGTTTCATGATTGGTCAAAATTTTCACCAAAACGACATACCGCGGGTCTACGCGTTTTTCTGATTTGGGTCAAAAATTGAAAAGTGCTTTTTGTCGCATTTCTGAGCAAAATTTGGTCCAATATACCATGTCCATGCATTTCCCCACTCATTTGAGTAATTTTTCATGAAAAAAACAAGGTTTCATGATTGGTCAAAATTTTCACCAAAACGACATACCGCGGGTCTACGCGTTTTTCTGATTTGGGTCAAAAATTGAAAAGTGCTTTTTGTCGCATTTCTGAGCAAAATTTGGTCCAATATACCATGTCCATGCATTTCCCCACTCATTTGAGTAATTTTTCATGAAAAAAACAAGGTTTCATGATTGGTCAAAATTTTCACCAAAACGACATACCGCGGGTCTACGCGTTTTTCTGATTTGGGTCAAAAATTGAAAAGTGCTTTTTGTCGCATTTCTGAGCAAAATTTGGTCCAATATACCATGTCCATGCATTTCCCCACTCATTTGAGTAATTTTTCATGAAAAAAAACAAGGTTTCATGATTGGTCAAAATTTTCACCAAAACGACATACCGCGGGTCTACGCGTTTTTCTGATTTGGGTCAAAAATTGAAAAGTGCTTTTTGTCGCATTTCTGAGCAAAATTTGGTCCAATATACCATGTCCATGCATTTCCCCACTCATTTGAGTAATTTTTCATGAAAAACTCAAGGTTTCATGATTGGTCAAAATTTTCACCAAAACGACATACCGCGGGTCTATGCGTTTTTCTGATTTGGGTCAAAAATTGAAAAGTGCTTTTTGTCGCATTTCTGAGCAAAATTTGGTCCAATATACCATGTCCATGCATTTACCCGCTCATTTGAGTAATTTTTCATGAAAAAAAAACAAGGTTTTATGATTGGTCAAAATTTTCACCAAAACGACATACCGCGGGTCTACGCGTTTTTCTGATTTGGGTCAAAAATTGAAAAGTGCTTTTTGTCGCATTTCTGAGCAAAATTTGGTCCAATATACCATGTCCATGCATTTCCCCACTCATTTGAGTAATTTTTCATGAAAAAAACCAAGGTTTTATGATTAGTCAAAATTTTCACCAAAACGACATACCGCGGGTCTACGCGTTTTTCTGATATGGGTCAAAAATTGAAAAGTGCTTTTTGTCGCATTTCTGAGCAAAATTTGGTCCAATATACCATGTCCATGCATTTCCCCACTCATTTGAGTAATTTTTCATGAAAAAAACAAGGTTTCATGATTGGTCAAAATTTTCACCAAAACGACATACCGCGGGTCTACGCGTTTTTCTGATTTGGGTCAAAAATTGAAAAGTGCTTTTTGTCGCATTTCTGAGCAAAATTTGGTCCAATATACCATGTCCATGCATTTCCCCACTCATTTGAGTAATTTTTCATGAAAAACTCAAGGTTTCATGATTGGTCAAAATTTTCACCAAAACGACATACCGCGGGTCTACGCGTTTTTCTGATTTGGGTCAAAAATTGAAAAGTAATTTTTGTCGCATTTCTGAGCAAAATTTGGTCCAATATACCATGTCCATGCATTTCCCCACTCATTTGAGTAATTTTTCATGAAAAAAACAAGGTTTCATGATTGGTCAAAATTTTCACCAAAACGACATACCGCGGGTCTACGCGTTTTTCTGATTTGGGTCAAAAATTGAAAAGTGCTTTTTGTCGCATTTCTGAGCAAAATTTGGTCCAATATACCATGTCCATGCATTTCCCCACTCATTTGAGTAATTTTTCATGAAAAAAAACAAGGTTTTATGATTGGTCAAAATTTTCACCAAAACGACATACCGCGGGTCTACACGTTTTTCTGATTTGGGTCAACAATTGAAAAGTGCTTTTTGTCACATTTCTGAGCAAAATTTGGTCCAATATACCATGTCCATGCATTTCCCCACTCATTTGAGTAATTTTTCATGAAAAAAACAAGGTTTCATGAATGGTCAAAATTTTCACCAAAACGACATACCGCGGGTCTACGCGTTTTTCTGATGTGGGACAAAAATTGAAAAGTGCGTTTTGTCGCATTTCTGAGCAAAATTTGGTCCAATATACCATGTCCATGCATTTCCCCACTCATTTGAGTGATTTTTCATGAAAAAAAACAAGGTTTCATGATTGGTCAAAATTTTCACCAAAACGACATACCGCGGGTCTACGCGTTTTTCTGATGTGGGACAAAAATTGAAAAGTGCGTTTTGTCGCATTTCTGATCAAAATTTGGTCCAATATACCATGTCCATGCATTTCCCCACTCATTTGAGTGATTTTTCATGAAAAAAACAAGGTTTCATGATTGGTCAAAATTTTCACCAAAACGACATACCGCGGGTCTACGCGTTTTTCTGATTTGGGTCAAAAATTGAAAAGTGCTTTTTGTCGCATTTCTGAGCAAAATTTGGTCCAATATACCATGTCCATGCATTTCCCCACTCATTTGAGTAATTTTTCATGAAAAAAAACAAGGTTTCATGATTGGTCAAAATTTTCACCAAAACGACATACCGCGGGTCTACGCGTTTTTCTGATGTGGGACAAAAATTGAAAAGTGCGTTTTGTCGCATTTCTGATCAAAATTTGGTCCAATATACCATGTCCATGCATTTCCCCACTCATTTGAGTGATTTTTCATGAAAAAAACAAGGTTTCATGATTGGTCAAAATTTTCACCAAAACGACATACCGCGGGTCTACGCGTTTTTCTGATTTGGGTCAAAAATTGAAAAGTGCTTTTTGTTGCATTTCTGAGCAAAATTTGGTCCAATATACCATGTCCATGCATTTCCTCACTCATTTGAGTAATTTTTCATGAAAAAAAACAAGGTTTTATGATTGGTCAAAATTTTCACCAAAACGACATACCGCGGGTCTACGCGTTTTTCTGATTTGGGTCAAAAATTGAAAAGTGCTTTTTGTCGCATTTCTGAGCAAAATTTGGTCCAATATACCATGTCCATGCATTTCCCCACTCATTTGAGTAATTTTTCATGAAAAAAACAAGGTTTCATGATTGGTCAAAATTTTCACCAATACGACATACCGCGGGTCTACGCGTTTTTCTGATTTGGGTCAAAAATTGAAAAGTGCTTTTTGTCGCATTTCTGAGCAAAATTTGGTCCAATATACCATGTCCATGCATTTCCCCACTCATTTGAGTAATTTTTCATGAAAAAAACAAGGTTTCATGATTGGTCAAAATTTTCACCAAAACGACATACCGCGGGTGTACGCGTTTTTCTGATTTGGGTCAAAAATTGAAAAGTGCTTTTTGTCGCATTTCTGAGCAAAATTTGGTCCAATATACCATGTCCATGCATTTCCCCACTCATTTGAGTAATTTTTCATGAAAAAAAACAAGGTTTCATGATTGGTCAAAATTTTCACCAAAACGACATACCGCGGGTCTACGCGTTTTTCTGATTTGGGTCAAAAATTGAAAAGTGCTTTTTGTCGCATTTCTGAGCAAAATTTGGTCCAATATACCATGTCCATGCATTTCCCCACTCATTTGAGTAATTTTTCATGAAAAACTCAAGGTTTCATGATTGGTCAAAATTTTCACCAAAACGACATACCGCGGGTCTATGCGTTTTTCTGATTTGGGTCAAAAATTGAAAAGTGCTTTTTGTCGCATTTCTGAGCAAAATTTGGTCCAATATACCATGTCCATGCATTTCCCCACTCATTTGAGTAATTTTTCATGAAAAAAACAAGGTTTCATGAATGGTCAAAATTTTCACCAAAACGACATACCGCGGGTCTACGCGTTTTTCTGATTTGGGACAAAAATTGAAAAGTGCGTTTTGTCGCATTTCTGAACAAAATTTGGTCCAATATACCATGTCCATGCATTTCCCCACTCATTTGAGTGATTTTTCATGAAAAAAAACAAGGTTTCATGATTGGTCAAAATTTTCACCAAAACGACATACCGCGGGTCTACGCGTTTTTCTGATTTGGGTCAAAAATTGAAAAGTGCTTTTTGTCACATTTCTGAGCAAAATTTGGTCCAATATACCATGTCCATGCATTTCCCCACTCATTTGAGTAATTTTTCATGAAAAAAACAAGGTTTCATGATTGGTCAAAATTTTCACCAAAACGACATACCGGGGGTCTACGCGTTTTTCTGATTTGGGTCAAAAATTGAAAAGTGCTTTTTGTCGCATTTCTGAGCAAAATTTGGTCCAATATACCATGTCCATGCATTTCCCCACTCATTTGAGTAATTTTTCATGAAAAAAACAAGGTTTCATGATTGGTCAAAATTTTCACCAAAACGACATACCGTGGGTCTACGCGTTTTTCTGATTTGGGTCAAAAATTGAAAAGTGCTTTTTGTCGCATTTCTGAGCAAAATTTGGTCCAATATACCATGTCCATGCATTTCCCCACTCATTTGAGTAATTTTTCATGAAAAAAACAAGGTTTCATGATTGGTCAAAATTTTCACCAAAACGACATACCGCGGGTCTAGGCGTTTTTCTGATTTGGGTCAAAAATTGAAAAGTGCTTTTTGTCGCATTTCTGAGCAAAATTTGGTCCAATATACCATGTCCATGCATTTCCCCACTCATTTGAGTAATTTTTCATGAAAAAAACCAAGGTTTAATGATTGGTCAAAATTTTCACCAAAACGACATACCGCGGGTCTACGCGTTTTTCTGATTTGGGTCAAAAATTGAAAAGTGCTTTTTGTCGCATTTCTGAGCAAAATTTGGTCCAATACACCATGTCCATGCATTTCCCCACTCATTTGAGTAATTTTTCATGAAAAAAAACAAGGTTTTATGATTGGTCAAAATTTTCACCAAAACGACATACCGCGGGTCTACGCGTTTTTCTGATTTGGGTCAAAAATTGAAAAGTGCTTTTTGTCGCATTTTTGAGCAAAATTTGGTCCAATATACCATGTCCATGCATTTCCCCACTCATTTAAGTAATTTTTCATGAAAAAAACAAGGTTTCATGATTGGTCAAAATTTTCACCAAAACGACATACCGCGGGTCTACGCGTTTTTCTGATTTGGGTCAAAAATTGAAAAGTGCTTTTTGTCGCATTTCTGAGCAAAATTTGGTCCAATATACCATGTCCATGCATTTCCCCACTCATTTGAGTAATTTTTCATGAAAAAAAACAAGGTTTTATGATTGGTCAAAATTTTCACCAAAACGACATACCGCGGGTCTACACGTTTTTCTGATTTGGGTCAACAATTGAAAAGTGCTTTTTGTCACATTTCTGAGCAAAATTTGGTCCAATATACCATGTCCATGCATTTCCCCACTCATTTGAGTAATTTTTCATGAAAAAAACAAGGTTTCATGAATGGTCAAAATTTTCACAAAAACGACATACCGCGGGTCTACGCGTTTTTCTGATTTGGGTCAAAAATTGAAAAGTGCTTTTTGTCGCATTTCTGAGCAAAATTTGGTCCAATACACCATGTCCATGCATTTCCCCACTCATTTGAGTAATTTTTCATGAAAAAAAACAAGGTTTTATGATTGGTCAAAATTTTCACCAAAACGACATACCGCAGGTCTACGCGTTTTTCTGATGTGGGATAAAAATTGAAAAGTGCGTTTTGTCGCATTTCTGAGCAAAATTTGGTCCAATATACCATGTCCATGCATTTTCCCACTCATTTGAGTGATTTTTCATGAAAAAAACAAGGTTTCAAGATTGGTCAAAATTTTCACCAAAACGACATACCGCGGGTCTACGCGTTTTTCTGATTTGGGTCAAAAATTGAAAAGTGCTTTTTGTCGCATTTCTGAGCAAAATTTGGTCCAATATACCATGTCCATGCATTTCCCCACTCATTTGAGTAATTTTTCATGAAAAAAACAAGGTTTCATGAATGGTCAAAATTTTCACCAAAACGACATACCGCGGGTCTACGCGTTTTTCTGATGTGGGACAAAAATTGAAAAGTGCGTTTTGTCGCATTTCTGAGCAAAATTTGGTCCAATATACCATGTCCATGCATTTTCCCACTCATTTGAGTGATTTTTCATGAAAAAAACAAGGTTTCAAGAATGGTCAAAATTTTCACCAAAACGACATACCGCGGGTCTACGCGTTTTTCTGATTTGGGTCAAAAAGTGAAAAGTGCTTTTTGTCGCATTTCTGAGCAAAATTTGGTCCAATATACCATGTCCATGCATTTCCCCACTCATTTGAGTAATTTTTCATGAAAAAAACAAGGTTTCATGATTGGTCAAAATTTTCACCAAAACGACATACCGCGGGTCTACGCGTTTTTCTGATTTGGGTCAAAAATTGAAAAGTGCTTTTTGTCGCATTTCTGAGCAAAATTTGGTCCAATATACCATGTCCATGCATTTCCCCACTCATTTGAGTAATTTTTCATGAAAAACACAAGGTTTCATGATTGGTCAAAATTTTCACCAAAACGACATACCGCGGGTCTATGCGTTTTTCTGATTTGGGTCAAAAATTGAAAAGTGCTTTTTGTCGCATTTCTGAGCAAAATTTGGTCCAATATACCATGTCCATGCATTTCCCCGCTCATTTGAGTAATTTTTCATGAAAAAAAATAAGGTTTTATGATTGGTCAAAATTTTCACCAAAACGACATACCGCGGGTCTACGCGTTTTTCTGATTTGGGTCAAAAATTGAAAAGTGCTTTTTGTCGCATTTCTGAGCAAAATTTGGTCCAATATACCATGTCCATGCATTTCCCCACTCATTTGAGTAATTTTTCATGAAAAAAACAAGGTTTCATGATTGGTCAAAATTTTCACCAAAACGACATACGGGTCTACGCGTTTTTCTGATTTGGGACAAAAATTGAAAAGTGCGTTTTGTCGCATTTCTGAGCAAAATTTGGTCCAATATACCATGTCCATGCATTTCCCCACTCATTTGAGTGATTTTTCATGAAAAAAACAAGGTTTCATGATTGGTCAAAATTTTCACCAAAACGACATACCGCGGGTCTACGCGTTTTTCTGATTTGGGTCAAAAATTGAAAAGTGCTTTTTGTCGCATTTCTGAGCAAAATTTGGTCCAATATACCATGTCCATGCATTTCCCCACTCATTTGAGTAATTTTTCATGAAAAAAACCAAGGTTTTATGATTGGTCAAAATTTTCACCAAAACGACATACCGCAGGTCTACGCGTTTTTCTGATGTGGGACAAAAATTGAAAAGTGCGTTTTGTCGCATTTCTGAGCAAAATTTGGTCCAATATACCATGTCCATGCATTTTCCCACTCATTTGAGTGATTTTTCATGAAAAAAACAAGGTTTCAAGATTGGTCAAAATTTTCACCAAAACGACATACCGCGGGTCTACGCGTTTTTCTGATTTGGGTCAAAAATTGAAAAGTGCTTTTTGTCGCATTTCTGAGCAAAATTTGGTCCAATATACCATGTCCATGCATTTCCCCACTCATTTGAGTAATTTTTCATGAAAAAAACAAGGTTTCATGAATGGTCAAAATTTTCACCAAAACGACATACCGCGGGTCTACGCGTTTTTCTGATGTGGGACAAAAATTGAAAAGTGCGTTTTGTCGCATTTCTGAGCAAAATTTGGTCCAATATACCATGTCCATGCATTTTCCCACTCATTTGAGTGATTTTTCATGAAAAAAACCAAGGTTTCAAGAATGGTCAAAATTTTCACCAAAACGACATACCGCGGGTCTACGCGTTTTTCTGATTTGGGTCAAAAATTGAAAAGTGCTTTTTGTCGCATTTCTGAGCAAAATTTGGTCCAATATACCATGTCCATGCATTTCCCCACTCATTTGAGTAATTTTTCATGAAAAAAACAAGGTTTCATGATTGGTCAAAATTTTCACCAAAACGACATACCGCGGGTCTACGCGTTTTTCTGATTTGGGTCAAAAATTGAAAAGTGCTTTTTGTCGCATTTCTGAGCAAAATTTGGTCCAATATACCATGTCCATGCATTTCCCCACTCATTTGAGTAATTTTTCATGAAAAACACAAGGTTTCATGATTGGTCAAAATTTTCACCAAAACGACATACCGCGGGTCTATGCGTTTTTCTGATTTGGGTCAAAAATTGAAAAGTGCTTTTTGTCGCATTTCTGAGCAAAATTTGGTCCAATATACCATGTCCATGCATTTCCCCGCTCATTTGAGTAATTTTTCATGAAAAAAAATAAGGTTTTATGATTGGTCAAAATTTTCACCAAAACGACATACCGCGGGTCTATGCGTTTTTCTGATTTGGGTCAAAAATTGAAAAGTGCTTTTTGTCGCATTTCTGAGCAAAATTTGGTCCAATATACCATGTCCATGCATTTCCCCACTCATTTGAGTAATTTTTCATGAAAAAAACAAGGTTTCATGATTGGTCAAAATTTTCACCAAAACGACATACGGGTCTACGCGTTTTTCTGATTTGGGACAAAAATTGAAAAGTGCGTTTTGTCGCATTTCTGAGCAAAATTTGGTCCAATATACCATGTCCATGCATTTCCCCACTCATTTGAGTGATTTTTCATGAAAAAAACAAGGTTTCATGATTGGTCAAAATTTTCACCAAAACGACATACCGCGGGTCTACGCGTTTTTCTGATTTGGGTCAAAAATTGAAAAGTGCTTTTTGTCGCATTTCTGAGCAAAATTTGGTCCAATATACCATGTCCATGCATTTCCCCACTCATTTGAGTAATTTTTCATGAAAAAAACCAAGGTTTTATGATTGGTCAAAATTTTCACCAAAACGACATACTGCGGGTCTACGCGTTTTTCTGATTTGGGTCAAAAATTGAAAAGTGCTTTTTGTCGCATTTCTGCGCAAAATTTAGTCCAATATACCATGTCCATGCATTTCCCCACTCATTTGAGTAATTTTTCATGAAAAAAACAAGGTTTCATGATTGGTCAAAATTTTCATCAAAACGACATACCGCGGGTCTACGCGTTTTTCTGATTTGGGTCAAAAATTGAAAAGTGCTTTTTGTCGCATTTCTGAGCAAAATTTGGTCCAATATACCATGTCCATGCATTTCCCCACTCATTTGAGTAATTTTTCATGAAAAAAAACAAGGTTTCATGATTGGTCAAAATTTTCACCAAAACGACATACCGCGGGTCTACGCGTTTTTCTGATTTGGGTCAAAAATTGAAAAGTGCTTTTTGTCGCATTTCTGAGCAAAATTTGGTCCAATATACCATGTCCATGCATTTCCCCACTCATTTGAGTAATTTTTCATGAAAAAAACAAGGTTTCATGATTGGTCAAAATTTTCACCAAAACGACATACGGGTCTACGCGTTTTTCTGATTTGGGACAAAAATTGAAAAGTGCGTTTTGTCGCATTTCTGAGCAAAATTTGGTCCAATATACCATGTCCATGCATTTCCCCACTCATTTGAGTGATTTTTCATGAAAAAAACAAGGTTTCATGATTGGTCAAAATTTTCACCAAAACGACATACCGCGGGTCTACGCGTTTTTCTAATTTGGGTCAAAAATTGAAAAGTGCTTTTTGTCGCATTTCTGAGCAAAATTTGGTCCAATATACCATGTCCATGCATTTCCCCACTCATTTGAGTAATTTTTCATGAAAAAAACAAGGTTTCATGATTGGTCAAAATTTTCACCAAAACGACATACCGCGGGTCTACGCGTTTTTCTGATTTGGGTCAAAAATTGAAAAGTGCTTTTTGTCGCATTTCTGAGCAAAATTTGGTCCAATATACCATGTCCATGCATTTCCCCACTCATTTGAGTAATTTTTCATGAAAAAAAACAAGGTTTCATGATTGGTCAAAATTTTCACCAAAACGACATACGGGTCTACGCGTTTTTCTGATTTGGGACAAAAATTGAAAAGTGCGTTTTGTCGCATTTCTGAGCAAAATTTGGTCCAATATACCATGTCCATGCATTTCCCCACTCATTTGAGTGATTTTTCATGAAAAAAACAAGGTTTCATGATTGGTCAAAATTTTCACCAAAACGACATACCGCGGGTCTACGCGTTTTTCTAATTTGGGTCAAAAATTGAAAAGTGCTTTTTGTCGCATTTCTGAGCAAAATTTGGTCCAATATACCATGTCCATGCATTTCCCCACTCATTTGAGTAATTTTTCATGAAAAAAACAAGGTTTCATGATTGGTCAAAATTTTCACCAAAACGACATACCGCGGGTCTACGCGTTTTTCTGATTTGGGTCAAAAATTGAAAAGTGCTTTTTGTCGCATTTCTGAGCAAAATTTGGTCCAATATACCATGTCCATGCATTTCCCCACTCATTTGAGTAATTTTTCATGAAAAAAACAAGGTTTCATGATTGGTCAAAATTTTCACCAAAACGACATACCGCGGGTCTACACGTTTTTCTGATTTGGGTCAAAAATTGAAAAGTGCTTTTTGTCGCATTTCTGAGCAAAATTTGGTCCAATATAACATGTCCATGCATTTCCCCACTCATTTGAGTAATTTTTCATGAAAAAAACAAGGTTTCATGATTGGTCAAAATTTTCACCAAAACGACATACCGCGGGTCTACGCGTTTTTCTGATTTGGGTCAAAAATTGAAAAGTGCTTTTTGTCGCCTTTCTGAGCAAAATTTGGTCCAATATACCATGTCCATGCATTTCCCCACTCATTTGAGTAATTTTTCATGAAAAAAACCAAGGTTTTATGATTGGTCAAAATTTTCACCAAAACGACATACCGCGGGTCTACGCGTTTTTCTGATTTGGGTCAAAAATTGAAAAGTGCTTTTTGTAGCATTTTTGAGCAAAATTTGGTCCAATATACCATGTCCATACATTTCCCCACTCATTTGAGTAATTTTTCATGAAAAAAACAAGGTTTTATGATTGGTCAAAATTTTCACCAAAACGACATACCGCAGGTCTACGCGTTTTTCTGATTTGGGTCAACAATTGAAAAGTGCTTTTTGTCACATTTCTGAGCAAAACTTGGTCCAATATACCATGTCCATGCATTTCCCCACTCATTTGAGTAATTTTTCATGAAAAAAACAAGGTTTCATGATTGGTCAAAATTTTCACCAAAACGACATACCGCGGGTCTACGCGTTTTTCTGATTTGGGTCAAAAATTGAAAAGTGCTTTTTGTCGCATTTCTGAGCAAAATTTGGTCCAATATACCATGTCCATGCATTTCCCCACTCATTTGAGTAATTTTTCATGAAAAACACAAGGTTTCATGATTGGTCAAAATTTTCACCAAAACGACATACCGCGGGTCTACGCGTTTTTCTGATTTGGGTCAACAATTGAAAAGTGCTTTTTGTCGCATTTCTGAGCAAAATTTTGTCCAATATACCATGTCCATGCATTTCCCCACTCATTTGAGTAATTTTTCATGAAAAAAACCAAGGTTTTATGATTGGTCAAAATTTTCACCAAAACGACATACCGCGGGTCTACGAGTTTTTCTGATTTGGGTCAAAAATTGAAAAGTGCTTTTTGTCGCATTTCTGAGCAAAATTTGGTCCAATATACCATGTCCATGCATTTCCCCACTCATTTGAGTAATTTTTCATGAAAAAAACCAAGGTTTTATGATTGGTCAAAATTTTCACCAAAACGACATACCGCGGGTCTACGCGTTTTTCTGATTTGGGTCAAAAATTGAAAAGTGCTTTTTGTCGCATTTCTGAGCAAAATTTGGTCCAATATACCATGTCCATGCATTTCCCCACTCATTTGAGTAATTTTTCATGAAAAAAACAAGGTTTCATGATTGGTCAAAATTTTCACCAAAACGACATACCGCGGGTCTACGCGTTTTTCTGATTTGGGTCAAAAATTGAAAAGTGCTTTTTGTCGCATTTCTGAGCAAAATTTGGTCCAATATACCATGTCCATGCATTTCCCCACTCATTTGAGTAATTTTTCATGAAAAACACAAGGTTTCATGATTGGTCAAAATTTTCACCAAAACGACATACCGCGGGTCTACGCGTTTTTCTGATTTGGGTCAACAATTGAAAAGTGCTTTTTGTCACATTTCTGAGCAAAATTTGGTCCAATATACCATGTCCATGCATTTCCCCGCTCATTTGAGTAATTTTTCATGAAAAAAACCAAGGTTTTATGATTGGTCAAAATTTTCACCAAAACGACATACCGCGGGTCTACGCGATTTTCTGATTTGGGTCAAAAATTGAAAAGTGCTTTTTGTCGCATTTCTGAGCAAAATTTGGTCCAATATACCATGTCCATGCATTTCCCCACTCATTTGAGTAATTTTTCATGAAAAAAACAAGGTTTCATGAATGGTCAAAATTTTCACCAAAACGACATACCGCGGGTCTACGCGTTTTTCTGATTTGGGACAAAAATTGAAAAGTGCGTTTTGTCGCATTTCTGAGCAAAATTTGGTCCAATATACCATGTCCATGCATTTCCCCACTCATTTGAGTGATTTTTCATGAAAAAAACAAGGTTTCATGATTGGTCAAAATTTTCACCAAAACGACATACCGCGGGTCTACGCGTTTTTCTGATTTGGGTCAAAAATTGAAAAGTGCTTTTTGTCGCATTTCTGAGCAAAATTTGGTCCAATATACCATGTCCATGCATTTCCTCACTCATTTGAGTAATTTTTCATGAAAAAAACCAAGGTTTTATGATTGGTCAAAATTTTCACCAAAACGACATACCGCGGGTCTACGCGTTTTTCTGATTTGGGACAAAAATTGAAAAGTGCGTTTTGTCGCATTTCTGAGCAAAATTTGGTCCAATATACCATGTCCATGCATTTCCCCACTCATTTGAGTGATTTTTCATGAAAAAAACAAGGTTTCATGATTGGTCAAAATTTTCACCAAAACGACATACCGCGGGTCTACGCGTTTTTCTGATTTGGGTCAAAAATTGAAAAGTGCTTTTTGTCGCATTTCTGAGCAAAATTTGGTCCAATATACCATGTCCATGCATTTCCTCACTCATTTGAGTAATTTTTCATGAAAAAAAACAAGGTTTTATGATTGGTCAAAATTTTCACCAAAACGACATACCGCGGGTCTACGCGTTTTTCTGATTTGGGTCAAAAATTGAAAAGTGCTTTTTGTCGCATTTCTGCGCAAAATTTGGTCCAATATACCATGTCCATGCATTTCCCCACTCATTTGAGTAATTTTTCATGTAAAAAACAAGGTTTCATGATTGGTCAAAATTTTCACCAAAACGACATACCGCGGGTCTACGCGTTTTTCTGATTTCGGTCAAAAATTGAAAAGTGCTTTTTGTCGCATTTCTGAGCAAAATTTGGTCCAATATACCATGTCCATGCATTTCCCCACTCATTTGAGTAATTTTTCATGAAAAAAACAAGGTTTTATGATTGGTCAAAATTTTCACCAAAACGACATACCGCGGGTCTACGCGTTTTTCTGATTTGGGTCAAAAATTGAAAAGTGCTTTTTGTCGCATTTCTGAGCAAAATTTTGTCCAATATACCATGTCCATGCATTTCCCCACTCATTTGAGTAATTTTTCATGAAAAAAACCAAGGTTTTATGATTGGTCAAAATTTTCACCAAAACGACATACCGCGGGTCTACGAGTTTTTCTGATTTGGGTCAAAAATTGAAAAGTGCTTTTTGTCGCATTTCTGAGCAAAATTTGGTCCAATATACCATGTCCATGCATTTCCCCACTCATTTGAGTAATTTTTCATGAAAAAAACCAAGGTTTTATGATTGGTCAAAATTTTCACCAAAACGACATACCGCGGGTCTACGCGTTTTTCTGATTTGGGTCAAAAATTGAAAAGTGCTTTTTGTCGCATTTCTGAGCAAAATTTGGTCCAATATACCATGTCCATGCATTTCCCCACTCATTTGAGTAATTTTTCATGAAAAAAACAAGGTTTCATGATTGGTCAAAATTTTCACCAAAACGACATACCGCGGGTCTACGCGTTTTTCTGATTTGGGTCAACAATTGAAAAGTGCTTTTTGTCACATTTCTGAGCAAAATTTGGTCCAATATGCCATGTCCATGCATTTCCCCGCTCATTTGAGTAATTTTTCATGAAAAAAACCAAGGTTTTATGATTGGTCAAAATTTTCACCAAAACGACATACCGCGGGTCTACGCGATTTTCTGATTTGGGTCAAAAATTGAAAAGTGCTTTTTGTCGCATTTCTGAGCAAAATTTGGTCCAATATACCATGTCCATGCATTTCCCCACTCATTTGAGTAATTTTTCATGAAAAAAACAAGGTTTCATGAATGGTCAAAATTTTCACCAAAACGACATACCGCGGGTCTACGCGTTTTTCTGATTTGGGACAAAAATTGAAAAGTGCGTTTTGTCACATTTCTGAGCAAAATTTGGTCCAATATACCATGTCCATGCATTTCCCCGCTCATTTGAGTAATTTTTCATGAAAAAAACCAAGGTTTTATGATTGGTCAAAATTTTCACCAAAACGACATACCGCGGGTCTACGCGATTTTCTGATTTGGGTCAAAAATTGAAAAGTGCTTTTTGTCGCATTTCTGAGCAAAATTTGGTCCAATATACCATGTCCATGCATTTCCCCACTCATTTAAGTAATTTTTCATGAAAAAAACAAGGTTTCATGAATGGTCAAAATTTTCACCAAAACGACATACCGCGGGTCTACGCGTGTTTCTGATTTCGGTCAAAAATTGAAAAGTGCTTTTTGTCGCATTTCTGAGCAAAATTTGGTCCAATATACCGTGTCCATGCATTTCCCCACTCATTTGAGTAATTTTTCATGAAAAAAACAAGGTTTTATGATTGGTCAAAATTTTCACCAAAACGACATACCGCGGGTCTACGCGTTTTTCTGATTTGGGTCAAAAATTGAAAAGTGCTTTTTGTCGCATTTCTGAGCAAAATTTTGTCCAATATACCATGTCCATGCATTTCCCCACTCATTTGAGTAATTTTTCATGAAAAAAACCAAGGTTTTATGATTGGTCAAAATTTTCACCAAAACGACATACCGCGGGTCTATGAGTTTTTCTGATTTGGGTCAAAAATTGAAAAGTGCTTTTTGTCGCATTTCTGAGCAAAATTTGGTCCAATATACCATGTCCATGCATTTCCCCACTCATTTGAGTAATTTTTCATGAAAAAAACCAAGGTTTTATGATTGGTCAAAATTTTCACCAAAACGACATACCGCGGGTCTACGCGTTTTTCTGATTTGGGTCAAAAATTGAAAAGTGCTTTTTGTCGCATTTCTGAGCAAAATTTGGTCCAATATACCATGTCCATGCATTTCCCCACTCATTTGAGTAATTTTTCATGAAAAAAACAAGGTTTCATGATTGGTCAAAATTTTCACCAAAACGACATACCGCGGGTCTACACGTTTTTCTGATTTGGGTCAACAATTGAAAAGTGCTTTTTGTCACATTTCTGAGCAAAATTTGGTCCAATATGCCATGTCCATGCATTTCCCCACTCATTTGAGTAATTTTTCATGAAAAAAACCAAGGTTTTATGATTGGTCAAAATTTTCACCAAAACGACATACCGCGGGTCTACGCGTTTTTCTGATTTGGGTCAAAAATTGAAAAGTGCTTTTTGTCGCATTTCTGAGCAAAATTTGGTCCAATATACCATGTCCATGCATTTCCCGACTCATTTGAGTAATTTTTCATGAAAAAAAACAAGGTTTTATGATTGGTCAAAATTTTCACCAAAACGACATACCGCGGGTCTACGCGTTTTTCTGATTTGGGTCAAAAATTGAAAAGTGCTTTTTGTCGCATTTCTGCGCAAAATTTGGTCCAATATACCATGTCCATGCATTTCCCCACTCATTTGAGTAATTTTTCATGAAAAAAACAAGGTTTCATGATTGGTCAAAATTTTCACCAAAACGACATACCGCGGGTCTACGCGTTTTTCTGATTTCGGTCAAAAATTGAAAAGTGCTTTTTGTCGCATTTCTGAGCAAAATTTGGTCCAATATACCATGTCCATGCATTTCCCCACTCATTTGAGTAATTTTTCATGAAAAAAACAAGGTTTTATGATTGGTCAAAATTTTCACCAAAACGACATACCGCGGGTCTACGCGTTTTTCTGATTTGGGTCAAAAATTGAAAAGTGCTTTTTGTCGCATTTCTGAGCAAAATTTTGTCCAATATACCATGTCCATGCATTTCCCCACTCATTTGAGTAATTTTTCATGAAAAAAACCAAGGTTTTATGATTGGTCAAAATTTTCACCAAAACGACATACCGCGGGTCTACGAGTTTTTCTGATTTGGGTCAAAAATTGAAAAGTGCTTTTTGTCGCATTTCTGAGCAAAATTTGGTCCAATATACCATGTCCATGCATTTCCCCACTCATTTGAGTAATTTTTCATGAAAAAAACCAAGGTTTTATGATTGGTCAAAATTTTCACCAAAACGACATACCGCGGGTCTACACGTTTTTCTGATTTGGGTCAAAAATTGAAAAGTGCTTTTTGTCGCATTTCTGAGCAAAATTTGGTCCAATATACCATGTCCATGCATTTCCCCACTCATTTGAGTAATTTTTCATGAAAAAAACAAGGTTTCATGATTGGTCAAAATTTTCACCAAAACGACATACCGCGGGTCTACGCGTTTTTCTGATTTGGGTCAACAATTGAAAAGTGCTTTTTGTCACATTTCTGAGCAAAATTTGGTCCAATATGCCATGTCCATGCATTTCCCCGCTCATTTGAGTAATTTTTCATGAAAAAAACCAAGGTTTTATGATTGGTCAAAATTTTCACCAAAACGACATACCGCGGGGTCTACGCGATTTTCTGATTTGGGTCAAAAATTGAAAAGTGCTTTTTGTCGCATTTCTGAGCAAAATTTGGTCCAATATACCATGTCCATGCATTTCCCCACTCATTTGAGTAATTTTTCATGAAAAAAACAAGGTTTCATGAATGGTCAAAATTTTCACCAAAACGACATACCGCGGGTCTACGCGTTTTTCTGATTTGGGACAAAAATTGAAAAGTGCGTTTTGTCACATTTCTGAGCAAAATTTGGTCCAATATACCATGTCCATGCATTTCCCCGCTCATTTGAGTAATTTTTCATGAAAAAAACCAAGGTTTTATGATTGGTCAAAATTTTCACCAAAACGACATACCGCGGGTCTACGCGATTTTCTGATTTGGGTCAAAAATTGAAAAGTGCTTTTTGTCGCATTTCTGAGCAAAATTTGGTCCAATATACCATGTCCATGCATTTCCCCACTCATTTAAGTAATTTTTCATGAAAAAAACAAGGTTTCATGAATGGTCAAAATTTTCACCAAAACGACATACCGCGGGTCTACGCGTTTTTCTGATTTCGGTCAAAAATTGAAAAGTGCTTTTTGTCGCATTTCTGAGCAAAATTTGGTCCAATATACCATGTCCATGCATTTCCCCACTCATTTGAGTAATTTTTCATGAAAAAAACAAGGTTTTATGATTGGTCAAAATTTTCACCAAAACGACATACCGCGGGTCTACGCGTTTTTCTGATTTGGGTCAAAAATTGAAAAGTGCTTTTTGTCGCATTTCTGAGCAAAATTTTGTCCAATATACCATGTCCATGCATTTCCCCACTCATTTGAGTAATTTTTCATGAAAAAAACCAAGGTTTTATGATTGGTCAAAATTTTCACCAAAACGACATACCGCGGGTCTATGAGTTTTTCTGATTTGGGTCAAAAATTGAAAAGTGCTTTTTGTCGCATTTCTGAGCAAAATTTGGTCCAATATACCATGTCCATGCATTTCCCCACTCATTTGAGTAATTTTTCATGAAAAAAACCAAGGTTTTATGATTGGTCAAAATTTTCACCAAAACGACATACCGCGGGTCTACGCGTTTTTCTGATTTGGGTCAAAAATTGAAAAGTGCTTTTTGTCGCATTTCTGAGCAAAATTTGGTCCAATATACCATGTCCATGCATTTCCCCACTCATTTGAGTAATTTTTCATGAAAAAAACAAGGTTTCATGATTGGTCAAAATTTTCACCAAAACGACATACCGCGGGTCTACGCGTTTTTCTGATTTGGGTCAACAATTGAAAAGTGCTTTTTGTCACATTTCTGAGCAAAATTTGGTCCAATATGCCATGTCCATGCATTTCCCCACTCATTTGAGTAATTTTTCATGAAAAAAACCAAGGTTTTATGATTGGTCAAAATTTTCACCAAAACGACATACCACGGGTCTACGCGATTTTCTGATTTGGGTCAAAAATTGAAAAGTGCTTTTTGTCGCATTTCTGAGCAAAATTTGGTCCAATATACCATGTCCATGCATTTCCCCACTCATTTGAGTAATTTTTCATGAAAAAAACAAGGTTTCATGAATGGTCAACATTTTCACCAAAACGACATACCGCGGGTCTACGCGTTTTTCTGATTTGGGACAAAAATTGAAAAGTGCGTTTTGTCGCATTTCTGAGCAAAATTTGGTCCAATATACCATGTCCATGCATTTCCCCACTCATTTGAGTGATTTTTCATGAAAAAAACAAGGTTTCATGATTGGTCAAAATTTTCACCAAAACGACATACCGCGGGTCTACGCGTTTTTCTGATTTGGGTCAAAAATTGAAAAGTGCTTTTTGTCGCATTTCTGAGCAAAATTTGGTCCAATATACCATGTCCATGCACTTCCCCACTCATTTGAGTAATTTTTCATGAAAAAAACAAGGTTTTATGATTGGTCAAAATTTTCACCAAAACGACATACCGCGGGTCTACGCGTTTTTCTGATTTGGGTCAAAAATTGAAAAGTGCTTTTTGTCGCATTTCTGAGCAAAATTTGGTCCAATATACCATGTCCATGCATTTCCCCACTCATTTGAGTAATTTTTCATGAAAAAAACAAGGTTTCATGAATGGTCAAAATTTTCACCAAAACGACATACCGCGGGTCTACGCGTTTTTCTGATTTGGGTCAAAAATTGAAAAGTGCTTTTTGTCGCATTTCTGAGCAAAATTTGGTCCAATATACCATGTCCATGCATTTCCCCACTCATTTGAGTAATTTTTCATGAAAAAAACAAGGTTTCATGATTGGTCAAAATTTTCACCAAAACGACATACCGCGGGTCTACGCGTTTTTCTGATTTGGGTCAAAAATTGAAAAGTGCTTTTTGTCGCATTTCTGAGCAAAATTTGGTCCAATATACCATGTCCATGCATTTCCCCACTTATTTGAGTAATTTTTCATGAAAAAAACAAGGTGTCATGATTGGTCAAAATTTTCACCAAAACGACATACCGCGGGTCTACGCGTTTTTCTGATTTGGGTCAAAAATTGAAAAGTGCTGTTTGTCGCATTTCTGAGCAAAATTTGGTCCAATATACCATGTCCATGCATTTCCCCACTTATTTGAGTAATTTTTCATGAAAAAACTAGGTTTTATGATTGGTCAAAATTTTCACCAAAACGACATACGCGTCTACGCGTTTTTCTGATTTGGGTCAAAAATTGAAAAGTGCTTTTTGTCGCATTTTTGAGCTAAATTTGGTCCAATATACCATATCCATGCATTTCCCCACTTATTCTAGTCATTTTTCATGAAAAAAACAAGAATTCATGATTGGTCAAACTTTTCACCAAAACGACATACCACGGGTCTACGCGTTTTTCTGATTTGGGTCAAAAATTTAAAAGTGCTTTTTGTTGCATTTCTGAGCAAAATTTGGTCCAATATACCATGTCCATGCATTTCCCCACTCATTTGAGTAATTTTTCATGAAAAAAACAAGGTTTCATGATTGGTCAAAATTTTCACCAAAACGACATATCGCGGGTCTACGCGTTTTTCTGATTTGGGTCAAAAATTGAAAAGTGCTTATTGTCACATTTCTGAGCAAAATTTGGTCCAATATACCATGTCCATGCATTTCCCCACTCATTTGAGTAATTTTTCATGAAAAAAACAAGGTTTCATGATTGGTCAAAATTTTCACCAAAACGACATACCGCGGGTCTACGCGTTTTTCTGATTTGGGTCAAAAATTTAAAAGTGCTTTTTGTCACATTTCTGAGCAAAATTTGGTCCAATATACCATGTCCATGCATTTCCCCACTCATTTGAGTAATTTTTCATGAAAAAAGCAAGGTTTAATGATTGGTCAAAATTTTCACCAAAACAACATACCGCGGGTCTACGCGTTTTTCTGATTTGGGTCAAAAATTTAAAAGTGCTTTTTGTCACATTTCTGAGCAAAATTCGGTCCAATATACCATGTCCATGCATTTCCCCACTCATTTGAGTAATTTTTCATGAAAAAAACAAGGTTTCATGATTGGTCAAAATTTTCACCAAAACGACATACCGCGGGTCTACGCGTTTTTCTGATTTGGGTCAAAAATTGAAAAGTCCTTTTTGTCGCTTTTTTGAGCAAAATTTGGTCCAATATACCATGTCCATGCATTTCCCCACTAATTTGAGTAATTTTTCATGAAAAAGCAAGGTTTAATGATTGGTCAAAATTTTCACCAAAACGACATACCGCGGGTCTACGCGTTTTTCTGATTTGGGTCAAAAATTTAAAAGTGCTTATTGTCACATTTCTGAGCAAAATTTGGTCCAATATACCATGTCCATGCATTTCCCCACTCATTTGAGTAATTTTTCATGAAAAAAACAAGGTTTCATGATTGGTCAAAATTTTCACCAAAACGACATACCGCGGGTCTACGCGTTTTTCTGATTTGGGTCAAAAATTGAAAAGTGCTTTTTGTCACATTTCTGAGCAAAATTTGGTCCAATATACCATGTCCATGCATTTCCCCACTCATTTGAGTAATTTTTCATGAAAAAAACAAGGTTTCATGATTGGTCAAAATTTTCACCAAAACGACATACCGCGGGTCTACGCGTTTTTCTGATTTGGGACAAAATTGAAAAGTGCTTTTTGACGCTTTTTTGAGCAAAATTTGGTCCAATATACCATGTCCATGCATTTCCCCACTCATTTGAGTAATTTTTCATGAAAAAAACAAGGTTTCATGATTGGTCAAAATTTTCACCAAAATGACATACCGCGGGTCTACGCGTTTTTCTGATTTGGGTCAAAAATTGAAAAGTGCTTTTTGTCGCATTTCTGAGCAAAATTTGGTCCAATATACCATGTCCATGCATTTCCCCACTCATTTGAGTAATTTTTCATGAAAAAAAACAAGGTTTTATGATTGGTCAAAATTTTCACCAAAACGACATACCGCGGGTCTACGCGTTTTTCTGATTTGGGTCAAAAATTGAAAAGTGCTTTTTGTCGCATTTCTGAGCAAAATTTGGTCCAATATACCATGTCCATGCATTCCCCCACTCATTTGAGTAATTTTTCATGAAAAAAACAAGGTTTCATGATTGGTCAAAATTTTCACCAAAACGACATATCGCGGGTCTACGCGTTTTTCTGATTTGGGTCAAAAATTGAAAAGTGCTTTTTGTCGCATTTTTGAGCTAAATTTGTTCCAATATACCATGTCCATGCATTTCCCCACTCATTTGAGTAATTTTTCATGAAAAAAACAAGGTTTCATGATTGGTCAAAATTTTCACCAAAATGACATACCGCGGGTCTACGCGTTTTTCTGATTTGGGTCAAAAATTTAAAAGTGCTTTTTGTCACATTTCTGAGCAAAATTTGGTCCAATATACCATGTCCATGCATTTCCCCACTCATTTGAGTAATTTTTCATGAAAAAAACAAGGTTTCATGATTGGTCAAAATTTTCACCAAAACGACATACCGCGGGTCTACGCGTTTTTCTGATTTGGGTCAAAAATTTAAAAGTGCTTTTTGTCACATTTCTGAGCAAAATTTGGTCCAATATACCATGTCCATGCATTTCCCCACTCATTTGAGTAGTTTTTCATGAAAAAAACAAGGTTTCATGATTGGTCAAAATTTTCACCAAAACGACATACCGCGGGTCTACACGTTTTTCTGATTTGGGTCAAAAATTGAAAAGTGCTTTTTGTCGCATTTCTGAGCAAAATTTGGTCCAATGTACCATGTCCATGCATTTCCCCACTCATTTGAGTAATTTTTCATGAAAAAAACAAGGTTTCATGATTGGTCAAAATTTTCACCAAAACGACATATCGCGGGTCTACGCGTTTTTCTGATTTGGGTCAAAAATTGAAAAGTGCTTTTTGTCGCATTTTTGAGCTAAATTTGTTCCAATATACCATGTCCATGCATTTCCCCACTCATTTGAGTAATTTTTCATGAAAAAAACAAGGTTTCATGATTGGTCAAAATTTTCACCAAAATGACATACCGCGGGTCTACGCGTTTTTCTGATTTGGGTCAAAAATTTAAAAGTGCTTTTTGTCACATTTCTGAGCAAAATTTGGTCCAATATACCATGTCCATGCATTTCCCCACTCATTTGAGTAATTTTTCATGAAAAAAACAAGGTTTCATGATTGGTCAAAATTTTCACCAAAACGACATACCGCGGGTCTACGCGTTTTTCTGATTTGGGTCAAAAATTTAAAAGTGCTTTTTGTCACATTTCTGAGCAACATTTGGTCCAATATACCATGTCCATGCATTTCCCCACTCATTTGAGTAATTTTTCATGAAAAAAACAAGGTTTCATGATTGGTCAAAATTTTCACCAAAACGACATACCGCGGGTCTACGCGTTTTTCTGATTTGGGTCAAAAATTGAAAAGTGCTTTTTGTCGCATTTCTGAGCAAAATTTGGTCCAATGTACCATGTCCATGCATTTCCCCACTCATTTGAGTAATTTTTCATGAAAAAAACAAGGTTTCATGATTGGTCAAAATTTTCACCAAAACGACATACCGCGGGTCTACGCGTTTTTCTGATTTGGGTCAAAAATTGAAAAGTGCTTTTTGTCGCATTTCTGAGCAAAATTTGGTCCAATATACCATGTCCATGCATTTCCCCACTCATTTGAGTAATTTTTCATGAAAAAAAACAAGGTTTCATGATTGGTCAAAATTTTCACCAAAACGACATACCGCGGGTCTAGGCGTTTTTCTGATTTGGGTCAAAAATTGAAAAGTGCTTTTTGTCGCATTTCTGAGCAAAATTTGGTCCAATATACCATGTCCATGCATTTCCCCACTCATTTGAGTAATTTTTCATGAAAAAGCAAGGTTTAATGATTGGTCAAAATTTTCACCAAAACGACATACCGCGGGTCTACGCGTTTTTCTGATTTGGGTCAAAAATTTAAAAGTGCTTATTGTCACATTTCTGAGCAAAATTTGGTCCAATATACCATGTCCATGCATTTCCCCACTCATTTGAGTAATTTTTCATGAAAAAAACAAGGTTTCATGATTGGTCAAAATTTTCACCAAAACGACATACCGCGGGTCTACGCGTTTTTCTGATTTGGGTCAAAAATTTAAAAGTGCTTTTTGTCACATTTCTGAGCAAAATTTGGTCCAATATACCATGTCCATGCATTTCCCCACTCATTTGAGTAATTTTTCATGAAAAAAACAAGGTTTCATGATTGGTCAAAATTTTCACCAAAACGACATACCGCGGGTCTACGCGTTTTTCTGATTTGGGTCAAAAATTTAAAAGTGCTTTTTGTCACATTTCTGAGCAAAATTTGGTCCAATATACCATGTCCATGCATTTCCCCACTCATTTGAGTAATTTTTCATGAAAAAAACAAGGTTTCATGATTGGTCAAAATTTTCACCAAAACGACATACCGCGGGTCTACGCGTTTTTCTGATTTGGGTCAAAAATTTAAAAGTGCTTTTTGTCACATTTCTGAGCGAAATTTGGTCCAATATACCATGTCCATGCATTTCCCCACTCATTTGAGTAATTTTTCATGAAAAAAGCAAGGTTTAATGATTGGTCAAAATTTTCACCAAAACGACATACCGCGGGTCTACGCGTTTTTCTGATTTGGGTCAAAAATTTAAAAGTGCTTTTTGTCACATTTCTGAGCAAAATTTGGTCCAATATACCATGTCCATGCATTTCCCCACTCATTTGAGTAATTTTTCATGAAAAAAACAAGGTTTCATGATTGGTCAAAATTTTCACCAAAACGACATACCGCGGGTCTACGCGTTTTTCTGATTTGGGTCAAAAATTTAAAAGTACTTTTTGTCACATTTCTGAGCAAAATTTGGTCCAATATACCATGTCCATGCATTTCCCCACTCATTTGAGTAATTTTTCATGAAAAAAACAAGGTTTCATGATTGGTCAAAATTTTCACCAAAACGACATACCGCGGGTCTACGCGTTTTTCTGATTTGGGTCAAAAATTTAAAAGTGCTTTTTGTCACATTTCTGAGCAAAATTTGGTCCAATATACCATGTCCATGCATTTCCCCACTCATTTGAGTAATTTTTCATGAAAAAAACAAGGTTTCATGATTGGTCAAAATTTTCACCAAAACGACATACCGCGGGTCTACGCGTTTTTCTGATTTGGGTCAAAAATTTAAAAGTGCTTTTTGTCACATTTCTGAGCAAAATTTGGTCCAATATACCATGTCCATGCATTTCCCCACTCATTTGAGTAATTTTTCATGAAAAAAACAAGGTTTCATGATTGGTCAAAATTTTCACCAAAACGACATACCGCGGGTCTACGCGTTTTTCTGATTTGAGTCAAAAATTGAAAAGTCCTTTTTGTCGCTTTTTTGAGCAAAATTTGTTCCAATATACCATGTCCATGCATTTCCCCACTCATTTGAGTAATTTTTCATGAAAAAAACAAGGTTTCATGATCGGTCAAAATTTTCACCAAAACGACATACCGCGGGTCTACGCGTTTTTCTGATTTGGGTCAAAAATTTAAAAGTGCTTTTTGTCACATTTCTGAGCAAAATTTGGTCCAATATACCATGTCCATGCATTTCCCCACTCATTTGAGTAATTTTTCATGAAAAAAACAAGGTTTCATGATTGGTCAAAATTTTCACCAAAACGACATACCGCGGGTCTACGCGTTTTTCTGATTTGGGTCAAAAATTTAAAAGTACTTTTTGTCACATTTCTGAGCAAAATTTGGTCCAATATACCATGTCCATGCATTTCCCCACTCATTTGAGTAATTTTTCATGAAAAAAAACAAGGTTTCATGATTGGTCAAAATTTTCACCAAAACGACATACCGCGGGTCTACGCGTTTTTCTGATTTCGGACAAAAATTTTAAAGTGCTTTTTGTCACATTTCTGAGCAAAATTTGGTCCAATATACCATGTCCATGCATTTCCCCACTCATTTGAGTAATTTTTCATGAAAAAAACAAGGTTTCATGATTGGTCAAAATTTTCACCAAAACGACATACCGCGGGTCTACGCGTTTTTCTGATTTGGGTCAAAAATTTTAAAGTTCTTTTTGTCACATTTCTGAGCAAAATTTGGTCCAATATACCATGTCCATGCATTTCCCCACTCATTTGAGTAATTTTTCATGAAAAAAACAAGGTTTCATGATTGGTCAAAATTTTCACCAAAACGACATACCGCGGGTCTACGCGTTTTTCTGATTTGGGTCAAAAATTTAAAAGTGCTTTTTGTCACATTTCTGAGCAAAATTTGGTCCAATATACCATGTCCATGCATTTCCCCACTCATTTGAGTAATTTTTCATGAAAAAAGCAAGGTTTAATGATTGGTCAAAATTTTCACCAAAACGACATACCGCGGGTCTACGCGTTTTTCTGATTTGGGTCAAAAATTTAAAAGTGCTTTTTGTCACATTTCTGAGCAAAATTTGGTCCAATATACCATGTCCATGCATTTCCCCACTCATTTGAGTAATTTTTCATGAAAAAAACAAGGTTTCATGATTGGTCAAAATTTTCACCAAAACGACATACCGCGGGTCTACGCGTTTTTCTGATTTGGGTCAAAAATTTAAAAGTGCTTTTTGTCACATTTCTGAGCAAAATTTGGTCCAATATACCCTGTCCATGCATTTCCCCACTCATTTGAGTAATTTTTCATGAAAAAAACAAGGTTTCATGATTGGTCAAAATTTTCACCAAAACGACATACCGCGGGTCTACGCGTTTTTCTGATTTGAGTCAAAAATTGAAAAGTCCTTTTTGTCGCTTTTTTGAGCAAAATTTGTTCCAATATACCATGTCCATGCATTTCCCCACTCATTTGAGTAATTTTTCATGAAAAAAACAAGGTTTCATGATCGGTCAAAATTTTCACCAAAACGACATACCGCGGGTCTACGCGTTTTTCTGATTTGGGTCAAAAATTTAAAAGTGCTTTTTGTCACATTTCTGAGCAAAATTTGGTCCAATATACCATGTCCATGCATTTCCCCACTCATTTGAGTAATTTTTCATGAAAAAAACAAGGTTTCATGATTGGTCAAAATTTTCACCAAAACGACATACCGCGGGTCTACGCGTTTTTCTGATTTGGGTCAAAAATTTAAAAGTACTTTTTGTCACATTTCTGAGCAAAATTTGGTCCAATATACCATGTCCATGCATTTCCCCACTCATTTGAGTAATTTTTCATGAAAAAAACAAGGTTTCATGATCGGTCAAAATTTTCACCAAAACGACATACCGCGGGTCTACGCGTTTTTCTGATTTGGGTCAAAAATTTAAAAGTGCTTTTTGTCACATTTCTGAGCAAAATTTGGTCCAATATACCATGTCCATGCATTTCCCCACTCATTTGAGTAATTTTTCATGAAAAAAACAAGGTTTCATGATTGGTCAAAATTTTCACCAAAACGACATACCGCGGGTCTACGCGTTTTTCTGATTTGGGTCAAAAATTTAAAAGTACTTTTTGTCACATTTCTGAGCAAAATTTGGTCCAATATACCATGTCCATGCATTTCCCCACTCATTTGAGTAATTTTTCATGAAAAAAACAAGGTTTCATGATTGGTCAAAATTTTCACCAAAACGACATACCGCGGGTCTATGCGTTTTTCTGATTTGGGTCAAAAATTTAAAAGTGATTTTTGTCACATTTCTGAGCAAAATTTGGTCCAATATACCATGTCCATGCATTTCCCCACTCATTTGAGTAATTTTTCATGAAAAAAAACAAGGTTTCATGATTGGTCAAAATTTTCACCAAAACGACATACCGCGGGTCTACGCGTTTTTCTGATTTCGGTCAAAAATTTTAAAGTGCTTTTTGTCACATTTCTGAGCAAAATTTGGTCCAATATACCATGTCCATGCATTTCCCCACTCATTTGAGTAATTTTTCATGAAAAAAACAAGGTTTCATGATTGGTCAAAATTTTCACCAAAACGACATACCGCGGGTCTACGCGTTTTTCTGATTTGGGTCAAAAATTTTAAAGTGCTTTTTGTCACATTTCTGAGCAAAATTTGGTCCAATATACCATGTCCATGCATTTCCCCACTCATTTGAGTAATTTTTCATGAAAAAAACAAGGTTTCATGATTGGTCAAAATTTTCACCAAAACGACATACCGCGGGTCTACGCGTTTTTCTGATTTGGGTCAAAAATTTAAAAGTACTTTTTGTCACATTTCTGAGCAAAATTTGGTCCAATATACCATGTCCATGCATTTCCCCACTCATTTGAGTAATTTTTCATGAAAAAAACAAGGTTTCATGATTGGTCAAAATTTTCACCAAAACGACATACCGCGGGTCTACGCGTTTTTCTGATTTGGGTCAAAAATTTAAAAGTGCTTTTTGTCACATTTCTGAGCAAAATTTGGTCCAATATACCATGTCCATGCATTTCCCCACTCATTTGAGTAATTTTTCATGAAAAAAACAAGGTTTCATGATTGGTCAAAATTTTCACCAAAACGACATACCGCGGGTCTACGCGTTTTTCTGATTTGAGTCAAAAATTGAAAAGTCCTTTTTGTCGCTTTTTTGAGTAAAATTTGTTCCAATATACCATGTCCATGCATTTCCCCACTCATTTGAGTAATTTTTCATGAACAAAACAAGGTTTCATGATCGGTCAAAATTTTCACCAAAACGACATACCGCGGGTCTACGCGTTTTTCTGATTTGGGTCAAAAATTTAAAAGTGCTTTTTGTCACATTTCTGAGCAAAATTTGGTCCAATATACCATGTCCATGCATTTCCCCACTCATTTGAGTAATTTTTCATGAAAAAAACAAGGTTTCATGATTGGTCAAAATTTTCACCAAAACGACATACCGCGGGTCTACGCGTTTTTCTGATTTGGGTCAAAAATTTAAAAGTACTTTTTGTCACATTTCTGAGCAAAATTTGGTCCAATATACCATGTCCATGCATTTCCCCACTCATTTGAGTAATTTTTCATGAAAAAAACAAGGTTTCATGATTGGTCAAAATTTTCACCAAAACGACATACCGCGGGTCTACGCGTTTTTCTGATTTGGGTCAAAAATTTAAAAGTGCTTTTTGTCACATTTCTGAGCAAAATTTGGTCCAATATACCATGTCCATGCATTTCCCCACTCATTTGAGTAATTTTTCATGAAAAAAAACAAGGTTTCATGATTGGTCAAAATTTTCACCAAAACAACATACCGCGGGTCTACGCGTTTTTCTGATTTCGGACAAAAATTTTAAAGTGCTTTTTGTCACATTTCTGAGCAAAATTTGGTCCAATATACCATGTCCATGCATTTCCCCACTCATTTGAGTAATTTTTCATGAAAAACACAAGGTTTCATGATTGGTCAAAATTTTCACCAAAACGACATACCGCGGGTCTACGCGTTTTTCTGATTTGGGTCAACAATTGAAAAGTGCTTTTTGTCACATTTCTGAGCAAAATTTGGTCCAATATACCATGTCCATGCATTTCCCCGCTCATTTGAGTAATTTTTCATGAAAAAAACCAAGGTTTTATGATTGGTCAAAATTTTCACCAAAACGACATACCGCGGGTCTACGCGATTTTCTGATTTGGGTCAAAAATTGAAAAGTGCTTTTTGTCGCATTTCTGAGCAAAATTTGGTCCAATATACCATGTCCATGCATTTCCCCACTCATTTGAGTAATTTTTCATGAAAAAAACAAGGTTTCATGAATGGTCAAAATTTTCACCAAAACGACATACCGCGGGTCTACGCGTTTTTCTGATTTGGGACAAAAATTGAAAAGTGCGTTTTGTCGCATTTCTGAGCAAAATTTGGTCCAATATACCATGTCCATGCATTTCCCCACTCATTTGAGTGATTTTTCATGAAAAAAACAAGGTTTCATGATTGGTCAAAATTTTCACCAAAACGACATACCGCGGGTCTACGCGTTTTTCTGATTTGGGTCAAAAATTGAAAAGTGCTTTTTGTCGCATTTCTGAGCAAAATTTGGTCCAATATACCATGTCCATGCATTTCCTCACTCATTTGAGTAATTTTTCATGAAAAAAACCAAGGTTTTATGATTGGTCAAAATTTTCACCAAAACGACATACCGCGGGTCTACGCGTTTTTCTGATTTGGGTCAAAAATTGAAAAGTGCTTTTTGTCGCATTTCTGAGCAAAATTTGGTCCAATATACCATGTCCATGCATTTCCTCACTCATTTGAGTAATTTTTCATGAAAAAAACCAAGGTTTTATGATTGGTCAAAATTTTCACCAAAACGACATACCGCGGGTCTACGCGTTTTTCTGATTTGGGTCAAAAATTGAAAAGTGCTTTTTGTCGCATTTCTGCGCAAAATTTGGTCCAATATACCATGTCCATGCATTTCCCCACTCATTTGAGTAATTTTTCATGAAAAAAACAAGGTTTCATGATTGGTCAAAATTTTCACCAAAACGACATACCGCGGGTCTACGCGTTTTTCTGATTTCGGTCAAAAATTGAAAAGTGCTTTTTGTCGCATTTCTGAGCAAAATTTGGTCCAATATACCATGTCCATGCATTTCCCCACTCATTTGAGTAATTTTTCATGAAAAAACAAGGTTTTATGATTGGTCAAAATTTTCACCAAAACGACATACCGCGGGTCTACGCGTTTTTCTGATTTGGGTCAAAAATTGAAAAGTGCTTTTTGTCGCATTTCTGAGCAAAATTTGGTCCAATATACCATGTCCATGCATTTCATGACCGCGGGTCTACGCGTTTTTCTGATTTGGGTCAAAAATTGAAAAGTGCTTTTTGTCGCATTTCTGAGCAAAATTTTGTCCAATATACCATGTCCATGCATTTCCCCACTCATTTGAGTAATTTTTCATGAAAAAAACCAAGGTTTTATGATTGGTCAAAATTTACACCAAAACGACATACCGCGGGTCTACGAGTTTTTCTGATTTGGGTCAAAAATTGAAAAGTGCTTTTTGTCGCATTTCTGAGCAAAATTTGGTCCAATATACCATGTCCATGCATTTCCCCACTCATTTGAGTAATTTTTCATGAAAAAAACCAAGGTTTTATGATTGGTCAAAATTTTCACCAAAACGACATACCGCGGGTCTACGCGTTTTTCTGATTTGGGTCAAAAATTGAAAAGTGCTTTTTGTCGCATTTCTGAGCAAAATTTGGTCCAATATACCATGTCCATGCATTTCCCCACTCATTTGAGTAATTTTTCATGAAAAAAACAAGGTTTCATGATTGGTCAAAATTTTCACCAAAACGACATACCGCGGGTCTACGCGTTTTTCTGATTTGGGTCAACAATTGAAAAGTGCTTTTTGTCACATTTCTGAGCAAAATTTGGTCCAATATGCCATGTCCATGCATTTCCCCGCTCATTTGAGTAATTTTTCATGAAAAAAACCAAGGTTTTATGATTGGTCAAAATTTTCACCAAAACGACATACCGCGGGTCTACGCGTTTTTCTGATTTGGGTCAAAAATTGAAAAGTGCTTTTTGTCGCATTTCTGAGCAAAATTTGGTCCAATATACCATGTCCATGCATTTCCCCACTCATTTGAGTAATTTTTCATGAAAAAAACAAGGTTTCATGATTGGTCAAAATTTTCACCAAAACGACATACCGCGGGTCTACGCGTTTTTCTGATTTGGGTCAACAATTGAAAAGTGCTTTTTGTCACATTTCTGAGCAAAATTTGGTCCAATATGCCATGTCCATGCATTTCCCCGCTCATTTGAGTAATTTTTCATGAAAAAAACCAAGGTTTTATGATTGGTCAAAATTTTCACCAAAACGACATACCGCGGGTCTGCGCGATTTTCTGATTTGGGTCAAAAATTGAAAAGTGCTTTTTGTCGCATTTCTGAGCAAAATTTGGTCCAATATACCATGTCCATGCATTTCCCCACTCATTTGAGTAATTTTTCATGAAAAAAACAAGGTTTCATGAATGGTCAAAATTTTCACCAAAACGACATACCGCGGGTCTACGCGTTTTTCTGATTTGGGACAAAAATTGAAAAGTGCGTTTTGTCACATTTCTGAGCAAAATTTGGTCCAATATACCATGTCCATGCATTTCCCCGCTCATTTGAGTAATTTTTCATGAAAAAAAACAAGGTTTTATGATTGGTCAAAATTTTCACCAAAACGACATACCGCGGGTCTACGCGATTTTCTGATTTGGGTCAAAAATTGAAAAGTGCTTTTTGTCGCATTTCTGAGCAAAATTTGGTCCAATATACCATGTCCATGCATTTCCCCACTCATTTAAGTAATTTTTCATGAAAAAAACAAGGTTTCATGAATGGTCAAAATTTTCACCAAAACGACATACCGCGGGTCTACGCGTTTTTCTGATTTCGGTCAAAAATTGAAAAGTGCTTTTTGTCGCATTTCTGAGCAAAATTTGGTCCAATATACCATGTCCATGCATTTCCCCACTCATTTGAGTAATTTTTCATGAAAAAAACAAGGTTTTATGATTGGTCAAAATTTTCACCAAAACGACATACCGCGGGTCTACGCGTTTTTCTGATTTGGGTCAAAAATTGAAAAGTGCTTTTTGTCGCATTTCTGAGCAAAATTTTGTCCAATATACCATGTCCATGCATTTCCCCACTCATTTGAGTAATTTTTCATGAAAAAAACCAAGGTTTTATGATTGGTCAAAATTTACACCAAAACGACATACCGCGGGTCTATGAGTTTTTCTGATTTGGGTCAAAAATTGAAAAGTGCTTTTTGTCGCATTTCTGAGCAAAATTTGGTCCAATATACCATGTCCATGCATTTCCCCACTCATTTGAGTAATTTTTCATGAAAAAAACCAAGGTTTTATGATTGGTCAAAATTTTCACCAAAACGACATACCGCGGGTCTACGCGTTTTTCTGATTTGGGTCAAAAATTGAAAAGTGCTTTTTGTCGCATTTCTGAGCAAAATTTGGTCCAATATACCATGTCCATGCATTTCCCCACTCATTTGAGTAATTTTTCATGAAAAAAACAAGGTTTCATGATTGGTCAAAATTTTCACCAAAACGACATACCGCGGGTCTACGCGTTTTTCTGATTTGGGTCAACAATTGAAAAGTGCTTTTTGTCACATTTCTGAGCAAAATTTGGTCCAATATGCCATGTCCATGCATTTCCCCGCTCATTTGAGTAATTTTTCATGAAAAAAACCAAGGTTTTATGATTGGTCAAAATTTTCACCAAAACGACATACCGCGGGTCTGCGCGATTTTCTGATTTGGGTCAAAAATTGAAAAGTGCTTTTTGTCGCATTTCTGAGCAAAATTTGGTCCAATATACCATGTCCATGCATTTCCCCACTCATTTGAGTAATTTTTCATGAAAAAAACAAGGTTTCATGAATGGTCAAAATTTTCACCAAAACGACATACCGCGGGTCTACGCGTTTTTCTGATTTGGGACAAAAATTGAAAAGTGCGTTTTGTCGCATTTCTGAGCAAAATTTGGTCCAATATACCATGTCCATGCATTTCCCCACTCATTTGAGTGATTTTTCATGAAAAAAACAAGGTTTCATGATTGGTCAAAATTTTCACCAAAACGACATACCGCGGGTCTACGCGTTTTTCTGATTTGGGTCAAAAATTGAAAAGTGCTTTTTGTCGCATTTCTGAGCAAAATTTGGTCCAATATACCATGTCCATGCATTTCCTCACTCATTTGAGTAATTTTTCATGAAAAAAAACAAGGTTTTATGATTGGTCAAAATTTTCACCAAAACGACATACCGCGGGTCTACGCGTTTTTCTGATTTGGGTCAAAAATTGAAAAGTGCTTTTTGTCGCATTTCTGAGCAAAATTTGGTCCAATATACCATGTCCATGCATTTCCCCACTCATTTGAGTAATTTTTCATGAAAAAAACAAGGTTTTATGATTGGTCAAAATTTTCACCAAAACGACATACCGCGGGTCTACGCGTTTTTCTGATTTGGGTCAAAAATTGAAAAGTGCTTTTTGTCGCATTTCTGAGCAAAATTTGGTCCAATATACCATGTCCATGCATTTCCCCACTCATTTGAGTAATTTTTCATGAAAAAAACAAGGTTTCATGAATGGTCAAAATTTTCACCAAAACGACATACCGCGGGTCTACGCGTTTTTCTGATTTGGGACAAAAATTGAAAAGTGCGTTTTGTCGCATTTCTGAGCAAAATTTGGTCCAATATACCATGTCCATGCATTTCCCCACTCATTTGAGTGATTTTTCATGAAAAAAACAAGGTTTCATGATTGGTCAAAATTTTCACCAAAACGACATACCGCGGGTCTACGCGTTTTTCTGATTTGGATCAAAAATTGAAAAGTGCTTTTTGTCGCATTTCTGAGCAAAATTTGGTCCAATATACCATGTCCATGCATTTCCCCACTCATTTGAGTAATTTTTCATGAAAAAAACAAGGTTTCATGATTGGTCAAAATTTTCACCAAAACGACATACCGCGGGTCTACGCGTTTTTCTGATTTGGGTCAAAAATTGAAAAGTGCTTTTTGACGCTTTTTTGAGCAAAATTTGGTCCAATATACCATGTCCATGCATTTCCCCACTCATTTGAGTAATTTTTCATGAAAAAAACAAGGTTTCATGATTGGTCAAAATTTTCACCAAAACGACATAGCGCGGGTCTACACGTTTTTCTGATTTGGTTCAAAAATTGAAAAGTGCTTTTTGTCGCATTTTTGAGCAAAATTCGGTCCAATATACCATGTCCATGCATTTCCCCACTCATTTGAGTAATTTTTCATGAAAAAAACAAGGTTTTATGATTGGTCAAAATTTTCACCAAAACGATATACCGCAGGTCTACGCGTTTTTCTGATATGGGTCAACAATTGAAAAGTGCTTTTTTCACATTTCTGAGCAAAATTTGGTCCAATATACCATGTCCATGCATTTCCCCACTCATTTGAGTAATTTTTCATGAAAAAAACAAGGTTTCATGATTGGTCAAAATTTTCACCAAAACGACATACCGCGGGTCTACGCGTTTTTCTGATTTGGGTCAAAAATTGAAAAGTGCTTTTTGTCGCATTTCTGAGCAAAATTTGGTCCAATATACCATGTCCATGCATTTCCCCACTCATTTGAGTAATTTTTCATGAAAAAAACCAAGGTTTCATGATTGGTCAAAATTTTCACCAAAACGACATACCGCGGGTCTACGCGTTTTTCTGATTTGGGTCAAAAATTGAAAAGTGCTTTTTGTCGCATTTCTGAGCAAAATTTGGTCCAATATACCATGTCCATGCATTTCCCCACTTATTTGAGTAATTTTTCATGAAAAAAACAAGGTGTCATGATTGGTCAAAATTTTCACCAAAACGACATACCGCGGGTCTACGCGTTTTTCTGATTTGGGTCAAAAATTGAAAAGTGCTGTTTGTCGCATTTCTGAGCAAAATTTGGTCCAATATACCATGTCCATGCATTTCCCCACTTATTTGAGTAATTTTTCATGAAAAAACTAGGTTTTATGATTGGTCAAAATTTTCACCAAAACGACATACGCGTCTACGCGTTTTTCTGATTTGGGTCAAAAATTGAAAAGTGCTTTTTGTCGCATTTTTGAGCTAAATTTGGTCCAATATACCATATCCATGCATTTCCCCACTTATTCTAGTCATTTTTCATGAAAAAAACAAGAATTCATGATTGGTCAAACTTTTCACCAAAACGACATACCACGGGTCTACGCGTTTTTCTGATTTGGGTCAAAAATTTAAAAGTGCTTTTTGTTGCATTTCTGAGCAAAATTTGGTCCAATATACCATGTCCATGCATTTCCCCACTCATTTGAGTAATTTGTCATGAAAAAAACAAGGTTTCATGATTGGTCAAAATTTTCACCAAAACGACATATCGCGGGTCTACGCGTTTTTCTGATTTGGGTCAAAAATTGAAAAGTGCTTATTGTCACATTTCTGAGCAAAATTTGGTCCAATATACCATGTCCATGCATTTCCCCACTCATTTGAGTAATTTTTCATGAAAAAAACAAGGTTTCATGATTGGTCAAAATTTTCACCAAAACGACATACCGCGGGTCTACGCGTTTTTCTGATTTGGGTCAAAAATTTAAAAGTGCTTTTTGTCACATTTCTGAGCAAAATTTGGTCCAATATACCATGTCCATGCATTTCCCCACTCATTTGAGTAATTTTTCATGAAAAAAGCAAGGTTTAATGATTGGTCAAAATTTTCACCAAAACGACATACCGCGGGTCTACGCGTTTTTCTGATTTGGGTCAAAAATTTAAAAGTGCTTTTTGTCACATTTCTGAGCAAAATTTGGTCCAATATACCATGTCCATGCATTTCCCCACTCATTTGAGTAATTTTTCATGAAAAAAACAAGGTTTCATGATTGGTCAAAATTTTCACCAAAACGACATACCGCGGGTCTACGCGTTTTTCTGATTTGGGTCAAAAATTGAAAAGTCCTTTTTGTCGCTTTTTTGAGCAAAATTTGGTCCAATATACCATGTCCATGCATTTCCCCACTAATTTGAGTAATTTTTCATGAAAAAGCAAGGTTTAATGATTGGTCAAAATTTTCACCAAAACGACATACCGCGGGTCTACGCGTTTTTCTGATTTGGGTCAAAAATTTAAAAGTGCTTATTGTCACATTTCTGAGCAAAATTTGGTCCAATATACCATGTCCATGCATTTCCCCACTCATTTGAGTAATTTTTCATGAAAAAAACAAGGTTTCATGATTGGTCAAAATTTTCACCAAAACGACATACCGCGGGTCTACGCGTTTTTCTGATTTGGGTCAAAAATTGAAAAGTGCTTTTTGTCACATTTCTGAGCAAAATTTGGTCCAATATACCATGTCCATGCATTTCCCCACTCATTTGAGTAATTTTTCATGAAAAAAACAAGGTTTCATGATTGGTCAAAATTTTCACCAAAACGACATACCGCGGGTCTACGCGTTTTTCTGATTTGGGACAAAATTGAAAAGTGCTTTTTGACGCTTTTTTGAGCAAAATTTGGTCCAATATACCATGTCCATGCATTTCCCCACTCATTTGAGTAATTTTTCATGAAAAAAACAAGGTGTCATGATTGGTCAAAATTTTCACCAAATTTACATACCGCGGGTCTACGCGTTTTTCTGATTTGGGTCAAAAATTGAAAAGTGCTTTTTGTCGCATTTCTGAGCAAAATTTGGTCCAATATACCATGTCCATGCATTTCCCCACTCATTTGAGTAATTTTTCATGAAAAAAACAAGGTTTCATGATTGGTCAAAATTTTCACCAAAATGACATACCACGGGTCTACGCGTTTTTCTGATTTGGGTCAAAAATTGAAAAGTGCTTTTTGTCGCATTTCTGAGCAAAATTTGGTCCAATATACCATGTCCATGCATTTCCCCACTCATTTGAGTAATTTTTCATGAAAAAAAACAAGGTTTTATGATTGGTCAAAATTTTCACCAAAACGACATACCGCGGGTCTACGCGTTTTTCTGATTTGGGTCAAAAATTTAAAAGTGCTTTTTGTCGCATTTCTGAGCAAAATTTGGTCCAATATACCATGTCCATGCATTCCCCCACTCATTTGAGTAATTTTTCATGAAAAAAACAAGGTTTCATGATTGGTCAAAATTTTCACCAAAACGACATATCTCGGGTCTACGCGTTTTTCTGATTTGGGTCAAAAATTGAAAAGTGCTTTTTGTCGCATTTTTGAGCTAAATTTGTTCCAATATACCATGTCCATGCATTTCCCCACTCATTTGAGTAATTTTTCATGAAAAAAACAAGGTTTCATGATTGGTCAAAATTTTCACCAAAATGACATACCGCGGGTCTACGCGTTTTTCTGATTTGGGTCAAAAATTTAAAAGTGCTTTTTGTCACATTTCTGAGCAAAATTTGGTCCAATATACCATGTCCATGCATTTCCCCACTCATTTGAGTAATTTTTCATGAAAAAAACAAGGTTTCATGATTGGTCAAAATTTTCACCAAAACGACATACCGCGGGTCTACGCGTTTTTCTGATTTGGGTCAAAAATTTAAAAGTGCTTTTTGTCACATTTCTGAGCAAAATTTGGTCCAATATACCATGTCCATGCATTTCCCCACTCATTTGAGTAATTTTTCATGAAAAAAACAAGGTTTCATGATTGGTCAAAATTTTCACCAAAACGACATACCGCGGGTCTACGCGTTTTTCTGATTTGGGTCAAAAATTGAAAAGTGCTTTTTGTCGCATTTCTGAGCAAAATTTGGTCCAATGTACCATGTCCATGCATTTCCCCACTCATTTGAGTAATTTTTCATGAAAAAAACAAGGTTTCATGATTGGTCAAAATTTTCACCAAAACGACATACCGCGGGTCTACGCGTTTTTCTGATTTGGGTCAAAAATTGAAAAGTGCTTTTTGTCGCATTTCTGAGCAAAATTTGGTCCAATATACCATGTCCATGCATTTCCCCACTCATTTGAGTAATTTTTCATGAAAAAAAACAAGGTTTCATGATTGGTCAAAATTTTCACCAAAACGACATACCGCGGGTCTAGGCGTTTTTCTGATTTGGGTCAAAAATTGAAAAGTGCTTTTTGTCGCATTTCTGAGCAAAATTTGGTCCAATATACCATGTCCATGCATTTCCCCACTCATTTGAGTAATTTTTCATGAAAAAAACAAGGTTTCATGATTGGTCAAAATTTTCACCAAAACGACATACCGCGGGTCTAGTCGTTTTTCTGATTTGGGTCAAAAATTGAAAAGTGCTTTTTGTCGCTTTTCGGAGCAAAATTTGGTCCAATGTACCATGTCCATGCTCTTCCCCACTCATTTGAGTAATTTTTCATGAAAAAACTAGGTTTCATGATTGGTCAAAATTTTCACCAAAACGACATACCGCGGGTCTACGCGTTTTTCTGATTTGGGTCAAAAATTGAAAAGTGCTTTTTGTCGCATTTTTGAGCTAAATTTGGTCCAATATACCATATCCATGCATTTCCCCACTTATTCTAGTAATTTTTCATGAAAAAAACAAGAATTCATGATTGGTCAAACTTTTCACCAAAACGACATACCACGGGTCTACGCGTTTTTCTGATTTGGGTCAAAAATGTAAAAGTGCTTTTTGTTGCATTTCTGAGCAAAATTTGGTCCAATATACCATGTCCATGCATTTCCCCACTCATTTGAGTAATTTTTCATGAAAAAGCAAGGTTTAATGATTGGTCAAAATTTTCACCAAAACGACATACCGCAGGTCTACGCGTTTTTCTGATTTGGGTCAAAAATTTAAAAGTGCTTTTTGTCACATTTCTGAGCAAAATTTGGTCCAATATACCATGTCCATGCATTTCCCCACTCATTTGAGTAATTTTTCATGAAAAAAACAAGGTTTCATGATTGGTCAAAATTTTCACCAAAACGACATACCGCGGGTCTACGCGTTTTTCTGATTTGGGTCAAAAATTTAAAAGTGCTTTTTGTCGCATTTCTGAGCAAAATTTGGTCCAATATACCATGTCCATGCATTTCCCCACTCATTTGAGTAATTTTTCATGAAAAAACAAGGTTTTTTGATTGGTCAACATTTTCACCAAAACAACATACCGCGGGTCTACGCGTTTTTCTGATTTGGGTCAAAAATTGAAAAGTGCTTTTTGTCGCATTTCTGAGCAAAATTTGGTCCAATATACCATGTCCATGCATTTCCCCACTCATTTGAGTAATTTTTCATGAAAAAAACAAGGTTTCATGATTGGTAAAAATTTTCACCAAAACGACATACCGCGGGTCTAGGCGTTTTTCTGATTTGGGTCAAAAATTGAAAAGTGCTTTTTGTCGCATTTCTGAGCAAAATTTGGTCCAATATACCATGTCCATGCATTTCCCCACTCATTTGAGTAATTTTTCATGAAAAAGCAAGGTTTAATGATTGGTCAAAATTTTCACCAAAACGACATACCGCGGGTCTACGCGTTTTTCTGATTTGGGTCAAAAATTGAAAAGTGCTTTTTGTCGCATTTCTGAGCAAAATTTGGTCCAATATACCATGTCCATGCATTTCCCCACTCATTTGAGTAATTTTTCATGAAAAAAAACAAGGTTTCATGATTGGTCAAAATTTTCACCAAAACGACATACCGCGGGTCTAGGCGTTTTTCTGATTTGGGTCAAAAATTGAAAAGTGCTTTTTGTCGCATTTCTGAGCAAAATTTGGTCCAATATACCATGTCCATGCATTTCCCCACTCATTTGAGTAATTTTTCATGAAAAAAACAAGGTTTCATGATTGGTCAAAATTTTCACCAAAACGACATACCGCGGGTCTAGTCGTTTTTCTGATTTGGGTCAAAAATTGAAAAGTGCTTTTTGTCGCTTTTCGGAGCAAAATTTGGTCCAATGTACCATGTCCATGCATTTCCCCACTCATTTGAGTAATTTTTCATGAAAAAACTAGGTTTCATGATTGGTCAAAATTTTCACCAAAACGACATACCGCGGGTCTACGCGTTTTTCTGATTTGGGTCAAAAATTGAAAAGTGCTTTTTGTCGCATTTTTGAGCTAAATTTGGTCCAATATACCATATCCATGCATTTCCCCACTTATTCTAGTAATTTTTCATGAAAAAAACAAGAATTCATGATTGGTCAAACTTTTCACCAAAACGACATACCACGGGTCTACGCGTTTTTCTGATTTGGGTCAAAAATGTAAAAGTGCTTTTTGTTGCATTTCTGAGCAAAATTTGGTCCAATATACCATGTCCATGCATTTCCCCACTCATTTGAGTAATTTTTCATGAAAAAGCAAGGTTTAATGATTGGTCAAAATTTTCACCAAAACGACATACCGCAGGTCTACGCGTTTTTCTGATTTGGGTCAAAAATTTAAAAGTGCTTTTTGTCACATTTCTGAGCAAAATTTGGTCCAATATACCATGTCCATGCATTTCCCCACTCATTTGAGTAATTTTTCATGAAAAAACAAGGTTTTTTGATTGGTCAACATTTTCACCAAAACAACATACCGCGGGTCTACGCGTTTTTCTGATTTGGGTCAAAAATTGAAAAGTGCTTTTTGTCGCATTTCTGAGCAAAATTTGGTCCAATATACCATGTCCATGCATTTCCCCACTCATTTGAGTAATTTTTCATGAAAAAAACAAGGTTTCATGATTGGTAAAAATTTTCACCAAAACGACATACCGCGGGTCTAGGCGTTTTTCTGATTTGGGTCAAAAATTGAAAAGTGCTTTTTGTCGCATTTCTGAGCAAAATTTGGTCCAATATACCATGTCCATGCATTTCCCCACTCATTTGAGTAATTTTTCATGAAAAAGCAAGGTTTAATGATTGGTCAAAATTTTCACCAAAACGACATACCGCGGGTCTACGCGTTTTTCTGATTTGGGTCAAAAATTTAAAAGTGCTTATTGTCACATTTCTGAGCAAAATTTGGTCCAATATACCATGTCCATGCATTTCCCCACTCATTTGAGTAATTTTTCATGAAAAAAACAAGGTTTCATGATTGGTCAAAATTTTCACCAAAACGACATACCGCGGGTCTACGCGTTTTTCTGATTTGGGTCAAAAATTGAAAAGTGCTTTTTGTCGCATTTCTGAGCAAAATTTGGTCCAATGTACCATGTCCATGCATTTCCCCACTCATTTGAGTAATTTTTCATGAAAAAAACAAGGTTTCATGATTGGTCAAAATTTTCACCAAAACGACATACCGCGGGTCTACGCGTTTTTCTGATTTGGGTCAAAAATTGAAAAGTGCTTTTTGTCGCATTTCTGAGCAAAATTTGGTCCAATGTACCATGTCCATGCATTTCCCCACTCATTTGAGTAATTTTTCATGAAAAAAACAAGGTTTCATGATTGGTCAAAATTTTCACCAAAACGACATACCGCGGGTCTACGCGTTTTTCTGATTTGGGTCAAAAATTGAAAAGTGCTTTTTGTCGCATTTCTGAGCAAAATTTGGTCCAATATACCATGTCCATGCATTTCCCCACTCATTTGAGTAATTTTTCATGAAAAAAAACAAGGTTTCATGATTGGTCAAAATTTTCACCAAAACGACATACCGCGGGTCTAGGCGTTTTTCTGATTTGGGTCAAAAATTGAAAAGTGCTTTTTGTCGCATTTCTGAGCAAAATTTGGTCCAATATACCATGTCCATGCATTTCCCCACTCATTTGAGTAATTTTTCATGAAAAAAACAAGGTTTCATGATTGGTCAAAATTTTCACCAAAACGACATACCGCGGGTCTAGTCGTTTTTCTGATTTGGGTCAAAAATTGAAAAGTGCTTTTTGTCGCTTTTCGGAGCAAAATTTGGTCCAATGTACCATGTCCATGCATTTCCCCACTCATTTGAGTAATTTTTCATGAAAAAACTAGGTTTCATGATTGGTCAAAATTTTCACCAAAACGACATACCGCGGGTCTACGCGTTTTTCTGATTTGGGTCAAAAATTGAAAAGTGCTTTTTGTCGCATTTTTGAGCTAAATTTGGTCCAATATACCATATCCATGCATTTCCCCACTTATTCTAGTAATTTTTCATGAAAAAAACAAGAATTCATGATTGGTCAAACTTTTCACCAAAACGACATACCACGGGTCTACGCGTTTTTCTGATTTGGGTCAAAAATGTAAAAGTGCTTTTTGTTGCATTTCTGAGCAAAATTTGGTCCAATATACCATGTCCATGCATTTCCCCACTCATTTGAGTAATTTTTCATGAAAAAGCAAGGTTTAATGATTGGTCAAAATTTTCACCAAAACGACATACCGCAGGTCTACGCGTTTTTCTGATTTGGGTCAAAAATTTAAAAGTGCTTTTTGTCACATTTCTGAGCAAAATTTGGTCCAATATACCATGTCCATGCATTTCCCCACTCATTTGAGTAATTTTTCATGAAAAAAACAAGGTTTCATGATTGGTCAAAATTTTCACCAAAACGACATACCGCGGGTCTACGCGTTTTTCTGATTTGGGTCAAAAATTTAAAAGTGCTTTTTGTCGCATTTCTGAGCAAAATTTGGTCCAATATACCATGTCCATGCATTTCCCCACTCATTTGAGTAATTTTTCATGAAAAAACAAGGTTTTTTGATTGGTCAACATTTTCACCAAAACAACATACCGCGGGTCTACGCGTTTTTCTGATTTGGGTCAAAAATTGAAAAGTGCTTTTTGTCGCATTTCTGAGCAAAATTTGGTCCAATATACCATGTCCATGCATTTCCCCACTCATTTGAGTAATTTTTCATGAAAAAAACAAGGTTTCATGATTGGTAAAAATTTTCACCAAAACGACATACCGCGGGTCTAGGCGTTTTTCTGATTTGGGTCAAAAATTGAAAAGTGCTTTTTGTCGCATTTCTGAGCAAAATTTGGTCCAATATACCATGTCCATGCATTTCCCCACTCATTTGAGTAATTTTTCATGAAAAAGCAAGGTTTAATGATTGGTCAAAATTTTCACCAAAACGACATACCGCGGGTCTACGCGTTTTTCTGATTTGGGTCAAAAATTGAAAAGTGCTTTTTGTCGCATTTCTGAGCAAAATTTGGTCCAATATACCATGTCCATGCATTTCCCCACTCATTTGAGTAATTTTTCATGAAAAAAAACAAGGTTTCATGATTGGTCAAAATTTTCACCAAAACGACATACCGCGGGTCTAGGCGTTTTTCTGATTTGGGTCAAAAATTGAAAAGTGCTTTTTGTCGCATTTCTGAGCAAAATTTGGTCCAATATACCATGTCCATGCATTTCCCCACTCATTTGAGTAATTTTTCATGAAAAAAACAAGGTTTCATGATTGGTCAAAATTTTCACCAAAACGACATACCGCGGGTCTAGTCGTTTTTCTGATTTGGGTCAAAAATTGAAAAGTGCTTTTTGTCGCTTTTCGGAGCAAAATTTGGTCCAATGTACCATGTCCATGCATTTCCCCACTCATTTGAGTAATTTTTCATGAAAAAACTAGGTTTCATGATTGGTCAAAATTTTCACCAAAACGACATACCGCGGGTCTACGCGTTTTTCTGATTTGGGTCAAAAATTGAAAAGTGCTTTTTGTCGCATTTTTGAGCTAAATTTGGTCCAATATACCATATCCATGCATTTCCCCACTTATTCTAGTAATTTTTCATGAAAAAAACAAGAATTCATGATTGGTCAAACTTTTCACCAAAACGACATACCACGGGTCTACGCGTTTTTCTGATTTGGGTCAAAAATGTAAAAGTGCTTTTTGTTGCATTTCTGAGCAAAATTTGGTCCAATATACCATGTCCATGCATTTCCCCACTCATTTGAGTAATTTTTCATGAAAAAGCAAGGTTTAATGATTGGTCAAAATTTTCACCAAAACGACATACCGCAGGTCTACGCGTTTTTCTGATTTGGGTCAAAAATTTAAAAGTGCTTTTTGTCACATTTCTGAGCAAAATTTGGTCCAATATACCATGTCCATGCATTTCCCCACTCATTTGAGTAATTTTTCATGAAAAAACAAGGTTTTTTGATTGGTCAACATTTTCACCAAAACAACATACCGCGGGTCTACGCGTTTTTCTGATTTGGGTCAAAAATTGAAAAGTGCTTTTTGTCGCATTTCTGAGCAAAATTTGGTCCAATATACCATGTCCATGCATTTCCCCACTCATTTGAGTAATTTTTCATGAAAAAAACAAGGTTTCATGATTGGTAAAAATTTTCACCAAAACGACATACCGCGGGTCTAGGCGTTTTTCTGATTTGGGTCAAAAATTGAAAAGTGCTTTTTGTCGCATTTCTGAGCAAAATTTGGTCCAATATACCATGTCCATGCATTTCCCCACTCATTTGAGTAATTTTTCATGAAAAAGCAAGGTTTAATGATTGGTCAAAATTTTCACCAAAACGACATACCGCGGGTCTACGCGTTTTTCTGATTTGGGTCAAAAATTTAAAAGTGCTTATTGTCACATTTCTGAGCAAAATTTGGTCCAATATACCATGTCCATGCATTTCCCCACTCATTTGAGTAATTTTTCATGAAAAAAACAAGGTTTCATGATTGGTCAAAATTTTCACCAAAACGACATACCGCGGGTCTACGCGTTTTTCTGATTTGGGTCAAAAATTGAAAAGTGCTTTTTGTCGCATTTCTGAGCAAAATTTGGTCCAATGTACCATGTCCATGCATTTCCCCACTCATTTGAGTAATTTTTCATGAAAAAAACAAGGTTTCATGATTGGTCAAAATTTTCACCAAAACGACATACCGCGGGTCTACGCGTTTTTCTGATTTGGGTCAAAAATTGAAAAGTGCTTTTTGTCGCATTTCTGAGCAAAATTTGGTCCAATATACCATGTCCATGCATTTCCCCACTCATTTGAGTAATTTTTCATGAAAAAAAACAAGGTTTCATGATTGGTCAAAATTTTCACCAAAACGACATACCGCGGGTCTAGGCGTTTTTCTGATTTGGGTCAAAAATTGAAAAGTGCTTTTTGTCGCATTTCTGAGCAAAATTTGGTCCAATATACCATGTCCATGCATTTCCCCACTCATTTGAGTAATTTTTCATGAAAAAAACAAGGTTTCATGATTGGTCAAAATTTTCACCAAAACGACATACCGCGGGTCTAGTCGTTTTTCTGATTTGGGTCAAAAATTGAAAAGTGCTTTTTGTCGCTTTTCGGAGCAAAATTTGGTCCAATGTACCATGTCCATGCATTTCCCCACTCATTTGAGTAATTTTTCATGAAAAAACTAGGTTTCATGATTGGTCAAAATTTTCACCAAAACGACATACCGCGGGTCTACGCGTTTTTCTGATTTGGGTCAAAAATTGAAAAGTGCTTTTTGTCGCATTTTTGAGCTAAATTTGGTCCAATATACCATATCCATGCATTTCCCCACTTATTCTAGTAATTTTTCATGAAAAAAACAAGAATTCATGATTGGTCAAACTTTTCACCAAAACGACATACCACGGGTCTACGCGTTTTTCTGATTTGGGTCAAAAATGTAAAAGTGCTTTTTGTTGCATTTCTGAGCAAAATTTGGTCCAATATACCATGTCCATGCATTTCCCCACTCATTTGAGTAATTTTTCATGAAAAAGCAAGGTTTAATGATTGGTCAAAATTTTCACCAAAACGACATACCGCAGGTCTACGCGTTTTTCTGATTTGGGTCAAAAATTTAAAAGTGCTTTTTGTCACATTTCTGAGCAAAATTTGGTCCAATATACCATGTCCATGCATTTCCCCACTCATTTGAGTAATTTTTCATGAAAAAAACAAGGTTTCATGATTGGTCAAAATTTTCACCAAAACGACATACCGTGGGTCTACGCGTTTTTCTGATTTGGGTCAAAAATTTAAAAGTGCTTTTTGTCGCATTTCTGAGCAAAATTTGGTCCAATATACCATGTCCATGCATTTCCCCACTCATTTGAGTAATTTTTCATGAAAAAACAAGGTTTTTTGATTGGTCAACATTTTCACCAAAACAACATACCGCGGGTCTACGCGTTTTTCTGATTTGGGTCAAAAATTGAAAAGTGCTTTTTGTCGCATTTCTGAGCAAAATTTGGTCCAATATACCATGTCCATGCATTTCCCCACTCATTTGAGTAATTTTTCATGAAAAAAACAAGGTTTCATGATTGGTAAAAATTTTCACCAAAACGACATACCGCGGGTCTAGGCGTTTTTCTGATTTGGGTCAAAAATTGAAAAGTGCTTTTTGTCGCATTTCTGAGCAAAATTTGGTCCAATATACCATGTCCATGCATTTCCCCACTCATTTGAGTAATTTTTCATGAAAAAGCAAGGTTTAATGATTGGTCAAAATTTTCACCAAAACGACATACCGCGGGTCTACGCGTTTTTCTGATTTGGGTCAAAAATTTAAAAGTGCTTATTGTCACATTTCTGAGCAAAATTTGGTCCAATATACCATGTCCATGCATTTCCCCACTCATTTGAGTAATTTTTCATGAAAAAAACAAGGTTTCATGATTGGTCAAAATTTTCACCAAAACGACATACCGCGGGTCTACGCGTTTTTCTGATTTGGGTCAAAAATTGAAAAGTGCTTTTTGTCGCATTTTTGAGCTAAATTTGGTCCAATATACCATATCCATGCATTTCCCCACTTATTCTAGTAATTTTTCATGAAAAAAACAAGAATTCATGATTGGTCAAACTTTTCACCAAAACGACATACCACGGGTCTACGCGTTTTTCTGATTTGGGTCAAAAATGTAAAAGTGCTTTTTGTTGCATTTCTGAGCAAAATTTGGTCCAATATACCATGTCCATGCATTTCCCCACTCATTTGAGTAATTTTTCATGAAAAAGCAAGGTTTAATGATTGGTCAAAATTTTCACCAAAACGACATACCGCAGGTCTACGCGTTTTTCTGATTTGGGTCAAAAATTTAAAAGTGCTTTTTGTCACATTTCTGAGCAAAATTTGGTCCAATATACCATGTCCATGCATTTCCCCACTCATTTGAGTAATTTTTCATGAAAAAAACAAGGTTTCATGATTGGTCAAAATTTTCACCAAAACGACATACCGCGGGTCTACGCGTTTTTCTGATTTGGGTCAAAAATTTAAAAGTGCTTTTTGTCGCATTTCTGAGCAAAATTTGGTCCAATATACCATGTCCATGCATTTCCCCACTCATTTGAGTAATTTTTCATGAAAAAACAAGGTTTTTTGATTGGTCAACATTTTCACCAAAACAACATACCGCGGGTCTACGCGTTTTTCTGATTTGGGTCAAAAATTGAAAAGTGCTTTTTGTCGCATTTCTGAGCAAAATTTGGTCCAATATACCATGTCCATGCATTTCCCCACTCATTTGAGTAATTTTTCATGAAAAAAACAAGGTTTCATGATTGGTAAAAATTTTCACCAAAACGACATACCGCGGGTCTAGGCGTTTTTCTGATTTGGGTCAAAAATTGAAAAGTGCTTTTTGTCGCATTTCTGAGCAAAATTTGGTCCAATATACCATGTCCATGCATTTCCCCACTCATTTGAGTAATTTTTCATGAAAAAGCAAGGTTTAATGATTGGTCAAAATTTTCACCAAAACGACATACCGCGGGTCTACGCGTTTTTCTGATTTGGGTCAAAAATTTAAAAGTGCTTATTGTCACATTTCTGAGCAAAATTTGGTCCAATATACCATGTCCATGCATTTCCCCACTCATTTGAGTAATTTTTCATGAAAAAAACAAGGTTTCATGATTGGTCAAAATTTTCACCAAAACGACATACCGCGGGTCTACGCGTTTTTCTGATTTGGGTCAAAAATTTAAAAGTGCTTTTTGTCACATTTCTGAGCAAAATTTGGTCCAATATACCATGTCCATGCATTTCCCCACTCATTTGAGTAATTTTTCATGAAAAAAACAAGGTTTCATGATTGGTCAAAATTTTCACCAAAACGACATACCGCGGGTCTACGCGTTTTTCTGATTTGGGTCAAAAATTTAAAAGTGCTTTTTGTCACATTTCTGAGCAAAATTTGGTCCAATATACCATGTCCATGCACTTCCCCACTCATTTGAGTAATTTTTCATGAAAAAAACAAGGTTTCATGATTGGTCAAAATTTTCACCAAAACGACATACCGCGGGTCTACGCGTTTTTCTGATTTGAGTCAAAAATTGAAAAGTCCTTTTTGTCGCTTTTTTGAGCAAAATTTGTTCCAATATACCATGTCCATGCATTTCCCCACTCATTTGAGTAATTTTTCATGAAAAAAACAAGGTTTCATGATCGGTCAAAATTTTCACCAAAACGACATACCGCGGGTCTACGCGTTTTTCTGATTTGGGTCAAAAATTTAAAAGTGCTTTTTGTCACATTTCTGAGCAAAATTTGGTCCAATATACCATGTCCATGCATTTCCCCACTCATTTGAGTAATTTTTCATGAAAAAAACAAGGTTTCATGATTGGTCAAAATTTTCACCAAAACGACATACCGCGGGTCTACGCGTTTTTCTGATTTGGGTCAAAAATTTAAAAGTGCTTTTTGTCACATTTCTGAGCGAAATTTGGTCCAATATACCATGTCCATGCATTTCCCCACTCATTTGAGTAATTTTTCATGAAAAAAGCAAGGTTTAATGATTGGTCAAAATTTTCACCAAAACGACATACCGCGGGTCTACGCGTTTTTCTGATTTGGGTCAAAAATTTAAAAGTGCTTTTTGTCACATTTCTGAGCAAAATTTGGTCCAATATACCATGTCCATGCATTTCCCCACTCATTTGAGTAATTTTTCATGAAAAAAACAAGGTTTCATGATTGGTCAAAATTTTCACCAAAACGACATACCGCGGGTCTACGCGTTTTTCTGATTTGGGTCAAAAATTTAAAAGTACTTTTTGTCACATTTCTGAGCAAAATTTGGTCCAATATACCATGTCCATGCATTTCCCCACTCATTTGAGTAATTTTTCATGAAAAAAACAAGGTTTCATGATTGGTCAAAATTTTCACCAAAACGACATACCGCGGGTCTACGCGTTTTTCTGATTTGGGTCAAAAATTTAAAAGTGCTTTTTGTCACATTTCTGAGCAAAATTTGGTCCAATATACCATGTCCATGCATTTCCCCACTCATTTGAGTAATTTTTCATGAAAAAAAACAAGGTTTCATGATTGGTCAAAATTTTCACCAAAACGACATACCGCGGGTCTACGCGTTTTTCTGATTTGGCTCAAAAATTTTAAAGTGCTTTTTGTCACATTTCTGAGCAAAATTTGGTCCAATATACCATGTCCATGCATTTCCCCACTCATTTGAGTAATTTTTCATGAAAAAAACAAGGTTTCATGATTGGTCAAAATTTTCACCAAAACGACATACCGCGGGTCTACGCGTTTTTCTGATTTGGCTCAAAAATTTTAAAGTGCTTTTTGTCACATTTCTGAGCAAAATTTGGTCCAATATACCATGTCCATGCATTTCCCCACTCATTTGAGTAATTTTTCATGAAAAAAACAAGGTTTCATGATTGGTCAAAATTTTCACCAAAACGACATACCGCGGGTCTACGCGTTTTTCTGATTTGGGTCAAAAATTTAAAAGTGCTTTTTGTCACATTTCTGAGCAAAATTTGGTCCAATATACCATGTCCATGCATTTCCCCACTCATTTGAGTAATTTTTCATGAAAAAAACAAGGTTTCATGATTGGTCAAAATTTTCACCAAAACGACATACCGCGGGTCTACGCGTTTTTCTGATTTGAGTCAAAAATTGAAAAGTCCTTTTTGTCGCTTTTTTGAGCAAAATTTGTTCCAATATACCATGTCCATGCATTTCCCCACTCATTTGAGTAATTTTTCATGAAAAAAACAAGGTTTCATGATCGGTCAAAATTTTCACCAAAACGACATACCGCGGGTCTACGCGTTTTTCTGATTTGGGTCAAAAATTTAAAAGTGCTTTTTGTCACATTTCTGAGCAAAATTTGGTCCAATATACCATGTCCATGCATTTCCCCACTCATTTGAGTAATTTTTCATGAAAAAAACAAGGTTTCATGATTGGTCAAAATTTTCACCAAAACGACATACCGCGGGTCTACGCGTTTTTCTGATTTGGGTCAAAAATTTAAAAGTACTTTTTGTCACATTTCTGAGCAAAATTTGGTCCAATATACCATGTCCATGCATTTCCCCACTCATTTGAGTAATTTTTCATGAAAAAAAACAAGGTTTCATGATTGGTCAAAATTTTCACCAAAACGACATACCGCGGGTCTACGCGTTTTTCTGATTTGGGTCAAAAATTTAAAAGTGCTTTTTGTCACATTTCTGAGCAAAATTTGGTCCAATATACCATGTCCATGCATTTCCCCACTCATTTGAGTAATTTTTCATGAAAAAAAAACAAGGTTTCATGATTGGTCAAAATTTTCACCAAAACGACATACCGCGGGTCTACGCGTTTTTCTGATTTGGCTCAAAAATTTTAAAGTGCTTTTTGTCACATTTCTGAGCAAAATTTGGTCCAATATACCATGTCCATGCATTTCCCCACTCATTTGAGTAATTTTTCATGAAAAAAACAAGGTTTCATGATTGGTCAAAATTTTCACCAAAACGACATACCGCGGGTCTACGCGTTTTTCTGATTTGGGTCAAAAATTTAAAAGTGCTTTTTGTCACATTTCTGAGCAAAATTTGGTCCAATATACCATGTCCATGCATTTCCCCACTCATTTGAGTAATTTTTCATGAAAAAAACAAGGTTTCATGATTGGTCAAAATTTTCACCAAAACGACATACCGCGGGTCTACGCGTTTTTCTGATTTGGGTCAAAAATTTAAAAGTGCTTTTTGTCACATTTCTGAGCAAAATTTGGTCCAATATACCATGTCCATGCATTTCCCCACTCATTTGAGTAATTTTTCATGAAAAAAACAAGGTTTCATGATTGGTCAAAATTTTCACCAAAACGACATACCGCGGGTCTACGCGTTTTTCTGATTTGAGTCAAAAATTGAAAAGTCCTTTTTGTCGCTTTTTTGAGCAAAATTTGTTCCAATATACCATGTCCATGCATTTCCCCACTCATTTGAGTAATTTTTCATGAAAAAAACAAGGTTTCATGATCGGTCAAAATTTTCACCAAAACGACATACCGCGGGTCTACGCGTTTTTCTGATTTGGGTCAAAAATTTAAAAGTGCTTTTTGTCACATTTCTGAGCAAAATTTGGTCCAATATACCATGTCCATGCATTTCCCCACTCATTTGAGTAATTTTTCATGAAAAAAACAAGGTTTCATGATTGGTCAAAATTTTCACCAAAACGACATACCGCGGGTCTACGCGTTTTTCTGATTTGGGTCAAAAATTTAAAAGTACTTTTTGTCACATTTCTGAGCAAAATTTGGTCCAATATACCATGTCCATGCATTTCCCCACTCATTTGAGTAATTTTTCATGAAAAAAAACAAGGTTTCATGATTGGTCAAAATTTTCACCAAAACGACATACCGCGGGTCTACGCGTTTTTCTGATTTCGGACAAAAATTTTAAAGTGCTTTTTGTCACATTTCTGAGCAAAATTTGGTCCAATATACCATGTCCATGCATTTCCCCACTCATTTGAGTAATTTTTCATGAAAAAAACAAGGTTTCATGATTGGTCAAAATTTTCACCAAAACGACATACCGCGGGTCTACGCGTTTTTCTGATTTGGGTCAAAAATTTTAAAGTGCTTTTTGTCACATTTCTGAGCAAAATTTGGTCCAATATACCATGTCCATGCATTTCCCCACTCATTTGAGTAATTTTTCATGAAAAAAACAAGGTTTCATGATTGGTCAAAATTTTCACCAAAACGACATACCGCGGGTCTACGCGTTTTTCTGATTTGGGTCAAAAATTTTAAAGTGCTTTTTGTCACATTTCTGAGCAAAATTTGGTCCAATATACCATGTCCATGCATTTCCCCACTCATTTGAGTAATTTTTCATGAAAAAAACAAGGTTTCATGATTGGTCAAAATTTTCACCAAAACGACATACCGCGGGTCTACGCGTTTTTCTGATTTGAGTCAAAAATTGAAAAGTCCTTTTTGTCGCTTTTTTGAGCAAAATTTGTTCCAATATACCATGTCCATGCATTTCCCCACTCATTTGAGTAATTTTTCATGAAAAAAACAAGGTTTCATGATCGGTCAAAATTTTCACCAAAACGACATACCGCGGGTCTACGCGTTTTTCTGATTTGGGTCAAAAATTTAAAAGTGCTTTTTGTCACATTTCTGAGCAAAATTTGGTCCAATATACCATGTCCATGCATTTCCCCACTCATTTGAGTAATTTTTCATGAAAAAAACAAGGTTTCATGATTGGTCAAAATTTTCACCAAAACGACATACCGCGGGTCTACGCGTTTTTCTGATTTGGGTCAAAAATTTAAAAGTACTTTTTGTCACATTTCTGAGCAAAATTTGGTCCAATATACCATGTCCATGCATTTCCCCACTCATTTGAGTAATTTTTCATGAAAAAAACAAGGTTTCATGATTGGTCAAAATTTTCACCAAAACGACATACCGCGGGTCTACGCGTTTTTCTGATTTCGGACAAAAATTTTAAAGTGCTTTTTGTCACATTTCTGAGCAAAATTTGGTCCAATTTACCATGTCCATGCATTTCCCCACTCATTTGAGTAATTTTTCATGAAAAAAACAAGGTTTCATGATTGGTCAAAATTTTCACCAAAACGACATACCGCGGGTCTACGCGTTTTTCTGATTTGGGTCAAAAATTTTAAAGTGCTTTTTGTCACATTTCTGAGCAAAATTTGGTCCAATATACCATGTCCATGCATTTCCCCACTCATTTGAGTAATTTTTCATGAAAAAAACAAGGTTTCATGATTGGTCAAAATTTTCACCAAAACGACATACCGCGGGTCTACGCGTTTTTCTGATTTGGGTCAAAAATTTAAAAGTGCTTTTTGTCACATTTCTGAGCAAAATTTGGTCCAATATACCATGTCCATGCATTTCCCCACTCATTTGAGTAATTTTTCATGAAAAAAAACAAGGTTTCATGATTGGTCAAAATTTTCACCAAAACGACATACCGCGGGTCTACGCGTTTTTCTGATTTCGGACAAAAATTTTAAAGTGCTTTTTGTCACATTTCTGAGCAAAATTTGGTCCAATATACCATGTCCATGCATTTCCCCACTCATTTGAGTAATTTTTCATGAAAAAAACAAGGTTTCATGATTGGTCAAAATTTTCACCAAAACGACATACCGCGGGTCTACGCGTTTTTCTGATTTGGGTCAAAAATTTTAAAGTGCTTTTTGTCACATTTCTGAGCAAAATTTGGTCCAATATACCATGTCCATGCATTTCCCCACTCATTTGAGTAATTTTTCATGAAAAAAACAAGGTTTCATGATTGGTCAAAATTTTCACCAAAACGACATACCGCGGGTCTACGCGTTTTTCTGATTTGGGTCAAAAATTTAAAAGTGCTTTTTGTCACATTTCTGAGCAAAATTTGGTCCAATATACCATGTCCATGCATTTCCCCACTCATTTGAGTAATTTTTCATGAAAAAAGCAAGGTTTAATGATTGGTCAAAATTTTCACCAAAACGACATACCGCGGGTCTACGCGTTTTTCTGATTTGGGTCAAAAATTTAAAAGTGCTTTTTGTCACATTTCTGAGCAAAATTTGGTCCAATATACCATGTCCATGCATTTCCCCACTCATTTGAGTAATTTTTCATGAAAAAAACAAGGTTTCATGATTGGTCAAAATTTTCACCAAAACGACATACCGCGGGTCTACGCGTTTTTCTGATTTGGGTCAAAAATTTAAAAGTGCTTTTTGTCACATTTCTGAGCAAAATTTGGTCCAATATACCATGTCCATGCATTTCCCCACTCATTTGAGTAATTTTTCATGAAAAAAACAAGGTTTCATGATTGGTCAAAATTTTCACCAAAACGACATACCGCGGGTCTACGCGTTTTTCTGATTTGAGTCAAAAATTGAAAAGTCCTTTTTGTCGCTTTTTTGAGCAAAATTTGTTCCAATATACCATGTCCATGCATTTCCCCACTCATTTGAGTAATTTTTCATGAAAAAAACAAGGTTTCATGATCGGTCAAAATTTTCACCAAAACGACATACCGCGGGTCTACGCGTTTTTCTGATTTGGGTCAAAAATTTAAAAGTACTTTTTGTCACATTTCTGAGCAAAATTTGGTCCAATATACCATGTCCATGCATTTCCCCACTCATTTGAGTAATTTTTCATGAAAAAAACAAGGTTTCATGATCGGTCAAAATTTTCACCAAAACGACATACCGCGGGTCTACGCGTTTTTCTGATTTGGGTCAAAAATTTAAAAGTGCTTTTTGTCACATTTCTGAGCAAAATTTGGTCCAATATACCATGTCCATGCATTTCCCCACTCATTTGAGTAATTTTTCATGAAAAAAACAAGGTTTCATGATTGGTCAAAATTTTCACCAAAACGACATACCGCGGGTCTACGCGTTTTTCTGATTTGGGTCAAAAATTTAAAAGTACTTTTTGTCACATTTCTGAGCAAAATTTGGTCCAATATACCATGTCCATGCATTTCCCCACTCATTTGAGTAATTTTTCATGAAAAAAACAAGGTTTCATGATTGGTCAAAATTTTCACCAAAACGACATACCGCGGGTCTATGCGTTTTTCTGATTTGGGTCAAAAATTTAAAAGTGATTTTTGTCACATTTCTGAGCAAAATTTGGTCCAATATACCATGTCCATGCATTTCCCCACTCATTTGAGTAATTTTTCATGAAAAAAAACAAGGTTTCATGATTGGTCAAAATTTTCACCAAAACGACATACCGCGGGTCTACGCGTTTTTCTGATTTCGGTCAAAAATTTTAAAGTGCTTTTTGTCACATTTCTGAGCAAAATTTGGTCCAATATACCATGTCCATGCATTTCCCCACTCATTTGAGTAATTTTTCATGAAAAAAACAAGGTTTCATGATTGGTCAAAATTTTCACCAAAACGACATACCGCGGGTCTACGCGTTTTTCTGATTTGGGTCAAAAATTTTAAAGTGCTTTTTGTCACATTTCTGAGCAAAATTTGGTCCAATATACCATGTCCATGCATTTCCCCACTCATTTGAGTAATTTTTCATGAAAAAAACAAGGTTTCATGATTGGTCAAAATTTTCACCAAAACGACATACCGCGGGTCTACGCGTTTTTCTGATTTGGGTCAAAAATTTAAAAGTGCTTTTTGTCACATTTCTGAGCAAAATTTGGTCCAATATACCATGTCCATGCATTTCCCCACTCATTTGAGTAATTTTTCATGAAAAAAACAAGGTTTCATGATTGGTCAAAATTTTCACCAAAACGACATACCGCGGGTCTACGCGTTTTTCTGATTTGGGTCAAAAATTTAAAAGTGCTTTTTGTCACATTTCTGAGCAAAATTTGGTCCAATATACCATGTCCATGCATTTCCCCACTCATTTGAGTAATTTTTCATGAAAAAAACAAGGTTTCATGATTGGTCAAAATTTTCACCAAAACGACATACCGCGGGTCTACGCGTTTTTCTGATTTGAGTCAAAAATTGAAAAGTCCTTTTTGTCGCTTTTTTGAGTAAAATTTGTTCCAATATACCATGTCCATGCATTTCCCCACTCATTTGAGTAATTTTTCATGAAAAAAACAAGGTTTCATGATCGGTCAAAATTTTCACCAAAACGACATACCGCGGGTCTACGCGTTTTTCTGATTTGGGTCAAAAATTTAAAAGTGCTTTTTGTCACATTTCTGAGCAAAATTTGGTCCAATATACCATGTCCATGCATTTCCCCACTCATTTGAGTAATTTTTCATGAAAAAAACAAGGTTTCATGATTGGTCAAAATTTTCACCAAAACGACATACCGCGGGTCTACGCGTTTTTCTGATTTGGGTCAAAAATTTAAAAGTACTTTTTGTCACATTTCTGAGCAAAATTTGGTCCAATATACCATGTCCATGCATTTCCCCACTCATTTGAGTAATTTTTCATGAAAAAAACAAGGTTTCATGATTGGTCAAAATTTTCACCAAAACGACATACCGCGGGTCTACGCGTTTTTCTGATTTGGGTCAAAAATTTAAAAGTGCTTTTTGTCACATTTCTGAGCAAAATTTGGTCCAATATACCATGTCCATGCATTTCCCCACTCATTTGAGTAATTTTTCATGAAAAAAAACAAGGTTTCATGATTGGTCAAAATTTTCACCAAAACGACATACCACGGGTCTACGCGTTTTTCTGATTTCGGACAAAAATTTTAAAGTGCTTTTTGTCACATTTCTGAGCAAAATTTGGTCCAATATACCATGTCCATGCATTTCCCCACTCATTTGAGTAATTTTTCATGAAAAAAACAAGGTTTCATGATTGGTCAAAATTTTCACCAAAACGACATACCGCGGGTCTACGCGTTTTTCTGATTTGGGTCAAAAATTTTAAAGTGCTTTTTGTCACATTTCTGAGCAAAATTTGGTCCAATATACCATGTCCATGCATTTCCCCACTCATTTGAGTAATTTTTCATGAAAAAAACAAGGTTTCATGATTGGTCAAAATTTTCACCAAAACGACATACCGCGGGTCTACGCGTTTTTCTGATTTGGGTCAAAAATTTAAAAGTGCTTTTTGTCACATTTCTGAGCAAAATTTGGTCCAATATACCATGTCCATGCATTTCCCCACTCATTTGAGTAATTTTTCATGAAAAAAGCAAGGTTTAATGATTGGTCAAAATTTTCACCAAAACGACATACCGCGGGTCTACGCGTTTTTCTGATTTGGGTCAAAAATTTAAAAGTGCTTTTTGTCACATTTCTGAGCAAAATTTGGTCCAATATACCATGTCCATGCATTTCCCCACTCATTTGAGTAATTTTTCATGAAAAAAACAAGGTTTCATGATTGGTCAAAATTTTCACCAAAACGACGTACCGCGGGTCTACGCGTTTTTCTGATTTGGGTCAAAAATTTAAAAGTGCTTTTTGTCACATTTCTGAGCAAAATTTGGTCCAATATACCATGTCCATGCATTTCCCCACTCATTTGAGTAATTTTTCATGAAAAAAACAAGGTTTCATGATTGGTCAAAATTTTCACCAAAACGACATACCGCGGGTCTACGCGTTTTTCTGATTTGAGTCAAAAATTGAAAAGTCCTTTTTGTCGCTTTTTTGAGCAAAATTTGTTCCAATATACCATGTCCATGCATTTCCCCACTCATTTGAGTAATTTTTCATGAAAAAAACAAGGTTTCATGATCGGTCAAAATTTTCACCAAAACGACATACCGCGGGTCTACGCGTTTTTCTGATTTGGGTCAAAAATTTAAAAGTGCTTTTTGTCACATTTCTGAGCAAAATTTGGTCCAATATACCATGTCCATGCATTTCCCCACTCATTTGAGTAATTTTTCATGAAAAAAACAAGGTTTCATGATTGGTCAAAATTTTCACCAAAACGACATACCGCGGGTCTACGCGTTTTTCTGATTTGGGTCAAAAATTTAAAAGTACTTTTTGTCACATTTCTGAGCAAAATTTGGTCCAATATACCATGTCCATGCATTTCCCCACTCATTTGAGTAATTTTTCATGAAAAAAACAAGGTTTCATGATCGGTCAAAATTTTCACCAAAACGACATACCGCGGGTCTACGCGTTTTTCTGATTTGGGTCAAAAATTTAAAAGTGCTTTTTGTCACATTTCTGAGCAAAATTTGGTCCAATATACCATGTCCATGCATTTCCCCACTCATTTGAGTAATTTTTCATGAAAAAAACAAGGTTTCATGATTGGTCAAAATTTTCACCAAAACGACATACCGCGGGTCTACGCGTTTTTCTGATTTGGGTCAAAAATTTAAAAGTACTTTTTGTCACATTTCTGAGCAAAATTTGGTCCAATATACCATGTCCATGCATTTCCCCACTCATTTGAGTAATTTTTCATGAAAAAAACAAGGTTTCATGATTGGTCAAAATTTTCACCAAAACGACATACCGCGGGTCTATGCGTTTTTCTGATTTGGGTCAAAAATTTAAAAGTGATTTTTGTCACATTTCTGAGCAAAATTTGGTCCAATATACCATGTCCATGCATTTCCCCACTCATTTGAGTAATTTTTCATGAAAAAAAACAAGGTTTCATGATTGGTCAAAATTTTCACCAAAACGACATACCGCGGGTCTACGCGTTTTTCTGATTTCGGTCAAAAATTTTAAAGTGCTTTTTGTCACATTTCTGAGCAAAATTTGGTCCAATATACCATGTCCATGCATTTCCCCACTCATTTGAGTAATTTTTCATGAAAAAAACAAGGTTTCATGATTGGTCAAAATTTTCACCAAAACGACATACCGCGGGTCTACGCGTTTTTCTGATTTGGGTCAAAAATTTTAAAGTGCTTTTTGTCACATTTCTGAGCAAAATTTGGTCCAATATACCATGTCCATGCATTTCCCCACTCATTTGAGTAATTTTTCATGAAAAAAACAAGGTTTCATGATTGGTCAAAATTTTCACCAAAACGACATACCGCGGGTCTACGCGTTTTTCTGATTTGGGTCAAAAATTTAAAAGTGCTTTTTGTCACATTTCTGAGCAAAATTTGGTCCAATATACCATGTCCATGCATTTCCCCACTCATTTGAGTAATTTTTCATGAAAAAAGCAAGGTTTAATGATTGGTTAAAATTTTCACCAAAACGACATACCGCGGGTCTACGCGTTTTTCTGATTTGGGTCAAAAATTTAAAAGTGCTTTTTGTCACATTTCTGAGCAAAATTTGGTCCAATATACCATGTCCATGCATTTCCCCACTCATTTGAGTAATTTTTCATGATAAAAACAAGGTTTCATGATTGGTCAAAATTTTCACCAAAACGACATACCGCGGGTCTATGCGTTTTTCTGATTTGGGTCAAAAATTTAAAAGTGCTTTTTGTCACATTTCTGAGCAAAATTTGGTCCAATATACCATGTCCATGCATTTCCCCACTCATTTGAGTAATTTTTCATGAAAAAAACAAGGTTTCATGATTGGTCAAAATTTTGACCAAAACGACATATCGCGGGTCTACGCGTTTTTCTGATTTGGGTCAAAAATTGAAAAGTCCTTTTTGTCGCTTTTTTGAGCAAAATTTGGTCCAATATACCATGTCCATGCATTTCCCCACTCATTTGAGTAATTTTTCATGAAAAAAACAAGGTTTCATGATTGGTCAAAATTTTCACCAAAACGACATACCGCGGGTCTACGCGTTTTTCTGATTTGGGTCAAAAATTTTAAAGTGCTTTTTGTCACATTTCTGAGCAAAATTTGGTCCAATATACCATGTCCATGCATTTCCCCACTCATTTGAGTAATTTTTCATGAAAAAAACAAGGTTTCATGATTGGTCAAAATTTTCACCAAAACGACATACCGCGGGTCTACGCGTTTTTCTGATTTGGGTCAAAAATTTAAAAGTGCTTTTTGTCACATTTCTGAGCAAAATTTGGTCCAATATACCATGTCCATGCATTTCCCCACTCATTTGAGTAATTTTTCATGAAAAAAGCAAGGTTTAATGATTGGTCAAAATTTTCACCAAAACGACATACCGCGGGTCTACGCGTTTTTCTGATTTGGGTCAAAAATTTAAAAGTGCTTTTTGTCACATTTCTGAGCAAAATTTGGTCCAATATACCATGTCCATGCATTTCCCCACTCATTTGAGTAATTTTTCATGAAAAAAACAAGGTTTCATGATTGGTCAAAATTTTCACCAAAACGACATACCGCGGGTCTACGCGTTTTTCTGATTTGGGTCAAAAATTTAAAAGTGCTTTTTGTCACATTTCTGAGCAAAATTTGGTCCAATATACCATGTCCATGCATTTCCCCACTCATTTGAGTAATTTTTCATGAAAAAAACAAGGTTTCATGATTGGTCAAAATTTTCACCAAAACGACATATCGCGGGTCTACGCGTTTTTCTGATTTGGGTCAAAAATTGAAAAGTCCTTTTTGTCGCTTTTTTGAGCAAAATTTGGTCCAATATACCATGTCCATGCATTTCCCCACTCATTTGAGTAATTTTTCATGAAAAAAACAAGGTTTCATGATTGGTCAAAATTTTCACCAAAACGACATACCGCGGGTCTACGCGTTTTTCTGATTTGGGTCAAAAATTTAAAAGTGCTTTTTGTCACATTTCTGAGCAAAATTTGGTCCAATATACCATGTCCATGCATTTCCCCACTCATTTGAGTAATTTTTCATGAAAAAAGCAAGGTTTAATGATTGGTCAAAATTTTCACCAAAACGACATACCGCGGGTCTACGCGTTTTTCTGATTTGGGTCAAAAATTTAAAAGTGCTTTTTGTCACATTTCTGAGCAAAATTTGGTCCAATATACCATGTCCATGCATTTCCCCACTCATTTGAGTAATTTTTCATGAAAAAAACAAGGTTTCATGATTGGTCAAAATTTTCACCAAAACGACATACCGCGGGTCTACGCGTTTTTCTGATTTGGGTCAAAAATTTAAAAGTGCTTTTTGTCACATTTCTGAGCAAAATTTGGTCCAATATACCATGTCCATGCATTTCCCCACTCATTTGAGTAATTTTTCATGAAAAAAACAAGGTTTCATGATTGGTCAAAATTTTCACCAAAACGACATATCGCGGGTCTACGCGTTTTTCTGATTTGGGTCAAAAATTGAAAAGTCCTTTTTGTCGCTTTTTTGAGCAAAATTTGGTCCAATATACCATGTCCATGCATTTCCCCACTCATTTGAGTAATTTTTCATGAAAAAAACAAGGTTTCATGATTGGTCAAAATTTTCACCAAAACGACATACCGCGGGTCTACGCGTTTTTCTGATTTGGGTCAAAAATTGAAAAGTCCTTTTTGTCGCTTTTTTGAGCAAAATTTGGTCCAATATACCATGTCCATGCATTTCCCCACTCATTTGAGTAATTTTTCATGAAAAAAACAAGGTTTCATGATTGGTCAAAATTTTCACCAAAACGACATACCGCGGGTCTACGCGTTTTTCTGATTTGAGTCAAAAATTGAAAAGTCCTTTTTGTCGCTTTTTTGAGCAAAATTTGTTCCAATATACCATGTCCATGCATTTCCCCACTCATTTGAGTAATTTTTCATGAAAAAAACAAGGTTTCATGATCGGTCAAAATTTTCACCAAAACGACATACCGCGGGTCTACGCGTTTTTCTGATTTGGGTCAAAAATTTAAAAGTGCTTTTTGTCACATTTCTGAGCAAAATTTGGTCCAATATACCATGTCCATGCATTTCCCCACTCATTTGAGTAATTTTTCATGAAAAAAAACAAGGTTTCATGATTGGTCAAAATTTTCACCAAAACGACATACCGCGGGTCTACGCGTTTTTCTGATTTGGGTCAAAAATTTAAAAGTGCTTTTTGTCACATTTCTGAGCAAAATTTGGTCCAATATACCATGTCCATGCATTTCCCCACTCATTTGAGTAATTTTTCATGAAAAAAAACAAGGTTTCATGATTGGTAAAAATTTTCACCAAAACGACATACCGCGGGTCTACGCGTTTTTCTGATTTGGGTCAAAAATTTAAAAGTGCTTTTTGTCACAATTCTGAGCAAAATTTGGTCCAATATACCATGTCCATGCATTTCCCCACTCATTTGAGTAATTTTTCATGAAAAAAACAAGGTTTCATGATTGGTAAAAATTTTCACCAAAACGACATACCGCGGGTCTACGCGTTTTTCTGATTTGGTTCAAAAATTTAAAAGTGCTTTTTGTCACATTTCTGAGCAAAATTTGGTCCAATATACCATGTCCATGCATTTCCCCACTCATTTGAGTAATTTTTCATGAAAAAAACAAGGTTTCATGATTGGTCAAAATTTTCACCAAAACGACATACCGCGGGTCTACGCGTTTTTCTGATTTGGGTAAAAAATTTAAAAGTACTTTTTGTCACATTTCTGAGCAAAATTTGGTCCAATATACCATGTCCATGCATTTCCCCACTCATTTGAGTAATTTTTCATGAAAAAAACAAGGTTTCATGATTGGTCAAATTTTTCACCAAAACGACATACCGCGGGTCTACGCGTTTTTCTGATTTGGGTCAAAAATTGAAAAGTCCTTTTTGTCGCTTTTTTGAGCAAAATTTGGTCCAATATACCATGTCCATGCATTTCCCCACTCATTTGAGTAATTTTTCATGAAAAAAACAAGGTTTCATGATTGGTCAAAATTTTCACCAAAACGACATACCGCGGGGTCTACGCGTTTTTCTGATTTGGGTCAAAAATTTAAAAGTGCTTTTTGTCACATTTCTGAGCAAAATTTGGTCCAATATACCATGTCCATGCATTTCCCCACTCATTTGAGTAATTTTTCATGAAAAAAACAAGGTTTCATGATTGGTCAAAATTTTCACCAAAACGACATACCGCGGGTCTACGCGTTTTTCTGATTTGGGTCAAAAATTTAAAAGTGCTTTTTGTCACATTTCTGAGCAAAATTTGGTCCAATATACCATGTCCATGCATTTCCCCACTCATTTGAGTAATTTTTCATGAAAAAAACAAGGTTTCATGATTGGTCAAAATTTTCACCAAAACGACATACCGCGGGTCTACGCGTTTTTCTGATTTGGGTTAAAAATTTAAAAGTTCTTTTTGTCGCTTTTTTGAGCAAAATTTGGTCCAATATACCATGTCCATGCATTTCCCCACTCATTTGAGTAATTTTTCATGAAAAAAGCAAGGTTTAATGATTGGTCAAAATTTTCACCAAAACGACATACCGCGGGGTCTACGCGTTTTTCTGATTTGGGTCAAAAATTTAAAAGTGCTTTTTGTCACATTTCTGAGCAAAATTTGGTCCAATATACCATGTCCATGCATTTCCCCACTCATTTGAGTAATTTTTCATGAAAAAAAAACAAGGTTTCATGATTGGTCAAAATTTTCACCAAAACGACATACCGCGGGTCTACGCGTTTTTCTGATTTGGGTCAAAAATTTAAAAGTGCTTTTTGTCACATTTCTGAGCAAAATTTGGTCCAATATACCATGTCCATGCATTTCCCCACTCATTTGAGTAATTTTTCATGAAAAAAACAAGGTTTCATGATTGGTCAAAATTTTCACCAAAACGACATATCGCGGGTCTATGCGTTTTTCTGATTTGGGTCAAAAATTGAAAAGTCCTATTTGTCGCTTTTTTGAGCAAAATTTGGTCCAATATACCATGTCCATGCATTTCCCCACTCATTTGAGTAATTTTTCATGAAAAAAACAAGGTTTCATGATCGGTCAAAATTTTCACCAAAACGACATACCGCGGGTCTACGCGTTTTTCTGATTTGAGTCAAAAATTGAAAAGTCCTTTTTGTCGCTTTTTTGAGCAAAATTTGGTCCAATATACCATGTCCATGCATTTCCCCACTCATTTGAGTAATTTTTCATGAAAAAAACAAGGTTTCATGATTGGTCAAAATTTTCACCAAAACGACATACCGCGGGTCTACGCGTTTTTCTGATTTGGGTCAAAAATTTAAAAGTGCTTTTTGTCACATTTCTGAGCGAAATTTGGTCCAATATACCATGTCCATGCATTTCCCCACTCATTTGAGTAATTTTTCATGAAAAAAGCAAGGTTTAATGATTGGTCAAAATTTTCACCAAAACGACATACCGCGGGTCTACGCGTTTTTCTGATTTGGGTCAAAAATTTAAAAGTGCTTTTTGTCACATTTCTGAGCAAAATTTGGTCCAATATACCATGTCCATGCATTTCCCCACTCATTTGAGTAATTTTTCATGAAAAAAACAAGGTTTCATGATTGGTCAAAATTTTCACCAAAACGACATACCGCGGGTCTACGCGTTTTTCTGATTTGGGTAAAAAATTTAAAAGTACTTTTTGTCACATTTCTGAGCGAAATTTGGTCCAATATACCATGTCCATGCATTTCCCCACTCATTTGAGTAATTTTTCATGAAAAAACAAGGTTTCATGATTGGTCAAATTTTTCACCAAAACGACATACCGCGGGTCTACGCGTTTTTCTGATTTGGGTCAAAAATTGAAAAGTCCTTTTTGTCGCTTTTTTGAGCAAAATTTGGTCCAATATACCATGTCCATGCATTTCCCCACTCATTTGAGTAATTTTTCATGAAAAAAACAAGGTTTCATGATTGGTCAAAATTTTCACCAAAACGACATACCGCGGGGTCTACGCGTTTTTCTGATTTGGGTCAAAAATTTAAAAGTGCTTTTTGTCACATTTCTGAGCAAAATTTGGTCCAATATACCATGTCCATGCATTTCCCCACTCATTTGAGTAATTTTTCATGAAAAAAAACAAGGTTTCATGATTGGTCAAAATTTTCACCAAAACGACATACCGCGGGTCTACGCGTTTTTCTGATTTGGGTCAAAAATTTAAAAGTGCTTTTTGTCACATTTCTGAGCAAAATTTGGTCCAATATACCATGTCCATGCATTTCCCCACTCATTTGAGTAATTTTTCATGAAAAAAACAAGGTTTCATGATTGGTCAAAATTTTCACCAAAACGACATACCGCGGGTCTACGCGTTTTTCTGATTTGGGTTAAAAATTTAAAAGTTCTTTTTGTCGCTTTTTTGAGCAAAATTTGGTCCAATATACCATGTCCATGCATTTCCCCACTCATTTGAGTAATTTTTCATGAAAAAAACAAGGTTTCATGATTGGTCAAAATTTTCACCAAAACGACATACCGCGGGTCTACGCGTTTTTCTGATTTGGGTCAAAAATTGAAAAGTCCTTTTTGTCGCTTTTTTGAGCAAAATTTGGTCCAATATACCATGTCCATGCATTTCCCCACTCATTTGAGTAATTTTTCATGAAAAAGCAAGGTTTAATGATTGGTCAAAATTTTCACCAAAACGACATACCGCGGGTCTACGCGTTTTTCTGATTTCGGTCAAAAATTTAAAAGTGCTTTTTGTCACATTTCTGAGCAAAATTTGGTCCAATATACCATGTCCATGCATTTCCCCACTCATTTGAGTAATTTTTCATGAAAAAAACAAGGTTTCATGATTGGTCAAAATTTTCACCAAAACGACATACCGCGGGTCTACGCGTTTTTCTGATTTGGGTCAAAAATTTAAAAGTGCTTTTTGTCACATTTCTGAGCAAAATTTGGTCCAATATACCATGCCCATGCATTTCCCCACTCATTTGAGTAATTTTTCATGAAAAAAACAAGGTTTCATGATTGGTCAAAATTTTCACCAAAACGACATACCGCGGGTCTACGCGTTTTTCTGATTTGGGTCAAAAATTGAAAAGTCCTTTTTGTCGCTTTTTTGAGCAAAATTTGGTCCAATATACCATGTCCATGCATTTCCCCACTCATTTGAGTAATTTTTCATGAAAAAGCAAGGTTTAATGATTGGTCAAAATTTTCACCAAAACGACATACCGCGGGTCTACGCGTTTTTCTGATTTCGGTCAAAAATTTAAAAGTGCTTTTTGTCACATTTCTGAGCAAAATTTGGTCCAATATACCATGTCCATGCATTTCCCCACTCATTTGAGTAATTTTTCATGAAAAAAACAAGGTTTCATGATTGGTCAAAATTTTCACCAAAACGACATACCGCGGGTCTACGCGTTTTTCTGATTTGGGTCAAAAATTTAAAAGTGCTTTTTGTCACATTTCTGAGCAAAATTTGGTCCAATATACCATGTCCATGCATTTCCCCACTCATTTGAGTAATTTTTCATGAAAAAAACAAGGTTTCATGATTGGTCAAAATTTTCACCAAAACGACATACCGCGGGTCTACGCGTTTTTCTGATTTGGGTCAAAAATTGAAAAGTCCTTTTTGTCGCTTTTTTGAGCAAAATTTGGTCCAATATACCATGTCCATGCATTTCCCCACTCATTTGAGTAATTTTTCATGAAAAAAACAAGGTTTCATGATTGGTCAAAATTTTCACCAAAACGACATACCGCGGGTCTACGCGTTTTTCTGATTTGGGTCAAAAATTTAAAAGTGCTTTTTGTCACATTTCTGAGCAAAATTTGGTCCAATATACCATGTCCATGCATTTCCCCACTCATTTGAGTAATTTTTCATGAAAAAAACAAGGTTTCATGATTGGTCAAAATTTTCACCAAAACGACATACCGCGGGTCTACGCGTTTTTCTGATTTGGGTCAAAAATTTAAAAGTGCTTTTTGTCACATTTCTGAGCAAAATTTGGTCCAATATACCATGTCCATGCATTTCCCCACTCATTTGAGTAATTTTTCATGAAAAAAAACAAGGTTTCATGATTGGTCAAAATTTTCACCAAAACGACATACCGCGGGTCTACGCGTTTTTCTGATTTGGGTCAAAAATTTAAAAGTGCTTTTTGTCACATTTCTGAGCAAAATTTGGTCCAATATACCATGTCCATGCATTTCCCCACTCATTTGAGTAATTTTTCATGATAAAAACAAGGTTTCATGATTGGTCAAAATTTTCACCAAAACGACATATCGCGGGTCTACGCGTTTTTCTGATTTGGGTCAAAAATTGAAAAGTCCTTTTTGTCGCTTTTTTGAGCAAAATTTGGTCCAATATACCATGTCCATGCATTTCCCCACTCATTTGAGTAATTTTTCATGAAAAAAACAAGGTTTCTTGATTGGTCAAAATTTTCACCAAAACGACATACCGCGGGTCTACGCGTTTTTCTGATTTGGGTCAAAAATTTAAAAGTGCTTTTTGTCACATTTCTGAGCAAAATTTGGTCCAATATACCATGTCCATGCATTTCCCCACTCATTTGAGTAATTTTTCATGAAAAAAACAAGGTTTCATGATTGGTCAAAATTTTCACCAAAACGACATACCGCGGGTCTACGCGTTTTTCTGATTTGGGTCAAAAATTTAAAAGTGCTTTTTGTCACATTTCTGAGCAAAATTTGGTCCAATATACCATGTCCATGCATTTCCCCACTCATTTGAGTAATTTTTCATGAAAAAAACAAGGTTTCATGATTGGTCAAAATTTTCACCAAAACGACATACCGCGGGTCTACGCGTTTTTCTGATTTGGGTCAAAAATTTAAAAGTGCTTTTTGTCACATTTCTGAGCAAAATTTGGTCCAATATACCATGTCCATGCATTTCCCCACTCATTTGAGTAATTTTTCATGAAAAAAACAAGGTTTCATGATTGGTCAAAATTTTCACCAAAACGACATACCGCGGGTCTACGCGTTTTTCTGATTTGGGTCAAAAATTTAAAAGTGCTTTTTGTCACATTTCTGAGCAAAATTTGGTCCAATATACCATGTCCATGCATTTCCCCACTCATTTGAGTAATTTTTCATGAAAAAAACAAGGTTTCATGATTGGTCAAAATTTTCACCAAAACGACATACCGCGGGTCTACGCGTTTTTCTGATTTGGGTCAAAAATTGAAAAGTCCTTTTTGTCGCATTTCTGAGCAAAATTTGGTCCAATATACCATGTCCATGCATTTCCCCACTCATTTGAGTAATTTTTCATGAAAAAAACAAGGTTTCATGATTGGTCAAAATTTTCACCAAAACGACATACCGCGGGTCTACGCGTTTTTCTGATTTGGGTCAAAAATTGAAAATAGCTTTTTGTCGCATTTCTGAGCAAAATTTGGTCCAATATACCATGTCCATGCATTTCCCCACTCATTTGAGTAATTTTTCATGAAAAAACAAGGTTTCATGATTGGTAAAATTTTCACCAAAACGACATACCGCGGGTCTACGCGTTTTTCTGATTTGGGTCAAAAATTGAAAAGTGCTTTTTGTCGCATTTCTGAGCAAAATTTGGTCCAATATACCATGTCCATGCATTTCCCCACTCATTTGAGTAATTTTTCATGAAAAAAAAACAAGGTTTCATGATTGGTCAAAATTTTCACCAAAACGACATACCGCGCGGGTCTACGCGTTTTTCTGATTTGGGTCAAAAATTGAAAAGTGCTTTTTGTCGCATTTCTGAGCAAAATTTGGTCCAATATACCATGTCCATGCATTTCCCCACTCATTTGAGTAATTTTTCACGAAAAAAACCAAGGTTTCATGATTGGTCAAAATTTTCACCAAAACGACATACCGCGGGTCTACGCGTTTTTCTGATTTGGGTCAAAAATTGAAAATTGCTTTTTGTCGCATTTCTGAGCAAAATTTGGTCCAATATACCATGTCCATGCATTTCCCGACTTATTTGAGTAATTTTTCATGAAAAAAAACAAGGTTTCGTGATTGGTCAAAATTTTAACCAAAACGACATACCGCGGGTCTACGCGTTTTTCTGATTTGGGTCAAAAATTGAAAAGTGTTTTTTGTCGCATTTCTGAGCAAAATTTGGTCCAACATACCATGTCCATGCATTTCCCCGCTCATTTGAGTAATTTTTCATGAAAAAAAACAAGGTTTTATGATTGGTCAAAATTTTCACCAAAACGACATACCGCGGGTCTACGCGTTTTTCTGATTTGGGTCAAAAATTGAAAAGTGCTTTTTGTCGCATTCCTGAGCAAAATTTGGTCCAATATACCATGTCCATGCATTTCCCCACTCATTTGAGTAATTTTTCATGAAAAAAACAAGGTTTCATGATTGGTCAAAATTTTCACCAAAACGACATACGGGTCTACGCGTTTTTCTGATTTGGGACAAAAATTGAAAAGTGCGTTTTGTCGCATTTCTGAGCAAAATTTGGTCCAATATACCATGTCCATGCATTTCCCCACTCATTTGAGTGATTTTTCATGAAAAAAACAAGGTTTCATGATTGGTCAAAATTTTCACCAAAACGACATACCGCGGGTCTACGCGTTTTTCTGATTTGGGTCAAAAATTGAAAAGTGCTTTTTTCGCATTTCTGAGCAAAATTTGGTCCAATATACCATGTCCATGCATTTCCCCACTCATTTGAGTAATTTTTCATGAAAAAAACAAGGTTTCATGATTGGTCAAAATTTTCACCAAAACGACATACCGCGGGTCTACGCGTTTTTCTGATTTGGGTCAAAAATTGAAAAGTGCTTTTTGTCGCATTTCTGAGCAAAATTTGGTCCAATATACCATGTCCATGCATTTCCCCACTCATTTGAGTAATTTTTCATGAAAAAAACAAGGTTTCATGATTGGTCAAAATTTTCACCAAAACGACATACCGCGGGTCTACGCGTTTTTCTGATTTGGGTCAAAAATTGAAAAGTGCTTTTTGTCGCATTTCTGAGCAAAATTTGGTCCAATATACCATGTCCATGCATTTCCCCACTCATTTGAGTAATTTTTCATGAAAAAAACAAGGTTTCATGATTGGTCAAAATTTTCACCAAAACGACATACCGCGGGTCTACGCGTTTTTCTGATTTGGGTCAAAAATTGAAAAGTGCTTTTTGTCGCATTTCTGAGCAAAATTTGGTCCAATATACCATGTCCATGCATTTCCCCACTCATTTGAGTAATTTTTCATGAAAAAAACAAGGTTTCATGATTGGTCAAAATTTTCACCAAAACGACATACCGCGGGTCTACGCGTTTTTCTGATTTGGGTCAACAATTGAAAAGTGCTTTTTGTCGCATTTCTGAGCAAAATTTGGTCCAATATACCATGTCCATGCATTTCCCCACTCATTTGAGTAATTTTTCATGAAAAACACAAGGTTTCATGATTGGTCAAAATTTTCACCAAAACGACATACCGCGGGTCTACGCGTTTTTCTGATTTGGGTCAAAAATTGAAAAGTGCTTTTTGTCGCATTTCTGAGCAAAATTTGGTCCAATATACCATGTCCATGCATTTCCCCACTCATTTGAGTAATTTTTCATGAAAAACACAAGGTTTCATGATTGGTCAAAATTTTCACCAAAACGACATACGGGTCTACGCGTTTTTCTGATTTGGGACAAAAATTGAAAAGTGCGTTTTGTCGCATTTCTGAGCAAAATTTGGTCCAATATACCATGTCCATGCATTTCCCCACTCATTTGAGTAATTTTTCATGAAAAAAAACAAGGTTTTATGATTGGTCAAAATTTTCACCAAAACGACATACCGCGGGTCTACGCGTTTTTCTGATTTGGGTCAAAAATTGAAAAGTGCTTTTTGTCGCATTTCTGAGCAAAATTTGGTCCAATATACCATGTCCATGCATTTCCCCACTCATTTGAGTAATTTTTCATGAAAAAAACCAAGGTTTTATGATTGGTCAAAATTTTCACCAAAACGACATACCGCGGGTCTACGCGTTTTTCTGATTTGGGTCAAAAATTGAAAAGTGCTTTTTGTCGCATTGCTGCGCAAAATTTGGTCCAATATACCATGTCCATGCATTTCCCCACTCATTTGAGTAATTTTTCATGAAAAAAACAAGGTTTCATGATTGGTCAAAATTTTCACCAAAACGACATACCGCGGGTCTACGCGTTTTTCTGATTTGGGTCAAAAATTGAAAAGTGCTTTTTGTCGCCTTTCTGAGCAAAATTTGGTCCAATATACCATGTCCATGCATTTCCCCACTCATTTGAGTAGTTTTTCATGAAAAAAACCAAGGTTTTATGATTGGTCAAAATTTTCACCAAAACGACATACCGCGGGTCTACGCGTTTTTCTGATTTGGGTCAAAAATTGAAAAGTGCTTTTTGTAGCATTTTTGAGCAAAATTTGGTCCAATATACCATGTCCATGCATTTCCCCACTCATTTGAGTAATTTTTCATGAAAAAAACAAGGTTTTATGATTGGTCAAAATTTTCACCAAAACGACATACCGCAGGTCTACGCGTTTTTCTGATTTGGGTCAACAATTGAAAAGTGCTTTTTGTCACATTTCTGAGCAAAATTTGGTCCAATATACCATGTCCATGCATTTCCCCACTCATTTGAGTAATTTTTCATGAAAAAAACAAGGTTTCATGATTGGTCAAAATTTTCACCAAAACGACATACCGCGGGTCTACGCGTTTTTCTGATTTGGGTCAACAATTGAAAAGTGCTTTTTGTTGCATTTCTGAGCAAAATTTGGTCCAATATACCATGTCCATGCATTTCCCCACTCATTTGAGTAATTTTTCATGAAAAAAACCAAGGTTTTATGATTGGTCAAAATTTTCACCAAAACGACATACCGCGGGTCTACGCGTTTTTCTGATTTGGGTCAAAAATTGAAAAGTGCTTTTTGTCGCATTTCTGAGCAAAATTTGGTCCAATATACCATGTCCATGCATTTCCCCACTCATTTGAGTAATTTTTCATGAAAAAAACAAGGTTTCATGATTGGTCAAAATTTTCACCAAAACGACATACCGCGGGTCTACGCGTTTTTCTGATTTGGGTCAAAAATTTAAAAGTGCTTTTTGTCACATTTCTGAGCAAAATTTGGTCCAATATACCATGTCCATGCATTTCCCCACTCATTTGAGTAATTTTTCATGAAAAAAACAAGGTTTCATGATTGGTCAAAATTTTCACCAAAACGACATACCGCGGGTCTACGCGTTTTTCTGATTTGGGTCAAAAATTGAAAAGTCCTTTTTGTCGCTTTTTTGAGCAAAATTTGGTCCAATATACCATGTCCATGCATTTCCCCACTCATTTGAGTAATTTTTCATGAAAAAAACAAGGTTTCATGATTGGTCAAAATTTTCACCAAAACGACATACCGCAGGTCTACGCGTTTTTCTGATTTGGGTCAAAAATTGAAAAGTGCTTTTTGTCGCATTTCTGAGCAAAATTTGGTCCAATATACCATGTCCATGCATTTCCCCACTCATTTGAGTAATTTTTCATGAAAAAAACCAAGGTTTTATGATTGGTCAAAATTTTCACCAAAACGACATACCGCGGGTCTACGCGTTTTTCTGATTTGGGTCAAAAATTGAAAAGTGCTTTTTGTCGCCTTTCTGAGCAAAATTTGGTCCAATATACCATGTCCATGCATTTCCCCACTCATTTGAGTAGTTTTTCATGAAAAAAACCAAGGTTTTATGATTGGTCAAAATTTTCACCAAAACGACATACCGCGGGTCTACGCGTTTTTCTGATTTGGGTCAAAAATTGAAAAGTACTTTTTGTAGCATTTTTGAGCAAAATTTGGTCCAATATACCATGTCCATGCATTTCCCCACTCATTTGAGTAATTTTTCATGAAAAAAACAAGGTTTTATGATTGGTCAAAATTTTCACCAAAACGACATACCGCAGGTCTACGCGTTTTTCTGATTTGGGTCAACAATTGAAAAGTGCTTTTTGTCACATTTCTGAGCAAAATTTGGTCCAATATACCATGTCCATGCATTTCCCCACTCATTTGAGTAATTTTTCATGAAAAAAACAAGGTTTCATGATTGGTCAAAATTTTCACCAAAACGACATACCGCGGGTCTACGCGTTTTTCTGATTTGGGTCAACAATTGAAAAGTGCTTTTTGTCGCATTTCTGAGCAAAATTTGGTCCAATATACCATGTCCATGCATTTCCCCACTCATTTGAGTAATTTTTCATGAAAAAAACCAAGGTTTTATGATTGGTCAAAATTTTCACCAAAACGACATACCGCGGGTCTACGCGTTTTTCTGATTTGGGTCAAAAATTGAAAAGTGCTTTTTGTCGCATTTCTGAGCAAAATTTGGTCCAATATACCATGTCCATGCATTTCCCCACTCATTTGAGTAATTTTTCATGAAAAAAACAAGGTTTCATGATTGGTCAAAATTTTCACCAAAACGACATACCGCGGGTCTACGCGTTTTTCTGATTTGGGTCAAAAATTTAAAAGTGCTTTTTGTCACATTTCTGAGCAAAATTTGGTCCAATATACCATGTCCATGCATTTCCCCACTCATTTGAGTAATTTTTCATGAAAAAAACAAGGTTTCATGATTGGTCAAAATTTTCACCAAAACGACATACCGGGTCTACGCGTTTTTCTGATTTGGGTCAAAAATTGAAAAGTCCTTTTTGTCGCTTTTTTGAGCAAAATTTGGTCCAATATACCATGTCCATGCATTTCCCCACTCATTTGAGTAATTTTTCATGAAAAAAACAAGGTTTCATGATTGGTCAAAATTTTCACCAAAACGACATACCGCGGGTCTACGCGTTTTTCTGATTTGGGTCAAAAATTTAAAAGTGCTTTTTGTCACATTTCTGAGCAAAATTTGGTCCAATATACCATGTCCATGCATTTCCCCACTCATTTGAGTAATTTTTCATGAAAAAAACAAGGTTTCATGATTGGTCAAAATTTTCACCAAAACGACATACCGCGGGTCTACGCGTTTTTCTGATTTGGGTCAAAAATTTAAAAGTGCTTTTTGTCACATTTCTGAGCAAAATTTGGTCCAATATACCATGTCCATGCATTTCCCCACTCATTTGAGTAATTTTTCATGAAAAAAACAAGGTTTCATGATTGGTCAAAATTTTCACCAAAACGACATACCGCGGGTCTACGCGTTTTTCTGATTTGGGTCAAAAATTTAAAAGTGCTTTTTGTCACATTTCTGAGCAAAATTTAGTCCAATATACCATGTCCATGCATTTCCCCACTCATTTGAGTAATTTTTCATGAAAAAAACAAGGTTTCATGATTGGTCAAAATTTTCACCAAAACGACATATCGCGGGTCTACGCGTTTTTCTGATTTGGGTCAAAAATTGAAAAGTCCTTTTTGTCGCTTTTTTGAGCAAAATTTGGTCCAATATACCATGTCCATGCATTTCCCCACTCATTTGAGTAATTTTTCATGAAAAAAACAAGGTTTCATGATTGGTCAAAATTTTCACCAAAACGACATACCGCGGGTCTACGCGTTTTTCTGATTTGGGTCAAAAATTTAAAAGTGCTTTTTGTCACATTTCTGAGCAAAATTTGGTCCAATATACCATGTCCATGCATTTCCCCACTCATTTGAGTAATTTTTCATGAAAAAAACAAGGTTTCATGATTGGTCAAAATTTTCACCAAAACGACATACCGCGGGTCTACGCGTTTTTCTGATTTGGGTCAAAAATTTAAAAGTGCTTTTTGTCACATTTCTGAGCAAAATTTGGTCCAATATACCATGTCCATGCATTTCCCCACTCATTTGAGTAATTTTTCATGAAAAAAACAAGGTTTCATGATTGGTCAAAATTTTCACCAAAACGACATACCGCGGGTCTACGCGTTTTTCTGATTTGGGTCAAAAATTTAAAAGTGCTTTTTGTCACATTTCTGAGCAAAATTTGGTCCAATATACCATGTCCATGCATTTCCCCACTCATTTGAGTAATTTTTCATGAAAAAAACAAGGTTTCATGATTGGTCAAAATTTTCACCAAAACGACATACCGCGGGTCTACGCGTTTTTCTGATTTGGGTCAAAAATTTAAAAGTGCTTTTTGTCACATTTCTGAGCAAAATTTGGTCCAATATACCATGTCCATGCATTTCCCCACTCATTTGAGTAATTTTTCATGAAAAAAACAAGGTTTCATGATTGGTCAAAATTTTCACCAAAACGACATACCGCGGGTCTACGCGTTTTTCTGATTTGGGTCAAAAATTGAAAAGTCCTTTTTGTCGCATTTCTGAGCAAAATTTGGTCCAATATACCATGTCCATGCATTTCCCCACTCATTTGAGTAATTTTTCATGAAAAAAACAAGGTTTCATGATTGGTCAAAATTTTCACCAAAACGACATACCGCGGGTCTACGCGTTTTTCTGATTTGGGTCAAAAATTGAAAATAGCTTTTTTGTCGCATTTCTGAGCAAAATTTGGTCCAATATACCATGTCCATGCATTTCCCCACTCATTTGAGTAATTTTTCATGAAAAAACAAGGTTTCATGATTGGTAAAATTTTCACCAAAATGACATACCGCGGGTCTACGCGTTTTTCTGATTTGGGTCAAAAATTGAAAAGTGCTTTTTGTCGCATTTCTGAGCAAAATTTGGTCCAATATACCATGTCCATGCATTTCCCCACTCATTTGAGTAATTTTTCATGAAAAAAAAACAAGGTTTCATGATTGGTCAAAATTTTCACCAAAACGACATACCGCGCGGGTCTACGCGTTTTTCTGATTTGGGTCAAAAATTGAAAAGTGCTTTTTGTCGCATTTCTGAGCAAAATTTGGTCCAATATACCATGTCCATGCATTTCCCCACTCATTTGAGTAATTTTTCACGAAAAAAACCAAGGTTTCATGATTGGTCAAAATTTTCACCAAAACGACATACCGCGGGTCTACGCGTTTTTCTGATTTGGGTCAAAAATTGAAAATTGCTTTTTGTCGCATTTCTGAGCAAAATTTGGTCCAATATACCATGTCCATGCATTTCCCGACTTATTTGAGTAATTTTTCATGAAAAAAAACAAGGTTTCGTGATTGGTCAAAATTTTAACCAAAACGACATACCGCGGGTCTACGCGTTTTTCTGATTTGGGTCAAAAATTGAAAAGTGTTTTTTGTCGCATTTCTGAGCAAAATTTGGTCCAATATACCATGTCCATGCATTTCCCCGCTCATTTGAGTAATTTTTCATGAAAAAAAACAAGGTTTTATGATTGGTCAAAATTTTCACCAAAACGACATACCGCGGGTCTACGCGTTTTTCTGATTTGGGTCAAAAATTGAAAAGTGCTTTTTGTCGCATTCCTGAGCAAAATTTGGTCCAATATACCATGTCCATGCATTTCCCCACTCATTTGAGTAATTTTTCATGAAAAAAACAAGGTTTCATGATTGGTCAAAATTTTCACCAAAACGACATACCGCGGGTCTACGCGTTTTTCTGATTTGGGTCAAAAATTGAAAAGTGCTTTTTGTCGCATTTCTGAGCAAAATTTGGTCCAATATACCATGTCCATGCATTTCCCCACTCATTTGAGTAATTTTTCATGAAAAAAACAAGGTTTCATGATTGGTCAAAATTTTCACCAAAACGACATACCGCGGGTCTACGCGTTTTTCTGATTTGGGTCAAAAATTGAAAAGTGCTTTTTGTCGCATTTCTGAGCAAAATTTGGTCCAATATACCATGTCCATGCATTTCCCCACTCATTTGAGTAATTTTTCATGAAAAACACAAGGTTTCATGATTGGTCAAAATTTTCACCAAAACGACATACCGCGGGTCTACGCGTTTTTCTGATTTGGGTCAAAAATTGAAAAGTGCTTTTTGTCGCATTTCTGAGCAAAATTTGGTCCAATATACCATGTCCATGCATTTCCCCACTCATTTGAGTAATTTTTCATGAAAAACACAAGGTTTCATGATTGGTCAAAATTTTCACCAAAACGACATACGGGTCTACGCGTTTTTCTGATTTGGGACAAAAATTGAAAAGTGCGTTTTGTCACATTTCTGAGCAAAATTTGGTCCAATATACCATGTCCATGCATTTCCCCACTCATTTGAGTAATTTTTCATGAAAAAAAACAAGGTTTTATGATTGGTCAAAATTTTCACCAAAACGACATACCGCGGGTCTACGCGTTTTTCTGATTTGGGTCAAAAATTGAAAAGTGCTTTTTGTCGCATTTCTGCGCAAAATTTGGTCCAATATACCATGTCCATGCATTTCCCCACTCATTTGAGTAATTTTTCATGAAAAAAACCAAGGTTTTATGATTGGTCAAAATTTTCACCAAAACGACATACCGCGGGTCTACGCGTTTTTCTGATTTGGGTCAAAAATTGAAAAGTGCTTTTTGTCGCATTTCTGCGCAAAATTTGGTCCAATATACCATGTCCATGCATTTCCCCACTCATTTGAGTAATTTTTCCTGAAAAACACAAGGTTTCATGATTGGTCAAAATTTTCACCAAAACGACATACCGCGGGTCTACGCGTTTTTCTGATTTGGGTCAACAATTGAAAAGTGCTTTTTGTCGCATTTCTGAGCAAAATTTGGTCCAATATACCATGTCCATGCATTTCCCCACTCATTTGAGTAATTTTTCATGAAAAAAACCAAGGTTTTATGATTGGTCAAAATTTTCACCAAAACGACATACCGCGGGTCTACGCGTTTTTCTGATTTGGGTCAAAAATTGAAAAGTGCTTTTTGTCGCATTTCTGAGCAAAATTTGGTCCAATATACCATGTCCATGCATTTCCCCACTCATTTGAGTAATTTTTCATGAAAAAAACAAGGTTTCATGATTGGTCAAAATTTTCACCAAAACGACATACCGCGGGTCTACGCGTTTTTCTGATTTGGGTCAACAATTGAAAAGTGCTTTTTGTCGCATTTCTGAGCAAAATTTGGTCCAATATACCATGTCCATGCATTTCCCCACTCATTTGAGTAATTTTTCATGAAAAACACAAGGTTTCATGATTGGTCAAAATTTTCACCAAAACGACATACCGCGGGTCTACGCGTTTTTCTGATTTGGGTCAACAATTGAAAAGTGCTTTTTGTCGCATTTCTGAGCAAAATTTGGTCCAATATACCATGTCCATGCATTTCCCCACTCATTTGAGTAATTTTTCATGAAAAAAACCAAGGTTTTATGATTGGTCAAAATTTTCACCAAAACGACATACCGCGGGTCTACGCGTTTTTCTGATTTGGGTCAACAATTGAAAAGTGCTTTTTGTCGCATTTCTGAGCAAAATTTGGTCCAATATACCATGTCCATGCATTTCCCCACTCATTTGAGTAATTTTTCATGAAAAAAACCAAGGTTTTATGATTGGTCAAAATTTTCACCAAAACGACATACCGCGGGTCTACGCGTTTTTCTGATTTGGGTCAAAAATTGAAAAGTGCTTTTTGTCGCATTTCTGAGGAAAATTTGGTCCAATATACCATGTCCATGCATTTCCCCACTCATTTGAGTAATTTTTCATGAAAAAAACAAGGTTTCATGATTGGTCAAAATTTTCACCAAAACGACATACCGCGGGTCTACGCGTTTTTCTGATTTGGGTCAAAAATTGAAAAGTGCTTTTTGTCGCATTTCTGAGCAAAATTTGGTCCAATATACCATGTCCATGCATTTCCCCACTCATTTGAGTAATTTTTCATGAAAAACACAAGGTTTCATGATTGGTCAAAATTTTCACCAAAACGACATACCGCGGGTCTACGCGTTTTTCTGATTTGGGTCAACAATTGAAAAGTGCTTTTTGTCACATTTCTGAGCAAAATTTGGTCCAATATACCATGTCCATGCATTTCCCCGCTCATTTGAGTAATTTTTCATGAAAAAAACAAAGGTTTTATGATTGGTCAAAATTTTCACCAAAACGACATACCGCGGGTCTACGCGATTTTCTGATTTGGGTCAAAAATTGAAAAGTGCTTTTTGTCGCATTTCTGAGCAAAATTTGGTCCAATATACCATGTCCATGCATTTCCCCACTCATTTGAGTAATTTTTCATGAAAAAAACAAGGTTTCATGAATGGTCAAAATTTTCACCAAAACGACATACCGCGGGTCTACGCGTTTTTCTGATTTGGGACAAAAATTGAAAAGTGCGTTTTGTCGCATTTCTGAGCAAAATTTGGTCCAATATACCATGTCCATGCATTTCCCCACTCATTTGAGTGATTTTTCATGAAAAAAACAAGGTTTCATGATTGGTCAAAATTTTCACCAAAACGACATACCGCGGGTCTACGCGTTTTTCTGATTTGGGTCAAAAATTGAAAAGTGCTTTTTGTCGCATTTCTGAGCAAAATTTGGTCCAATATACCATGTCCATGCATTTCCCCGCTCATTTGAGTAATTTTTCATGAAAAAAACCAAGGTTTTATGATTGGTCAAAATTTTCACCAAAACGACATACCGCGGGTCTACGCGATTTTCTGATTTGGGTCAAAAATTGAAAAGTGCTTTTTGTCGCATTTCTGAGCAAAATTTGGTCCAATATACCATGTCCATGCATTTCCCCACTCATTTGAGTGATTTTTCATGAAAAAAACAAGGTTTCATGATTGGTCAAAATTTTCACCAAAACGACATACAGCGGGTCTACGCGTTTTTCTGATTTGGGTCAAAAATTGAAAAGTGCTTTTTGTCGCATTTCTGAGCAAAATTTGGTCCAATATACCATGTCCATGCATTTCCTCACTCATTTGAGTAATTTTTCATGAAAAAAACCAAGGTTTTATGATTGGTCAAAATTTTCACCAAAACGACATACCGCGGGTCTACGCGTTTTTCTGATTTGGGTCAAAAATTGAAAAGTGCTTTTTGTCGCATTTCTGCGCAAACTTTGGTCCAATATACCATGTCCATGCATTTCCCCACTCATTTGAGTAATTTTTCATGAAAAAAACAAGGTTTTATGATTGGTCAAAATTTTCACCAAAACGACATACCGCGGGTCTACGCGTTTTTCTGATTCGGGTCAAAAATTGAAAAGTGCTTTTTGTCGCATTTCTGAGCAAAATTTGGTCCAATATACCATGTCCATGCATTTCCCCACTCATTTGAGTAATTTTTCATGAAAAAAACAAGGTTTCATGAATGGTCAAAATTTTCACCAAAACGACATACCGCGGGTCTACGCGTTTTTCTGATTTGGGACAAAAATTGAAAAGTGCGTTTTGTCGCATTTCTGCGCAAAATTTGGTCCAATATACCATGTCCATGCATTTCCCCACTCATTTGAGTAATTTTTCATGAAAAAAACAAGGTTTTATGATTGGTCAAAATTTTCACCAAAACGACATACCGCGGGTCTACGCGTTTTTCTGATTTGGGTCAAAAATTGAAAAGTGCTTTTTGTCGCATTTCTGAGCAAAATTTGGTCCAATATACCATGTCCATGCATTTCCTCACTCATTTGAGTAATTTTTCATGAAAAAAAACAAGGTTTTATGATTGGTCAAAATTTTCACCAAAACGACATACCGCGGGTCTACGCGTTTTTCTGATTTGGGTCAAAAATTGAAAAGTGCTTTTTGTCGCATTTCTGAGCAAAATTTGGTCCAATATACCATGTCCATGCATTTCCCCACTCATTTGAGTAATTTTTCATGAAAAAAACAAGGTTTTATGATTGGTCAAAATTTTCACCAAAACGACATTCCGCGGGTCTACGCGTTTTTCTGATTTGGGTCAAAAATTGAAAAGTGCTTTTTGTCACATTTCTGAGCAAAATTTGGTCCAATATACCATGTCCATGCATTTCCCCACTCATTTGAGTGATTTTTCATGAAAAAAACAAGGTTTCATGATTGGTCAAAATTTTCACCAAAACGACATACCGCGGGTCTACGCGTTTTTCTGATTTGGGTCAAAAATTGAAAAGTGCTTTTTGTCGCATTTCTGAGCAAAATTTGGTCCAATATACCATGTCTATGCATTTCCCCACTCATTTGAGTAATTTTTCATGAAAAAAAACAAGGTTTTATGATTGGTCAAAATTTTCACCAAAACGACATACGGGTCTACGCGTTTTTCTGATTTGGGACAAAAATTGAAAAGTGCGTTTTGTCACATTTCTGAGCAAAATTTGGTCCAATATACCATGTCCATGCATTTCCCCACTCATTTGAGTAATTTTTCATGAAAAAAACAAGGTTTCATGATTGGTCAAATTTTTCACCAAAACGACATACCGCGGGTCTACGCGTTTTTCTGATTTGGGTCAAAAATTGAAAAGTCCTTTTTGTCGCTTTTTTGAGCAAAATTTGGTCCAATATACCATGTCCATGCATTTCCCCACTCATTTGAGTAATTTTTCATGAAAAAAACAAGGTTTCATGATTGGTCAAAATTTTCACCAAAACGACATACCGCGGGGTCTACGCGTTTTTCTGATTTGGGTCAAAAATTTAAAAGTGCTTTTTGTCACATTTCTGAGCAAAATTTGGTCCAATATACCATGTCCATGCATTTCCCCACTCATTTGAGTAATTTTTCATGAAAAAAACAAGGTTTCATGATTGGTCAAAATTTTCACCAAAACGACATACCGCGGGTCTACGCGTTTTTCTGATTTGGGTCAAAAATTTAAAAGTGCTTTTTGTCACATTTCTGAGCAAAATTTGGTCCAATATACCATGTCCATGCATTTCCCCACTCATTTGAGTAATTTTTCATGAAAAAAACAAGGTTTCATGATTGGTCAAAATTTTCACCAAAACGACATACCGCGGGTCTACGCGTTTTTCTGATTTGGGTTAAAAATTTAAAAGTTCTTTTTGTCGCTTTTTTGAGCAAAATTTGGTCCAATATACCATGTCCATGCATTTCCCCACTCATTTGAGTAATTTTTCATGAAAAAAGCAAGGTTTAATGATTGGTCAAAATTTTCACCAAAACGACATACCGCGGGGTCTACGCGTTTTTCTGATTTGGGTCAAAAATTTAAAAGTGCTTTTTGTCACATTTCTGAGCAAAATTTGGTCCAATATACCATGTCCATGCATTTCCCCACTCATTTGAGTAATTTTTCATGAAAAAAAAACAAGGTTTCATGATTGGTCAAAATTTTCACCAAAACGACATACCGCGGGTCTACGCGTTTTTCTGATTTGGGTCAAAAATTTAAAAGTGCTTTTTGTCACATTTCTGAGCAAAATTTGGTCCAATATACCATGTCCATGCATTTCCCCACTCATTTGAGTAATTTTTCATGAAAAAAACAAGGTTTCATGATTGGTCAAAATTTTCACCAAAACGACATATCGCGGGTCTATGCGTTTTTCTGATTTGGGTCAAAAATTGAAAAGTCCTATTTGTCGCTTTTTTGAGCAAAATTTGGTCCAATATACCATGTCCATGCATTTCCCCACTCATTTGAGTAATTTTTCATGAAAAAAGCAAGGTTTAATGATTGGTCAAAATTTTCACCAAAACGACATACCGCGGGTCTACGCGTTTTTCTGATTTGGGTCAAAAATTTAAAAGTGCTTTTTGTCACATTTCTGAGCAAAATTTGGTCCAATATACCATGTCCATGCATTTCCCCACTCATTTGAGTAATTTTTCATGAAAAAAACAAGGTTTCATGATTGGTCAAAATTTTCACCAAAACGACATACCGCGGGTCTACGCGTTTTTCTGATTTGGGTAAAAAATTTAAAAGTACTTTTTGTCACATTTCTGAGCGAAATTTGGTCCAATATACCATGTCCATGCATTTCCCCACTCATTTGAGTAATTTTTCATGAAAAAAACAAGGTTTCATGATTGGTCAAATTTTTCACCAAAACGACATACCGCGGGTCTACGCGTTTTTCTGATTTGGGTCAAAAATTGAAAAGTCCTTTTTGTCGCTTTTTTGAGCAAAATTTGGTCCAATATACCATGTCCATGCATTTCCCCACTCATTTGAGTAATTTTTCATGAAAAAAACAAGGTTTCATGATTGGTCAAAATTTTCACCAAAACGACATACCGCGGGGTCTACGCGTTTTTCTGATTTGGGTCAAAAATTTAAAAGTGCTTTTTGTCACATTTCTGAGCAAAATTTGGTCCAATATACCATGTCCATGCATTTCCCCACTCATTTGAGTAATTTTTCATGAAAAAAAACAAGGTTTCATGATTGGTCAAAATTTTCACCAAAACGACATACCGCGGGTCTACGCGTTTTTCTGATTTGGGTCAAAAATTTAAAAGTGCTTTTTGTCACATTTCTGAGCAAAATTTGGTCCAATATACCATGTCCATGCATTTCCCCACTCATTTGAGTAATTTTTCATGAAAAAAACAAGGTTTCATGATTGGTCAAAATTTTCACCAAAACGACATACCGCGGGGTCTACGCGTTTTTCTGATTTGGGTCAAAAATTTAAAAGTGCTTTTTGTCACATTTCTGAGCAAAATTTGGTCCAATATACCATGTCCATGCATTTCCCCACTCATTTGAGTAATTTTTCATGAAAAAAAAACAAGGTTTCATGATTGGTCAAAATTTTCACCAAAACGACATACCGCGGGTCTACGCGTTTTTCTGATTTGGGTCAAAAATTTAAAAGTGCTTTTTGTCACATTTCTGAGCAAAATTTGGTCCAATATACCATGTCCATGCATTTCCCCACTCATTTGAGTAATTTTTCATGAAAAAAACAAGGTTTCATGATTGGTCAAAATTTTCACCAAAACGACATATCGCGGGTCTATGCGTTTTTCTGATTTGGGTCAAAAATTGAAAAGTCCTATTTGTCGCTTTTTTGAGCAAAATTTGGTCCAATATACCATGTCCATGCATTTCCCCACTCATTTGAGTAATTTTTCATGAAAAAAGCAAGGTTTAATGATTGGTCAAAATTTTCACCAAAACGACATACCGCGGGTCTACGCGTTTTTCTGATTTGGGTCAAAAATTTAAAAGTGCTTTTTGTCACATTTCTGAGCAAAATTTGGTCCAATATACCATGTCCATGCATTTCCCCACTCATTTGAGTAATTTTTCATGAAAAAAACAAGGTTTCATGATTGGTCAAAATTTTCACCAAAACGACATACCGCGGGTCTACGCGTTTTTCTGATTTGGGTAAAAAATTTAAAAGTACTTTTTGTCACATTTCTGAGCGAAATTTGGTCCAATATACCATGTCCATGCATTTCCCCACTCATTTGAGTAATTTTTCATGAAAAAAACAAGGTTTCATGATTGGTCAAATTTTTCACCAAAACGACATACCGCGGGTCTACGCGTTTTTCTGATTTGGGTCAAAAATTGAAAAGTCCTTTTTGTCGCTTTTTTGAGCAAAATTTGGTCCAATATACCATGTCCATGCATTTCCCCACTCATTTGAGTAATTTTTCATGAAAAAAACAAGGTTTCATGATTGGTCAAAATTTTCACCAAAACGACATACCGCGGGGTCTACGCGTTTTTCTGATTTGGGTCAAAAATTTAAAAGTGCTTTTTGTCACATTTCTGAGCAAAATTTGGTCCAATATACCATGTCCATGCATTTCCCCACTCATTTGAGTAATTTTTCATGAAAAAAAACAAGGTTTCATGATTGGTCAAAATTTTCACCAAAACGACATACCGCGGGTCTACGCGTTTTTCTGATTTGGGTCAAAAATTTAAAAGTGCTTTTTGTCACATTTCTGAGCAAAATTTGGTCCAATATACCATGTCCATGCATTTCCCCACTCATTTGAGTAATTTTTCATGAAAAAAACAAGGTTTCATGATTGGTCAAAATTTTCACCAAAACGACATACCGCGGGTCTACGCGTTTTTCTGATTTGGGTTAAAAATTTAAAAGTTCTTTTTGTCGCTTTTTTGAGCAAAATTTGGTCCAATATACCATGTCCATGCATTTCCCCACTCATTTGAGTAATTTTTCATGAAAAAAACAAGGTTTCATGATTGGTCAAAATTTTCACCAAAACGACATACCGCGGGTCTACGCGTTTTTCTGATTTGGGTCAAAAATTGAAAAGTCCTTTTTGTCGCTTTTTTGAGCAAAATTTGGTCCAATATACCATGTCCATGCATTTCCCCACTCATTTGAGTAATTTTTCATGAAAAAGCAAGGTTTAATGATTGGTCAAAATTTTCACCAAAACGACATACCGCGGGTCTACGCGTTTTTCTGATTTGGGTCAAAAATTTAAAAGTGCTTTTTGTCACATTTCTGAGCAAAATTTGGTCCAATATACCATGTCCATGCATTTCCCCACTCATTTGAGTAATTTTTCATGAAAAAAACAAGGTTTCATGATTGGTCAAAATTTTCACCAAAACGACATACCGCGGGTCTACGCGTTTTTCTGATTTGGGTCAAAAATTTAAAAGTGCTTTTTGTCACATTTCTGAGCAAAATTTGGTCCAATATACCATGCCCATGCATTTCCCCACTCATTTGAGTAATTTTTCATGAAAAAAACAAGGTTTCATGATTGGTCAAAATTTTCACCAAAACGACATACCGCGGGTCTACGCGTTTTTCTGATTTGGGTCAAAAATTGAAAAGTCCTTTTTGTCGCTTTTTTGAGCAAAATTTGGTCCAATATACCATGTCCATGCATTTCCCCACTCATTTGAGTAATTTTTCATGAAAAAGCAAGGTTTAATGATTGGTCAAAATTTTCACCAAAACGACATACCGCGGGTCTACGCGTTTTTCTGATTTCGGTCAAAAATTTAAAAGTGCTTTTTGTCACATTTCTGAGCAAAATTTGGTCCAATATACCATGTCCATGCATTTCCCCACTCATTTGAGTAATTTTTCATGAAAAAAACAAGGTTTCATGATTGGTCAAAATTTTCACCAAAACGACATACCGCGGGTCTACGCGTTTTTCTGATTTGGGTCAAAAATTTAAAAGTGCTTTTTGTCACATTTCTGAGCAAAATTTGGTCCAATATACCATGTCCATGCATTTCCCCACTCATTTGAGTAATTTTTCATGAAAAAAACAAGGTTTCATGATTGGTCAAAATTTTCACCAAAACGACATACCGCGGGTCTACGCGTTTTTCTGATTTGGGTCAAAAATTGAAAAGTCCTTTTTGTCGCTTTTTTGAGCAAAATTTGGTCCAATATACCATGTCCATGCATTTCCCCACTCATTTGAGTAATTTTTCATGAAAAAAACAAGGTTTCATGATTGGTCAAAATTTTCACCAAAACGACATACCGCGGGTCTACGCGTTTTTCTGATTTGGGTCAAAAATTTAAAAGTGCTTTTTGTCACATTTCTGAGCAAAATTTGGTCCAATATACCATGTCCATGCATTTCCCCACTCATTTGAGTAATTTTTCATGAAAAAAACAAGGTTTCATGATTGGTCAAAATTTTCACCAAAACGACATACCGCGGGTCTACGCGTTTTTCTGATTTGGGTCAAAAATTTAAAAGTGCTTTTTGTCACATTTCTGAGCAAAATTTGGTCCAATATACCATGTCCATGCATTTCCCCACTCATTTGAGTAATTTTTCATGAAAAAAAACAAGGTTTCATGATTGGTCAAAATTTTCACCAAAACGACATACCGCGGGTCTACGCGTTTTTCTGATTTGGGTCAAAAATTTAAAAGTGCTTTTTGTCACATTTCTGAGCAAAATTTGGTCCAATATACCATGTCCATGCATTTCCCCACTCATTTGAGTAATTTTTCATGATAAAAACAAGGTTTCATGATTGGTCAAAATTTTCACCAAAACGACATATCGCGGGTCTACGCGTTTTTCTGATTTGGGTCAAAAATTGAAAAGTCCTTTTTGTCGCTTTTTTGAGCAAAATTTGGTCCAATATACCATGTCCATGCATTTCCCCACTCATTTGAGTAATTTTTCATGAAAAAAACAAGGTTTCTTGATTGGTCAAAATTTTCACCAAAACGACATACCGCGGGTCTACGCGTTTTTCTGATTTGGGTCAAAAATTTAAAAGTGCTTTTTGTCACATTTCTGAGCAAAATTTGGTCCAATATACCATGTCCATGCATTTCCCCACTCATTTGAGTAATTTTTCATGAAAAAAACAAGGTTTCATGATTGGTCAAAATTTTCACCAAAACGACATACCGCGGGTCTACGCGTTTTTCTGATTTGGGTCAAAAATTTAAAAGTGCTTTTTGTCACATTTCTGAGCAAAATTTGGTCCAATATACCATGTCCATGCATTTCCCCACTCATTTGAGTAATTTTTCATGAAAAAAACAAGGTTTCATGATTGGTCAAAATTTTCACCAAAACGACATACCGCGGGTCTACGCGTTTTTCTGATTTGGGTCAAAAATTTAAAAGTGCTTTTTGTCACATTTCTGAGCAAAATTTGGTCCAATATACCATGTCCATGCATTTCCCCACTCATTTGAGTAATTTTTCATGAAAAAAACAAGGTTTCATGATTGGTCAAAATTTTCACCAAAACGACATACCGCGGGTCTACGCGTTTTTCTGATTTGGGTCAAAAATTTAAAAGTGCTTTTTGTCACATTTCTGAGCAAAATTTGGTCCAATATACCATGTCCATGCATTTCCCCACTCATTTGAGTAATTTTTCATGAAAAAAACAAGGTTTCATGATTGGTCAAAATTTTCACCAAAACGACATACCGCGGGTCTACGCGTTTTTCTGATTTGGGTCAAAAATTGAAAAGTCCTTTTTGTCGCATTTCTGAGCAAAATTTGGTCCAATATACCATGTCCATGCATTTCCCCACTCATTTGAGTAATTTTTCATGAAAAAAACAAGGTTTCATGATTGGTCAAAATTTTCACCAAAACGACATACCGCGGGTCTACGCGTTTTTCTGATTTGGGTCAAAAATTGAAAATAGCTTTTTGTCGCATTTCTGAGCAAAATTTGGTCCAATATACCATGTCCATGCATTTCCCCACTCATTTGAGTAATTTTTCATGAAAAAACAAGGTTTCATGATTGGTAAAATTTTCACCAAAACGACATACCGCGGGTCTACGCGTTTTTCTGATTTGGGTCAAAAATTGAAAAGTGCTTTTTGTCGCATTTCTGAGCAAAATTTGGTCCAATATACCATGTCCATGCATTTCCCCACTCATTTGAGTAATTTTTCATGAAAAAAAAACAAGGTTTCATGATTGGTCAAAATTTTCACCAAAACGACATACCGCGCGGGTCTACGCGTTTTTCTGATTTGGGTCAAAAATTGAAAAGTGCTTTTTGTCGCATTTCTGAGCAAAATTTGGTCCAATATACCATGTCCATGCATTTCCCCACTCATTTGAGTAATTTTTCACGAAAAAAACCAAGGTTTCATGATTGGTCAAAATTTTCACCAAAACGACATACCGCGGGTCTACGCGTTTTTCTGATTTGGGTCAAAAATTGAAAATTGCTTTTTGTCGCATTTCTGAGCAAAATTTGGTCCAATATACCATGTCCATGCATTTCCCGACTTATTTGAGTAATTTTTCATGAAAAAAAACAAGGTTTCGTGATTGGTCAAAATTTTAACCAAAACGACATACCGCGGGTCTACGCGTTTTTCTGATTTGGGTCAAAAATTGAAAAGTGTTTTTTGTCGCATTTCTGAGCAAAATTTGGTCCAACATACCATGTCCATGCATTTCCCCGCTCATTTGAGTAATTTTTCATGAAAAAAAACAAGGTTTTATGATTGGTCAAAATTTTCACCAAAACGACATACCGCGGGTCTACGCGTTTTTCTGATTTGGGTCAAAAATTGAAAAGTGCTTTTTGTCGCATTCCTGAGCAAAATTTGGTCCAATATACCATGTCCATGCATTTCCCCACTCATTTGAGTAATTTTTCATGAAAAAAACCAAGGTTTCATGATTGGTCAAAATTTTCACCAAAACGACATACCGCGGGTCTACGCGTTTTTCTGATTTGGGTCAAAAATTGAAAATTGCTTTTTGTCGCATTTCTGAGCAAAATTTGGTCCAATATACCATGTCCATGCATTTCCCGACTTATTTGAGTAATTTTTCATGAAAAAAAACAAGGTTTCGTGATTGGTCAAAATTTTCACCAAAACGACATACCGCGGGTCTACGCGTTTTTCTGATTTGGGTCAAAAATTGAAAAGTGCTTTTTGTCGCATTTCTGAGCAAAATTTGGTCCAATATACCATGTCCATGCATTTCCCCACTCATTTGAGTAATTTTTCATGAAAAAAACAAGGTTTCATGATTGGTCAAAATTTTCACCAAAACGACATACCGCGGGTCTACGCGTTTTTCTGATTTGGGTCAAAAATTGAAAAGTGCTTTTTGTCGCATTTCTGAGCAAAATTTGGTCCAATATACCATGTCCATGCATTTCCCCACTCATTTGAGTAATTTTTCATGAAAAAAACAAGGTTTCATGATTGGTCAAAATTTTCACCAAAACGACATACCGCGGGTCTACGCGTTTTTCTGATTTGGGTCAAAAATTGAAAAGTGCTTTTTGTCGCATTTCTGAGCAAAATTTGGTCCAATATACCATGTCCATGCATTTCCCCACTCATTTGAGTAATTTTTCATGAAAAAAACAAGGTTTCATGATTGGTCAAAATTTTCACCAAAACGACATACCGCGGGTCTACGCGTTTTTCTGATTTGGGTCAAAAATTGAAAAGTGCTTTTTGTCGCATTTCTGAGCAAAATTTGGTCCAATATACCATGTCCATGCATTTCCCCACTCATTTGAGTAATTTTTCATGAAAAAAACAAGGTTTCATGATTGGTCAAAATTTTCACCAAAACGACATACCGCGGGTCTACGCGTTTTTCTGATTTGGGTCAACAATTGAAAAGTGCTTTTTGTCGCATTTCTGAGCAAAATTTGGTCCAATATACCATGTCCATGCATTTCCCCACTCATTTGAGTAATTTTTCATGAAAAACACAAGGTTTCATGATTGGTCAAAATTTTCACCAAAACGACATACCGCGGGTCTACGCGTTTTTCTGATTTGGGTCAAAAATTGAAAAGTGCTTTTTGTCGCATTTCTGAGCAAAATTTGGTCCAATATACCATGTCCATGCATTTCCCCACTCATTTGAGTAATTTTTCATGAAAAACACAAGGTTTCATGATTGGTCAAAATTTTCACCAAAACGACATACGGGTCTACGCGTTTTTCTGATTTGGGACAAAAATTGAAAAGTGCGTTTTGTCGCATTTCTGAGCAAAATTTGGTCCAATATACCATGTCCATGCATTTCCCCACTCATTTGAGTAATTTTTCATGAAAAAAAACAAGGTTTTATGATTGGTCAAAATTTTCACCAAAACGACATACCGCGGGTCTACGCGTTTTTCTGATTTGGGTCAAAAATTGAAAAGTGCTTTTTGTCGCATTTCTGAGCAAAATTTGGTCCAATATACCATGTCCATGCATTTCCCCACTCATTTGAGTAATTTTTCATGAAAAAAACCAAGGTTTTATGATTGGTCAAAATTTTCACCAAAACGACATACCGCGGGTCTACGCGTTTTTCTGATTTGGGTCAAAAATTGAAAAGTGCTTTTTGTCGCATTGCTGCGCAAAATTTGGTCCAATATACCATGTCCATGCATTTCCCCACTCATTTGAGTAATTTTTCATGAAAAAAACAAGGTTTCATGATTGGTCAAAATTTTCACCAAAACGACATACCGCGGGTCTACGCGTTTTTCTGATTTGGGTCAAAAATTGAAAAGTGCTTTTTGTCGCCTTTCTGAGCAAAATTTGGTCCAATATACCATGTCCATGCATTTCCCCACTCATTTGAGTAGTTTTTCATGAAAAAAACCAAGGTTTTATGATTGGTCAAAATTTTCACCAAAACGACATACCGCGGGTCTACGCGTTTTTCTGATTTGGGTCAAAAATTGAAAAGTGCTTTTTGTAGCATTTTTGAGCAAAATTTGGTCCAATATACCATGTCCATGCATTTCCCCACTCATTTGAGTAATTTTTCATGAAAAAAACAAGGTTTTATGATTGGTCAAAATTTTCACCAAAACGACATACCGCAGGTCTACGCGTTTTTCTGATTTGGGTCAACAATTGAAAAGTGCTTTTTGTCACATTTCTGAGCAAAATTTGGTCCAATATACCATGTCCATGCATTTCCCCACTCATTTGAGTAATTTTTCATGAAAAAAACAAGGTTTCATGATTGGTCAAAATTTTCACCAAAACGACATACCGCGGGTCTACGCGTTTTTCTGATTTGGGTCAACAATTGAAAAGTGCTTTTTGTTGCATTTCTGAGCAAAATTTGGTCCAATATACCATGTCCATGCATTTCCCCACTCATTTGAGTAATTTTTCATGAAAAAAACCAAGGTTTTATGATTGGTCAAAATTTTCACCAAAACGACATACCGCGGGTCTACGCGTTTTTCTGATTTGGGTCAAAAATTGAAAAGTGCTTTTTGTCGCATTTCTGAGCAAAATTTGGTCCAATATACCATGTCCATGCATTTCCCCACTCATTTGAGTAATTTTTCATGAAAAAAACAAGGTTTCATGATTGGTCAAAATTTTCACCAAAACGACATACCGCGGGTCTACGCGTTTTTCTGATTTGGGTCAAAAATTTAAAAGTGCTTTTTGTCACATTTCTGAGCAAAATTTGGTCCAATATACCATGTCCATGCATTTCCCCACTCATTTGAGTAATTTTTCATGAAAAAAACAAGGTTTCATGATTGGTCAAAATTTTCACCAAAACGACATACCGCGGGTCTACGCGTTTTTCTGATTTGGGTCAAAAATTGAAAAGTCCTTTTTGTCGCTTTTTTGAGCAAAATTTGGTCCAATATACCATGTCCATGCATTTCCCCACTCATTTGAGTAATTTTTCATGAAAAAAACAAGGTTTCATGATTGGTCAAAATTTTCACCAAAACGACATACCGCAGGTCTACGCGTTTTTCTGATTTGGGTCAAAAATTGAAAAGTGCTTTTTGTCGCATTTCTGAGCAAAATTTGGTCCAATATACCATGTCCATGCATTTCCCCACTCATTTGAGTAATTTTTCATGAAAAAAACCAAGGTTTTATGATTGGTCAAAATTTTCACCAAAACGACATACCGCGGGTCTACGCGTTTTTCTGATTTGGGTCAAAAATTGAAAAGTGCTTTTTGTCGCCTTTCTGAGCAAAATTTGGTCCAATATACCATGTCCATGCATTTCCCCACTCATTTGAGTAGTTTTTCATGAAAAAAACCAAGGTTTTATGATTGGTCAAAATTTTCACCAAAACGACATACCGCGGGTCTACGCGTTTTTCTGATTTGGGTCAAAAATTGAAAAGTACTTTTTGTAGCATTTTTGAGCAAAATTTGGTCCAATATACCATGTCCATGCATTTCCCCACTCATTTGAGTAATTTTTCATGAAAAAAACAAGGTTTTATGATTGGTCAAAATTTTCACCAAAACGACATACCGCAGGTCTACGCGTTTTTCTGATTTGGGTCAACAATTGAAAAGTGCTTTTTGTCACATTTCTGAGCAAAATTTGGTCCAATATACCATGTCCATGCATTTCCCCACTCATTTGAGTAATTTTTCATGAAAAAAACAAGGTTTCATGATTGGTCAAAATTTTCACCAAAACGACATACCGCGGGTCTACGCGTTTTTCTGATTTGGGTCAACAATTGAAAAGTGCTTTTTGTCGCATTTCTGAGCAAAATTTGGTCCAATATACCATGTCCATGCATTTCCCCACTCATTTGAGTAATTTTTCATGAAAAAAACCAAGGTTTTATGATTGGTCAAAATTTTCACCAAAACGACATACCGCGGGTCTACGCGTTTTTCTGATTTGGGTCAAAAATTGAAAAGTGCTTTTTGTCGCATTTCTGAGCAAAATTTGGTCCAATATACCATGTCCATGCATTTCCCCACTCATTTGAGTAATTTTTCATGAAAAAAACAAGGTTTCATGATTGGTCAAAATTTTCACCAAAACGACATACCGCGGGTCTACGCGTTTTTCTGATTTGGGTCAAAAATTTAAAAGTGCTTTTTGTCACATTTCTGAGCAAAATTTGGTCCAATATACCATGTCCATGCATTTCCCCACTCATTTGAGTAATTTTTCATGAAAAAAACAAGGTTTCATGATTGGTCAAAATTTTCACCAAAACGACATACCGGGTCTACGCGTTTTTCTGATTTGGGTCAAAAATTGAAAAGTCCTTTTTGTCGCTTTTTTGAGCAAAATTTGGTCCAATATACCATGTCCATGCATTTCCCCACTCATTTGAGTAATTTTTCATGAAAAAAACAAGGTTTCATGATTGGTCAAAATTTTCACCAAAACGACATACCGCGGGTCTACGCGTTTTTCTGATTTGGGTCAAAAATTTAAAAGTGCTTTTTGTCACATTTCTGAGCAAAATTTGGTCCAATATACCATGTCCATGCATTTCCCCACTCATTTGAGTAATTTTTCATGAAAAAAACAAGGTTTCATGATTGGTCAAAATTTTCACCAAAACGACATACCGCGGGTCTACGCGTTTTTCTGATTTGGGTCAAAAATTTAAAAGTGCTTTTTGTCACATTTCTGAGCAAAATTTGGTCCAATATACCATGTCCATGCATTTCCCCACTCATTTGAGTAATTTTTCATGAAAAAAACAAGGTTTCATGATTGGTCAAAATTTTCACCAAAACGACATACCGCGGGTCTACGCGTTTTTCTGATTTGGGTCAAAAATTTAAAAGTGCTTTTTGTCACATTTCTGAGCAAAATTTAGTCCAATATACCATGTCCATGCATTTCCCCACTCATTTGAGTAATTTTTCATGAAAAAAACAAGGTTTCATGATTGGTCAAAATTTTCACCAAAACGACATATCGCGGGTCTACGCGTTTTTCTGATTTGGGTCAAAAATTGAAAAGTCCTTTTTGTCGCTTTTTTGAGCAAAATTTGGTCCAATATACCATGTCCATGCATTTCCCCACTCATTTGAGTAATTTTTCATGAAAAAAACAAGGTTTCATGATTGGTCAAAATTTTCACCAAAACGACATACCGCGGGTCTACGCGTTTTTCTGATTTGGGTCAAAAATTTAAAAGTGCTTTTTGTCACATTTCTGAGCAAAATTTGGTCCAATATACCATGTCCATGCATTTCCCCACTCATTTGAGTAATTTTTCATGAAAAAAACAAGGTTTCATGATTGGTCAAAATTTTCACCAAAACGACATACCGCGGGTCTACGCGTTTTTCTGATTTGGGTCAAAAATTTAAAAGTGCTTTTTGTCACATTTCTGAGCAAAATTTGGTCCAATATACCATGTCCATGCATTTCCCCACTCATTTGAGTAATTTTTCATGAAAAAAACAAGGTTTCATGATTGGTCAAAATTTTCACCAAAACGACATACCGCGGGTCTACGCGTTTTTCTGATTTGGGTCAAAAATTTAAAAGTGCTTTTTGTCACATTTCTGAGCAAAATTTGGTCCAATATACCATGTCCATGCATTTCCCCACTCATTTGAGTAATTTTTCATGAAAAAAACAAGGTTTCATGATTGGTCAAAATTTTCACCAAAACGACATACCGCGGGTCTACGCGTTTTTCTGATTTGGGTCAAAAATTTAAAAGTGCTTTTTGTCACATTTCTGAGCAAAATTTGGTCCAATATACCATGTCCATGCATTTCCCCACTCATTTGAGTAATTTTTCATGAAAAAAACAAGGTTTCATGATTGGTCAAAATTTTCACCAAAACGACATACCGCGGGTCTACGCGTTTTTCTGATTTGGGTCAAAAATTGAAAAGTCCTTTTTGTCGCATTTCTGAGCAAAATTTGGTCCAATATACCATGTCCATGCATTTCCCCACTCATTTGAGTAATTTTTCATGAAAAAAACAAGGTTTCATGATTGGTCAAAATTTTCACCAAAACGACATACCGCGGGTCTACGCGTTTTTCTGATTTGGGTCAAAAATTGAAAATAGCTTTTTTGTCGCATTTCTGAGCAAAATTTGGTCCAATATACCATGTCCATGCATTTCCCCACTCATTTGAGTAATTTTTCATGAAAAAACAAGGTTTCATGATTGGTAAAATTTTCACCAAAATGACATACCGCGGGTCTACGCGTTTTTCTGATTTGGGTCAAAAATTGAAAAGTGCTTTTTGTCGCATTTCTGAGCAAAATTTGGTCCAATATACCATGTCCATGCATTTCCCCACTCATTTGAGTAATTTTTCATGAAAAAAAAACAAGGTTTCATGATTGGTCAAAATTTTCACCAAAACGACATACCGCGCGGGTCTACGCGTTTTTCTGATTTGGGTCAAAAATTTAAAAGTGCTTTTTGTCGCATTTCTGAGCAAAATTTGGTCCAATATACCATGTCCATGCATTTCCCCACTCATTTGAGTAATTTTTCACGAAAAAAACCAAGGTTTCATGATTGGTCAAAATTTTCACCAAAACGACATACCGCGGGTCTACGCGTTTTTCTGATTTGGGTCAAAAATTGAAAATTGCTTTTTGTCGCATTTCTGAGCAAAATTTGGTCCAATATACCATGTCCATGCATTTCCCGACTTATTTGAGTAATTTTTCATGAAAAAAAACAAGGTTTCGTGATTGGTCAAAATTTTAACCAAAACGACATACCGCGGGTCTACGCGTTTTTCTGATTTGGGTCAAAAATTGAAAAGTGTTTTTTGTCGCATTTCTGAGCAAAATTTGGTCCAATATACCATGTCCATGCATTTCCCCGCTCATTTGAGTAATTTTTCATGAAAAAAAAACAAGGTTTTATGATTGGTCAAAATTTTCACCAAAACGACATACCGCGGGTCTACGCGTTTTTCTGATTTGGGTCAAAAATTGAAAAGTGCTTTTTGTCGCATTCCTGAGCAAAATTTGGTCCAATATACCATGTCCATGCATTTCCCCACTCATTTGAGTAATTTTTCATGAAAAAAACAAGGTTTCATGATTGGTCAAAATTTTCACCAAAACGACATACCGCGGGTCTACGCGTTTTTCTGATTTGGGTCAAAAATTGAAAAGTGCTTTTTGTCGCATTTCTGAGCAAAATTTGGTCCAATATACCATGTCCATGCATTTCCCCACTCATTTGAGTAATTTTTCATGAAAAAAACAAGGTTTCATGATTGGTCAAAATTTTCACCAAAACGACATACCGCGGGTCTACGCGTTTTTCTGATTTGGGTCAAAAATTGAAAAGTGCTTTTTGTCGCCTTTCTGAGCAAAATTTGGTCCAATATACCATGTCCATGCATTTCCCCACTCATTTGAGTAATTTTTCATGAAAAACACAAGGTTTCATGATTGGTCAAAATTTTCACCAAAACGACATACCGCGGGTCTACGCGTTTTTCTGATTTGGGTCAAAAATTGAAAAGTGCTTTTTGTCGCATTTCTGAGCAAAATTTGGTCCAATATACCATGTCCATGCATTTCCCCACTCATTTGAGTAATTTTTCATGAAAAACACAAGGTTTCATGATTGGTCAAAATTTTCACCAAAACGACATACGGGTCTACGCGTTTTTCTGATTTGGGACAAAAATTGAAAAGTGCGTTTTGTCACATTTCTGAGCAAAATTTGGTCCAATATACCATGTCCATGCATTTCCCCACTCATTTGAGTAATTTTTCATGAAAAAAAACAAGGTTTTATGATTGGTCAAAATTTTCACCAAAACGACATACCGCGGGTCTACGCGTTTTTCTGATTTGGGTCAAAAATTGAAAAGTGCTTTTTGTCGCATTTCTGCGCAAAATTTGGTCCAATATACCATGTCCATGCATTTCCCCACTCATTTGAGTAATTTTTCATGAAAAAAACCAAGGTTTTATGATTGGTCAAAATTTTCACCAAAACGACATACCGCGGGTCTACGCGTTTTTCTGATTTGGGTCAAAAATTGAAAAGTGCTTTTTGTCGCATTTCTGCGCAAAATTTGGTCCAATATACCATGTCCATGCATTTCCCCACTCATTTGAGTAATTTTTCCTGAAAAACACAAGGTTTCATGATTGGTCAAAATTTTCACCAAAACGACATACCGCGGGTCTACGCGTTTTTCTGATTTGGGTCAACAATTGAAAAGTGCTTTTTGTCGCATTTCTGAGCAAAATTTGGTCCAATATACCATGTCCATGCATTTCCCCACTCATTTGAGTAATTTTTCATGAAAAAAACCAAGGTTTTATGATTGGTCAAAATTTTCACCAAAACGACATACCGCGGGTCTACGCGTTTTTCTGATTTGGGTCAAAAATTGAAAAGTGCTTTTTGTCGCATTTCTGAGCAAAATTTGGTCCAATATACCATGTCCATGCATTTCCCCACTCATTTGAGTAATTTTTCATGAAAAAAACAAGGTTTCATGATTGGTCAAAATTTTCACCAAAACGACATACCGCGGGTCTACGCGTTTTTCTGATTTGGGTCAACAATTGAAAAGTGCTTTTTGTCGCATTTCTGAGCAAAATTTGGTCCAATATACCATGTCCATGCATTTCCCCACTCATTTGAGTAATTTTTCATGAAAAACACAAGGTTTCATGATTGGTCAAAATTTTCACCAAAACGACATACCGCGGGTCTACGCGTTTTTCTGATTTGGGTCAACAATTGAAAAGTGCTTTTTGTCGCATTTCTGAGCAAAATTTGGTCCAATATACCATGTCCATGCATTTCCCCACTCATTTGAGTAATTTTTCATGAAAAAAACCAAGGTTTTATGATTGGTCAAAATTTTCACCAAAACGACATACCGCGGGTCTACGCGTTTTTCTGATTTGGGTCAAAAATTGAAAAGTGCTTTTTGTCGCATTTCTGAGGAAAATTTGGTCCAATATACCATGTCCATGCATTTCCCCACTCATTTGAGTAATTTTTCATGAAAAAAACAAGGTTTCATGATTGGTCAAAATTTTCACCAAAACGACATACCGCGGGTCTACGCGTTTTTCTGATTTGGGTCAAAAATTGAAAAGTGCTTTTTGTCGCATTTCTGAGCAAAATTTGGTCCAATATACCATGTCCATGCATTTCCCCACTCATTTGAGTAATTTTTCATGAAAAACACAAGGTTTCATGATTGGTCAAAATTTTCACCAAAACGACATACCGCGGGTCTACGCGTTTTTCTGATTTGGGTCAACAATTGAAAAGTGCTTTTTGTCACATTTCTGAGCAAAATTTGGTCCAATATACCATGTCCATGCATTTCCCCGCTCATTTGAGTAATTTTTCATGAAAAAAACAAAGGTTTTATGATTGGTCAAAATTTTCACCAAAACGACATACCGCGGGTCTACGCGATTTTCTGATTTGGGTCAAAAATTGAAAAGTGCTTTTTGTCGCATTTCTGAGCAAAATTTGGTCCAATATACCATGTCCATGCATTTCCCCACTCATTTGAGTAATTTTTCATGAAAAAAACAAGGTTTCATGAATGGTCAAAATTTTCACCAAAACGACATACCGCGGGTCTACGCGTTTTTCTGATTTGGGACAAAAATTGAAAAGTGCGTTTTGTCGCATTTCTGAGCAAAATTTGGTCCAATATACCATGTCCATGCATTTCCCCACTCATTTGAGTGATTTTTCATGAAAAAAACAAGGTTTCATGATTGGTCAAAATTTTCACCAAAACGACATACCGCGGGTCTACGCGTTTTTCTGATTTGGGTCAAAAATTGAAAAGTGCTTTTTGTCGCATTTCTGAGCAAAATTTGGTCCAATATACCATGTCCATGCATTTCCCCGCTCATTTGAGTAATTTTTCATGAAAAAAACCAAGGTTTTATGATTGGTCAAAATTTTCACCAAAACGACATACCGCGGGTCTACGCGATTTTCTGATTTGGGTCAAAAATTGAAAAGTGCTTTTTGTCGCATTTCTGAGCAAAATTTGGTCCAATATACCATGTCCATGCATTTCCCCACTCATTTGAGTGATTTTTCATGAAAAAAACAAGGTTTCATGATTGGTCAAAATTTTCACCAAAACGACATACAGCGGGTCTACGCGTTTTTCTGATTTGGGTCAAAAATTGAAAAGTGCTTTTTGTCGCATTTCTGAGCAAAATTTGGTCCAATATACCATGTCCATGCATTTCCTCACTCATTTGAGTAATTTTTCATGAAAAAAACCAAGGTTTTATGATTGGTCAAAATTTTCACCAAAACGACATACCGCGGGTCTACGCGTTTTTCTGATTTGGGTCAAAAATTGAAAAGTGCTTTTTGTCGCATTTCTGCGCAAACTTTGGTCCAATATACCATGTCCATGCATTTCCCCACTCATTTGAGTAATTTTTCATGAAAAAAACAAGGTTTTATGATTGGTCAAAATTTTCACCAAAACGACATACCGCGGGTCTACGCGTTTTTCTGATTCGGGTCAAAAATTGAAAAGTGCTTTTTGTCGCATTTCTGAGCAAAATTTGGTCCAATATACCATGTCCATGCATTTCCCCACTCATTTGAGTAATTTTTCATGAAAAAAACAAGGTTTCATGAATGGTCAAAATTTTCACCAAAACGACATACCGCGGGTCTACGCGTTTTTCTGATTTGGGACAAAAATTGAAAAGTGCGTTTTGTCGCATTTCTGCGCAAAATTTGGTCCAATATACCATGTCCATGCATTTCCCCACTCATTTGAGTAATTTTTCATGAAAAAAACAAGGTTTTATGATTGGTCAAAATTTTCACCAAAACGACATACCGCGGGTCTACGCGTTTTTCTGATTTGGGTCAAAAATTGAAAAGTGCTTTTTGTCGCATTTCTGAGCAAAATTTGGTCCAATATACCATGTCCATGCATTTCCTCACTCATTTGAGTAATTTTTCATGAAAAAAACCAAGGTTTTATGATTGGTCAAAATTTTCACCAAAACGACATACCGCGGGTCTACGCGTTTTTCTGATTTGGGTCAAAAATTGAAAAGTGCTTTTTGTCGCATTTCTGCGCAAAATTTGGTCCAATATACCATGTCCATGCATTTCCCCACTCATTTGAGTAATTTTTCATGAAAAAAACAAGGTTTTATGATTGGTCAAAATTTTCACCAAAACGACATTCCGCGGGTCTACGCGTTTTTCTGATTTGGGTCAAAAATTGAAAAGTGCTTTTTGTCGCATTTCTGAGCAAAATTTGGTCCAATATACCATGTCCATGCATTTCCCCACTCATTTGAGTAATTTTTCATGAAAAAAACAAGGTTTCATGAATGGTCAAAATTTTCACCAAAACGACATACCGCGGGTCTACGCGTTTTTCTGATTTGGGACAAAAATTGAAAAGTGCGTTTTGTCACATTTCTGAGCAAAATTTGGTCCAATATACCATGTCCATGCATTTCCCCACTCATTTGAGTGATTTTTCATGAAAAAAACAAGGTTTCATGATTGGTCAAAATTTTCACCAAAACGACATACCGCGGGTCTACGCGTTTTTCTGATTTGGGTCAAAAATTGAAAAGTGCTTTTTGTCGCATTTCTGAGCAAAATTTGGTCCAATATACCATGTCCATGCATTTCCCCACTCATTTGAGTAATTTTTCATGAAAAAAACCAAGGTTTTATGATTGGTCAAAATTTTCACCAAAACGACATATCGCGGGTCTACGCGTTTTTCTGATTTGGGTCAAAAATTTAAAAGTGCTTTTTGACGCTTTTTTGAGCAAAATTTGGTCCAATATACCATGTCCATGCATTTCCCCACTCATTTGAGTAATTTTTCATGAAAAAAACAAGGTTTTATGATTGGTCAAAATTTTCACCAAAACGATATACCGCAGGTCTACGCGTTTTTCTGATATGGGTCAACAATTGAAAAGTGCTTTTTGTCACATTTCTGAGCAAAATTTGGTCCAATATACCATGTCCATGCATTTCCCCACTCATTTGAGTAATTTTTCATGAAAAAAACAAGGTTTCATGATTGGTCAAAATTTTCACCAAAACGACATACCGCGGGTCTACGCGTTTTTCTGATTTGGGTCAAAAATTGAAAAGTGCTTTTTGTCGCATTTCTGAGCAAAATTTGGTGCAATATACCATGTCCATGCATTTCCCCACTCATTTGAGTAATTTTTCATGAATAAAACAAGGTTTCATGATTGGTCAAAATTTTCACCAAAACGACATACCGCGGGTCTACGCGTTTTTCTGATTTGGGTCAAAAATTGAAAAGTGCTTTTTGTCGCATTTCTGAGCAAAATTTGGTCCAATATACCATGTTCATGCATTTCCCCACTCATTTGAGTAATTTTTCATGAAAAAAAACAAGGTTTCATGATTGGTCAAAATTTTCACCAAAACGACATACCGCGGGTCTACGCGTTTTTCTGATTTGGGTCAAAATTGAAAAGTGCTTTTTGTCGCATTTCTGAGCAAAATTTGGTCCAATATACCATGTCCATGCATTTCCCCACTTATTTGAGTAATTTTTCATGAAAAAAACAAGGTGTCATGATTGGTCAAAATTTTCACCAAAACGACATACCGCGGGTCTACGCGTTTTTCTGATTTGGGTCAAAAATTGAAAAGTGCTTTTTGTCGCATTTCTGAGCAAAATTTGGTCCATTATACCATGTCCATGCATTTCCCCACTCATTTGTGTAATTTTTCATGAAAAAAACAAGGTTTCATGATTGGTCAAAATTTTCACCAAAACGACATACCGCGGGTCTACGCGTTTTTCTGATTTGGGTCAAAAATTGAAAAGTGCTTTTTGTCGCATTTCTGAGCAAAATTTGGTCCAATATACCATGTCCATGCATTTCCCCACTCATTTGAGTAATTTTTCATGAAAAAAACAAGGTTTCATGATTGGTCAAAATTTTCACCAAAACGACATATCGCGGGTCTACGCGTTTTTCTGATTTGGGTCAAAAATTGAAAAGTGCTTTTTGTCACATTTCTGAGCAAAATTTGGTCCAATATACCATGTCCATGCATTTCCCCACTCATTTGAGTAATTTTTCATGAAAAAAACAAGGTTTCATGATTGGTCAAAATTTTCACCAAAACGACATACCGCGGGTCTACGCGTTTTTCTGATTTGGGTCAAAAATTGAAAAGTGCTTTTTGTCGCATTTCTGAGCAAAATTTGGTGCAATATACCATGTCCATGCATTTCCCCACTCATTTGAGTAATTTTTCATGAAAAAAACAAGGTTTCATGATTGGTCAAAATTTTCACCAAAACGACATACCGCGGGTCTACGCGTTTTTCTGATTTGGGTCAAAAATTGAAAAGTGCTTTTTGTCGCATTTCTGAGCAAAATTTGGTCCAATATACCATGTCCATGCATTTCCCCACTCATTTGAGTAATTTTTCATGAAAAAAACAAGGTTTCATGATTGGTCAAAATTTTCACCAAAACGACATACCGCGGGTCTACGTGTTTTTCTGATTTGGGTCAAAATTGAAAAGTGCTTTTTGTCGCATTTCTGAGCAAAATTTGGTCCAATATACCATGTCCATGCATTTCCCCACTTATTTGAGTAATTTTTCATGAAAAAAACAAGGTGTCATGATTGGTCAAAATTTTCACCAAAACGACATACCGCGGGTCTACGCGTTTTTCTGATTTGGGTCAAAAATTGAAAAGTGCTTTTTGTCGCATTTCTGAGCAAAATTTGGTCCAATATACCATGTCCATGCATTTCCCCACTCATTTGTGTAATTTTTCATGAAAAAAACAAGGTTTCATGATTGGTCAAAATTTTCACCAAAACGACATATCGCGGGTCTACGCGTTTTTCTGATTTGGGTCAAAAATTGAAAAGTGCTTATTGTCACATTTCTGAGCAAAATTTGGTCCAATATACCATGTCCATGCATTTCCCCACTCATTTGAGTAATTTTTCATGAAAAAAACAAGGTTTCATGATTGGTCAAAATTTTCACCAAAACGACATACCGCGGGTCTACGCGTTTTTCTGATTTGGGTCAAAAATTTAAAAGTGGTTTTTGTCACATTTCTGAGCAAAATTTGGTCCAATATACCATGTCCATGCATTTCCCCACTCATTTGAGTAATTTTTCATGAAAAAAGCAAGGTTTAATGATTGGTCAAAATTTTCACCAAAACGACATACCGCGGGTCTACGCGTTTTTCTGATTTGGGTCAAAAATTTAAAAGTGCTTTTTGTCACATTTCTGAGCAAAATTTGGTCCAATATACCATGTCCATGCATTTCCCCACTCATTTGAGTAATTTTTCATGAAAAAAACAAGGTTTCATGATTGGTCAAAATTTTCACCAAAACGACATACCGCGGGTCTACGCGTTTTTCTGATTTGGGTCAAAAATTGAAAAGTGCTTTTTGTCACATTTCTGAGCAAAATTTGGTCCAATATACAATGTCCATGCATTTCCCCACTCATTTGAGTAATTTTTCATGAAAAAAACAAGGTTTCATGATTGGTCAAAATTTTCACCAAAACGACATACCGCGGGTCTACGCGTTTTTCTGATTTGGGTCAAAAATTTAAAAGTGCTTATTGTCACATTTCTGAGCAAAATTTGGTCCAATATACCATGTCCATGCATTTCCCCACTCATTTGAGTAATTTTTCATGAAAAAAACAAGGTTTCATGATTGGTCAAAATTTTCACCAAAACGACATACCGCGCGGGTCTACGCGTTTTTCTGATTTGGGTCAAAAATTGAAAAGTGCGTTTTGTCGCATTTCTGAGCAAAATTTGGTCCAATATACCATGTCCATGCATTTCCCCACTCATTTGAGTAATTTTTCATGAAAAAAACAAGGTTTCATGATTGGTCAAAATTTTCACCAAAACGACATACCGCGGGTCTACGCATTTTTCTGATTTGGGTCAAAAATTGAAAAGTGCTTTTTGACGCTTTTTTGAGCAAAATTTGGTCCAATATACCATGTCCATGCATTTCCCCACTCATTTGAGTAATTTTTCATGAAAAAAACCAAGGTTTTTTTGATTGGTCAAAATTTTCACCAAAACGACATGCCGCGGGTCTACGCGTTTTTCTGATTTGGGTCAAAAATTTAAAAGTGCTTTTTGTCGCATTTCTGAGCAAAATTTGGTCCAATATACCATGTCCATGCATTTCCCCACTCATTTGAGTAATTTTTCATGAAAAAAACAAGGTTTCATGATTGGTCAAAATTTTCACCAAAACGACATACCGCGGGTCTACGCGTTTTTCTGATTTGGGTCAAACATTGAAAAGTGCTTTTTGTCGCATTTCTGAGCAAAATTTGGTCCAATATACCATGTCCATGCATTTCCCCACTTATTTGAGTAATTTTTCATGAAAAAGCAAGGTTTTATGATTGGTCAAAATTTTCACCAAAACGACATACCGCGGGTCTACGCGTTTTTCTGATTTGGGTCAAAAATTTAAAAGTGCTTTTTGTCGCATTTCTGAGCAAAATTTGGTCCGATATACCATGTCCATGCATTTCCCCACTAATTTGAGTAATTTTTCATGAAAAAAACAAGGTTTCATGATTGAGCAAAATTTTCTCCAAAACGACATACCGCGGGTCTACGCGTTTTTCTGATTTGGGTCAAAAATTTAAAAGTGCTTTTTGTCGCATTTTTGAGCTAAATTTGTTCCAATATACCATGTCCATGCATTTCCCCACTCATTTGAGTAATTTTTCATGAAAAAAACAAGGTTTCATGATTGAGCAAAATTTTCACCAAAACGACATACCGCAGGTCTACGCGTTTTTCTGATTTGGGTCAAAAATTGAAAAGTGCTTTTTGTCGCATTTCTGAGCAAAATTTGGTCCAATATACCATGTCCATGCATTTCCCCACTCATGTGAGTAATTTTTCATGAGAAAAACAAGGTTTCATGATTGGTCAAAATTTTCACCAAAACGACATACCGCTGGTCTACGCGTTTTTCTGATTTGGGTCAAAAATTGAAAAGTGCTTTTTGTCGCATTTTTGAGCAAAATTTGGTCCAATATACCATGTCCATGCATTTCCCCACTCATTTGAGTAATTTTTCATGAAAAAACAAGGTTTTATGATTGGTCAAAATTTTCACCAAAACGACATACCGCGGGTCTACGCGTTTTTCTGATTTGGGTCAAACATTGAAAAGTGCTTTTTGTCGCATTTCTGAGCAAAATTTGGTCCAATATACCATGTCCATGCATTTCCCCACTTATTTGAGTAATTTTTCATGAAACAAAACAAGGTTTCGTGATTGGTCAAAATTTTCACCAAAACGACATACCGCGGGGTCTACGCGTTTTTCTGATTTGGGTCAAAAATTGAAAAGTGCTTTTTGTCGCATTTCTGAGCAAAATTTGGTCCAATATACAATGTCCATGCATTTCCCCACTCATTTGAGTAATTTTTCATGAAAAAAACAAGGTTTCATGATTGGTCAAAATTTTCACCAAAACGACATATCGCGGGTCTACGCGTTTTACTGATTTGGGTCAAAAATTGAAAAGTGCTTTTTGTCGCATTTCTGAGCAAAATTTGGTCCAATATACCATGTCCATGCATTTCCCCACTCATTTGAGTAATTTTTCATGAAAAAAACAAGGTTTCATGATTGGTCAAAATTTTCACCAAAACGACATACCGCGGGTCTACGCGTTTTTCTGATTTGGGTCAAAAATTTAAAAGTGCTTTTTGTCACATTTCTGAGCAAAATTTGGTCCAATATACCATGTCCATGCATTTCCCCACTCATTTGAGTAATTTTTCATGAAAAAAGCAAGGTTTAATGATTGGTCAAAATTTTCACCAAAACGACATACCGCGGGTCTACGCGTTTTTCTGATTTGGGTCAAAAATTTAAAAGTGCTTTTTGTCACATTTCTGAGCAAAATTTGGTCCAATATACCATGTCCATGCATTTCCCCACTCATTTGAGTAATTTTTCATGAAAAAAACAAGGTTTCATGATTGGTCAAAATTTTCACCAAAACGACATACCGCGGGTCTACGCGTTTTTCTGATTTGGGTCAAAAATTGAAAAGTGCTTTTTGTAACATTTCTGAGCAAAATTTGGTCCAATATACAATGTCCATGCATTTCCCCACTCATTTGAGTAATTTTTCATGAAAAAAACAAGGTTTCATGATTGGTCAAAATTTTCACCAAAATGACATACCGCGCGGGTCTACGCGTTTTTCTGATTTGGGTCAAAAATTGAAAAGTGCGTTTTTTCTCGCATTTCTGAGCAAAATTTGGTCCAATATACCATGTCCATGCATTTCCCCACTCATTTGAGTAATTTTTCATGAAAAAAACAAGGTTTCATGATTGGTCAAAATTTTCACCAAAACGACATACCGCGGGGTCTACGCATTTTTCTGATTTGGGTCAAAAATTGAAAAGTGCTTTTTGACGCTTTTTTGAGCAAAATTTGGTCCAATATACCATGTCCATGCATTTCCCCACTCATTTGAGTAATTTTTCATGAAAAAAAACAAGGTTTTTTTGATTGGTCAAAATTTTCACCAAAACGACATGCCGCGGGTCTACGCGTTTTTCTGATTTGGGTCAAAAATTGAAAAGTGCTTTTTGTCGCATTTCTGAGCAAAATTTGGTCCAATATACCATGTCCATGCATTTCCCCACTCATTTGAGTAATTTTTCATGAAAAAAACAAGGTTTCATGATTGGTCAAAATTTTCACCAAAACGACATACCGCGGGTCTACGCGTTTTTCTGATTTGGGTCAAAAATTTAAAAGTGCTTTTTGTCGCATTTTTGAGCAAAATTTGGTCCAATATACCATGTCCATGCATTTCCCCACTCATTTGAGTAATTTTTCATGAAAAAAACAAGGTTTCATGATTGAGCAAAATTTTTACCAAAACGACATACCGCAGGTCTACGCGTTTTTCTGATTTGGGTCAAAAATTGAAAAGTGCTTTTTGTCGCATTTCTGAGCAAAATTTGGTCCAATATACCATGTCCATGCATTTCCCCACTCATGTGAGTAATTTTTCATGAGAAAAACAAGGTTTCATGATTGGTCAAAATTTTCACCAAAACGACATACCGCTGGTCTACGCGTTTTTCTGATTTGGGTCAAAAATTGAAAAGTGCTTTTTGTCGCATTTTTGAGCAAAATTTGGTCCAATATACCATGTCCATGCATTTCCCCACTCATTTGAGTAATTTTTCATGAAAAAACAAGGTTTTATGATTGGTCAAAATTTTCACCAAAACGACATACCGCGGGTCTACGCGTTTTTCTGATTTGGGTCAAACATTGAAAAGTGCTTTTTGTCGCATTTCTGAGCAAAATTTGGTCCAATATACCATGTCCATGCATTTCCCCACTTATTTGAGTAATTTTTCATGAAACAAAACAAGGTTTCGTGATTGGTCAAAATTTTCACCAAAACGACATACCGCGGGGTCTACGCGTTTTTCTGATTTGGGTCAAAAATTGAAAAGTGCTTTTTGTCGCATTTCTGAGCAAAATTTGGTCCAATATACAATGTCCATGCATTTCCCCACTCATTTGAGTAATTTTTCATGAAAAAAACAAGGTGTCATGATTGGTCAAAATTTTCACCAAAACGACATATCGCGGGTCTACGCGTTTTACTGATTTGGGTCAAAAATTGAAAATTGCTTTTTGTCGCATTTCTGAGCAAAATTTGGTCCAATATACCATGTCCATGCATTTCCCCACTCATTTGAGTAATTTTTCATGAAAAAAACCAAGGTTTTATGATTGGTCAAAATTTTCACCAAAACGACATACCGCGGGTCTACGCGTTTTTCTGATTTGGGTCAAAAATTGAAAAGTCCTTTTTGTCGCTTTTTTGAGCAAAATTTGGTCCAATATACCATGTCCATGCATTTCCCCACTCATTTGAGTAATTTTTCATGAAAAAAACAAGGTTTCATGATTGGTCAAAATTTTCACCAAAACGACATACCGCGGGTCTACGCGTTTTTCTGATTTGGGTCAAAAATTTAAAAGTGCTTTTTGTCACATTTCTGAGCAAAATTTGGTCCAATATACCATGTCCATGCATTTCCCCACTCATTTGAGTAATTTTTCATGAAAAAAACAAGGTTTCATGATTGGTCAAAATTTTCACCAAAACGACATACCGCGGGTCTACGCGTTTTTCTGATTTGGGTCAAAAATTTAAAAGTGCTTTTTGTCACATTTCTGAGCAAAATTTGGTCCAATATACCATGTCCATGCATTTCCCCACTCATTTGAGTAATTTTTCATGAAAAAAACAAGGTTTCATGATTGGTCAAAATTTTCACCAAAACGACATACCGCGGGTCTACGCGTTTTTCTGATTTGGGTCAAAAATTTAAAAGTGCTTTTTGTCACATTTCTGAGCAAAATTTGGTCCAATATACCATGTCCATGCATTTCCCCACTCATTTGAGTAATTTTTCATGAAAAAAACAAGGTTTCATGATTGGTCAAAATTTTCACCAAAACGACATATCGCGGGTCTACGCGTTTTTCTGATTTGGGTCAAAAATTGAAAAGTCCTTTTTGTCGCTTTTTTGAGCAAAATTTGGTCCAATATACCATGTCCATGCATTTCCCCACTCATTTGAGTAATTTTTCATGAAAAAAACAAGGTTTCATGATTGGTCAAAATTTTCACCAAAACGACATACCGCGGGTCTACGCGTTTTTCTGATTTGGGTCAAAAATTTAAAAGTGCTTTTTGTCACATTTCTGAGCAAAATTTGGTCCAATATACCATGTCCATGCATTTCCCCACTCATTTGAGTAATTTTTCATGAAAAAAACAAGGTTTCATGATTGGTCAAAATTTTCACCAAAACGACATACCGCGGGTCTACGCGTTTTTCTGATTTGGGTCAAAAATTTAAAAGTGCTTTTTGTCACATTTCTGAGCAAAATTTGGTCCAATATACCATGTCCATGCATTTCCCCACTCATTTGAGTAATTTTTCATGAAAAAAACAAGGTTTCATGATTGGTCAAAATTTTCACCAAAACGACATACCGCGGGTCTACGCGTTTTTCTGATTTGGGTCAAAAATTTAAAAGTGCTTTTTGTCACATTTCTGAGCAAAATTTGGTCCAATATACCATGTCCATGCATTTCCCCACTCATTTGAGTAATTTTTCATGAAAAAAACAAGGTTTCATGATTGGTCAAAATTTTCACCAAAACGACATACCGCGGGTCTACGCGTTTTTCTGATTTGGGTCAAAAATTGAAAAGTCCTTTTTGTCGCATTTCTGAGCAAAATTTGGTCCAATATACCATGTCCATGCATTTCCCCACTCATTTGAGTAATTTTTCATGAAAAAAACAAGGTTTCATGATTGGTCAAAATTTTCACCAAAACGACATACCGCGGGTCTACGCGTTTTTCTGATTTGGGTCAAAAATTGAAAATAGCTTTTTGTCGCATTTCTGAGCAAAATTTGGTCCAATATACCATGTCCATGCATTTCCCCACTCATTTGAGTAATTTTTCATGAAAAAACAAGGTTTCATGATTGGTAAAATTTTCACCAAAACGACATACCGCGGGTCTACGCGTTTTTCTGATTTGGGTCAAAAATTGAAAAGTGCTTTTTGTCGCATTTCTGAGCAAAATTTGGTCCAATATACCATGTCCATGCATTTCCCCACTCATTTGAGTAATTTTTCATGAAAAAAAAACAAGGTTTCATGATTGGTCAAAATTTTCACCAAAACGACATACCGCGCGGGTCTACGCGTTTTTCTGATTTGGGTCAAAAATTGAAAAGTGCTTTTTGTCGCATTTCTGAGCAAAATTTGGTCCAATATACCATGTCCATGCATTTCCCCACTCATTTGAGTAATTTTTCACGAAAAAAACCAAGGTTTCATGATTGGTCAAAATTTTCACCAAAACGACATACCGCGGGTCTACGCGTTTTTCTGATTTGGGTCAAAAATTGAAAATTGCTTTTTGTCGCATTTCTGAGCAAAATTTGGTCCAATATACCATGTCCATGCATTTCCCGACTTATTTGAGTAATTTTTCATGAAAAAAAACAAGGTTTCGTGATTGGTCAAAATTTTAACCAAAACGACATACCGCGGGTCTACGCGTTTTTCTGATTTGGGTCAAAAATTGAAAAGTGTTTTTTGTCGCATTTCTGAGCAAAATTTGGTCCAATATACCATGTCCATGCATTTCCCCGCTCATTTGAGTAATTTTTCATGAAAAAAAACAAGGTTTTATGATTGGTCAAAATTTTCAACAAAACGACATACCGCGGGTCTACGCGTTTTTCTGATTTGGGTCAAAAATTGAAAAGTGCTTTTTGTCGCATTCCTGAGCAAAATTTGGTCCAATATACCATGTCCATGCATTTCCCCACTCATTTGAGTAATTTTTCATGAAAAAAACAAGGTTTCATGATTGGTCAAAATTTTCACCAAAACGACATACCGCGGGTCTACGCGTTTTTCTGATTTGGGTCAAAAATTGAAAAGTGCTTTTTGTCGCATTTCTGAGCAAAATTTGGTCCAATATACCATGTCCATGCATTTCCCCACTCATTTGAGTAATTTTTCATGAAAAAAACAAGGTTTCATGATTGGTCAAAATTTTCACCAAAACGACATACCGCGGGTCTACGCGTTTTTCTGATTTGGGTCAAAAATTGAAAAGTGCTTTTTGTCGCATTTCTGAGCAAAATTTGGTCCAATATACCATGTCCATGCATTTCCCCACTCATTTGAGTAATTTTTCATGAAAAAAACAAGGTTTCATGATTGGTCAAAATTTTCACCAAAACGACATACCGCGGGTCTACGCGTTTTTCTGATTTGGGTCAAAAATTGAAAAGTGCTTTTTGTCGCATTTCTGAGCAAAATTTGGTCCAATATACCATGTCCATGCATTTCCCCACTCATTTGAGTAATTTTTCATGAAAAAAACAAGGTTTCATGATTGGTCAAAATTTTCACCAAAACGACATACTGCGGGTCTACGCGTTTTTCTGATTTGGGTCAAAAATTGAAAAGTGCTTTTTGTCGCATTTCTGAGCAAAATTTGGTCCAATATACCATGTCCATGCATTTCCCCACTCATTTGAGTAATTTTTCATGAAAAAACAAGGTTTTATGATTGGTCAAAATTTTCACCAAAACGACATACCGCGGGTCTACGCGTTTTTCTGATTTGGGTCAAACATTGAAAAGTGCTTTTTGTCGCATTTCTGAGCAAAATTTGGTCCAATATACCATGTCCATGCATTTCCCCACTTATTTGAGTAATTTTTCATGAAACAAAACAAGGTTTCGTGATTGGTCAAAATTTTCACCAAAACGACATACCGCGGGGTCTACGCGTTTTTCTGATTTGGGTCAAAAATTGAAAAGTGCTTTTTGTCGCATTTCTGAGCAAAATTTGGTCCAATATACAATGTCCATGCATTTCCCCACTCATTTGAGTAATTTTTCATGAAAAAAACAAGGTTTCATGATTGGTCAAAATTTTCACCAAAACGACATATCGCGGGTCTACGCGTTTTACTGATTTGGGTCAAAAATTGAAAAGTGCTTTTTGTCGCATTTCTGAGCAAAATTTGGTCCAATATACCATGTCCATGCATTTCCCCACTCATTTGAGTAATTTTTCATGAAAAAAACAAGGTTTCATGATTGGTCAAAATTTTCACCAAAACGACATACCGCGGGTCTACGCGTTTTTCTGATTTGGGTCAAAAATTTAAAAGTGCTTTTTGTCACATTTCTGAGCAAAATTTGGTCCAATATACCATGTCCATGCATTTCCCCACTCATTTGAGTAATTTTTCATGAAAAAAGCAAGGTTTAATGATTGGTCAAAATTTTCACCAAAACGACATACCGCGGGTCTACGCGTTTTTCTGATTTGGGTCAAAAATTTAAAAGTGCTTTTTGTCACATTTCTGAGCAAAATTTGGTCCAATATACCATGTCCATGCATTTCCCCACTCATTTGAGTAATTTTTCATGAAAAAAACAAGGTTTCATGATTGGTCAAAATTTTCACCAAAACGACATACCGCGGGTCTACGCGTTTTTCTGATTTGGGTCAAAAATTGAAAAGTGCTTTTTGTAACATTTCTGAGCAAAATTTGGTCCAATATACAATGTCCATGCATTTCCCCACTCATTTGAGTAATTTTTCATGAAAAAAACAAGGTTTCATGATTGGTCAAAATTTTCACCAAAATGACATACCGCGCGGGTCTACGCGTTTTTCTGATTTGGGTCAAAAATTGAAAAGTGCGTTTTGTCGCATTTCTGAGCAAAATTTGGTCCAATATACCATGTCCATGCATTTCCCCACTCATTTGAGTAATTTTTCATGAAAAAAACAAGGTTTCATGATTGGTCAAAATTTTCACCAAAACGACATACCGCGGGGTCTACGCATTTTTCTGATTTGGGTCAAAAATTGAAAAGTGCTTTTTGACGCTTTTTTGAGCAAAATTTGGTCCAATATACCATGTCCATGCATTTCCCCACTCATTTGAGTAATTTTTCATGAAAAAAAACAAGGTTTTTTTGATTGGTCAAAATTTTCACCAAAACGACATGCCGCGGGTCTACGCGTTTTTCTGATTTGGGTCAAAAATTGAAAAGTGCTTTTTGTCGCATTTCTGAGCAAAATTTGGTCCAATATACCATGTCCATGCATTTCCCCACTCATTTGAGTAATTTTTCATGAAAAAAACAAGGTTTCATGATTGGTCAAAATTTTCACCAAAACGACATACCGCGGGTCTACGCGTTTTTCTGATTTGGGTCAAAAATTTAAAAGTGCTTTTTGTCGCATTTTTGAGCAAAATTTGGTCCAATATACCATGTCCATGCATTTCCCCACTCATTTGAGTAATTTTTCATGAAAAAAACAAGGTTTCATGATTGAGCAAAATTTTCACCAAAACGACATACCGCAGGTCTACGCGTTTTTCTGATTTGGGTCAAAAATTGAAAAGTGCTTTTTGTCGCATTTCTGAGCAAAATTTGGTCCAATATACCATGTCCATGCATTTCCCCACTCATGTGAGTAATTTTTCATGAGAAAAACAAGGTTTCATGATTGGTCAAAATTTTCACCAAAACGACATACCGCTGGTCTACGCGTTTTTCTGATTTGGGTCAAAAATTGAAAAGTGCTTTTTGTCGCATTTTTGAGCAAAATTTGGTCCAATATACCATGTCCATGCATTTCCCCACTCATTTGAGTAATTTTTCATGAAAAAACAAGGTTTTATGATTGGTCAAAATTTTCACCAAAACGACATACCGCGGGTCTACGCGTTTTTCTGATTTGGGTCAAACATTGAAAAGTGCTTTTTGTCGCATTTCTGAGCAAAATTTGGTCCAATATACCATGTCCATGCATTTCCCCACTTATTTGAGTAATTTTTCATGAAACAAAACAAGGTTTCGTGATTGGTCAAAATTTTCACCAAAACGACATACCGCGGGGTCTACGCGTTTTTCTGATTTGGGTCAAAAATTGAAAAGTGCTTTTTGTCGCATTTCTGAGCAAAATTTGGTCCAATATACAATGTCCATGCATTTCCCCACTCATTTGAGTAATTTTTCATGAAAAAAACAAGGTGTCATGATTGGTCAAAATTTTCACCAAAACGACATATCGCGGGTCTACGCGTTTTACTGATTTGGGTCAAAAATTGAAAATTGCTTTTTGTCGCATTTCTGAGCAAAATTTGGTCCAATATACCATGTCCATGCATTTCCCCACTCATTTGAGTAATTTTTCATGAAAAAAACCAAGGTTTTATGATTGGTCAAAATTTTCACCAAAACGACATACCGCGGGTCTACGCGTTTTTCTGATTTGGGTCAAAAATTGAAAAGTCCTTTTTGTCGCTTTTTTGAGCAAAATTTGGTCCAATATACCATGTCCATGCATTTCCCCACTCATTTGAGTAATTTTTCATGAAAAAAACAAGGTTTCATGATTGGTCAAAATTTTCACCAAAACGACATACCGCGGGTCTACGCGTTTTTCTGATTTGGGTCAAAAATTTAAAAGTGCTTTTTGTCACATTTCTGAGCAAAATTTGGTCCAATATACCATGTCCATGCATTTCCCCACTCATTTGAGTAATTTTTCATGAAAAAAACAAGGTTTCATGATTGGTCAAAATTTTCACCAAAACGACATACCGCGGGTCTACGCGTTTTTCTGATTTGGGTCAAAAATTTAAAAGTGCTTTTTGTCACATTTCTGAGCAAAATTTGGTCCAATATACCATGTCCATGCATTTCCCCACTCATTTGAGTAATTTTTCATGAAAAAAACAAGGTTTCATGATTGGTCAAAATTTTCACCAAAACGACATACCGCGGGTCTACGCGTTTTTCTGATTTGGGTCAAAAATTTAAAAGTGCTTTTTGTCACATTTCTGAGCAAAATTTGGTCCAATATACCATGTCCATGCATTTCCCCACTCATTTGAGTAATTTTTCATGAAAAAAACAAGGTTTCATGATTGGTCAAAATTTTCACCAAAACGACATATCGCGGGTCTACGCGTTTTTCTGATTTGGGTCAAAAATTGAAAAGTCCTTTTTGTCGCTTTTTTGAGCAAAATTTGGTCCAATATACCATGTCCATGCATTTCCCCACTCATTTGAGTAATTTTTCATGAAAAAAACAAGGTTTCATGATTGGTCAAAATTTTCACCAAAACGACATACCGCGGGTCTACGCGTTTTTCTGATTTGGGTCAAAAATTTAAAAGTGCTTTTTGTCACATTTCTGAGCAAAATTTGGTCCAATATACCATGTCCATGCATTTCCCCACTCATTTGAGTAATTTTTCATGAAAAAAACAAGGTTTCATGATTGGTCAAAATTTTCACCAAAACGACATACCGCGGGTCTACGCGTTTTTCTGATTTGGGTCAAAAATTTAAAAGTGCTTTTTGTCACATTTCTGAGCAAAATTTGGTCCAATATACCATGTCCATGCATTTCCCCACTCATTTGAGTAATTTTTCATGAAAAAAACAAGGTTTCATGATTGGTCAAAATTTTCACCAAAACGACATACCGCGGGTCTACGCGTTTTTCTGATTTGGGTCAAAAATTGAAAAGTCCTTTTTGTCGCATTTCTGAGCAAAATTTGGTCCAATATACCATGTCCATGCATTTCCCCACTCATTTGAGTAATTTTTCATGAAAAAAACAAGGTTTCATGATTGGTCAAAATTTTCACCAAAACGACATACCGCGGGTCTACGCGTTTTTCTGATTTGGGTCAAAAATTGAAAATAGCTTTTTGTCGCATTTCTGAGCAAAATTTGGTCCAATATACCATGTCCATGCATTTCCCCACTCATTTGAGTAATTTTTCATGAAAAAACAAGGTTTCATGATTGGTAAAATTTTCACCAAAACGACATACCGCGGGTCTACGCGTTTTTCTGATTTGGGTCAAAAATTGAAAAGTGCTTTTTGTCGCATTTCTGAGCAAAATTTGGTCCAATATACCATGTCCATGCATTTCCCCACTCATTTGAGTAATTTTTCATGAAAAAAAAACAAGGTTTCATGATTGGTCAAAATTTTCACCAAAACGACATACCGCGCGGGTCTACGCGTTTTTCTGATTTGGGTCAAAAATTGAAAAGTGCTTTTTGTCGCATTTCTGAGCAAAATTTGGTCCAATATACCATGTCCATGCATTTCCCCACTCATTTGAGTAATTTTTCACGAAAAAAACCAAGGTTTCATGATTGGTCAAAATTTTCACCAAAACGACATACCGCGGGTCTACGCGTTTTTCTGATTTGGGTCAAAAATTGAAAATTGCTTTTTGTCGCATTTCTGAGCAAAATTTGGTCCAATATACCATGTCCATGCATTTCCCGACTTATTTGAGTAATTTTTCATGAAAAAAAACAAGGTTTCGTAATTGGTCAAAATTTTAACCAAAACGACATACCGCGGGTCTACGCGTTTTTCTGATTTGGGTCAAAAATTGAAAAGTGTTTTTTGTCGCATTTCTGAGCAAAATTTGGTCCAATATACCATGTCCATGCATTTCCCCGCTCATTTGAGTAATTTTTCATGAAAAAAAACAAGGTTTTATGATTGGTCAAAATTTTCAACAAAACGACATACCGCGGGTCTACGCGTTTTTCTGATTTGGGTCAAAAATTGAAAAGTGCTTTTTGTCGCATTCCTGAGCAAAATTTGGTCCAATATACCATGTCCATGCATTTCCCCACTCATTTGAGTAATTTTTCATGAAAAAAACAAGGTTTCATGATTGGTCAAAATTTTCACCAAAACGACATACCGCGGGTCTACGCGTTTTTCTGATTTGGGTCAAAAATTGAAAAGTGCTTTTTGTCGCATTTCTGAGCAAAATTTGGTCCAATATACCATGTCCATGCATTTCCCCACTCATTTGAGTAATTTTTCATGAAAAAAACAAGGTTTCATGATTGGTCAAAATTTTCACCAAAACGACATACCGCGGGTCTACGCGTTTTTCTGATTTGGGTCAAAAATTGAAAAGTGCTTTTTGTCGCATTTCTGAGCAAAATTTGGTCCAATATACCATGTCCATGCATTTCCCCACTCATTTGAGTAATTTTTCATGAAAAAAACAAGGTTTCATGATTGGTCAAAATTTTCACCAAAACGACATACCGCGGGTCTACGCGTTTTTCTGATTTGGGTCAAAAATTGAAAAGTGCTTTTTGTCGCATTTCTGAGCAAAATTTGGTCCAATATACCATGTCCATGCATTTCCCCACTCATTTGAGTAATTTTTCATGAAAAAAACAAGGTTTCATGATTGGTCAAAATTTTCACCAAAACGACATACTGCGGGTCTACGCGTTTTTCTGATTTGGGTCAAAAATTGAAAAGTGCTTTTTGTCGCATTTCTGAGCAAAATTTGGTCCAATATACCATGTCCATGCATTTCCCCACTCATTTGAGTAATTTTTCATGAAAAACACAAGGTTTCATGATTGGTCAAAATTTTCACCAAAACGACATACCGCGGGTCTACGCGTTTTTCTGATTTGGGTCAAAAATTGAAAAGTGCTTTTTGTCGCATTTCTGAGCAAAATTTGGTCCAATATACCATGTCCATGCATTTCCCCACTCATTTGAGTAATTTTTCATGAAAAACACAAGGTTTCATGATTGGTCAAAATTTTCACCAAAACGACATACGGGTCTACGCGTTTTTCTGATTTGGGACAAAAATTGAAAAGTGCGTTTTGTCGCATTTCTGAGCAAAATTTGGTCCAATATACCATGTCCATGCATTTCCCCACTCATTTGAGTAATTTTTCATGAAAAAAAACAAGGTTTTATGATTGGTCAAAATTTTCACCAAAACGACATACCGCGGGTCTACGCGTTTTTCTGATTTGGGTCAAAAATTGAAAAGTGCTTTTTGTCGCATTTCTGAGCAAAATTTGGTCCAATATACCATGTCCATGCATTTCCCCACTCATTTGAGTAATTTTTCATGAAAAAAACAAGGTTTCATGATTGGTCAAAATTTTCACCAAAACGACATACCGCGGGGTCTACGTGTTTTTCTGATTTGGGTCAAAAATTGAAAAGTGCTTTTTGTCGCATTTCTGAGCAAAATTTGGTCCAATATACCATGTCCATGCATTTCCCCACTCATTTGAGTAATTTTTCATGAAAAACACAAGGTTTCATGATTGGTCAAAATTTTCACCAAAACGACATACCGCGGGTCTACGCGTTTTTCTGATTTGGGTCAACAATTGAAAAGTGCTTTTTGTCGCATTTCTGAGCAAAATTTGGTCCAATATACCATGTCCATGCATTTCCCCACTCATTTGAGTAATTTTTCATGAAAAAAACAAGGTTTTATGATTGGTCAAAATTTTCAACAAAACGACATACCGCGGGTCTACGCGTTTTTCTGATTTGGGTCAAAAATTGAAAAGTGCTTTTTGTCGCATTCCTGAGCAAAATTTGGTCCAATATACCATGTCCATGCATTTCCCCACTCATTTGAGTAATTTTTCATGAAAAAAACAAGGTTTCATGATTGGTCAAAATTTTCACCAAAACGACATACCGCGGGTCTACGCGTTTTTCTGATTTGGGTCAAAAATTGAAAAGTGCTTTTTGTCGCATTTCTGAGCAAAATTTGGTCCAATATACCATGTCCATGCATTTCCCCACTCATTTGAGTAATTTTTCATGAAAAAAACAAGGTTTCATGATTGGTCAAAATTTTCACCAAAACGACATACCGCGGGTCTACGCGTTTTTCTGATTTGGGTCAAAAATTGAAAAGTGCTTTTTGTCGCATTTCTGAGCAAAATTTGGTCCAATATACCATGTCCATGCATTTCCCCACTCATTTGAGTAATTTTTCATGAAAAAAACAAGGTTTCATGATTGGTCAAAATTTTCACCAAAACGACATACCGCGGGTCTACGCGTTTTTCTGATTTGGGTCAAAAATTGAAAAGTGCTTTTTGTCGCATTTCTGAGCAAAATTTGGTCCAATATACCATGTCCATGCATTTCCCCACTCATTTGAGTAATTTTTCATGAAAAAAACAAGGTTTCATGATTGGTCAAAATTTTCACCAAAACGACATACCGCGGGTCTACGCGTTTTTCTGATTTGGGTCAAAAATTGAAAAGTGCTTTTTGTCGCATTTCTGAGCAAAATTTGGTCCAATATACCATGTCCATGCATTTCCCCACTCATTTGAGTAATTTTTCATGAAAAACACAAGGTTTCATGATTGGTCAAAATTTTCACCAAAACGGTCTACGCGTTTTTCTGATTTGGGTCAAAAATTGAAAAGTGCTTTTTGTCGCATTTCTGAGCAAAATTTGGTCCAATATACCATGTCCATGCATTTCCCCACTCATTTGAGTAATTTTTCATGAAAAACACAAGGTTTCATGATTGGTCAAAATTTTCACCAAAACGACATACGGGTCTACGCGTTTTTCTGATTTGGGACGAAAATTGAAAAGTGCGTTTTGTCGCATTTCTGAGCAAAATTTGGTCCAATATACCATGTCCATGCATTTCCCCACTCATTTGAGTAATTTTTCATGAAAAAAAACAAGGTTTTATGATTGGTCAAAATTTTCACCAAAACGACATACCGCGGGTCTACGCGTTTTTCTGATTTGGGTCAAAAATTGAAAATTGCTTTTTGTCGCATTTCTGAGCAAAATTTGGTCCAATATACCATGTCCATGCATTTCCCCACTCATGTGAGTAATTTTTCATGAGAAAAACAAGGTTTCATGATTGGTCAAAATTTTCACCAAAACGACATACCGCTGGTCTACGCGTTTTTCTGATTTGGGTCAAAAATTGAAAAGTGCTTTTTGTCGCATTTTTGAGCAAAATTTGGTCCAATATACCATGTCCATGCATTTCCCCACTCATTTGAGTAATTTTTCATGAAAAAACAAGGTTTTATGATTGGTCAAAATTTTCACCAAAACGACATACCGCGGGTCTACGCGTTTTTCTGATTTGGGTCAAAAATTGAAAAGTGCTTTTTGTCGCATTTCTGAGCAAAATTTGGTCCAATATACCATGTCCATGCATTTCCCCACTCATTTGAGTAATTTTTCATGAAAAAAACAAGGTTTCATGATTGGTCAAAATTTTCACCAAAACGACATACCGCGGGTCTACGCGTTTTTCTGATTTGGGTCAAAAATTGAAAAGTGCTTTTTGTCGCATTTCTGAGCAAAATTTGGTCCAATATACCATGTCCATGCATTTCCCCACTCATTTGAGTAATTTTTCATGAAAAAAACAAGGTTTCATGATTGGTCAAAATTTTCACCAAAACGACATACCGCGGGTCTACGCGTTTTTCTGATTTGGGTCAAAAATTGAAAAGTGCTTTTTGTCGCATTTCTGAGCAAAATTTGGTCCAATATACCATGTCCATGCATTTCCCCACTCATTTGAGTAATTTTTCATGAAAAAAACAAGGTTTCATGATTGGTCAAAATTTTCACCAAAACGACATACTGCGGGTCTACGCGTTTTTCTGATTTGGGTCAAAAATTGAAAAGTGCTTTTTGTCGCATTTCTGAGCAAAATTTGGTCCAATATACCATGTCCATGCATTTCCCCACTCATTTGAGTAATTTTTCATGAAAAACACAAGGTTTCATGATTGGTCAAAATTTTCACCAAAACGACATACCGCGGGTCTACGCGTTTTTCTGATTTGGGTCAAAAATTGAAAAGTGCTTTTTGTCGCATTTCTGAGCAAAATTTGGTCCAATATACCATGTCCATGCATTTCCCCACTCATTTGAGTAATTTTTCATGAAAAACACAAGGTTTCATGATTGGTCAAAATTTTCACCAAAACGACATACGGGTCTACGCGTTTTTCTGATTTGGGACAAAAATTGAAAAGTGCGTTTTGTCGCATTTCTGAGCAAAATTTGGTCCAATATACCATGTCCATGCATTTCCCCACTCATTTGAGTAATTTTTCATGAAAAAAAACAAGGTTTTATGATTGGTCAAAATTTTCACCAAAACGACATACCGCGGGTCTACGCGTTTTTCTGATTTGGGTCAAAAATTGAAAAGTGCTTTTTGTCGCATTTCTGAGCAAAATTTGGTCCAATATACCATGTCCATGCATTTCCCCACTCATTTGAGTAATTTTTCATGAAAAAAACAAGGTTTCATGATTGGTCAAAATTTTCACCAAAACGACATACCGCGGGGTCTACGTGTTTTTCTGATTTGGGTCAAAAATTGAAAAGTGCTTTTTGTCGCATTTCTGAGCAAAATTTGGTCCAATATACCATGTCCATGCATTTCCCCACTCATTTGAGTAATTTTTCATGAAAAACACAAGGTTTCATGATTGGTCAAAATTTTCACCAAAACGACATACCGCGGGTCTACGCGTTTTTCTGATTTGGGTCAACAATTGAAAAGTGCTTTTTGTCGCATTTCTGAGCAAAATTTGGTCCAATATACCATGTCCATGCATTTCCCCACTCATTTGAGTAATTTTTCATGAAAAAAACAAGGTTTTATGATTGGTCAAAATTTTCAACAAAACGACATACCGCGGGTCTACGCGTTTTTCTGATTTGGGTCAAAAATTGAAAAGTGCTTTTTGTCGCATTCCTGAGCAAAATTTGGTCCAATATACCATGTCCATGCATTTCCCCACTCATTTGAGTAATTTTTCATGAAAAAAACAAGGTTTCATGATTGGTCAAAATTTTCACCAAAACGACATACCGCGGGTCTACGCGTTTTTCTGATTTGGGTCAAAAATTGAAAAGTGCTTTTTGTCGCATTTCTGAGCAAAATTTGGTCCAATATACCATGTCCATGCATTTCCCCACTCATTTGAGTAATTTTTCATGAAAAAAACAAGGTTTCATGATTGGTCAAAATTTTCACCAAAACGACATACCGCGGGTCTACGCGTTTTTCTGATTTGGGTCAAAAATTGAAAAGTGCTTTTTGTCGCATTTCTGAGCAAAATTTGGTCCAATATACCATGTCCATGCATTTCCCCACTCATTTGAGTAATTTTTCATGAAAAAAACAAGGTTTCATGATTGGTCAAAATTTTCACCAAAACGACATACCGCGGGTCTACGCGTTTTTCTGATTTGGGTCAAAAATTGAAAAGTGCTTTTTGTCGCATTTCTGAGCAAAATTTGGTCCAATATACCATGTCCATGCATTTCCCCACTCATTTGAGTAATTTTTCATGAAAAAAACAAGGTTTCATGATTGGTCAAAATTTTCACCAAAACGACATACCGCGGGTCTACGCGTTTTTCTGATTTGGGTCAAAAATTGAAAAGTGCTTTTTGTCGCATTTCTGAGCAAAATTTGGTCCAATATACCATGTCCATGCATTTCCCCACTCATTTGAGTAATTTTTCATGAAAAACACAAGGTTTCATGATTGGTCAAAATTTTCACCAAAACGGTCTACGCGTTTTTCTGATTTGGGTCAAAAATTGAAAAGTGCTTTTTGTCGCATTTCTGAGCAAAATTTGGTCCAATATACCATGTCCATGCATTTCCCCACTCATTTGAGTAATTTTTCATGAAAAACACAAGGTTTCATGATTGGTCAAAATTTTCACCAAAACGACATACGGGTCTACGCGTTTTTCTGATTTGGGACGAAAATTGAAAAGTGCGTTTTGTCGCATTTCTGAGCAAAATTTGGTCCAATATACCATGTCCATGCATTTCCCCACTCATTTGAGTAATTTTTCATGAAAAAAAACAAGGTTTTATGATTGGTCAAAATTTTCACCAAAACGACATACCGCGGGTCTACGCGTTTTTCTGATTTGGGTCAAAAATTGAAAATTGCTTTTTGTCGCATTTCTGAGCAAAATTTGGTCCAATATACCATGTCCATGCATTTCCCCACTCATGTGAGTAATTTTTCATGAGAAAAACAAGGTTTCATGATTGGTCAAAATTTTCACCAAAACGACATACCGCTGGTCTACGCGTTTTTCTGATTTGGGTCAAAAATTGAAAAGTGCTTTTTGTCGCATTTTTGAGCAAAATTTGGTACAATATACCATGTCCATGCATTTCCCCACTCATTTGAGTAATTTTTCATGAAAAAACAAGGTTTTATGATTGGTCAAAATTTTCACCAAAACGACATACCGCGGGTCTACGCGTTTTTCTGATTTGGGTCAAACATTGAAAAGTGCTTTTTGTCGCATTTCTGAGCAAAATTTGGTCCAATATACCATGTCCATGCATTTCCCCACTTATTTGAGTAATTTTTCATGAAACAAAACAAGGTTTCGTGATTGGTCAAAATTTTCACCAAAACGACATACCGCGGGGTCTACGCGTTTTTCTGATTTGGGTCAAAAATTGAAAAGTGCTTTTTGTCGCATTTCTGAGCAAAATTTGGTCCAATATACAATGTCCATGCATTTCCCCACTCATTTGAGTAATTTTTCATGAAAAAAACAAGGTTTCATGATTGGTCAAAATTTTCACCAAAACGACATATCGCGGTCTACGCGTTTTACTGATTTGGGTCAAAAATTGAAAATTGCTTTTTGTCGCATTTCTGAGCAAAATTTGGTCCAATATACCATGTCCATGCATTTCCCCACTCATTTGAGTAATTTTTCATGAAAAAAACCAAGGTTTTATGATTGGTCAAAATTTTCACCAAAACGACATACCGCGGGTCTACGCGTTTTTCTGATTTGGGTCAAAAATTGAAAAGTCCTTTTTGTCGCTTTTTTGAGCAAAATTTGGTCCAATATACCATGTCCATGCATTTCCCCACTCATTTGAGTAATTTTTCATGAAAAAAACAAGGTTTCATGATTGGTCAAAATTTTCACCAAAACGACATACCGCGGGTCTACGCGTTTTTCTGATTTGGGTCAAAAATTTAAAAGTGCTTTTTGTCACATTTCTGAGCAAAATTTGGTCCAATATACCATGTCCATGCATTTCCCCACTCATTTGAGTAATTTTTCATGAAAAAAACAAGGTTTCATGATTGGTCAAAATTTTCACCAAAACGACATACCGCGGGTCTACGCGTTTTTCTGATTTGGGTCAAAAATTTAAAAGTGCTTTTTGTCACATTTCTGAGCAAAATTTGGTCCAATATACCATGTCCATGCATTTCCCCACTCATTTGAGTAATTTTTCATGAAAAAAACAAGGTTTCATGATTGGTCAAAATTTTCACCAAAACGACATACCGCGGGTCTACGCGTTTTTCTGATTTGGGTCAAAAATTTAAAAGTGCTTTTTGTCACATTTCTGAGCAAAATTTGGTCCAATATACCATGTCCATGCATTTCCCCACTCATTTGAGTAATTTTTCATGAAAAAAACAAGGTTTCATGATTGGTCAAAATTTTCACCAAAACGACATATCGCGGGTCTACGCGTTTTTCTGATTTGGGTCAAAAATTGAAAAGTCCTTTTTGTCGCTTTTTTGAGCAAAATTTGGTCCAATATACCATGTCCATGCATTTCCCCACTCATTTGAGTAATTTTTCATGAAAAAAACAAGGTTTCATGATTGGTCAAAATTTTCACCAAAACGACATACCGCGGGTCTACGCGTTTTTCTGATTTGGGTCAAAAATTTAAAAGTGCTTTTTGTCACATTTCTGAGCAAAATTTGGTCCAATATACCATGTCCATGCATTTCCCCACTCATTTGAGTAATTTTTCATGAAAAAAACAAGGTTTCATGATTGGTCAAAATTTTCACCAAAACGACATACCGCGGGTCTACGCGTTTTTCTGATTTGGGTCAAAAATTTAAAAGTGCTTTTTGTCACATTTCTGAGCAAAATTTGGTCCAATATACCATGTCCATGCATTTCCCCACTCATTTGAGTAATTTTTCATGAAAAAAACAAGGTTTCATGATTGGTCAAAATTTTCACCAAAACGACATACCGCGGGTCTACGCGTTTTTCTGATTTGGGTCAAAAATTTAAAAGTGCTTTTTGTCACATTTCTGAGCAAAATTTGGTCCAATATACCATGTCCATGCATTTCCCCACTCATTTGAGTAATTTTTCATGAAAAAAACAAGGTTTCATGATTGGTCAAAATTTTCACCAAAACGACATACCGCGGGTCTACGCGTTTTTCTGATTTGGGTCAAAAATTGAAAAGTCCTTTTTGTCGCATTTCTGAGCAAAATTTGGTCCAATATACCATGTCCATGCATTTCCCCACTCATTTGAGTAATTTTTCATGAAAAAAACAAGGTTTCATGATTGGTCAAAATTTTCACCAAAACGACATACCGCGGGTCTACGCGTTTTTCTGATTTGGGTCAAAAATTGAAAATAGCTTTTTGTCGCATTTCTGAGCAAAATTTGGTCCAATATACCATGTCCATGCATTTCCCCACTCATTTGAGTAATTTTTCATGAAAAAACAAGGTTTCATGATTGGTAAAATTTTCACCAAAACGACATACCGCGGGTCTACGCGTTTTTCTGATTTGGGTCAAAAATTGAAAAGTGCTTTTTGTCGCATTTCTGAGCAAAATTTGGTCCAATATACCATGTCCATGCATTTCCCCACTCATTTGAGTAATTTTTCATGAAAAAAAAACAAGGTTTCATGATTGGTCAAAATTTTCACCAAAACGACATACCGCGCGGGTCTACGCGTTTTTCTGATTTGGGTCAAAAATTGAAAAGTGCTTTTTGTCGCATTTCTGAGCAAAATTTGGTCCAATATACCATGTCCATGCATTTCCCCACTCATTTGAGTAATTTTTCACGAAAAAAACCAAGGTTTCATGATTGGTCAAAATTTTCACCAAAACGACATACCGCGGGTCTACGCGTTTTTCTGATTTGGGTCAAAAATTGAAAATTGCTTTTTGTCGCATTTCTGAGCAAAATTTGGTCCAATATACCATGTCCATGCATTTCCCGACTTATTTGAGTAATTTTTCATGAAAAAAAACAAGGTTTCGTGATTGGTCAAAATTTTAACCAAAACGACATACCGCGGGTCTACGCGTTTTTCTGATTTGGGTCAAAAATTGAAAAGTGTTTTTTGTCGCATTTCTGAGCAAAATTTGGTCCAATATACCATGTCCATGCATTTCCCCGCTCATTTGAGTAATTTTTCATGAAAAAAAACAAGGTTTTATGATTGGTCAAAATTTTCAACAAAACGACATACCGCGGGTCTACGCGTTTTTCTGATTTGGGTCAAAAATTGAAAAGTGCTTTTTGTCGCATTCCTGAGCAAAATTTGGTCCAATATACCATGTCCATGCATTTCCCCACTCATTTGAGTAATTTTTCATGAAAAAAACAAGGTTTCATGATTGGTCAAAATTTTCACCAAAACGACATACCGCGGGTCTACGCGTTTTTCTGATTTGGGTCAAAAATTGAAAAGTGCTTTTTGTCGCATTTCTGAGCAAAATTTGGTCCAATATACCATGTCCATGCATTTCCCCACTCATTTGAGTAATTTTTCATGAAAAAAACAAGGTTTCATGATTGGTCAAAATTTTCACCAAAACGACATACCGCGGGTCTACGCGTTTTTCTGATTGGGGTCAAAAATTGAAAAGTGCTTTTTGTCGCATTTCTGAGCAAAATTTGGTCCAATATACCATGTCCATGCATTTCCCCACTCATTTGAGTAATTTTTCATGAAAAAAACAAGGTTTCATGATTGGTCAAAATTTTCACCAAAACGACATACCGCGGGTCTACGCGTTTTTCTGATTTGGGTCAAAAATTGAAAAGTGCTTTTTGTCGCATTTCTGAGCAAAATTTGGTCCAATATACCATGTCCATGCATTTCCCCACTCATTTGAGTAATTTTTCATGAAAAAAACAAGGTTTCATGATTGGTCAAAATTTTCACCAAAACGACATACCGCGGGTCTACGCGTTTTTCTGATTTGGGTCAAAAATTGAAAAGTGCTTTTTGTCGCATTTCTGAGCAAAATTTGGTCCAATATACCATGTCCATGCATTTCCCCACTCATTTGAGTAATTTTTCATGAAAAACACAAGGTTTCATGATTGGTCAAAATTTTCACCAAAACGACATACCGCGGGTCTACGCGTTTTTCTGATTTGGGTCAAAAATTGAAAAGTGCTTTTTGTCGCATTTCTGAGCAAAATTTGGTCCAATATACCATGTCCATGCATTTCCCCACTCATTTGAGTAATTTTTCATGAAAAACACAAGGTTTCATGATTGGTCAAAATTTTCACCAAAACGACATACCGCGGGTCTACGCGTTTTTCTGATTTGGGACAAAAATTGAAAAGTGCGTTTTGTCGCATTTCTGAGCAAAATTTGGTCCAATATACCATGTCCATGCATTTCCCCACTCATTTGAGTAATTTTTCATGAAAAAAAACAAGGTTTTATGATTGGTCAAAATTTTCACCAAAACGACATACCGCGGGTCTACGCGTTTTTCTGATTTGGGTCAAAAATTGAAAAGTGCTTTTTGTCGCATTTCTGAGCAAAATTTGGTCCAATATACCATGTCCATGCATTTCCCCACTCATTTGAGTAATTTTTCATGAAAAAAACCAAGGTTTTATGATTGGTCAAAATTTTCACCAAAACGACATACCGCGGGTCTACGCGTTTTTCTGATTTGGGTCAAAAATTGAAAAGTGCTTTTTGTCGCATTTCTGCGCAAAATTTGGTCCAATCTACCATGTCCATGCATTTCCCCACTCATTTGAGTAATTTTTCATGAAAAAAACAAGGTTTCATGATTGGTCAAAATTTTCACCAAAACGACATACCGCGGGGTCTACGCGTTTTTCTGATTTGGGTCAAAAATTGAAAAGTGCTTTTTGTCGCATTTCTGAGCAAAATTTGGTCCAATATACCATGTCCATGCATTTCCCCACTCATTTGAGTAATTTTTCATGAAAAACACAAGGTTTCATGATTGGTCAAAATTTTCACCAAAACGACATACCGCGGGTCTACGCGTTTTTCTGATTTGGGTCAAAAATTGAAAAGTGCTTTTTGTCGCATTTCTGAGCAAAATTTGGTCCAATATACCATGTCCATGCATTTCCCCACTCATTTGAGTAATTTTTCATGAAAAAAACAAGGTTTTATGATTGGTCAAAATTTTCAACAAAACGACATACCGCGGGTCTACGCGTTTTTCTGATTTGGGTCAAAAATTGAAAAGTGCTTTTTGTCGCATTCCTGAGCAAAATTTGGTCCAATATACCATGTCCATGCATTTCCCCACTCATTTGAGTAATTTTTCATGAAAAAAACAAGGTTTCATGATTGGTCAAAATTTTCACCAAAACGACATACCGCGGGTCTACGCGTTTTTCTGATTTGGGTCAAAAATTGAAAAGTGCTTTTTGTCGCATTTCTGAGCAAAATTTGGTCCAATATACCATGTCCATGCATTTCCCCACTCATTTGAGTAATTTTTCATGAAAAAAACAAGGTTTCATGATTGGTCAAAATTTTCACCAAAACGACATACAGCGGGTCTACGCGTTTTTCTGATTTGGGTCAAAAATTGAAAAGTGCTTTTTGTCGCATTTCTGAGCAAAATTTGGTCCAATATACCATGTCCATGCATTTCCCCACTCATTTGAGTAATTTTTCATGAAAAAAACAAGGTTTCATGATTGGTCAAAATTTTCACCAAAACGACATACCGCGGGTCTACGCGTTTTTCTGATTTGGGTCAAAAATTGAAAAGTGCTTTTTGTCGCATTTCTGAGCAAAATTTGGTCCAATATACCATGTCCATGCATTTCCCCACTCATTTGAGTAATTTTTCATGAAAAAAACAAGGTTTCATGATTGGTCAAAATTTTCACCAAAACGACATACCGCGGGTCTACGCGTTTTTCTGATTTGGGTCAAAAATTGAAAAGTGCTTTTTGTCGCATTTCTGAGCAAAATTTGGTCCAATATACCATGTCCATGCATTTCCCCACTCATTTGAGTAATTTTTCATGAAAAACACAAGGTTTCATGATTGGTCAAAATTTTCACCAAAACGACATACCGCGGGTCTACGCGTTTTTCTGATTTGGGTCAAAAATTGAAAAGTGCTTTTTGTCGCATTTCTGAGCAAAATTTGGTCCAATATACCATGTCCATGCATTTCCCCACTCATTTGAGTAATTTTTCATGAAAAACACAAGGTTTCATGATTGGTCAAAATTTTCACCAAAACGACATACGGGTCTACGCGTTTTTCTGATTTGGGACAAAAATTGAAAAGTGCGTTTTGTCGCATTTCTGAGCAAAATTTGGTCCAATATACCATGTGCATGCATTTCCCCACTCATTTGAGTAATTTTTCATGAAAAAAAACAAGGTTTTATGATTGGTCAAAATTTTCACCAAAACGACATACCGCGGGTCTACGCGTTTTTCTGATTTGGGTCAAAAATTGAAAATTGCTTTTTGTCGCATTTCTGAGCAAAATTTGGTCCAATATACCATGTCCATGCATTTCCCCACTCATTTGAGTAATTTTTCATGAAAAAAACCAAGGTTTTATGATTGGTCAAAATTTTCACCAAAACGACATACCGCGGGTCTACGCGTTTTTCTGATTTGGGACAAAAATTGAAAAGTGCGTTTTGTCACATTTCTGAGCAAAATTTGGTCCAATATACCATGTCCATGCATTTCCCCACTCATTTGAGTGATTTTTCATGAAAAAAACAAGGTTTCATGATTGGTCAAAATTTTCACCAAAACGACATACCGCGGGTCTACGCGTTTTTCTGATTTGGGTCAAAAATTTAAAAGTGCTTTTTGACGCTTTTTTGAGCAAAATTTGGTCCAATATACCATGTCCATGCATTTCCCCACTCATTTGAGTAATTTTTCATGAAAAAAACAAGGTTTCATGATTGTTCAAAATTTTCACCAAAACGACATAGCGCGGGTCTACGCGTTTTTCTGATTTGGGACAAAAATTGAAAAGTGCGTTTTGTCACATTTCTGAGCAAAATTTGGTCCAATATACCATGTCCATGCATTTCCCCACTCATTTGAGTGATTTTTCATGAAAAAAACAAGGTTTCATGATTGGTCAAAATTTTCACCAAAACGACATACCGCGGGTCTACGCGTTTTTCTGATTTGGGTCAAAAATTGAAAAGTGCTTTTTGTCGCATTTCTGAGCAAAATTTGGTCCAATATACCATGTCCATGCATTTCCCCACTCATTTGAGTAATTTTTCATGAAAAAAACAAGGTTTCATGATTGGTCAAAATTTTCACCAAATCGACATACCGCGGGTCTACGCGTTTTTCTGATTTGAGTCAAAAATTGAAAAGTGCTTTTTGTCGCATTTCTGAGCAAAATTTGGTCCAATATACCATGTCCATGCATTTCCCCACTCATTTGAGTAATTTTTCATGAAAAAAACCAAGGTTTTATGATTGGTCAAAATTTTCACCAAAACGACATACCGCGGGTCTACGCGTTTTTCTGATTTGGGTCAAAAATTTAAAAGTGCTTTTTGACGCTTTTTTGAGCAAAATTTGGTCCAATATACCATGTCCATGCATTTCCCCACTCATTTGAGTAATTTTTCATGAAAAAAACAAGGTTTCATGATTGGTCAAAATTTTCACCAAAACGACATAGCGCGGGTCTACGCGTTTTTCTGATTTGGTTCAAAAATTGAAAAGTGCTTTTTGTCGCATTTTTGAGCAAAATTCGGTCCAATATACCATGTCCATGCATTTCCCCACTCATTTGAGTAATTTTTCATGAAAAAAACAAGGTTTCATGATTGGTCAAAATTTTCACCAAAACGACATACCGCGGGTCTACGCGTTTTTCTGATTTGGGTCAAAAATTGAAAAGTGCTTTTTGTCGCATTTCTGAGCAAAATTTGGTCCAATATACCATGTCCATGCATTTCCCCACTCATTTGAGTAATTTTTCATGAAAAAAACAAGGTTTCATGATTGGTCAAAATTTTCACCAAAACGACATACCGCGGGTCTACGCGTTTTTCTGATTTGGGTCAAAAATTGAAAAGTGCTTTTTGTCGCATTTCTGAGCAAAATTTGGTCCAATATACCATGTCCATGCATTTCCCCACTCATTTGAGTAATTTTTCATGAAAAAAAACAAGGTTTCATGATTGGTCAAAATTTTCACCAAAACGACATACCGCGGGTCTACGCGTTTTTCTGATTTGGGTCAAAATTGAAAAGTGCTTTTTGTCGCATTTCTGAGCAAAATTTGGTCCAATATACCATGTCCATGCATTTCCCCACTTATTTGAGTAATTTTTCATGAAAAAAACAAGGTGTCATGATTGGTCAAAATTTTCACCAAAACGACATACCGCGGGTCTACGCGTTTTTCTGATTTGGGTCAAAAATTGAAAAGTGCTTTTTGTCGCATTTCTGAGCAAAATTTGGTCCAATATACCATGTCCATGCATTTCCCCACTCATTTGTGTAATTTTTCATGAAAAAAACAAGGTTTCATGATTGGTCAAAATTTTCACCAAAACGACATACCGCGGGTCTACGCGTTTTTCTGATTTGGGTCAAAATTGAAAAGTGCTTTTTGTCGCATTTCTGAGCAAAATTTGGTCCAATATACCATGTCCATGCATTTCCCCACTCATTTGAGTAATTTTTCATGAAAAAAACAAGGTTTCATGATTGGTCAAAATTTTCACCAAAACGACATAATGCGGGTCTACGCGTTTTTCTGATTTGGGTCAAAAATTGAAAAGTGCTTATTGTCACATTTCTGAGCAAAATTTGGTCCAATATACCATGTCCATGCATTTCCCCACTCATTTGAGTAATTTTTCATGAAAAAAACAAGGTTTCATGATTGGTCAAAATTTTCACCAAAACGACATACCGCGGGTCTACGCGTTTTTCTGATTTGGGTCAAAAATTTAAAAGTGCGTTTTGTCGCATTTCTGCGCAAAATTTGGTCCAATATACCATGTCCATGCATTTCCTCACTCATTTGAGTAATTTTTCATGAAAAAAAACAAGGTTTTATGATTGGTCAAAATTTTCACCAAAACGACATACCGCGGGTCTACGCGTTTTTCTGATTTGGGTCAAAAATTGAAAAGTGCTTTTTGTCGCATTTCTGCGCAAAATTTGGTCCAATATACCATGTCCATGCATTTCCCCACTCATTTGAGTAATTTTTCATGAAAAAAACAAGGTTTTATGATTGGTCAAAATTTTCACCAAAACGACATTCCGCGGGTCTACGCGTTTTTCTGATTTGGGTCAAAAATTGAAAAGTGCTTTTTGTCGCATTTCTGAGCAAAATTTGGTCCAATATACCATGTCCATGCATTTCCCCACTCATTTGAGTAATTTTTCATGAAAAAAACAAGGTTTCATGAATGGTCAAAATTTTCACCAAAACGACATACCGCGGGTCTACGCGTTTTTCTGATTTGGGACAAAAATTGAAAAGTGCGTTTTGTCACATTTCTGAGCAAAATTTGGTCCAATATACCATGTCCATGCATTTCCCCACTCATTTGAGTGATTTTTCATGAAAAAAACAAGGTTTCATGATTGGTCAAAATTTTCACCAAAACGACATACCGCGGGTCTACGCGTTTTTCTGATTTGGGTCAAAAATTTAAAAGTGCTTTTTGACGCTTTTTTGAGCAAAATTTGGTCCAATATACCATGTCCATGCATTTCCCCACTCATTTGAGTAATTTTTCATGAAAAAAACAAGGTTTTATGATTGGTCAAAATTTTCACCAAAACGACATAGCGCGGGTTTACGCGTTTTTCTGATTTGGGACAAAAATTGAAAAGTGCGTTTTGTCACATTTCTGAGCAAAATTTGGTCCAATATACCATGTCCATGCATTTCCCCACTCATTTGAGTGATTTTTCATGAAAAAAACAAGGTTTCATGATTGGTCAAAATTTTCACCAAAACGACATACCGCGGGTCTACGCGTTTTTCTGATTTGGGTCAAAAATTGAAAAGTGCTTTTTGTCGCATTTCTGAGCAAAATTTGGTCCAATATACCATGTCCATGCATTTCCCCACTCATTTGAGTAATTTTTCATGAAAAAAACAAGGTTTCATGATTGGTCAAAATTTTCACCAAATCGACATTACCGCGGGTCTACGCGTTTTTCTGATTTGAGTCAAAAATTGAAAAGTGCTTTTTGTCGCATTTCTGAGCAAAATTTGGTCCAATATACCATGTCCATGCATTTCCCCACTCATTTGAGTAATTTTTCATGAAAAAAACCAAGGTTTTATGATTGGTCAAAATTTTCACCAAAACGACATACCGCGGGTCTACGCGTTTTTCTGATTTGGGTCAAAAATTTAAAAGTGCTTTTTGACGCTTTTTTGAGCAAAATTTGGTCCAATATACCATGTCCATGCATTTCCCCACTCATTTGAGTAATTTTTCATGAAAAAAACAAGGTTTCATGATTGGTCAAAATTTTCACCAAAACGACATAGCGCGGGTCTACGCGTTTTTCTGATTTGGTTCAAAAATTGAAAAGTGCTTTTTGTCGCATTTTTGAGCAAAATTCGGTCCAATATACCATGTCCATGCATTTCCCCACTCATTTGAGTAATTTTTCATGAAAAAAACAAGGTTTTATGATTGGTCAAAATTTTCACCAAAATGATATACCGCAGGTCTACGCGTTTTTCTGATATGGGTCAACAATTGAAAAGTGCTTTTTATCACATTTCTGAGCAAATTTTGGTCCAATATACCATGTCCATGCATTTCCCCACTCATTTGAGTAATTTTTCATGAAAAAAACAAGGTTTCATGATTGGTCAAAATTTTCACCAAAACGACATACCGCGGGTCTACGCGTTTTTCTGATTTGGGTCAAAAATTGAAAAGTGCTTTTTGTCGCATTTCTGAGCAAAATTTGGTCCAATATACCATGTCCATGCATTTCCCCACTCATTTGAGTAATTTTTCATGAAAAAAACAAGGTTTCATGATTGGTCAAAATTTACACCAAAACGACATACCGCGGGTCTATGCGTTTTTCTGATTTGGGTCAAAAATTGAAAAGTGCTTTTTGTCGCATTTCTGAGCAAAATTTGGTCCAATATACCATGTCCATGCATTTCCCCACTCATTTGAGTAATTTTTCATGAAAAAAAACAAGGTTTCATGATTGGTCAAAATTTTCACCAAAACGACATACCGCGGGTCTACGCGTTTTTCTGATTTGGGTCAAAATTGAAAAGTGCTTTTTGTCGCATTTCTGAGCAAAATTTGGTCCAATATACCATGTCCATGCATTTCCCCACTTATTTGAGTAATTTTTCATGAAAAAAACAAGGTGTCATGATTGGTCAAAATTTTCACCAAAACGACATACCGCGGGTCTACGCGTTTTTCTGATTTGGGTCAAAAATTGAAAAGTGCTTTTTGTCGCATTTCTGAGCAAAATTTGGTCCAATATACCATGTCCATGCATTTCCCCACTCATTTGTGTAATTTTTCATGAAAAAAAACAAGGTTTCATGATTGGTCAAAATTTTCACCAAAACGACATACCGCGGGTCTACGCGTTTTTCTGATTTGGGTCAAAATTGAAAAGTGCTTTTTGTCGCATTTCTGAGCAAAATTTGGTCCAATATACCATGTCCATGCATTTCCCCACTCATTTGAGTAATTTTTCATGAAAAAAACAAGGTTTCATGATTGGTCAAAATTTTCACCAAAACGACATATCGCGGGTCTACGCGTTTTTCTGATTTGGGTCAAAAATTGAAAAGTGCTTATTGTCACATTTCTGAGCAAAATTTGGTCCAATATACCATGTCCATGCATTTCCCCACTCATTTGAGTAATTTTTCATGAAAAAAACAAGGTTTCATGATTGGTCAAAATTTTCACCAAAACGACATACCGCGGGTCTACGCGTTTTTCTGATTTGGGTCAAAAATTTAAAAGTGCTTTTTGTCACATTTCTGAGCAAAATTTGGTCCAATATACCATGTCCATGCATTTCCCCACTCATTTGAGTAATTTTTCATGAAAAAAGCAAGGTTTAATGATTGGTCAAAATTTTCACCAAAACGACATACCGCGGGTCTACGCGTTTTTCTGATTTGGGTCAAAAATTTAAAAGTGCTTTTTGTCACATTTCTGAGCAAAATTTGGTCCAATATACCATGTCCATGCATTTCCCCACTCATTTGAGTAATTTTTCATGAAAAAAACAAGGTTTCATGATTGGTCAAAATTTTCACCAAAACGACATACCGTGGGTCTACGCGTTTTTCTGATTTGGGTCAAAAATTGAAAAGTGCTTTTTGTAACATTTCTGAGCAAAATTTGGTCCAATATACCATGTCCATGCATTTCCCCACTCATTTGAGTAATTTTTCATGAAAAAAACAAGGTTTCATGATTGGTCAAAATTTTCACCAAAACGACATACCGCGGGTCTACGCGTTTTTCTGATTTGGGTCAAAAATTTAAAAGTGCTTATTGTCACATTTCTGAGCAAAATTTGGTCCAATATACCATGTCCATGCATTTCCCCACTCATTTGAGTAATTTTTCATGAAAAAAACAAGGTTTCATGATTGGTCAAAATTTTCACCAAAACGACATTGCGCGGGTCTACGCGTTTTTCTGATTTGGTTCAAAAATTGAAAAGTGCTTTTTGTCGCATTTTTGAGCAAAATTCGGTCCAATATACCATGTCCATGCATTTCCCCACTCATTTGAGTAATTTTTCATGAAAAAAACAAGGTTTTATGATTGGTCAAAATTTTCACCAAAACGATATACCGCAGGTCTACGCGTTTTTCTGATATGGGTCAACAATTGAAAAGTGCTTTTTGTCACATTTCTGAGCAAAATTTGGTCCAATATACCATGTCCATGCATTTCCCCACTCATTTGAGTAATTTTTCATGAAAAAAACAAGGTTTCATGATTGGTCAAAATTTTCACCAAAACGACATACCGCGGGTCTACGCGTTTTTCTGATTTGGGTCAAAAATTGAAAAGTGCTTTTTGTCGCATTTCTGAGCAAAATTTGGTGCAATATACCATGTCCATGCATTTCCCCACTCATTTGAGTAATTTTTCATGAAAAAAACAAGGTTTCATGATTTGTCAAAATTTTCACCAAAACGACATACCGCGGGTCTACGCGTTTTTCTGATTTGGGTCAAAAATTGAAAAGTGCTTTTTGTCGCATTTCTGAGCAAAATTTGGTCCAATATACCATGTCCATGCATTTCCCCACTCATTTGAGTAATTTTTCATGAAAAAAACAAGGTTTCATGATTGGTCAAAATTTTCACCAAAACGACATACCGCGGGTCTACGCGTTTTTCTGATTTGGGTCAAAAATTGAAAAGTGCTTTTTGTCGCATTTCTGAGCAAAATTTGGTCCAATATACCATGTCCATGCATTTCCCCACTCATTTGAGTAATTTTTCATGAAAAAAAACAAGGTTTCATGATTGGTCAAAATTTTCACCAAAACGACATACCGCGGGTCTACGCGTTTTTCTGATTTGGGTCAAAATTGAAAAGTGCTTTTTGTCGCATTTCTGAGCAAAATTTGGTCCAATATACCATGTCCATGCATTTCCCCACTTATTTGAGTAATTTTTCATGAAAAAAACAAGGTGTCATGATTGGTCAAAATTTTCACCAAAACGACATACCGCGGGTCTACGCGTTTTTCTGATTTGGGTCAAAAATTGAAAAGTGCTTTTTGTCGCATTTCTGAGCAAAATTTGGTCCAATATACCATGTCCATGCATTTCCCCACTCATTTGTGTAATTTTTCATGAAAAAAACAAGGTTTCATGATTGGTCAAAATTTTCACCAAAACGACATACCGCGGGTCTACGCGTTTTTCTGATTTGGGTCAAAATTGAAAAGTGCTTTTTGTCGCATTTCTGAGCAAAATTTGGTCCAATATACCATGTCCATGCATTTCCCCACTCATTTGAGTAATTTTTCATGAAAAAAACAAGGTTTCATGATTGGTCAAAATTTTCACCAAAACGACATATCGCGGGTCTACGCGTTTTTCTGATTTGGGTCAAAAATTGAAAAGTGCTTATTGTCACATTTCTGAGCAAAATTTGGTCCAATATACCATGTCCATGCATTTCCCCACTCATTTGAGTAATTTTTCATGAAAAAAACAAGGTTTCATGATTGGTCAAAATTTTCACCAAAACGACATACCGCGGGTCTACGCGTTTTTCTGATTTGGGTCAAAAATTTAAAAGTGCGTTTTGTCGCATTTCTGCGCAAAATTTGGTCCAATATACCATGTCCATGCATTTCCTCACTCATTTGAGTAATTTTTCATGAAAAAAAACAAGGTTTTATGATTGGTCAAAATTTTCACCAAAACGACATACCGCGGGTCTACGCGTTTTTCTGATTTGGGTCAAAAATTGAAAAGTGCTTTTTGTCGCATTTCTGCGCAAAATTTGGTCCAATATACCATGTCCATGCATTTCCCCACTCATTTGAGTAATTTTTCATGAAAAAAACAAGGTTTTATGATTGGTCAAAATTTTCACCAAAACGACATTCCGCGGGTCTACGCGTTTTTCTGATTTGGGTCAAAAATTGAAAAGTGCTTTTTGTCGCATTTCTGAGCAAAATTTGGTCCAATATACCATGTCCATGCATTTCCCCACTCATTTGAGTAATTTTTCATGAAAAAAACAAGGTTTCATGATTGGTCAAAATTTTCACCAAAACGACATACCGCGGGTCTACGCGTTTTTCTGATTTGGGACAAAAATTGAAAAGTGCGTTTTGTCACATTTCTGAGCAAAATTTGGTCCAATATACCATGTCCATGCATTTCCCCACTCATTTGAGTAATTTTTCATGAAAAAAACCAAGGTTTTATGATTGGTCAAAATTTTCACCAAAACGACATACCGCGGGTCTACGCGTTTTTCTGATTTGGGTCAAAAATTTAAAAGTGCTTTTTGACGCTTTTTTGAGCAAAATTTGGTCCAATATACCATGTCCATGCATTTCCCCACTCATTTGAGTAATTTTTCATGAAAAAAACAAGGTTTCATGATTGGTCAAAATTTACACCAAAACGACATACCGCGGGTCTATGCGTTTTTCTGATTTGGGTCAAAAATTGAAAAGTGCTTTTTGTCGCATTTCTGAGCAAAATTTGGTCCAATATACCATGTCCATGCATTTCCCCACTCATTTGAGTAATTTTTCATGAAAAAAAACAAGGTTTCATGATTGGTCAAAATTTTCACCAAAACGACATACCGCGGGTCTACGCGTTTTTCTGATTTGGGTCAAAATTGAAAAGTGCTTTTTGTCGCATTTCTGAGCAAAATTTGGTCCAATATACCATGTCCATGCATTTCCCCACTCATTTGAGTAATTTTTCATGAAAAAAACAAGGTTTCATGATTGGTCAAAATTTTCACCAAAACGACATATCGCGGGTCTACGCGTTTTTCTGATTTGGGTCAAAAATTGAAAAGTGCTTATTGTCACATTTCTGAGCAAAATTTGGTCCAATATACCATGTCCATGCATTTCCCCACTCATTTGAGTAATTTTTCATGAAAAAAACAAGGTTTCATGATTGGTCAAAATTTTCACCAAAACGACATACCGCGGGTCTACGCGTTTTTCTGATTTGGGTCAAAAATTTAAAAGTGCTTTTTGTCACATTTCTGAGCAAAATTTGGTCCAATATACCATGTCCATGCATTTCCCCACTCATTTGAGTAATTTTTCATGAAAAAAGCAAGGTTTAATGATTGGTCAAAATTTTCACCAAAACGACATACCGCGGGTCTACGCGTTTTTCTGATTTGGGTCAAAAATTTAAAAGTGCTTTTTGTCACATTTCTGAGCAAAATTTGGTCCAATATACCATGTCCATGCATTTCCCCACTCATTTGAGTAATTTTTCATGAAAAAAACAAGGTTTCATGATTGGTCAAAATTTTCACCAAAACGACATACCGTGGGTCTACGCGTTTTTCTGATTTGGGTCAAAAATTGAAAAGTGCTTTTTGTAACATTTCTGAGCAAAATTTGGTCCAATATACCATGTCCATGCATTTCCCCACTCATTTGAGTAATTTTTCATGAAAAAAACAAGGTTTCATGATTGGTCAAAATTTTCACCAAAACGACATACCGCGGGTCTACGCGTTTTTCTGATTTGGGTCAAAAATTTAAAAGTGCTTATTGTCACATTTCTGAGCAAAATTTGGTCCAATATACCATGTCCATGCATTTCCCCACTCATTTGAGTAATTTTTCATGAAAAAAACAAGGTTTCATGATTGGTCAAAATTTTCACCAAAACGACATTGCGCGGGTCTACGCGTTTTTCTGATTTGGTTCAAAAATTGAAAAGTGCTTTTTGTCGCATTTTTGAGCAAAATTCGGTCCAATATACCATGTCCATGCATTTCCCCACTCATTTGAGTAATTTTTCATGAAAAAAACAAGGTTTTATGATTGGTCAAAATTTTCACCAAAACGATATACCGCAGGTCTACGCGTTTTTCTGATATGGGTCAACAATTGAAAAGTGCTTTTTGTCACATTTCTGAGCAAAATTTGGTCCAATATACCATGTCCATGCATTTCCCCACTCATTTGAATAATTTTTCATGAAAAAAACAAGGTTTCATGATTGGTCAAAATTTTCACCAAAACGACATACCGCGGGTCTACGCGTTTTTCTGATTTGGGTCAAAAATTGAAAAGTGCTTTTTGTCGCATTTCTGAGCAAAATTTGGTGCAATATACCATGTCCATGCATTTCCCCACTCATTTGAGTAATTTTTCATGAAAAAAACAAGGTTTCATGATTTGTCAAAATTTTCACCAAAACGACATACCGCGGGTCTACGCGTTTTTCTGATTTGGGTCAAAAATTGAAAAGTGCTTTTTGTCGCATTTCTGAGCAAAATTTGGTCCAATATACCATGTCCATGCATTTCCCCACTCATTTGAGTAATTTTTCATGAAAAAAAACAAGGTTTCATGATTGGTCAAAATTTTCACCAAAACGACATACCGCGGGTCTACACGTTTTTCTGATTTGGGTCAAAATTGAAAAGTGCTTTTTGTCGCATTTCTGAGCAAAATTTGGTCCAATATACCATGTCCATGCATTTCCCCACTTATTTGAGTAATTTTTCATGAAAAAAACAAGGTGTCATGATTGGTCAAAATTTTCACCAAAACGACATACCGCGGGTCTACGCGTTTTTCTGATTTGGGTCAAAAATTGAAAAGTGCTTTTTGTCGCATTTCTGAGCAAAATTTGGTCCAATATACCATGTCCATGCATTTCCCCACTCATTTGTGTAATTTTTCATGAAAAAAACAAGGTTTCATGATTGGTCAAAATTTTCACCAAAACGACATACCGCGGGTCTACGCGTTTTTCTGATTTGGGTCAAAATTGAAAAGTGCTTTTTGTCGCATTTCTGAGCAAAATTTGGTCCAATATACCATGTCCATGCATTTCCCCACTCATTTGAGTAATTTTTCATGAAAAAAACAAGGTTTCATGATTGGTCAAAATTTTCACCAAAACGACATATCGCGGGTCTACGCGTTTTTCTGATTTGGGTCAAAAATTGAAAAGTGCTTATTGTCACATTTCTGAGCAAAATTTGGTCCAATATACCATGTCCATGCATTTCCCCACTCATTTGAGTAATTTTTCATGAAAAAAACAAGGTTTCATGATTGGTCAAAATTTTCACCAAAACGACATACCGCGGGTCTACGCGTTTTTCTGATTTGGGTCAAAAATTTAAAAGTGCTTTTTGTCACATTTCTGAGCAAAATTTGGTCCAATATACCATGTCCATGCATTTCCCCACTCATTTGAGTAATTTTTCATGAAAAAAGCAAGGTTTAATGATTGGTCAAAATTTTCACCAAAACGACATACCGCGGGTCTACGCGTTTTTCTGATTTGGGTCAAAAATTTAAAAGTGCTTTTTGTCACATTTCTGAGCAAAATTTGGTCCAATATACCATGTCCATGCATTTCCCCACTCATTTGAGTAATTTTTCATGAAAAAAACAAGGTTTCATGATTGGTCAAAATTTTCACCAAAACGACATACCGCGGGTCTACGCGTTTTTCTGATTTGGGTCAAAAATTGAAAAGTGCTTTTTGTAACATTTCTGAGCAAAATTTGGTCCAATATACAATGTCCATGCATTTCCCCACTCATTTGAGTAATTTTTCATGAAAAAAACAAGGTTTCATGATTGGTCAAAATTTTCACCAAAACGACATACCGCGGGTCTACGCGTTTTTCTGATTTGGGTCAAAAATTTAAAAGTGCTTATTGTCACATTTCTGAGCAAAATTTGGTCCAATATACCATGTCCATGCATTTCCCCACTCATTTGAGTAATTTTTCATGAAAAAAACAAGGTTTCATGATTGGTCAAAATTTTCACCAAAACGACATACCGCGCGGGTCTACGCGTTTTTCTGATTTGGGTCAAAAATTGAAAAGTGCGTTTTGTCGCATTTCTGAGCAAAATTTGGTCCAATATACCATGTCCATGCATTTCCCCACTCATTTGAGTAATTTTTCATGAAAAAAACAAGGTTTCATGATTGGTCAAAATTTTCACCAAAACGACATACCGCGGGTCTACGCATTTTTCTGATTTGGGTCAAAAATTTAAAAGTGCTTTTTGACGCTTTTTTGAGCAAAATTTGGTCCAATATACCATGTCCATGCATTTCCCCACTCATTTGAGTAATTTTTCATGAAAAAAACCAAGGTTTTTTTGATTGGTCAAAATTTTCACCAAAACGACATGCCGCGGGTCTACGCGTTTTTCTGATTTGGGTCAAAAATTGAAAAGTGCTTTTTGTCGCATTTCTGAGCAAAATTTGGTCCAATATACCATGTCCATGCATTTCCCCACTCATTTGAGTAATTTTTCACGAAAAAAACAAGGTTTCATGATTGGTCAAAATTTTCACCAAAACGACATACCGCGGGTCTACGCGTTTTTCTGATTTGGGTCAAACATTGAAAAGTGCTTTTTGTCGCATTTCTGAGCAAAATTTGGTCCAATATACCATGTCCATGCATTTCCCCACTTATTTGAGTAATTTTTCATGAAAAACCAAGGTTTTATGATTGGTCAAAATTTTCACCAAAACGACATACCGCGGGTCTACGCGTTTTTCTGATTTGGGTCAAAAATTTAAAAGTGCTTTTTGTCGCATTTCTGAGCAAAATTTGGTCCGATATACCATGTCCATGCATTTCCCCACTAATTTGAGTAATTTTTCATGAAAAAAACAAGGTTTCATGATTGAGCAAAATTTTCTCCAAAACGACATACCGCGGGTCTACGCGTTTTTCTGATTTGGGTCAAAAATTTAAAAGTGCTTTTTGTCGCATTTTTGAGCAAAATTTGTTCCAATATACCATGTCCATGCATTTCCCCACTCATTTGAGTAATTTTTCATGAAAAAAACAAGGTTTCATGATTGGTCAAAATTTTCACCAAAACGACATACCGCTGGTCTACGCGTTTTTCTGATTTGGGTCAAAAATTGAAAAGTGCTTTTTGTCGCATTTTTGAGCAAAATTTGGTCCAATATACCATGTCCATGCATTTCCCCACTCATTTGAGTAATTTTTCATGAAAAAACAAGGTTTTATGATTGGTCAAAATTTTCACCAAAACGACATACCGCGGGTCTACGCGTTTTTCTGATTTGGGTCAAACATTGAAAAGTGCTTTTTGTCGCATTTCTGAGCAAAATTTGGTCCAATATACCATGTCCATGCATTTCCCCACTTATTTGAGTAATTTTTCATGAAACAAAACAAGGTTTCGTGATTGGTCAAAATTTTCACCAAAACGACATACCGCGGGGTCTACGCGTTTTTCTGATTTGGGTCAAAAATTGAAAAGTGCTTTTTGTCGCATTTCTGAGCAAAATTTGGTCCGATATACAATGTCCATGCATTTCCCCACTCATTTGAGTAATTTTTCATGAAAAAAACAAGGTTTCATGATTGGTCAAAATTTTCACCAAAACGACATATCGCGGGTCTACGCGTTTTACTGATTTGGGTCAAAAATTGAAAAGTGCTTTTTGTCGCATTTCTGAGCAAAATTTGGTCCAATATACCATGTCCATGCATTTCCCCACTCATTTGAGTAATTTTTCATGAAAAAAACAAGGTTTCATGATTGGTCAAAATTTTCACCAAAACGACATACCGCGGGTCTACGCGTTTTTCTGATTTGGGTCAAACATTGAAAAGTGCTTTTTGTCGCATTTCTGAGCAAAATTTGGTCCAATATACCATGTCCATGCATTTCCCCACTTATTTGAGTAATTTTTCATGAAACAAAACAAGGTTTCGTGATTGGTCAAAATTTTCACCAAAACGACATACCGCGGGGTCTACGCGTTTTTCTGATTTAGGTCAAAAATTGAAAAGTGCTTTTTGTCGCATTTCTGAGCAAAATTTGGTCCAATATACAATGTCCATGCATTTCCCCACTCATTTGAGTAATTTTTCATGAAAAAAACAAGGTTTCATGATTGGTCAAAATTTTCACCAAAACGACATATCGCGGGTCTACGCGTTTTACTGATTTGGGTCAAAAATTGAAAAGTGCTTTTTGTCGCATTTCTGAGCAAAATTTGGTCCAATATACCATGTCCATGCATTTCCCCACTCATTTGAGTAATTTTTCATGAAAAAAACAAGGTTTCATGATTGGTCAAAATTTTCACCAAAACGACATACCGCGGGTCTACGCGTTTTTCTGATTTGGGTCAAAAATTTAAAAGTGCTTTTTGTCACATTTCTGAGCAAAATTTGGTCCAATATACCATGTCCATGCATTTCCCCACTCATTTGAGTAATTTTTCATGAAAAAAGCAAGGTTTAATGATTGGTCAAAATTTTCACCAAAACGACATACCGCGGGTCTACGCGTTTTTCTGATTTGGGTCAAAAATTTAAAAGTGCTTTTTGTCACATTTCTGAGCAAAATTTGGTCCAATATACCATGTCCATGCATTTCCCCACTCATTTGAGTAATTTTTCATGAAAAAAACAAGGTTTCATGATTGGTCAAAATTTTCACCAAAACGACATACCGCGGGTCTACGCGTTTTTCTGATTTGGGTCAAAAATTTAAAAGTGCTTATTGTCACATTTCTGAGCAAAATTTGGTCCAATATACCATGTCCATGCATTTCCCCACTCATTTGAGTAATTTTTCATGAAAAAAACAAGGTTTCATGATTGGTCAAAATTTTCACCAAAACGACATACCGCGCGGGTCTACGCGTTTTTCTGATTTGGGTCAAAAATTGAAAAGTGCGTTTTGTCGCATTTCTGAGCAAAATTTGGTCCAATATACCATGTCCATGCATTTCCCCACTCATTTGAGTAATTTTTCATGAAAAAAACAAGGTTTCATGATTGGTCAAAATTTTCACCAAAACGACATACCGCGGGTCTACGCATTTTTCTGATTTGGGTCAAAAATTGAAAAGTGCTTTTTGACGCTTTTTTGAGCAAAATTTGGTCCAATATACCATGTCCATGCATTTCCCCACTCATTTGAGTAATTTTTCATGAAAAAAACCAAGGTTTTTTTGATTGGTCAAAATTTTCACCAAAACGACATGCCGCGGGTCTACGCGTTTTTCTGATTTGGGTCAAAAATTGAAAAGTGCTTTTTGTCGCATTTCTGAGCAAAATTTGGTCCAATATACCATGTCCATGCATTTCCCCACTCATTTGAGTAATTTTTCATGAAAAAAACAAGGTTTCATGATTGGTCAAAATTTTCACCAAAACGACATACCGCGGGTCTACGCGTTTTTCTGATTTGGGTCAAACATTGAAAAGTGCTTTTTGTCGCATTTCTGAGCAAAATTTGGTCCAATATACCATGTCCATGCATTTCCCCACTTATTTGAGTAATTTTTCATGAAAAAGCAAGGTTTTATGATTGGTCAAAATTTTCACCAAAACGACATACCGCGGGTCTACGCGTTTTTCTGATTTGGGTCAAAAATTTAAAAGTGCTTTTTGTCGCATTTCTGAGCAAAATTTGGTCCGATATACCATGTCCATGCATTTCCCCACTAATTTGAGTAATTTTTCATGAAAAAAACAAGGTTTCATGATTGAGCAAAATTTTCTCCAAAACGACATACCGCGGGTCTACGCGTTTTTCTGATTTGGGTCAAAAATTTAAAAGTGCTTTTTGTCGCATTTTTGAGCAAAATTTGTTCCAATATACCATGTCCATGCATTTCCCCACTCATTTGAGTAATTTTTCATGAAAAAAACAAGGTTTCATGATTGAGCAAAATTTTCACCAAAACGACATACCGCAGGTCTACGCGTTTTTCTGATTTGGGTCAAAAATTGAAAAGTGCTTTTTGTCGCATTTCTGAGCAAAATTTGGTCCAATATGCCATGTCCATGCATTTCCCCACTCATGTGAGTAATTTTTCATGAGAAAAACAAGGTTTCATGATTGGTCAAAATTTTCACCAAAACGACATACCGCTGGTCTACGCGTTTTTCTGATTTGGGTCAAAAATTGAAAAGTGCTTTTTGTCGCATTTTTGAGCAAAATTTGGTCCAATATACCATGTCCATGCATTTCCCCACTCATTTGAGTAATTTTTCATGAAAAAACAAGGTTTTATGATTGGTCAAAATTTTCACCAAAACGACATACCGCGGGTCTACGCGTTTTTCTGATTTGGGTCAAACATTGAAAAGTGCTTTTTGTCGCATTTCTGAGCAAAATTTGGTCCAATATACCATGTCCATGCATTTCCCCACTTATTTGAGTAATTTTTCATGAAACAAAACAAGGTTTCGTGATTGGTCAAAATTTTCACCAAAACGACACACCGCGGGGTCTACGCGTTTTTCTGATTTGGGTCAAAAATTGAAAAGTGCTTTTTGTCGCATTTCTGAGCAAAATTTGGTCCAATATACAATGTCCATGCATTTCCCCACTCATTTGAGTAATTTTTCATGAAAAAAACAAGGTTTCATGATTGGTCAAAATTTTCACCAAAACGACATATCGCGGGTCTACGCGTTTTACTGATTTGGGTCAAAAATTGAAAAGTGCTTTTTGTCGCATTTCTGAGCAAAATTTGGTCCAATATACCATGTCCATGCATTTCCCCACTCATTTGAGTAATTTTTCATGAAAAAAACCAAGGTTTTATGATTGGTCAAAATTTTCACCAAAACGACATACCGCGGGTCTACGCGTTTTTCTGATTTGGGTCAAAAATTGAAAAGTGCTTTTTGTCGCATTTCTGAGCAAAATTTGGTCCAATACACCATGTCCATGCATTTCCCCACTCATTTGAGTAATTTTTCATGAAAAAAAACAAGGTTTTATGATTGGTCAAAATTTTCACCAAAACGACATACCGCAGGTCTACGCGTTTTTCTGATTTGGGTCAAAAATTGAAAAGTGCTTTTTGTCGCATTTTTGAGCAAAATTTGGTCCAATATACCATGTCCATGCATTTCCCCACTCATTTGAGTAATTTTTCATGAAAAAAACAAGGTTTTATGATTGGTCAAAATTTTCACCAAAACGACATACCACGGGTCTACGCGTTTTTCTGATTTGGGTCAAAAATTGAAAAGTGCTTTTTGTCGCATTTCTGAGCAAAATTTGGTCCAATATACCATGTCCATGCATTTCCCCACTCATTTGAGTAATTTTTCATGAAAAAAACAAGGTTTCATGATTGGTCAAAATTTTCACCAAAACGACATACCGCGGGTCTACGCGTTTTTCTGATTTGGGTCAAACATTGAAAAGTGCTTTTTGTCGCATTTCTGAGCAAAATTTGGTCCAATATACCATGTCCATGCATTTCCCCACTTATTTGAGTAATTTTTCATGAAAAAGCAAGGTTTTATGATTGGTCAAAATTTTCACCAAAACGACATACCGCGGGTCTACGCGTTTTTCTGATTTGGGTCAAAAATTTAAAAGTGCTTTTTGTCGCATTTCTGAGCAAAATTTGGTCCGATATACCATGTCCATGCATTTCCCCACTAATTTGAGTAATTTTTCATGAAAAAAACAAGGTTTCATGATTGAGCAAAATTTTCTCCAAAACGACATACCGCGGGTCTACGCGTTTTTCTGATTTGGGTCAAAAATTTAAAAGTGCTTTTTGTCACATTTTTGAGCAAAATTTGTTCCAATATACCATGTCCATGCATTTCCCCACTCATGTGAGTAATTTTTCATGAGAAAAACAAGGTTTCATGATTGGTCAAAATTTTCACCAAAACGACATACCGCTGGTCTACGCGTTTTTCTGATTTGGGTCAAAAATTGAAAAGTGCTTTTTGTCGCATTTTTGAGCAAAATTTGGTCCAATATACCATGTCCATGCATTTCCCCACTTATTTGAGTAATTTTTCATGAAAAAGCAAGGTTTTATGATTGGTCAAAATTTTCACCAAAACGACATACCGCGGGTCTACGCGTTTTTCTGATTTGGGTCAAAAATTTAAAAGTGCTTTTTGTCGCATTTCTGAGCAAAATTTGGTCCGATATACCATGTCCATGCATTTCCCCACTCATTTGAGTAATTTTTCATGAAAAAAACAAGGTTTCATGATTGAGCAAAATTTTCTCCAAAACGACATACCGCGGGTCTACGCGTTTTTCTGATTTGGGTCAAAAATTGAAAAGTGCTTTTTGTCGCATTTTTGAGCAAAATTTGGTCCAATATACCATGTCCATGCATTTCCCCACTCATTTGAGTAATTTTTCATGAAAAAACAAGGTTTTATGATTGGTCAAAAATTTCACCAAAACGACATACCGCGGGTCTACGCGTTTTTCTGATTTGGGTCAAACATTGAAAAGTGCTTTTTGTCGCATTTCTGAGCAAAATTTGGTCCAATATACCATGTCCATGCATTTCCCCACTTATTTGAGTAATTTTTCATGAAACAAAACAAGGTTTCGTGATTGGTCAAAATTTTCACCAAAACGACATACCGCGGGGTCTACGCGTTTTTCTGATTTGGGTCAAAAATTGAAAAGTGCTTTTTGTCGCATTTCTGAGCAAAATTTGGTCCAATATACAATGTCCATGCATTTCCCCACTCATTTGAGTAATTTTTCATGAAAAAAACAAGGTTTCATGATTGGTCAAAATTTTCACCAAAACGACATATCGCGGGTCTACGCGTTTTACTGATTTGGGTCAAAAATTGAAAAGTGCTTTTTGTCGCATTTCTGAGCAAAATTTGGTCCAATATACCATGTCCATGCATTTCCCCACTCATTTGAGTAATTTTTCATGAAAAAAACAAGGTTTCATGATTGGTCAAAATTTTCACCAAAACGACATACCGCGGGTCTACGCGTTTTTCTGATTTGGGTCAAACATTGAAAAGTGCTTTTTGTCGCATTTCTGAGCAAAATTTGGTCCAATATACCATGTCCATGCATTTCCCCACTTATTTGAGTAATTTTTCATGAAACAAAACAAGGTTTCGTGATTGGTCAAAATTTTCACCAAAACGACATACCGCGGGGTCTACGCGTTTTTCTGATTTGGGTCAAAAATTGAAAAGTGCTTTTTGTCGCATTTCTGAGCAAAATTTGGTCCAATATACAATGTCCATGCATTTCCCCACTCATTTGAGTAATTTTTCATGAAAAAAACAAGGTTTCATGATTGGTCAAAATTTTCACCAAAACGACATATCGCGGGTCTACGCGTTTTACTGATTTGGGTCAAAAATTGAAAAGTGCTTTTTGTCGCATTTCTGAGCAAAATTTGGTCCAATATACCATGTCCATGCATTTCCCCACTCATTTGAGTAATTTTTCATGAAAAAAACAAGGTTTCATGATTGGTCAAAATTTTCACCAAAACGACATACCGCGGGTCTACGCGTTTTTCAAATTTGGGTCAAAAATTTAAAAGTGCTTTTTGTCACATTTCTGAGCAAAATTTGGTCCAATATACCATGTCCATGCATTTCCCCACTCATTTGAGTAATTTTTCATGAAAAAAGCAAGGTTTAATGATTGGTCAAAATTTTCACCAAAACGACATACCGCGGGTCTACGCGTTTTTCTGATTTGGGTCAAAAATTTAAAAGTGCTTTTTGTCACATTTCTGAGCAAAATTTGGTCCAATATACCATGTCCATGCATTTCCCCACTCATTTGAGTAATTTTTCATGAAAAAAACAAGGTTTCATGATTGGTCAAAATTTTCACCAAAACGACATACCGCGGGTCTACGCGTTTTTCTGATTTGGGTCAAAAATTGAAAAGTGCTTTTTGTAACATTTCTGAGCAAAATTTGGTCCAATATACAATGTCCATGCATTTCCCCACTCATTTGAGTAATTTTTCATGAAAAAAACAAGGTTTCATGATTGGTCAAAATTTTCACCAAAACGACATACCGCGGGTCTACGCGTTTTTCTGATTTGGGTCAAAAATTTAAAAGTGCTTTTTGTCACATTTCTGAGCAAAATTTGGTCCAATATACCATGTCCATGCATTTCCCCACTCATTTGAGTAATTTTTCATGAAAAAAACAAGGTTTCATGATTGGTCAAAATTTTCACCAAAACGACATACCGCGCGGGTCTACGCGTTTTTCTGATTTGGGTCAAAAATTGAAAAGTGCGTTTTGTCGCATTTCTGAGCAAAATTTGGTCCAATATACCATGTCCATGCATTTCCCCACTCATTTGAGTAATTTTTCATGAAAAAAACAAGGTTTCATGATTGGTCAAAATTTTCACCAAAACGACATACCGCGGGTCTACGCATTTTTCTGATTTGGGTCAAAAATTGAAAAGTGCTTTTTGACGCTTTTTTGAGCAAAATTTGGTCCAATATACCATGTCCATGCATTTCCCCACTCATTTGAGTAATTTTTCATGAAAAAAACCAAGGTTTTTTTGATTGGTCAAAATTTTCACCAAAACGACATGTCGCGGGTCTACGCGTTTTTCTGATTTGGGTCAAAAATTGAAAAGTGCTTTTTGTCGCATTTCTGAGCAAAATTTGGTCCAATATACCATGTCCATGCATTTCCCCACTTATTTGAGTAATTTTTAATGAAAAAAACAAGGTTTCATGATTGGTCAAAATTTTCACCAAAACGACATACCGCGGGTCTACGCGTTTTTCTGATTTGGGTCAAAAATTGAAAAGTGCTTTTTGTCGCATTTCTGAGCAAAATTTGGTCCAATATACCATGTCCATGCATTTCCCCACTTATTTGAGTAATTTTTAATGAAAAAAACAAGGTTTCATGATTGGTCAAAATTTTCACCAAAACGACATACCGCGGGTCTACGCGTTTTTCTGATTTGGGTCAAAAATTGAAAAGTGCTTTTTGTCGCATTTCTGAGCAAAATTTGGTCCAATGTACCATGTCCATGCATTTCCCCACTCATTTGAGTAATTTTTCATGAAAAAAAACAAGGTTTCATGATTGGTCAAAATTTTCACCAAAACGACATACCGCGGGTCTACGCGTTTTTCTGATTTGGGTCAAAATTGAAAAGTGCTTTTTGTCGCATTTCTGAGCAAAATTTGGTCCAATATACCATGTCCATGCATTTCCCCACTCATTTGTGTAATTTTTCATGAAAAAAACAAGGTGTCATGATTGGTCAAAATTTTCACCAAAACGACATACCGCGGGTCTACGCGTTTTTCTGATTTGGGTCAAAAATTGAAAAGTGCTGTTTGTCGCATTTCTGAGCAAAATTTGGTCCAATATACCATGTCCATGCATTTCCCCACTTATTTGAGTAATTTTTCATGAAAAAACTAGGTTTTATGATTGGTCAAAATTTTCACCAAAACGACATACGCGTCTACGCGTTTTTCTGATTTGGGTCAAAAATTGAAAAGTGCTTTTTGTCGCATTTTTGAGCTAAATTTGGTCCAATATACCATATCCATGTATTTCCCCACTTATTCTAGTAATTTTTCATGAAAAAAACAAGAATTCATGATTGGTCAAACTTTTCACCAAAACGACATACCACGGGTCTACGCGTTTTTCTGATTTGGGTCAAAAATTTAAAAGTGCTTTTTGTTGCATTTCTGAGCAAAATTTGGTCCAATATACCATGTCCATGCATTTCCCCACTCAATTGAGTAATTTTTCATGAAAAAAACAAGGTTTCATGATTGGTCAAAATTTTCACCACAACGACATATCGCGGGTCTACGCGTTTTTCTGATTTGGGTCAAAAATTGAAAAGTGCTTTTTGTCGCATTTTTGAGCAAAATTTGGTCCAATATACCATGTCCATGCATTTCCCCACTCATTTGAGTAATTTTTCATGAAAAAAACAAGGTTTAATGATTGGTCAAAATTTTCACCAAAACGACATACCGCAGGTCTATACGTTTTTCTGATTTGGGTCAAAAATTGAAAAGTGCTTTTTGTCGCATTTTTGAGCAAAATTTGGTCCAATATACAATGTCCATGCATTTCCTCACTCATTTGAGTAATTTTTCATGAAAAAAACAAGGTTTCATGATTGGTAAAAATTTTCACCAAAACGACATACCGCGGGTCTACGCGTTTTTCTGATTTAGGTCAAAAATTTAAAAGTGCTTTTTGTCACATTTCTGAGCAAAATTTGGTCCAATATACCATGTCCATGCATTTCCCCACTCATTTGAGTAATTTTTCATGAAAAAAGCAAGGTTTAATGATTGGTCAAAATTTTCACCAAAACGACATACCGCGGGTCTACGCGTTTTTCTGATTTGGGTCAAAAATTTAAAAGTGCTTTTTGTCACATTTCTGAGCAAAATTTGGTCCAATATACCATGTCCATGCATTTCCCCACTCATTTGAGTAATTTTTCATGAAAAAAACAAGGTTTCATGATTGGTCAAAATTTTCACCAAAACGACATACCGCGGGTCTACGCGTTTTTCTGATTTGGGTCAAAAATTGAAAAGTCCTTTTTGTCATTTTTTTTAGCAAAATTTGGTCCAATATACCATGTCCATGCATTTCCCCACTCATTTGAGTAATTTTTCATGAAAAAGCAAGGTTTAATGATTGGTCAAAATTTTCACCAAAACGACATACCGCGGGTCTACGCGTTTTTCTGATTTGGGTCAAAAATTTAAAAGTGCTTTTTGTAACATTTCTGAGCAAAATTTGGTCCAATATACCATGTCCATGCATTTCCCCACTCATTTGAGTAATTTTTCATGAAAAAAACAAGGTTTCATGATTGGTCAAAATTTTCACCAAAACGACATACCGCGGGTCTACGCGTTTTTCTGATTTGGGTCAAAAATTTAAAAGTGCTTTTTGTCACATTCCTGAGCAAAATTTGGTCCAATATACCATGTCCATGCATTTCCCCACTCATTTGAGTAATTTTTCATGAAAAAAGCAAGGTTTAATGATTGGTCAAAATTTTCACCAAAACGACATACCGTGGGTCTACGCGTTTTTCTGATTTGGGTCAAAAATTGAAAAGTCCTTTTTGTCGCTTTTTTGAGCAAAATTTGGTCCAATATACCATGTCCATGCATTTCCCCACTCATTTGAGTAATTTTTCATGAAAAAAGCAAGGTTTAATGATTGGTCAAAATTTTCACCAAAACGACATACCGCGGGTCTACGCGTTTTTCTGATTTGGGTCAAAAATTTAAAAGTGCTTTTTGTCACATTTCTGAGCAAAATTTGGTCCAATATACCATGTCCATGCATTTCCCCACTCATTTGAGTAATTTTTCATGAAAAAAGCAAGGTTTAATGATTGGTCAAAATTTTCACCAAAACGACATACCGCGGGTCTATATGCGTTTTTCTGATTTGGGTCAAAAATTTAAAAGTGCTTTTTGTCACATTTCTGAGCAAAATTTGGTCCAATATACCATGTCCATGCATTTCCCCACTCATTTGAGTAATTTTTCATGAAAAAAACAAGGTTTCATGATTGGTCAAAATTTTCACCAAAACGACATACCGCAGGTCTACGCGTTTTTCTGATTTGGGTCAAAAATTTAAAAGTGCTTTTTGTCACATTTCTGAGCAAAATTTGGTCCAATATACCATGTCCATGCATTTCCCCACTCATTTGAGTAATTTTTCATGAAAAAAACAAGGTTTCATGATTGGTCAAAATTTTCACCAAAACGACATACCGCGGGTCTACGCGTTTTTCTGATTTGGGTCAAAAATTTAAAAGTGCTTTTTGTCATATTTCTGAGCAAAATTTGGTCCAATATACCATGTCCATGCATTTCCCCACTCATTTGAGTAATTTTTCATGAAAAAAACAAGGTTTCATGATTGGTCAAAATTTTCACCAAAACGACATACCGTGGGTCTACGCGTTTTTCTGATTCGGGTCAAAAATTGAAAAGTCCTTTTTGTCGCTTTTTTGAGCAAAATTTGGTCCAATATTCCATGTCCATGCATTTCCCCACTCATTTGAGTAATTTTTCATGAAAAAGCAAGGTTTAATGATTGGTCAAAATTTTCGCCAAAACGACATACCGCGGGTCTACGCGTTTTTCTGATTTGGGTCAAAAATTTAAAAGTGCTTTTTGTAACATTTCTGAGCAAAATTTGGTCCAATATACCATGTCCATGCATTTCCCCACTCATTTGAGTAATTTTTCATGAAAAAAACAAGGTTTCATGATTGGTCAAAATTTTCACCAAAACGACATACCGCGGGTCTACGCGCTTTTCTGATTTGGGTCAAAAATTGAAAAGTCCTTTTTGTCGCTTTTTTGAGCAAAATTTGGTCCAATATACCATGTCCATGCATTTCCCCACTCATTTGAGTAATTTTTCATGAAAAAAACAAGGTTTCATGATTGGTCAAAATTTTCACCAAAACGACATACCGCAGGTCTATGCGTTTTTCTGATTTGGGTCAAAAATTGAAAAGTGCTTTTTGTCGCATTTTTGAGCAAAATTTGGTCCAATATACAATGTCCATGCATTTCCTCACTCATTTGAGTAATTTTTCATGAAAAAAAACAAGGTTTTATGATTGGTCAAAATTTTCACCCAAACGACATACCGCGGGGTCTACGCGTTTTTCTGATTTGGGTCAAAAATTGAAAAGTGCTTTTTGTCACATTTCTGAGCAAAATTTGGTCCAATATCCAATGTCCATGCATTTCCCCACTCATTTGAGTAATTTTTCATGAAAAAAACAAGGTTTCATGATTGGTCAAAATTTTCACCAAAACGACATACCGCGGGTCTACGCGTTTTTCTGATTTGGGTCAAAAATTGAAAAGTGCTTTTTGTCGCATTTCTGAGCAAAATTTGGTCCAATATACCATGTCCATGCATTTCCCCACTCATTTTAGTAATTTTTCATGAAAAAACAAGGTTTCATGATTGGTCAAAATTTTCACCAAAATGACATACCGCGGGTCTACACGTTTTTCTGATTTGGGTCAAAAATTTAAAAGTGCTTTTTGTCACATTTCTGAGCAAAATTTGGTCCAATATACCATGTCCATGCATTTCCCCACTCATTTGAGTAATTTTTCATGAAAAAAACAAGGTTTCATGATTGGTCAACATTTTCACCAAAACGACATACCGCGGGTCTAGGCGTTTTTCTGATTTGGGTCAAAAATTGAAAAGTGCTTTTTGTCGCATTTCTGAGCAAAATTTGGTCCAATGTACCATGTCCATGCATTTCCCCACTCATTTGAGTAATTTTTCATGAAAAAAACAAGGTTTCATGATTGGTCAAAATTTTCACCAAAACGACATACCGCGGGTCTACGCGTTTTTCTGATTTGGGTCAAAATTGAAAAGTGCTTTTTGTCGCATTTCTGAGCAAAATTTGGTCCAATATACCATGTCCATGCATTTCCCCACTCATTTGAATAATTTTTCATGAAAAAACAAGGTTTTATGATTGGTCAAAATTTTCACCAAAACGACATACCGCGGGTCAACGCGTTTTTCTGATTTGGGTCAAAAATTGAAAAGTGCTTTTTGACGCTTTTTTGAGCAAAATTTGGTCCAATATACCATGTCCATGCATTTCCCCACTCATTTGTGTAATTTTTCATGAAAAAAACAAGGTTTCATGATTGGTCAAAATTTTCACCAAAACGACATACCGCGGGTCTACGCGTTTTTCTGATTTGGGTCAAAAATTGAAAAGTGCTTTTTGTCGCATTTCTGAGCAAAATTTGGTCCAATATACCATGTCCATGCATTTCCCCACTCATTTGAGTAATTTTTCATGAAAAAAAACAAGGTTTCATGATTGGTCAAAATTTTCACTAAAACGACATACCGCGGGTCTAGGTGTTTTTCTGATTTGGGTCAAAAATTGAAAAGTGCTTTTTGTCGCATTTCGGAGCAAAATTTGGTCCAATATACCATGTCCATGCATTTCCCCACCCATTTGAGTAATTTTTCATGAAAAAACTAGGTTTTATGATTGGTCAAAATTTTCACCAAAACGACATACCGCGGGTCTACGCGTTTTTCTGATTTGGGTCAAAAATTGAAAAGTCCTTTTTGTCGCTTTTTTGAGCAAAATTTGGTCCAATATACCATGTCCATGCATTTCCCCACTCATTTGAGTAATTTTTCATGAGAAAGCAAGGTTTAATGATTGGTCAAAATTTTCACCAAAACGACATACCGCGGGTCTACGCGTTTTTCTGATTTGGGTCAAAAATTTAAAAGTGCTTATTGTCACATTTCTGAGCAAAATTTGGTCCAATATACCATGTCCATGCATTTCCCCACTAATTTGAGTAATTTTTCATGAAAAACACAAGGTTTTATGATTGGTCAAAATTTTCACCAAAACGACATATCGCGGGTCTACGCGTTTTTCTGATTTGGGTCAAAAATTTAAAAGTGCTTTTTGTCACATTTCTGAGCAAAATTTGGTCCAATATACCATGTCCATGCATTTCCCCACTCATTTGAGTAATTTTTCATGAAAAAAACAAGGTTTCATGATTGGTCAAAATTTTCACCAAAACGACATACCGCAGGTCTACGCGTTTTTCTGATTTGGGTCAAAAATTTAAAAGTGCTTTTTGTCACATTTCTGAGCAAAATTTGGTCCAATATACCATGTCCATGCATTTCCCCACTCATTTGAGTAATTTTTCATGAAAAAAACAAGGTTTCATGATTGGTCAAAATTTTCACCAAAACGACATACCGCGGGTCTACGCGTTTTTCTGATTTGGGTCAAAAATTTAAAAGTGCTTTTTGTCACATTTCTGAGCAAAATTTGGTCCAATATACCATGTCCATGCATTTCCCCACTCATTTGAGTAATTTTTCATGAAAAAAACAAGGTGTCATGATTGGTGAAAAATTTTCACCAAAACGACATACCGCGGGTCTACGCGTTTTTCTGATTTGGGTCAAAAATTGAAAAGTGCTTTTTGTCGCATTTCTGAGCAAAATTTGGTCCAATATACCATGTCCATGCATTTCCCCACTCATTTGAGTAATTTTTCATGAAAAAAACAAGGTTTCATGATTGGTCAAAATTTTCACCAAAACGACATACCGCGGGTCTACGCGTTTTTCTGATTTGGGTCAAAAATTGAAAAGTGCTTTTTGTCGCATTTCTGAGCAAAATTTGGTCCAATGTACCATGTCCATGCATTTCCCCACTCATTTGAGTAATTTTTCATGAAAAAAACAAGGTTTCATGATTGGTCAAAATTTTCACCAAAACGACATACCGCGGGTCTACGCGTTTTTCTGATTTGGGTCAAAATTGAAAAGTGCTTTTTGTCGCATTTCTGAGCAAAATTTGGTCCAATATACCATGTCCATGCATTTCCCCACTCATTTGAATAATTTTTCATGAAAAAACAAGGTTTTATGATTGGTCAAAATTTTCACCAAAACGACATACCGCGGGTCAACGCGTTTTTCTGATATGGGTAAAAAATTGAAAAGTGCTTTTTGACGCTTTTTTGAGCAAAATTTGGTCCAATATACCATGTCCATGCATTTCCCCACTCATTTGTGTAATTTTTCATGAAAAAAACAAGGTTTCATGATTGGTCAAAATTTTCACCAAAACGACATACCGCGGGTCTACGCGTTTTTCTGATTTGGGTCAAAAATTGAAAAGTGCTTTTTGTCGCATTTCTGAGCAAAATTTGGTCCAATATACCATGTCCATGCATTTCCCCACTCATTTGAGTAATTTTTCATGAAAAAAAACAAGGTTTCATGATTGGTCAAAATTTTCACTAAAACGACATACCGCGGGTCTAGGTGTTTTTCTGATTTGGGTCAAAAATTGAAAAGTGCTTTTTGTCGCATTTCGGAGCAAAATTTGGTCCAATATACCATGTCCATGCATTTCCCCACCCATTTGAGTAATTTTTCATGAAAAAACTAGGTTTTATGATTGGTCAAAATTTTCACCAAAACGACATACGCGTCTACGCGTTTTTCTGATTTGGGTCAAAAATTGAAAAGTGCTTTTTGTCGCATTTTTGAGCTAAATTTGGTCCAATATACCATATCCATGCATTTCCCCACTTATTCTAGTAATTTTTCATGAAAAAACAAGGTTTCATGATTGGTCAAAATTTTCACCAAAATGACATACCGCGGGTCTAAGCGATTTTCTGATTTGGGTCAAAAATTGAAAAGTGCTTTTTGTCGCATTTCTGAGCAAAATTTGGTCCAATATACCATGTCCATGCATTTCCCCACTCATTTGAGTAATTTTTCATGAAAAAACAAGGTTTTATGATTGGTCAAAATTTTCACCAAAACGACATACCGCGGGTCTACGCGTTTTTCTGATTTGGGTCAAAAATTGAAAAGTGCTTTTTGTCGCATTTCTGAGCAAAATTTGGTCCAATATACCATGTCCATGCATTTCCCCACTCATTTGAGTAATTTTTCATGAAAAAAACAAGGTTTCATGATTGAGCAAAATTTTCACCAAAACGACATACCACGGGTCTATGCGTTTTTCTGATTTGGTTCAAAAATTGAAAAGTGCTTTTTGTCGCATTTTTGAGCAAAATTTGGTCCAATATACCATGTCCATGCATTTCCCCACTCATTTGAGTAATTTTTCATAAAAAAAACAAGGTTTTATGATTGGTCAAAATTTTCACCAAAACGACATACCGCAGGTCTACGCGTTTTTCTGATATGGGTCAACAATTGAAAAGTGCTTTTTGTCACATTTCTGAGCAAAATTTGGTCCAATATACCATGTCCATGCATTTCCCCACTCATTTGAGTAATTTTTCATGAAAAAAACAAGGTTTCATGATTGGTCAAAATTTTCACCAAAACGACATACCGCGGGTCTACGCGTTTTTCTGATTTGGGTCAAAAATTGAAAAGTGCTTTTTGTCGCATTTCTGAGCAAAATTTGGTCCAATATACCATGTCCATGCATTTCCCCACTCATTTGAGTAATTTTTCATGAAAAAAACAAGGTTTCATGATTGGTCAAAATTTTCACCAAAACGACATTCCGCGGGTCTACGCGTTTTTCTGATTTGGGTCAAAAATTGAAAAGTGCTTTTTGTCGCATTTCTGAGCAAAATTTGGTCCAATGTACCATGTCCATGCATTTCCCCACTCATTTGAGTAATTTTTCATGAAAAAAACAAGGTTTCATGATTGGTCAAAATTTTCACCAAAATGACATACCGCGGGTCTACGCGTTTTTCTGATTTGGGTCAAAAATTGAAAAGTGCTTTTTGTCGCATTTCTGAGCAAAATTTGGTCCAATATACCATGTCCATGCATTTCCCCACTCATTTGAGTAATTTTTCATGAAAAAACAAGGTTTTATGATTGGTCAAAATTTTCACCAAAACGACATACCGCGGGTCAACGCGTTTTTCTGATTTGGGTCAAAAATTGAAAAGTGCTTTTTGACGCTTTTTTGAGCAAAATTTGGTCCAATATACCATGTCCATGCATTTCCCCACTCATTTGAGTAATTTTTCATGAAAAAAACAAGGTTTTATGATTGGTCAAAATTTTCACCAAAACGACATACCGCGGGTCTACGCGTTTTTCTGATTTGGGTCAAAAATTGAAAAGTCCTTTTTGTCGCTTTTTTGAGCAAAATTTGGTCCAATATACCATGTCCATGCATTTCCCCACTCATTTGAGTAATTTTTCATGAGAAAGCAAGGTTTAATGATTGGTCAAAATTTTCACCAAAACGACATACCGCGGGTCTACGCGTTTTTCTGATTTGGGTCAAAAATTGAAAAGTGCTTTTTGTCACATTTCTGAGCAAAATTTGGTCCAATATACCATGTCCATGCATTTCCCCACTCATTTGAGTAATTTTTCATGAAAAAAACAAGGTTTCATGATTGGTCAAAATTTTCACCAAAACGACATACCGCGGGTCTACGCGTTTTTCTGATTTGGGTCAAAAATTTAAAAGTGCTTTTTGTCACATTTCTGAGCAAAATTTGGTCCAATATACCATGTCCATGTATTTCCCCACTCATTTGAGTAATTTTTCATGAAAAAAACAAGGTTTCATGATTGGTCAAAATTTTCACCAAAACGACATACCGCGGGTCTACGCGTTTTTCTGATTTGGGTCAAAAATTTAAAAGTGCTTTTTGTCACATTTCTGAGCAAAATTTGGTCCAATATACCATGTCCATGCATTTCCACACTCATTTGAGTAATTTTTCATGAAAAAAACAAGGTTTCATGATTGGTCAAAATTTCACCAAAACGACATACCGCGGGTCTACGCGTTTTTCTGATTTGGGTAAAAAATTGAAAAGTCCTTTTTGTCGCTTTTTTGAGCAAAATTTGGTCCAATATACCATGTCCATGCATTTCCCCACTCATTTGAGTAATTTTTCATGAAATAGCAAGGTTTAATGATTGGTCAAAATTTTCACCAAAACGACATACCGCGGGTCTACGCGTTTTTCTGATTTGGGTCAAAAATTTAAAAGTGCTTATTGTCACATTTCTGAGCAAAATTTGGTCCAATATACCATGTCCATGCATTTCCCCACTCATTTGAGTAATTTTTCATGAAAAAAGCAAGGTTTAATGATTGGTCAAAATTTTCACCAAAACGACATACCGCGGGTCTACGCATTTTTCTGATTTGGGTCAAAAATTTAAAAGTGCTTTTTGTCACATTTCTGAGCAAAATTTGGTCCAATATACCATGTCCATGCATTTCCCCACTCATTTGAGTAATTTTTCATGAAAAAAGCAAGGTTTAATGATTGGTCAAAATTTTCACCAAAACGACATACCGCGGGTCTACGCGTTTTTCTGATTTCGGTCAAAAATTTAAAAGTGCTTTTTGTCACATTTCTGAGCAAAATTTGGTCCAATATACCATGTCCATGCATTTCCCCACTCATTTGAGTAATTTTTCATGAAATAAACAAGATTTCATGATTGGTCAAAATTTTCACCAAAACGACATACCGTGGGTCTACGCGTTTTTCTGATTTGGGTCAAAAATTGAAAAGTCCTTTTTGTCGCTTTTTTGAGCAAAATTTGGTCCAATATACCATGTCCATGCATTTCCCCACTCATTTGAGTAATTTTTCATGAAAAAAACAAGGTTTCATGATTGGTCAAAATTTTCACCAAAACGACATACCGCGGGTCTACGCGTTTTTCTGATTTGGGTCAAAAATTGAAAAGTCCTTTTTGTCGCTTTTTTGAGCAAAATTTGGTCCAATATACCATGTCCATGCATTTCCCCACTCATTTGAGTAATTTTTCATGAAAAAAACAAGGTTTCATGATTGGTCAAAATTTTCACCAAAACGACATACCGCGGGTCTACGCGTTTTTCTGATTTGGGTCAAAAATTTAAAAGTGCTTTTTGTCACATTTCTGAGCAAAATTTGGTCCAATATACCATGTCCATGCATTTCCCAACTCATTTGAGTAATTTTTCATGAAAAAAGCAAGGTTTAATGATTGGTCAAAATTTTCACCAAAACGACATACCGCGGGTCTACGCGTTTTTCTGATTTGGGTCAAAAATTTAAAAGTGCTTTTTGTCACATTTCTGAGCAAAATTTTTTCCAATATACCATGTCCATGCATTTCCCCACTCATTTGAGTAATTTTTCATGAAAAAAAACAAGGTTTTATGATTGGTCAAAATTTTCACCAAAACGACATACCGCGGGGTCTACGCGTTTTTCTGATTCGGGTCAAAAATTGAAAAGTGCTTTTTGTCACATTTCTGAGCAAAATTTGGTCCAATATCCCATGTCCATGCATTTCCCCACTCATTTGAGTAATTTTTCATGAAAAAAACAAGGTTTCATGATTGGTCAAAATTTCACCAAAACGACATACCGCGGGTCTACGCGTTTTTCTGATTTGGGTAAAAAATTGAAAAGTCCTTTTTGTCGCTTTTTTGAGCAAAATTTGGTCCAATATACCATGTCCATGCATTTCCCCACTCATTTGAGTAATTTTTCATGAAATAGCAAGGTTTAATGATTGGTCAAAATTTTCACCAAAACGACATACCGCGGGTCTACGCGTTTTTCTGATTTGGGTCAAAAATTTAAAAGTGCTTATTGTCACATTTCTGAGCAAAATTTGGTCCAATATACCATGTCCATGCATTTCCCCACTCATTTGAGTAATTTTTCATGAAAAAAGCAAGGTTTAATGATTGGTCAAAATTTTCACCAAAACGACATACCGCGGGTCTACGCATTTTTCTGATTTGGGTCAAAAATTTAAAAGTGCTTTTTGTCACATTTCTGAGCAAAATTTGGTCCAATATACCATGTCCATGCATTTCCCCACTCATTTGAGTAATTTTTCATGAAAAAAGCAAGGTTTAATGATTGGTCAAAATTTTCACCAAAACGACATACCGCGGGTCTACGCGTTTTTCTGATTTCGGTCAAAAATTTAAAAGTGCTTTTTGTCACATTTCTGAGCAAAATTTGGTCCAATATACCATGTCCATGCATTTCCCCACTCATTTGAGTAATTTTTCATGAAATAAACAAGATTTCATGATTGGTCAAAATTTTCACCAAAACGACATACCGTGGGTCTACGCGTTTTTCTGATTTGGGTCAAAAATTGAAAAGTCCTTTTTGTCGCTTTTTTGAGCAAAATTTGGTCCAATATACCATGTCCATGCATTTCCCCACTCATTTGAGTAATTTTTCATGAAAAAAACAAGGTTTCATGATTGGTCAAAATTTTCACCAAAACGACATACCGCGGGTCTACGCATTTTTCTGATTTGGGTCAAAAATTGAAAAGTCCTTTTTGTCGCTTTTTTGAGCAAAATTTGGTCCAATATACCATGTCCATGCATTTCCCCACTCATTTGAGTAATTTTTCATGAAAAAAACAAGGTTTCATGATTGGTCAAAATTTTCACCAAAACGACATACCGCGGGTCTACGCGTTTTTCTGATTTGGGTCAAAAATTTAAAAGTGCTTTTTGTCACATTTCTGAGCAAAATTTGGTCCAATATACCATGTCCATGCATTTCCCAACTCATTTGAGTAATTTTTCATGAAAAAAGCAAGGTTTAATGATTGGTCAAAATTTTCACCAAAACGACATACCGCGGGTCTACGCGTTTTTCTGATTTGGGTCAAAAATTTAAAAGTGCTTTTTGTCACATTTCTGAGCAAAATTTTTTCCAATATACCATGTCCATGCATTTCCCCACTCATTTGAGTAATTTTTCATGAAAAAAAACAAGGTTTTATGATTGGTCAAAATTTTCACCAAAACGACATACCGCGGGGTCTACGCGTTTTTCTGATTCGGGTCAAAAATTGAAAAGTGCTTTTTGTCACATTTCTGAGCAAAATTTGGTCCAATATCCCATGTCCATGCATTTCCCCACTCATTTGAGTAATTTTTCATGAAAAAAACAAGGTTTCATGATTGGTCAAAATTTTCACCAAAACGACATACCGCGGGTCTACGCGTTTTTCTGATTTGGGTCAAAAATTGAAAAGTGCTTTTTGTCGCATTTCTGAGCAAAATTTGGTCCAATATACCATGTCCATGCATTTCCCCACTCATTTGAGTAATTTTTCATGAAAAAACAAGGTTTCATGATTGGTCAAAATTTTCACCAAAATGACATACCGAGGGTCTACGCGAGTTTCTGATTTGGGTCAAAAATTGAAAAGTGCTTTTTGTCGCATTTCTGAGCAAAATTTGGTCCAATATACCATGTCCATGCATTTCCCCACTCATTTGAGTAATTTTTCATGAAAAAACAAGGTTTTATGATTGGTCAAAATTTTCACCAAAACGACATTCCGCGGGTCTACGCGTTTTTCTGATTTGGGTCAAAAATTGAAAAGTGCTTTTTGTCGCATTTCTGAGCAAAATTTGGTCCAATATACCATGTCCTTGCATTTCCCCACTCATTTGAGTAATTTTTCATGAAAAAAACAAGGTGTCATGATTGGTCAAAATTTTCACCAAAACGACATACCGCGGGTCTACGCGTTTTTCTGATTTGGGTCAAAAATTTAAAAGTGTTTTTTGTCGCATTTCTGAGCAAAATTTGGTCCAATATACCATGTCCATGCATTTCCCCACTCATTTGTGTAATTTTTCATGAAAAAACAAGGTTTCATGATTGGTCAAAATTTTCACCAAAACGACATACCGCGGATCTACGCGTTTTTCTGATTTGGGTCAAAAATTGAAAAGTGATTTTTGTCGCATTTCTTAGCAAAATTTGGTCCAATATACCATGTCCATGCATTTCCCCACTCATTTGAGTATTTTTTTCATGAAAAAAAACAAGGTTTCATGATTGGTCAAAATTTTCACCAAAACGACATACCGCGGGTCTACGCGTTTTTCTGATTTGGGTCAAAAATTTAAAAGTGCTTTTTGTCGCATTTCTGAGCAAAATTTGGTCAAATATACCATGTCCATGCATTTCCCCACTCATTTGAGTAATTTTTCATGAAAAAAACAAGGTTTCATGATTGGTCAAAATTTTCACCAAAACGACATACCGCGGTTCTACGCGTTTTTCTGATTTGGGTCAAAAATTGAAAAGTGCTTTTTGTCGCATTTCGGAGCAAAATTTGGTCCAATATACCATGTCCATGCATTTCCCCACTCATTTGAGTAATTTTTCATGAAAAAACTAGGTTTTATGATTGGTCAAAATTTTCACCAAAACGACATACGCGTCTACGCGTTTTTCTGATTTGGGTCAAAAATTGAAAAGTGCTTTTTGTCGCATTTTTGAGCTAAATTTGGTCCAATATACCATATCCATGCATTTCCCCACTTATTCTAGTAATTTTTCATGAAAAAAACAAGAATTCATGATTGGTCAAACATACCACGGGGTCTACGCGTTTTTCTGATTTGGGTCAAAAATTTAAAAGTGCTTTTTGTTGCATTTCTGAGCAAAATTTGGTCCAATATACCATGTCCATGCATTTCCCCACTCATTTGAGTAATTTTTCATGAAAAAAACAAGGTTTCATGATTGGTCAAAATTTTCACCAAAACGACATACCGCAGGTCTATGCGTTTTTCTGATTTGGGTCAAAAATTGAAAAGTGCTTTTTGTCGCATTTTTGAGCAAAATTTGGTCCAATATACAATGTCCATGCATTTCCTCACTCATTTGAGTAATTTTTCATGAAAAAAAACAAGGTTTCATGATTGGTCAAAATTTTCACCAAAACGACATACCGCGGGTCTACGCGTTTTTCTGATTCGGGTCAAAAATTTAAAAGTGCTTTTTGTCACATTTCTGAGCAAAATTTGGTCCAATATCCCATGTACATGCATTTCCCCACTCATTTGAGTAATTTTTCATGAAAAAACAAGGTTTCATGATTGGTCAAAATTTTCACCAAAATGACATACCGAGGGTCTACGCGAGTTTCTGATTTGGGTCAAAAATTGAAAAGTGCTTTTTGTCGCATTTCTGAGCAAAATTTGGTCCAATATACCATGTCCATGCATTTCCCCACTCATTTGAGTAATTTTTCATGAAAAAACAAGGTTTTATGATTGGTCAAAATTTTCACCAAAACGACATTCCGCGGGTCTACGCGTTTTTCTGATTTGGGTCAAAAATTGAAAAGTGCTTTTTGTCGCATTTCTGAGCAAAATTTGGTCCAATATACCATGTCCTTGCATTTCCCCACTCATTTGAGTAATTTTTCATGAAAAAAACAAGGTGTCATGATTGGTCAAAATTTTCACCAAAACGACATACCGCGGGTCTACGCGTTTTTCTGATTTGGGTCAAAAATTTAAAAGTGCTTTTTGTCGCATTTCTGAGCAAAATTTGGTCCAATATACCATGTCCATGCATTTCCCCACTCATTTGTGTAATTTTTCATGAAAAAACAAGGTTTCATGATTGGTCAAAATTTTCACCAAAACGACATACCGCGGATCTACGCGTTTTTCTGATTTGGGTCAAAAATTGAAAAGTGATTTTTGTCGCATTTCTTAGCAAAATTTGGTCCAATATACCATGTCCATGCATTTCCCCACTCATTTGAGTATTTTTTTCATGAAAAAAAACAAGGTTTCATGATTGGTCAAAATTTTCACCAAAACGACATACCGCGGGTCTACGCGTTTTTCTGATTTGGGTCAAAAATTTAAAAGTGCTTTTTGTCGCATTTCTGAGCAAAATTTGGTCAAATATACCATGTCCATGCATTTCCCCACTCATTTGAGTAATTTTTCATGAAAAAAACAAGGTTTCATGATTGGTCAAAATTTTCACCAAAACGACATACCGCGGTTCTACGCGTTTTTCTGATTTGGGTCAAAAATTGAAAAGTGCTTTTTGTCGCATTTCGGAGCAAAATTTGGTCCAATATACCATGTCCATGCATTTCCCCACTCATTTGAGTAATTTTTCATGAAAAAACTAGGTTTTATGATTGGTCAAAATTTTCACCAAAACGACATACGCGTCTACGCGTTTTTCTGATTTGGGTCAAAAATTGAAAAGTGCTTTTTGTCGCATTTTTGAGCTAAATTTGGTCCAATATACCATATCCATGCATTTCCCCACTTATTCTAGTAATTTTTCATGAAAAAAACAAGAATTCATGATTGGTCAAACATACCACGGGGTCTACGCGTTTTTCTGATTTGGGTCAAAAATTTAAAAGTGCTTTTTGTTGCATTTCTGAGCAAAATTTGGTCCAATATACCATGTCCATGCATTTCCCCACTCATTTGAGTAATTTTTCATGAAAAAAACAAGGTTTCATGATTGGTCAAAATTTTCACCAAAACGACATACCGCAGGTCTATGCGTTTTTCTGATTTGGGTCAAAAATTGAAAAGTGCTTTTTGTCGCATTTTTGAGCAAAATTTGGTCCAATATACAATGTCCATGCATTTCCTCACTCATTTGAGTAATTTTTCATGAAAAAAAACAAGGTTTCATGATTGGTCAAAATTTTCACCAAAACGACATACCGCGGGGTCTACGCGTTTTTCTGATTTGGGTCAAAAATTGAAAAGTGCTTTTTGTCACATTTCTGAGCAAAATTTGGTCCAATATCCCATGTACATGCATTTCCCCACTCATTTGAGTAATTTTTCATGAAAAAAACAAGGTTTCATGATTGGTCAAAATTTTCACCAAAACGACATACCGCGGGTCTACGCGTTTTTCTGATTCGGGTCAAAAATTTAAAAGTGCTTTTTGTCACATTTCTGAGCAAAATTTGGTCCAATATACCATGTCCATGCATTTCCCCACTCATTTGAGTAATTTTTCATGAAAAAAGCAAGGTTTAATGATTGGTCAAAATTTTCACCAAAACGACATACCGCGGGTCTACGCGTTTTTCTGATTTGGGTCAAAAATTTTAAAGTGCTTTTTGTCACATTTCTGAGCAAAATTTGGTCCAATATACCATGTCCATGCATTTCCCCACTCATTTGAGTAATTTTTCATGAAAAAAACAAGGTTTCATGATTGGTCAAAATTTTCACCAAAACGACATACCGCAGGTCTATTCGTTTTTCTGATTTGGGTCAAAAATTGAAAAGTGCTTTTTGTCGCATTTCTGAGCAAAATTTGGTCCAATATACCATGTCCATGCATTTCCCCACTCATTTGAGTAATTTTTCATGAAAAAAAACAAGGTTTCATGATTGGTCAAAATTTTCACCAAAATGACATACCGCGGGTCTACGCGATTTTCTGATTTTGGTCAAAAATTGAAAAGTGCTTTTTGTCGCATTTCTGAGCAAAATTTGGTCCAATATACCATGTCCATGCATTTCCCCACTCATTTGAGAAATTTTTCATGAAAAAACAAGGTTTTATGATTGGTCAAAAATTTCACCAAAACGACATACCGCGGGTCTACGCGTTTTTCTGATTTGGGTCAAAAATTGAAAAGTGCTTTTTGTCGCATTTCTGAGCAAAATTTGGTCCAATATACCATGTCCATGCATTTCCCCACTCATTTGAGTAATTTATTATGAAAAAAACAAGGTTTAATGATTGGTCAAAATTTTCACCAAAACGACATACCGCGGGTCTACGCGTTTTTCTGATTTGGGTCAAAAATTTAAAAGTGCTTTTTGTCACATTTCTGAGCAAAATTTGGTCCAATATACCATGTCCATGCATTTCCCCACTCATTTGAGTAATTTTTCATGAAAAAAGCAAGGTTTAATGATTGGTCAAAATTTTCACCAAAACGACATAACGCGGGTCTACGCGTTTTTCTGATTTGGGTCAAAAATTTAAAAGTGCTTTTTGTCACATTTCTGAGCAAAATTTGGTCCAATATACCATGTCCATGCATTTCCCCACTCATTTGAGTAATTTTTCATGAAAAAAACAAGGTTTCATGATTGGTCAAAATTTTCACCAAAACGACATACCGCGGGTCTACGCGTTTTTCTGATTTGGGTCAAAAATTTAAAAGTGCTTTTTGTCACATTTCTGAGCAAAATTTGGTCCAATATACCATGTCCATGCATTTCCCCACTCATTTGAGTAATTTTTCATGAAAAAAGCAAGGTTTAATGATTGGTCAAAATTTTCACCAAAACGACATACCGCGGGTCTACGCGTTTTTCTGATTTGGGTCAAAAATTTTAAAGTGCTTTTTGTCATATTTCTGAGCAAAATTTGGTCCAATATACCATGTCCATGCATTTCCCCACTCATTTGAGTAATTTTTCATGAAAAAAACAAGGTTTCATGATTGGTCAAAATTTTCACCAAAACGACATACCGCAGGTCTATTCGTTTTTCTGATTTGGGTCAAAAATTGAAAAGTGCTTTTTGTCGCATTTCTGAGCAAAATTTGGTCCAATATACCATGTCCATGCATTTCCCCACTCATTTGAGTAATTTTTCATGAAAAAAAACAAGGTTTCATGATTGGTCAAAATTTTCACCAAAATGACATACCGCGGGTCTACGCGATTTTCTGATTTTGGTCAAAAATTGAAAAGTGCTTTTTGTCGCATTTCTGAGCAAAATTTGGTCCAATATACCATGTCTATGCATTTCCCCACTCATTTGAGTAATTTTTCATGAAAAAAACAAGGTTTAATGATTGGTCAAAAATTTCACCAAAACGACATACCGCGGGTCTACGCGTTTTTCTGATTTGGGTCAAAAATTGAAAAGTGCTTTTTGTCGCATTTCTGAGCAAAATTTGGTCCAATATACCATGTCTATGCATTTCCCCACTCATTTGAGTAATTTATTATGAAAAAAACAAGGTTTCATGATTGAGCAAAATTTTCACCTAAACGACATACCACGGGTCTATGCGTTTTTCTGATTTGGTTCAAAAATTGAAAAGTGCTTTTTGTCGCATTTTTGAGCAAAATTTGGTCCAATATACCATGTCCATGCATTTCCCCACTCATTTGAGTAATTTTTCATGAAAAAGCAAGGTTTAATGATTGGTCAAAATTTTCACCAAAACGACATACCGCGGGTCTACGCGTTTTTCTGATTTGGGTCAAAAAATTAAAAGTGCTTTTTGTCACATTTCTGAGCAAAATTTGGTCCAATATACCATGTCCATGCATTTCCCCACTCATTTGAGTAATTTTTCATGAAAAAAACAAGTTTTCATGATTGGTCAAAATTTTCACCAAAACGACATACCGCGGGTCTACGCGTTTTTCTGATTTGGGTCAAAAATTTAAAAGTGCTTTTTGTCACATTTCTGAGCAAAATTTGGTCCAATATACCATGTCAATGCATTTCCCCACTCATTTGAGTAATTTTTCATGAAAAAAAACAAGGTTTCATGATTGGTCAAAATTTTCACCAAAACGACATACCGCGGGTCTACGCGTTTTTCTGATTTGGGTCAAAAATTTAAAAGTGCTTTTTGTCACATTTCTGAGCAAAATTTGGTCCAATATACCATGTCCATGCATTTCCCCACTCATTTGAGTAATTTTTCATGAAAAAAACAAGGTTTCATGATTGGTCAAAATTTTCACCAAAACGACATACCGTGGGTCTACGCGTTTTTCTGATTTGGGTCAAAAATTGAAAAGTCCTTTTTGTCGCTTTTTTGAGCAAAATTTGGTCCAATATACCATGTCCATGCATTTCCCCACTCATTTGAGTAATTTTTCATGAAAAAAACAAGGTTTCATGATTGGTCAAAATTTTCACCAAAACGACATACCGTGGGTCTACGCGTTTTTCTGATTTGGGTCAAAAATTGAAAAGTCCTTTTTGTCGCTTTTTTGAGCAAAATTTGGTCCAATATACCATGTCCATGCATTTCCCCACTCATTTGAGTAATTTTTCATGAAAAAAACAAGGTTTCATGATTGGTCAAAATTTTCACCAAAACGACATACCGCGGGTCTACACGTTTTTCTGATTTGGGTCAAAAATTGAAAAGTCCTTTTTGTCGCTTTTTTGAGCAAAATTTGGTCCAATATACCATGTCCATGCATTTCCCCACTCATTTGAGTAATTTTTCATGAAAAAAACAAGGTTTCATGATTGGTCAAAATTTTCACCAAAACGACATACCGCGGGTCTATGCGTTTTTCTGATTTGGGTCAAAAATTGAAAAGTGCTTTTTGTCGCATTTTTGAGCAAAATTTGGTCCAATATACCATGTCCATGCATTTCCCCACTCATTTGAGTAATTTTTCATGAAAAAAACAAGGTTTAATGATTGGTCAAAATTTTCACCAAAACGACATACCGCGGGGTCTATGCGTTTTTCTGATTTGGGTCAAAAATTGAAAAGTGCTTTTTGTCGCATTTTTGAGCAAAATTTGGTCCAATATACAATGTCCATGCATATCCTCACTCATTTGAGTAATTTTTCATGAAAAAAAACAAGGTTTTATGATTGGTCAAAATTTTCACCAAAACGACATACCGCGGGGTCTACGCGTTTTTCTGATTTGGGTCAAAAATTGAAAAGTGCTTTTTGTCACATTTCTGAGCAAAATTTGGTCCAATATCCCATGTCCATGCATTTCCCCACTCATTTGAGTAATTTTTCATGAAAAAAACAAGGTTTCATGATTGGTCAAAATTTTCACCAAAACGACATACCGCGGGTCTACGCGTCTTTCTGATTTGGGTCAAAAATTGAAAAGTGCTTTTTGTCACATTTCTGAGCAAAATTTGGTCCAATATCCCATGTCCATGCATTTCCCCACTCATTTGAGTAATTTTTCATGAAAAAAACAAGGTTTCATGATTGGTCAAAATTTTCACCAAAACGACATACCGCGGGTCTACGCGTCTTTCTGATTTGGGTAAAAAATTGAAAAGTGCTTTTTGTCGCATTTCTGAGCAAAATTTGGTCCAATATACCATGTCCATGCATTTCCCCACTCATTTGAGTAATTTTTCATGAAAAAAACAAGGTTTCATGATTGGTCAAAATTTTCACCAAAACGACATACCGCGGGTCTATGCGTTTTTCTGATTTGGGTCAAAAATTGAAAAGTGCTTTTTGTCGCATTTTTGAGCAAAATTTGGTCCAATATACCATGTCCATGCATTTCCCCACTCATTTGAGTAATTTTTCATGAAAAAAACAAGGTTTCATGATTGGTCAAAATTTTCACCAAAACGACATACCGCGGGTCTACGCGTTTTTCTGATTTGGGTCAAAAATTGAAAAGTGCTTTTTGTCGCATTTCTGAGCAAAATTTGGTCCAATATACCATGTCCATGCATTTCCCCACTCATTTGAGTAATTTTTCATGAAAAAAACAAGGTTTCATGATTGGTCAAAATTTTCACCAAAACGACATACCGCGGGTCTACGCGTTTTTCTGATTTGGGTCAAAAATTTAAAAGTGCTTTTTGTCGCATTTTTGAGCAAAATTTGGTCCAATATACCATGTCCATGCATTTCCCCACTCATTTGAGTAATTTTTCATGAAAAAAACAAGGTTTTATGATTGGTCAAAATTTTCACCAAAACGACATACCGCAGGTCTACGCGTTTTTCTGATATGGGTCAACAATTGAAAAGTGCTGTTTGTCGCATTTCTGAGCAAAATTTGGTCCAATATACCATGTCCATGCATTTCCCCACTCATTTGAGTAATTTTTCATGAAAAAAACAAGGTTTTATGATTGGTCAAAATTTTCACCAAAACGACATACCGCGGGTCTAGGCGTTTTTCTGATTTGGGTCAAAAATTGAAAAGTGCTTTCTGTCGCATTTCTGAGCAAAATTTGGTCCAATATACCATGTCCATGCATTTCCCCACTCATTTGAGTAATTTTTCATGAAAAAAACAAGGTTTCATGATTGGTCAAAATTTTCACCAAAACGACATACCGCGGGTCTACGCGTTTTTCTGATTTGGGTCAAAAATTGAAAAGTGCTTTTTGTCACATTTCTGAGCAAAATTTGGTCCAATATACCATGTCCATGCATTTCCCCACTCATTTGAGTAATTTTTCATGAAAAAAACAAGGTTTTATGATTGGTCAAAATTTTCACCAAAACGACATACCGCGGGTCTACGCGTTTTTCTGATTTGGGTCAAAAATTTAAAAGTGCTTTTTGTCACATTTCTGAGCAAAATTTGGTCCAATATACCATGTCCATGCATTTCCCCACTCATTTGAGTAATTTTTCATGAAAAAAACAAGGTTTCATGATTGGTCAAAATTTTCACCAAAACGACATACCGCGGGTCTACGCGTTTTTCTGATTTGGGTCAAAAATTTAAAAGTGCTTTTTGTCACATTTCTGAGCAAAATTTGGTCCAATATACCATGTCCATGCATTTCCCCACTCATTTGAGTAATTTTTCATGAAAAAAACAAGGTTTCATGATTGGTCAAAATTTTCACCAAAACGACATACCGCGGGTCTACGCGTTTTTCTGATTTGGGTCAAAAATTTAAAAGTGCTTTTTGTCACATTTCTGAGCAAAATTTGGTCCAATATACCATGTCCATGCATTTCCCCACTCATTTGAGTAATTTTTCATGAAAAAAACAAGGTTTCATGATTGGTCAAAATTTTCACCAAAACGACATACCGTGGGTCTACGCGTTTTTCTGATTTGGGTCAAAAATTGAAAAGTCCTTTTTGTCGCATTTCTGAGCAAAATTTGGTCCAATATACCATGTCCATGCATTTCCCCACTCATTTGAGTAATTTTTCATGAAAAAGCAAGGTTTAATGATTGGTCAAAATTTTCACCAAAACGACATACCGCGGGTCTACGCGTTTTTCTGATTTGGGTCAAAAATTTAAAAGTGCTTTTTGTCACATTTCTGAGCAAAATTTGGTCCAATATACCATGTCCATGCATTTCCCCACTCATTTGAGTAATTTTTCATGAAAAAAACAAGGTTTCATGATTGGTCAAAATTTTCACCAAAACGACATAGCGCGGGTCTATGCGTTTTTCTGATTTGGGTCAAAAATTTAAAAGTGCTTTTTGTTGCATTTCTGAGCAAAATTTGGTCCAATATACCATGTCCACGCATTTCCCCACTCATTTGAGTAATTTTTCATGAAAAAAACAAGGTTTCATGATTGGTCAAAATTTTCACCAAAACGACATAACGCGGGTCTACGCGTTTTTCTGATTTGGGACAAAAATTGAAAACTCCTTTTTGTCGCTTTTTTGAGCAAAATTTGGTCCAATATACCATGTCCATGCATTTCCCCACTCATTTGAGTAATTTTTCATGAAAAAGCAAGGTTTAATGATTGGTCAAAATTTTCACCAAAACGACATACCGCGGGTCTACGCGTTTTTCTGATTTGGGTCAAAAATTTAAAAGTGCTTTTTGTCACATTTCTGAGCAAAATTTGGTCCGATATACCATGTCCATGCATTTCCCCACTCATTTGAGTAATTTTTCATCAAAAAAACAAGGTTTCATGATTGTTCAAAATTTTCACCAAAACGACATACCACGGGTCTATGCGTTTTTCTGATTTGGTTCAAAAATTGAAAAGTGCTTTTTGTTGCATTTCTGAGCAAAATTTGGTCCAATATACCATGTCCATGCATTTCCCCACTCATTTGAGTAATTTTTCATGAAAAAAACAAGGTTTTATGATTGGTCAAAATTTTCACCAAAACGACATACCGCAGGTCTACGCGTTTTTCTGATATGGGTCAACAATTGAAAAGTGCTTTTTGTCACATTTCTGAGCAATATTTGGTCCAATATACCATGTCCATGCATTTCCCCACTCATTTGAGTAATTTTTCATGAAAAAAACAAGGTTTAATGATTGGTCAAAATTTTCACCAAAACGACATACCGCGGGTCTACGCGTTTTTCTGATTTGGGTCAAAAATTGAAAAGTGCTTTTTGTCGCATTTCTGAGCAAAATTTGGTCCAATATACCATGTCCATGCATTTCCCCACTCATTTGAGTAATTTTTCATGAAAAAAACAAGGTTTCATGATTGGTCAAAATTTTCACCAAAACGACATACCGCGGGTCTACGCGTTTTTCTGATTTGGGTCAAAAATTGAAAAGTGCTTTTTGTCACATTTCTGAGCAAAATTTGGTCCAATATACCATGTCCATGCATTTCCCCACTCATTTGAGTAATTTTTCATGAAAAAAACAAGGTTTCATGATTGGTCAAAATTTTCACCAAAACGACATACCGCGGGTCTACGCTTTTTTCTGATTTGGGTCAAAAATTTAAAAGTGCTTTTTGTCACATTTCTGAGCAAAATTTGGTCCAATATACCATGTCCATGCATTTCCCCACTCATTTGAGTAATTTTTCATGAAAAAAACAAGGTTTCATGATTGGTCAAAATTTTCACCAAAACGACATACCGCGGGTCTACGCGTTTTTCTGATTTGGGTCAAAAATTTAAAAGTGCTTTTTGTCGCATTTCTGAGCAAAATTTGGTCCAATATACCATGTCCATGCATTTCCCCACTCATTTGAGTAATTTTTCATGAAAAAAACAAGGTTTCATGATTGGTCAAAATTTTCACCAAAACGACATACCGCGGGTCTACGCGTTTTTCTGATTTGGGTCAAAAATTGAAAACTCCTTTTTGTCGCTTTTTTGAGCAAAATTTGGTCCAATATACCATGTCCATGCATTTCCCCACTCATTTGAGTAATTTTTCATGAAAAAGCAAGGTTTAATGATTGGTCAAAATTTTCACCAAAACGACATACCGCGGGTCTACGCGTTTTTCTGATTTGGGTCAAAAATTTAAAAGTGCTTTTTGTCACATTTCTGAGCAAAATTTGGTCCAATATACCATGTCCATGCATTTCCCCACTCATTTGAGTAATTTTTCATCAAAAAAACAAGGTTTCATGATTGGTCAAAATTTTCACCAAAACGACACATCGCGGGTCTACGCGTTTTTCTGATTTGGGTCAAAAATTTAAAAGTGCTTTTTGTCACATTTCGGAGCAAAATTTGGTCCAATATACCATGTCCATGCATTTCCCCACTCATTTGAGTAATTTTTCATGAAAAAAACAAGGTTTCATGATTGGTCAAAATTTTCACCAAAACGACATACCGCGGGTCTAGGCATTTTTCTGATTTGGGTCAAAAATTGAAAAGTGCTTTTTGTCGCATTTCTGAGCAAAATTTGGTCCAATATACCATGTCCATGCATTTCCCCACTCATTTGAGTAATTTTTCATGAAAAAAACAAGGTTTTATGATTGGTCAAAATTTTCACCAAAACGACATACCGCTGGTCTAGGCGTTTTTCTGATTTGGGTCAAAAATTGAAAAGTGCTTTTTGTCGCATTTCTGAGCAAAATTTGGTCCAATGTACCATGTCCATGCATTTCCCCACTCATTTGAGTAATTTTTCATGAAAAAAACAAGGTGTCATGATTGGTCAAAATTTTCACCAAAACGACATACCGCGGGTCTACGCGTTTTTCTGATTTGGGTCAAAAATTGAAAAGTGCTTTTTGTCGCATTTCTGAGCAAAATTTGGTCCAATATACCATGTCCATGCATTTCCCCACTCATTTGAGTAATTTTTCATGAAAAAACAAGGTTTCATGATTGGTCAAAATTTTCACCAAAACGACATACCGCGGGTCTACGCGTTTTTCTGATTTGGGTCAAAAATTGAAAAGTGCTTTTTGTCGCATTTCTGAGCAAAGTTTGGTCCAATATACCATGTCCATGCATTTCCCCACTCATTTGAGTAATTTTTCATGAAAAAAACAAGGTTTCATGATTGAGCAAAATTTTCACCAAAACGACATACCACGGGTCTATGCGTTTTTCTGATTTGGTTCAAAAATTGAAAAGTGCTTTTTGTCGCATTTTTGAGCAAAATTTGGTCCAATATACCATGTCCATGCATTTCCCCACTCATTTGAGTAATTTTTCATGAAAAAAACAAGGTTTTATGATTGGTCAAAATTTTCACCAAAACGACATACCGCAGGTCTACGCGTTTTTCTGATATGGGTCAACAATTGAAAAGTGCTTTTTGTCACATTTCTGAGCAAAATTTGGTCCAATATACCATGTCCATGCATTTCCCCACTCATTTGAGTAATTTTTCATGAAAAAAACAAGGTTTCATGATTGGTCAAAATTTTCACCAAAACGACATACCGCGGGTCTACGCGTTTTTCTGATTTGGGTCAAAAATTGAAAAGTGCTTTTTGTCGCATTTCTGAGCAAAATTTGGTCCAATATACCATGTCCATGCATTTCCCCACTCATTTGAGTAATTTTTCATGAAAAAAACAAGGTTTCATGATTGGTCAAAATTTTCACCAAAACGACATACCGCGGGTCTACGCGTTTTTCTGATTTGGGTCAAAAATTGAAAAGTGCTTTTTGTCGCATTTCTGAGCAAAATTTGGTCCAATATACCATGTCCATGCATTTCCCCACTCATTTGAGTAATTTTTCATGAAAAAAACAAGGTGTCATGATTGGTCAAAATTTTCACCAAAACGACATACCGCGGGTCTACGCGTTTTTCTGATTTGGGTCAAAAATTGAAAAGTGCTTTTTGTCGCATTTCTGAGCAAAATTTGGTCCAATATACCATGTCCATGCATTTCCCCACTCATTTGAGTAATTTTTCATGAAAAAACAAGGTTTCATGATTGGTCAAAATTTTCACCAAAACGACATACCGCGGGTCTACGCGTTTTTCTGATTTGGGTCAAAAATTTAAAAGTGCTTTTTGTCGCATTTTTGAGCAAAATTTGGTCCAATATACCATGTCCATGCATTTCCCCACTCATTTGAGTAATTTTTCATGAAAAAACAAGGTTTCATGATTGGTCAAAATTTTCACCAAAACGACATACCGCGGGTCTACGCGTTTTTCTGATTTGGGTCAAAAATTGAAAAGTGCTTTTTGTCGCATTTCTGAGCAAAATTTGGTCCAATATACCATGTCCATGCATTTCCCCACTCATTTGAGTAATTTTTCATGAAAAAAACAAGGTTTCATGATTGAGCAAAATTTTCACCAAAACGACATACCACGGGTCTATGCGTTTTTCTGATTTGGTTCAAAAATTGAAAAGTGCTTTTTGTCGCATTTTTGAGCAAAATTTGGTCCAATATACCATGTCCATGCATTTCCCCACTCATTTGAGTAATTTTTCATGAAAAAAACAAGGTTTTATGATTGGTCAAAATTTTCACCAAAACGACATACCGCAGGTCTACGCGTTTTTCTGATATGGGTCAACAATTGAAAAGTGCTTTTTGTCACATTTCTGAGCAAAATTTGGTCCAATATACCATGTCCATGCATTTCCCCACTCATTTGAGTAATTTTTCATGAAAAAAACAAGGTTTCATGATTGGTCAAAATTTTCACCAAAACGACATACCGCGGGTCTACGCGTTTTTCTGATTTGGGTCAAAAATTGAAAAGTGCTTTTTGTCGCATTTCTGAGCAAAATTTGGTCCAATATACCATGTCCATGCATTTCCCCACTCATTTGAGTAATTTTTCATGAAAAAAACAAGGTTTCATGATTGGTCAAAATTTTCACCAAAACGACATACCGCGGGTCTACGCGTTTTTCTGATTTGGGTCAAAAATTGAAAAGTGCTTTTTGTCGCATTTCTGAGCAAAATTTGGTCCAATGTACCATGTCCATGCATTTCCCCACTCATTTGAGTAATTTTTCATGAAAAAAACAAGGTTTCATGATTGGTCAAAATTTTCACCAAAACGACATACCGCGGGTCTACGCGTTTTTCTGATTTGGGTCAAAATTGAAAAGTGCTTTTTGACGCTTTTTTGAGCAAAATTTGGTCCAATATACCATGTCCATGCATTTCCCCACTCATTTGAGTAATTTTTCATGAAAAAAACAAGGTGTCATGATTGGTCAAAATTTTCACCAAAACGACATACCGCGGGTCTACGCGTTTTTCTGATTTGGGTCAAAAATTGAAAAGTGCTTTTTGTCGCATTTCTGAGCAAAATTTGGTCCAATATACCATGTCCATGCATTTCCCCACTCATTTGAGTAATTTTTCATGAAAAAACAAGGTTTTATGATTGGTCAAAATTTTCACCAAAACGACATACCGCGGGTCTACGCGTTTTTCTGATTTGGGTCAAAAATTTAAAAGTGCTTTTTGTCGCATTTCTGAGCAAAATTTGGTCCAATATACCATGTCCATGCATTTCCCCACTCATTTGAGTAATTTTTCATGAAAAAAACAAGGTTTTATGATTGGTCAAAATTTTCACCAAAACGACATACCGCAGGTCTACGCGTTTTACTGATATGGGTCAACAATTGAAAAGTGCTGTTTGTCGCATTTCTGAGCAAAATTTGGTCCAATATACCATGTCCATGCATTTCCCCACTCATTTGAGTAATTTTTCATGAAAAAAACAAGGTTTTATGATTGGTCAAAATTTTCACCAAAACGACATACCGCGGGTCTACGCGTTTTTCTGATTTGGGTCAAAAATTGAAAAGTGCTTTCTGTCGCATTTCTGAGCAAAATTTGGTCCAATATACCATGTCCATGCATTTCCCCACTCATTTGAGTAAATTTTCATGAAAAAAACAAGGTTTCATGATTGGTCAAAATTTTCACCAAAACGACATACCGCGGGTCTACGCGTTTTTCTGATTTGGGTCAAAAATTTAAAAGTGCTTTTTGTCACATTTCTGAGCAAAATTTGGTCCAATATACCATGTCCATGCATTTCCCCACTCATTTGAGTAATTTTTCTTGAAAAAAACAAGGTTTTATGATTGGTCAAAATTTTCACCAAAACGACATACCGCGGGTCTACGCGTTTTTCTGATTTGGGTCAAAAATTTAAAAGTGCTTTTTGTCACATTTCTGAGCAAAATTTGGTCCAATATACCATGTCCATGCATTTCCCCACTCATTTGAGTAATTTTTCATGAAAAAAACAAGGTTTCATGATTGGTCAAAATTTTCACCAAAACGACATACCGCGGGTCTACGCGTTTTTCTGATTTGGGTCAAAAATTTAAAAGTGCTTTTTGTCACATTTCTGAGCAAAATTTGGTCCAATATACCATGTCCATGCATTTCCCCACTCATTTGAGTAATTTTTCATGAAAAAAACAAGGTTTCATGATTGGTCAAAATTTTCACCAAAACGACATACCGCGGGTCTACGCGTTTTTCTGATTTGGGTCAAAAATTGAAAACTCCTTTTTGTCGCTTTTTTGAGCAAAATTTGGTCCAATATACCATGTCCATGCATTTCCCCACTCATTTGAGTAATTTTTCATGAAAAAGCAAGGTTTAATGATTGGTCAAAATTTTCACCAAAACGACACATCGCGGGCCTACGCGTTTTTCTGATTTGGGTCAAAAATTGAAAAGTGCTTTTTGTCGCATTTTTGAGCAATATTTGGTCCAATATACCATGTCCATGCATTTCCCCACTCATTTGAGTAATTTTTCATGAAAAAAACAAGGTTTAATGATTGGTCAAAATTTTCACCAAAACGACATACCGCAGGTCTATGCGTTTTTCTGATTTGGGTCAAAAATTGAAAAGTGCTTTTTGTCGCATTTCTGAGCAAAATTTGGTCCAATATCCCATGTACATGCATTTCCCCACTCATTTGAGTAATTTTTCATGAAAAAACAAGGTTTCATGATTGGTCAAAATTTTCACCAAAATGACATACCGCGGGTCTACGCGATTTTCTGATTTGGGTCAACAATTGAAAAGTGCTTTTTGTCACATTTCTGAGCAAAATTTGGTCCAATATACCATGTCCATGCATTTCCCCACTCATTTGAGTAATTTTTCATGAAAAAAACAAGGTTTTATGATTGGTCAAAATTTTCACCAAAACGACATACCGCGGGGTCTACGCGTTTTTCTGATTTGGGTCAAAAATTGAAAAGTGCTTTTTGTCACATTTCTGAGCAAAATTTGGTCCAATATACCATGTCCATGCATTTCCCCACTCATTTGAGTAATTTTTCATGAAAAAAACAAGGTTTCATGATTGGTCAAAATTTTCACCAAAATGACATACCGCGGGTCTACGCGTTTTTCTGATTTGGGTCAAAAATTGAAAAGTGCTTTTTGTCGCATTTCTGAGCAAAATTTGGTCCAATATACCATGTCCATGCATTTCTCCACTCATTTGAGTAATTTTTCATGAAAAAACAAGGTTTCATGATTGGTCAAAATTTTCACCAAAATGACATACCGCGGGTCTACGCGATTTTCTGATTTGGGTCAAAAATTGAAAAGTGCTTTTTGTCGCATTTCTGAGCAAAATTTGGTCCAATATACCATGTCCATGCATTTCCCCACTCATTTGAGTAATTTTTCATGAAAAAACAAGGTTTTATGATTGGTCAAAACTTTCACCAAAACGACATACCGCGGGTCTACGCGTTTTTCTGATTTGGGTCAAAAACTGAAAAGTGCTTTTTGTCGCATTTCTGAGCAAAATTTGGTCCAATATACCATGTCCATGCATTTCCCCACTCATTTGAGTAATTTTTCATGAAAAAAACAAGGTTTCATGATTGAGCAAAATTTTCACCAAAACGACATACCACGGGTCTATGCGTTTTTCTGATTTGGTTCAAAAATTGAAAAGTGCTTTTTGTCGCATTTTTGAGCAAAATTTGGTCCAATATACCATGTCCATGCATTTCCCCACTCATTTGAGTAATTTTTCATGAAAAAAACAAGGTTTTATGATTGGTCAAAATTTTCACCAAAACGACATACCGCAGGTCTACGCGTTTTTCTGATATGGGTCAACAATTGAAAAGTGCTTTTTGTCACATTTCTGAGCAAAATTTGGTCCAATATACCATGTCCATGCATTTCCCCACTCATTTGAGTAATTTTTCATGAAAAAAAACAAGGTTTCATGATTGGTCAAAATTTTCACCAAAACGACATACCGCGGGTCTACGCGTTTTTCTGATTTGGGTCAAAAATTGAAAAGTGCTTTTTGTCGCATTTCTGAGCAAAATTTGGTCCAATATACCATGTCCATGCATTTCCCCACTCATTTGAGTAATTTTTCATGAAAAAAACAAGGTTTCATGATTGGTCAAAATTTTCACCAAAACGACATTCCGCGGGTCTACGCGTTTTTCTGATTTGGGTCAAAAATTGAAAAGTGCTTTTTGTCGCATTTCTGAGCAAAATTTGGTCCAATATACCATGTCCATGCATTTCCCCACTCATTTGAGTAATTTTTCATGAAAAAAACAAGGTGTCATGATTGGTTAAAATTTTCACCAAAACGACATACCGCGGGTCTACGCGTTTTTCTGATTTGGGTCAAAAATTGAAAAGTGCTTTTTGTCGCATTTCTGAGCAAAATTTGGTCCAATATACCATGTCCATGCATTTCCCCACTCATTTGAGTAATTTTTCATGAAAAAACAAGGTTTTAAGATTGGTCAAAATTTTCACCAAAACGACATACCGCGGGTCTACGCGTTTTTCTGATTTGGGTCAAAAATTTAAAAGTGCTTTTTGTCGCATTTCTGAGCAAAATTTGGTCCAATATACCATGTCCATGCATTTCTCCACTCATTTGAGTAATTTTTCATGAAAAAACAAGGTTTCATGATTGGTCAAAATTTTCACCAAAATGACATACCGCGGGTCTACGCGATTTTCTGATTTGGGTCAAAAATTGAAAAGTGCTTTTTGTCGCATTTCTGAGCAAAATTTGGTCCAATATACCATGTCCATGCATTTCCCCACTCATTTGAGTAATTTTTCTTGAAAAAACAAGGTTTTATGATTGGTCAAAACTTTCACCAAAACGACATACCGCGGGTCTACGCGTTTTTCTGATTTGGGTCAAAAATTGAAAAGTGCTTTTTGTCGCATTTCTGAGCAAAATTTGGTCCAATATACCATGTCCATGCATTTCCCCACTCATTTGAGTAATTTTTAATGAAAAAAACAAGGTTTCATGATTGAGCAAAATTTTCACCAAAACGACATACCACGGGTCTATGCGTTTTTCTGATTTGGTTCAAAAATTGAAAAGTGCTTTTTGTCGCATTTTTGAGCAAAATTTGGTCCAATATACCATGTCCATGCATTTCCCCACTCATTTGAGTAATTTTTCATGAAAAAAACAAGGTTTTATGATTGGTCAAAATTTTCACCAAAACGACATACCGCAGGTCTACGCGTTTTTCTGATATGGGTCAACAATTGAAAAGTGCTTTTTGTCACATTTCTGAGCAAAATTTGGTCCAATATACCATGTCCATGCATTTCCCCACTCATTTGAGTAATTTTTCATGAAAAAAACAAGGTTTCATGATTGGTCAAAATTTTCACCAAAACGACATTCCGCGGGTCTACGCGTTTTTCTGATTTGGGTCAAAAATTGAAAAGTGCTTTTTGTCGCATTTCTGAGCAAAATTTGGTCCAATATACCATGTCCATGCATTTCCCCACTCATTTGAGTAATTTTTCATGAAAAAAACAAGGTGTCATGATTGGTTAAAATTTTCACCAAAACGACATACCGCGGGTCTACGCGTTTTTCTGATTTGGGTCAAAAATTGAAAAGTGCTTTTTGTCGCATTTCTGAGCAAAATTTGGTCCAATATACCATGTCCATGCATTTCCCCACTCATTTGAGTAATTTTTCATGAAAAAACAAGGTTTTAAGATTGGTCAAAATTTTCACCAAAACGACATACCGCGGGTCTACGCGTTTTTCTGATTTGGGTCAAAAATTTAAAAGTGCTTTTTGTCGCATTTCTGAGCAAAATTTGGTCCAATATACCATGTCCATGCATTTCCCCACTCATTTGAGTAATTTTTCATGAAAAAAACAAGGTTTCATGATTGGTCAAAATTTTCACCAAAACGACATACCGCGGGTCTACGCGTTTTTCTGATTTGGGTCAAAAATTGAAAAGTGCTTTTTGTCGCATTTCTGAGCAAAATTTGGTCCAATGTACCATTGCCATGCATTTCCCCACTCATTTGAGTAATTTTTCATGAAAAAAACAAGGTGTCATGATTGGTCAAAATTTTCACCAAAACGACATACCGCGGGTCTACGCGTTTTTCTGATTTGGGTCAAAAATTGAAAAGTGCTTTTTGTCGCATTTCTGAGCAAAATTTGGTCCAATATACCATGTCCATGCATTTCCCCACTCATTTGAGTAATTTTTCATGAAAAAACAAGGTTTTATGATTGGTCAACATTTTCACCAAAACGACATACCGCGGGTCTACGCGTTTTTCTGATTTGGGTCAAAAATTGAAAAGTGCTTTTTGTCACATTTCTGAGCAAAATTTGGTCCAATATCCCATGTCCATGCATTTCCCCACTCATTTGAGTAATTTTTCATGAAAAAAACAAGGTTTCATGATTGGTCAAAATTTTCACCAAAACGACATACCGCGGGTCTACGCGTTTTTCTGATTTGGGTCAAAAATTGAAAAGTGCTTTTTGTCGCATTTCTGAGCAAAATTTGGTCCAATATACCATGTCCATGCATTTCCCCACTCATTTGAGTAATTTTTCATGAAAAAACAAGGTTTCATGATTGGTCAAAATTTTCACCAAAATGACATACCGCGGGTCTACGCGATTTTCTGATTTGGGTCAAAAATTGAAAAGTGCTTTTTGTCGCATTTCTGAGCAAAATTTGGTCCAATATACCATGTCCATGCATTTCCCCACTCATTTTAGTAATTTTTCATGAAAAAACAAGGTTTTATGATTGGTCAAAATTTTCACCAAAACGACATAGCGCGGGTCTACGCGTTTTTCTGATTTGGGTCAAAAATTTAAAAGTGCTTTTTGTCGCATTTCTGAGCAAAATTTGGTCCAATATACCATGTCCATGCATTTCCCCACTCATTTGAGTAATTTTTCATGAAAAAACAAGGTTTTAAGATTGGTCAAAATTTTCACCAAAACAACATACCGCGGGTCTACGCATTTTTCTGATTTGGGTCAAAAATTTAAAAGTGCTTTTTGTCGCATTTCTGAGCAAAATTTGGTCCAATATACCATGTCCATGCATTTCCCCACTCATTTGAGTAATTTTTCATGAAAAAAACAAGGTTTCATGATTGGTCAAAATTTTCACCAAAACGACATACCGCGGGTCTAGGCGTTTTTCTGATTTGGGTCAAAAATTGAAAAGTGCTTTTTGTCGCATTTCTGAGCAAAATTTGGTCCAATATACCATGTCCATGCATTTCCCCACTCATTTGAGTAATTTTTCATGAAAAAAACAAGGTTTTATGATTGGTCAAAATTTTCACCAAAACGACATACCGCGGGTCTAGGCGTTTTTCTGATTTGGGTCAAAAATTGAAAAGTGCTTTTTGTCGCATTTCTGAGCAAAATTTGGTCCAATGTACCATGTCCATGCATTTCCCCACTCATTTGAGTAATTTTTCATGAAAAAAACAAGGTGTCATGATTGGTCAAAATTTTCACCAAAACGACATACCGAGGGTCTACGCGTTTTTCTGATTTGGGTCAAAAATTGAAAAGTGCTTTTTGTCGCATTTCTGAGCAAAATTTGGTCCAATATACCATGTCCATGCATTTCCCCACTCATTTGAGTAATTTTTCATGAAAAAAACAAGGTTTCATGATTGAGCAAAATTTTCACCAAAACGACATACCACGGGTCTATGCATTTTTCTGATTTGGGTAAAAAATTGAAAAGTGCTTTTTGTCGCATTTCTGAGCAAAATTTGGTCCAATATACCATGTCCATGCATTTCCCCACTCATTTGAGTAATTTTTCATGAAAAAAACAAGGTTTCATGATTGGTCAAAATTTTCACCAAAACGACATACCACGGGTCTACGCGTTTTTCTGATTTGGGTCAAAAATTGAAAAGTGCTTTTTGTCGCATTTTTGAGCAAAATTTGGTCCAATATACCATGTCCATGCATTTCCCCACTCATTTGAGTAATTTTTCATGAAAAAAACAAGGTTTCATGATTGGTCAAAATTTTTCACCAAAACGACATACCGCGGGTCTACACGTTTTTCTGATTTGGGTCAAAAATTGAAAAGTGCTTTGTGTCGCATTTCTGAGCAAAATTTGGTCCAATATACCATGTCCATGCATTTCCCCACTCATTTGAGTAATTTTTCATGAAAAAAACAAGGTTTCATGATCGGTCAAAATTTTTACCAAAACGACATACCGCGGGTCTACGCGTTTTTCTGATTTGGGTCAAAAATTGAAAAGTGCTTTTTGTCACATTTCTGAGCCAAATTTTGTCCAATATACCATGTCCATGCATTTCCCCACTCATTTGAGTAATTTTTCATGAAAAAAAACCAAGGTTTTATGATTGGTCAAAATTTTCACCAAAACGACATACCGCGGGTCTACGCGTTTTTCTGATTTGGGTCAAAAATTGAAAAGTGCTTTTTGTCGCATTTCTGAGCAAAATTTGGTCCAATATACCATGTCCATGCATTTCCCCACTCATTTGAGTAATTTTTCATGAAAAAAACAAGGTTTCATGATTGGTCAAAATTTTCACCAAAACGACATACCACGGGTCTACACGTTTTTCTGATTTGGGTCAAAAATTGAAAAGTGCTTTTTGTCGCATTTTTGAGCAAAATTTGGTCCAATATACCATGTCCATGCATTTCCCCACTCATTTGAGTAATTTTTCATGAAAAAAACAAGGTTTCATGATTGGTCAAAATTTTTCACCAAAACGACATACCGCGGGTCTACACGTTTTTCTGATTTGGGTCAAAAATTGAAAAGTGCTTTGTGTCGCATTTCTGAGCAAAATTTGGTCCAATATACCATGTCCATGCATTTCCCCACTCATTTGAGTAATTTTTCATGAAAAAAACAAGGTTTCATGATTGGTCAAAATTTTTACCAAAACGACATACCGCGGGTCTACGCGTTTTTCTGATTTGGGTCAAAAATTGAAAAGTGCTTTTTGTCACATTTCTGAGCAAAATTTGGTCCAATATACCATGTCCATGCATTTCCCCACTCATTTGAGTAATTTTTCATGAAAAAAAACCAAGGTTTTATGATTGGTCAAAATTTTCACCAAAACGACATACCGCGGGTCTACGCGTTTTTCTGATTTGGGTCAAAAATTGAAAAGTGCTTTTTGTCGCATTTCTGAGCAAAATTTGGTCCAATATACCATGTCCATGCATTTTCCCACTCATTTGAGTAATTTTTCATGAAAAAAACAAGGTTTCATGATTGAGCAAAATTTTCACCAAAACGACATACCACGGGTCTACGCGTTTTTCTGATTTGGGTCAAAAATTGAAAAGTGCTTTTTGTCGCATTTTTGAGCAAAATTTGGTCCAATATACCATGTCCATGCATTTCCCCACTCATTTGAGTAATTTTTCATGAAAAAAACAAGGTTTCATGATTGGTCAAAATTTTTCACCAAAACAACATACCGCGGGTCTACACGTTTTTCTGATTTGGGTCAAAAATTGAAAAGTGCTTTGTGTCGCATTTCTGAGCAAAATTTGGTCCAATATACCATGTCCATGCATTTCCCCACTCATTTGAGTAATTTTTCATGAAAAAAACAAGGTTTCATGATTGGTCAAAATTTTTACCAAAACGACATACCGCGGGTCTACGCGTTTTTCTGATTTGGGTCAAAAATTGAAAAGTGCTTTTTGTCACATTTCTGAGCAAAATTTGGTCCAATATACCATGTCCATGCATTTCCCCACTCATTTGAGTAATTTTTCATGAAAAAAAACCAAGGTTTTATGATTGGTCAAAATTTTCACCAAAACGACATACTGCGGGTCTACGCGTTTTTCTGATTTGGGTCAAAAATTGAAAAGTGCTTTTTGTCGCATTTCTGAGCAAAATTTGGTCCAATATACCATGTCCATGCATTTCCCCACTCATTTGAGTAATTTTTCATGAAAAAAACAAGGTTTCATGATTGAGCAAAATTTTCACCAAAACGACATACCACGGGTCTATGCGTTTTTCTGATTTGGTTCAAAAATTGAAAAGTGCTTTTTGTCGCATTTTTGAGCAAAATTTGGTCCAATATACCATGTCCATGCATTTCCCCACTCATTTGAGTAATTTTTCATGAAAAAAACAAGGTTTTATGATTGGTCAAAATTTTCACCAAAACGACATACCGCGGGTCTACGCGTTTTTCTGATTTGGGTCAAAAATTGAAAAGTGCTTTTTGACGGTTTTTTGAGCTAAATTTGGTCCAATATACCATGTCCATGCATTTCCCCACTCATTTGAGTAATTTTTCATGAAAAAAACAAGGTTTCATTATTGGTCAAAATTTTTCACCAAAACGACATACCGCGGGTCTACACGTTTTTCTGATTTGGGTCAAAAATTGAAAAGTGCTTTGTGTCGCATTTCTGAGCAAAATTTGGTCCAATATACCATGTCCATGCATTTCCCCACTCATTTGAGTAATTTTTCATGAAAAAAACAAGGTTTCATGATTGGTCAAAATTTTTACCAAAACGACATACCGCGGGTCTACGCGTTTTTCTGATTTGGGTCAAAAATTGAAAAGTGCTTTTTGTCACATTTCTGAGCAAAATTTGGTCCAATATACCATGTCCATGCATTTCCCCACTCATTTGAGTAATTTTTCATGAAAAAAAACCAAGGTTTTATGATTGGTCAAAATTTTCACCAAAACGACATACCGCGGGTCTACGTGTTTTTCTGATTTGGGTCAAAAATTGAAAAGTGCTTTTTGTCGCATTTCTGAGCAAAATTTGGTCCAATGTACCATGTCCATGCATTTCCCCACTCATTTGAGTAATTTTTCATGAAAAAAACCAAGGTTTTATGATTGTTCAAAATTTTCACCAAAACGACATACCGCGGGTCTACGTGTTTTTCTGATTTGGGTCAAAAATTGAAAAGTGCTTTTTGTCGCATTTCTGAGCAAAATTTGGTCCAATATACCATGTCCATGCATTTCCCCACTCATTTGAGTAATTTTTCATGAAAAAACAAGGTTTTATGATTGGTCAAAATTTTCACCAAAACGACATACCGCGGGTCTACGCGTTTTTCTGATTTGGGTCAAAAATTGAAAAGTGCTTTTTGTCGCATTTCTGAGCAAAATTTGGTCCAATGTACCATGTCCATGCATTTCCCCACTCATTTGAGTAATTTTTCATGAAAAAAACCAAGGTTTTATGATTGTTCAAAATTTTCACCAAAACGACATACCGCGGGTCTACGTGTTTTTCTGATTTGGGTCAAAAATTGAAAAGTGCTTTTTGTCGCATTTCTGAGCAAAATTTGGTCCAATATACCATGTCCATGCATTTCCCCACTTATTCTAGTAATTTTTCATGAAAAAAACAAGAATTCATGATTGGTCAAAATTTTCACCAAAACGACATACCGCGGGTCTACGCGTTTTTCTGATTTGGGTCAAAAATTGAAAAGTGCTTTTTGTCGCATTTCTGAGCAAAATTTGGTCCAATGTACCATGTCCATGCATTTCCCCACTCATTTGAGTAATTTTTCATGAAAAAAACCAAGGTTTTATGATTGTTCAAAATTTTCACCAAAACGACATACCGCGGGTCTACGTGTTTTTCTGATTTGGGTCAAAAATTGAAAAGTGCTTTTTGTCGCATTTCTGAGCAAAATTTGGTCCAATATACCATGTCCATGCATTTCCCCACTCATTTGAGTAATTTTTCATGAAAAAAACCAAGGTTTTATGATTGTTCAAAATTTTCACCAAAACGACATACCGCGGGTCTACGCGTTTTTCTGATTTGGGTCAAAAATTGAAAAGTGCTTTTTGTCGCATTTCTGAGCAAAATTTGGTCCAATATACCATGTCCATGCATTTCCCCACTCATTTGAGTAATTTTTCATGAAAAAAACCAAGGTTTTATGATTGTTCAAAATTTTCACCAAAACGACATACCGCGGGTCTACGTGTTTTTCTGATTTGGGTCAAAAATTGAAAAGTGCTTTTTGTCGCATTTCTGAGCAAAATTTGGTCCAATATACCATGTCCATGCATTTCCCCACTCATTTGAGTAATTTTTCATGAAAAAACAAGGTTTTATGATTGTTCAAAATTTTCACCAAAACGACATACCGCGGGTCTACGTGTTTTTCTGATTTGGGTCAAAAATTGAAAAGTGCTTTTTGTCGCATTTCTGAGCAAAATTTGGTCCAATATACCATGTCCATGCATTTCCCCACTCATTTGAGTAATTTTTCATGAAAAAAACCAAGATTTCATGATTGGTCAAAATTTTCACCAAAACGACATACCGCGGGTCTACGCGTTTTTCTGATTTGGGTCAAAAATTGAAAAGTGCTTTTTGTCGCATTTCTGAGCAAAATTTGGTCCAATGTACCATGTCCATGCATTTCCCCACTCATTTGAGTAATTTTTCATGAAAAAAACAAGGTTTCATGATTGGTCAAAATTTTCACCAAAACGACATACCGCGGGTCTACGCGTTTTTCTGATTTGGGTCAAAATTTAAAAGTGCTTTTTGACGCTTTTTTGAGCAAAATTTGGTCCAATATACCATGTCCATGCATTTCCCCACTCATTTGAGTAATTTTTCATGAAAAAAACAAGGTGTCATGATTGGTCAAAATTTTCACCAAAACGACATACCACGGGTCTACGTGTTTTTCTGATTTGGGTCAAAAATTGAAAAGTGCTTTTTGTCGCATTTCTGAGCAAAATTTGGTCCAATATACCATGTCCATGCATTTCCCACTCATTTGAGTAATTTTTCATGAAAAAACAAGGTTTTATGATTGGTCAAAATTTTCACCAAAACGACATACCGCGGGTCTACGTGTTTTTCTGATTTGGGTCAAAAATTGAAAAGTGCTTTTTGTCGCATTTCTGAGCAAAATTTGGTCCAATATACCATGTCCATGCATTTCCCCACTCATTTGAGTAATTTTTCATGAAAAAAACAAGGTTTTATGATTGTTCAAAATTTTCACCAAAACGACATACCGCGGGTCTACGTGTTTTTCTGATTTGGGTCAAAAATTGAAAAGTGCTTTTTGTCGCATTTCTGAGCAAAATTTGGTCCAATGTACCATGTCCATGCATTTCCCCACTCATTTGAGTAATTTTTCATGAAAAAAACCAAGGTTTTATGATTGTTCAAAATTTTCACCAAAACGACATACCGCGGGTCTACGTGTTTTTCTGATTTGGGTCAAAAATTGAAAAGTGCTTTTTGTCGCATTTCTGAGCAAAATTTGGTCCAATATACCATGTCCATGCATTTCCCCACTTATTCTAGTAATTTTTCATGAAAAAAACAAGAATTCATGATTGGTCAAACTTTTCACCAAAACGACATACCACGGGTCTACGCGTTTTTCTGATTTGGGTCAAAAATTGAAAAGTGCTTTTTGTCGCATTTCTGAGCAAAATTTGGTCCAATATACCATGTCCATGCATTTCCCCACTCATTTGAGTAATTTTTCATGAAAAAACAAGGTTTTATGATTGGTCAAAATTTTCACCAAAACGACATACCGCGGGTCTACGCGTTTTTCTGATTTGGGTCAAAAATTGAAAAGTGCTTTTTGTCGCATTTCTGAGCAAAATTTGGTCCAATGTACCATGTCCATGCATTTCCCCACTCATTTGAGTAATTTTTCATGAAAAAAACCAAGGTTTTATGATTGTTCAAAATTTTCACCAAAACGACATACCGCGGGTCTACGTGTTTTTCTGATTTGGGTCAAAAATTGAAAAGTGCTTTTTGTCGCATTTCTGAGCAAAATTTGGTCCAATGTACCATGTCCATGCATTTCCCCACTCATTTGAGTAATTTTTCATGAAAAAAACCAAGGTTTTATGATTGTTCAAAATTTTCACCAAAACGACATACCGCGGGTCTACGTGTTTTTCTGATTTGGGTCAAAAATTGAAAAGTGCTTTTTGTCGCATTTCTGAGCAAAATTTGGTCCAATATACCATGTCCATGCATTTCCCCACTCATTTGAGTAATTTTTCATGAAAAAACAAGGTTTTATGATTGGTCAAAATTTTCACCAAAACGACATACCGCGGGTCTACGTGTTTTTCTGATTTGGGTCAAAAATTGAAAAGTGCTTTTTGTCGCATTTCTGAGCAAAATTTGGTCCAATGTACCATGTCCATGCATTTCCCCACTCATTTGAGTAATTTTTCATGAAAAAAACCAAGGTTTTATGATTGTTCAAAATTTTCACCAAAACGACATACCGCGGGTCTACGTGTTTTTCTGATTTGGGTCAAAAATTGAAAAGTGCTTTTTGTCGCATTTCTGAGCAAAATTTGGTCCAATGTACCATGTCCATGCATTTCCCCACTCATTTGAGTAATTTTTCATGAAAAAAACCAAGGTTTTATGATTGTTCAAAATTTTCACCAAAACGACATACCGCGGGTCTACGTGTTTTTCTGATTTGGGTCAAAAATTGAAAAGTGCTTTTTGTCGCATTTTTGAGCTAAATTTGGTCCAATATACCATATCCATGCATTTCCCCACTTATTCTAGTAATTTTTCATGAAAAAAACAAGAATTCATGATTGGTCAAACTTTTCACCAAAACGACATACCACGGGTCTACGCGTTTTTCTGATTTGGGTCAAAAATTGAAAAGTGCTTTTTGTCGCATTTCTGAGCAAAATTTGGTCCAATATACCATGTCCATGCATTTCCCCACTCATTTGAGTAATTTTTCATGAAAAAAACCAAGGTTTTATGATTGTTCAAAATTTTCACCAAAACGACATACCGCGGGTCTACGTGTTTTTCTGATTTGGGTCAAAAATTGAAAAGTGCTTTTTGTCGCATTTCTGAGCAAAATTTGGTCCAATATACCATGTCCATGCATTTCCCCACTCATTTGAGTAATTTTTCATGAAAAAACAAGGTTTTATGATTGGTCAAAATTTTCACCAAAACGACATACCGCGGGTCTACGTGTTTTTCTGATTTGGGTCAAAAATTGAAAAGTGCTTTTTGTCGCATTTCTGAGCAAAATTTGGTCCAATGTACCATGTCCATGCATTTCCCCACTCATTTGAGTAATTTTTCATGAAAAAAACCAAGGTTTTATGATTGTTCAAAATTTTCACCAAAACGACATACCGCGGGTCTACGTGTTTTTCTGATTTGGGTCAAAAATTGAAAAGTGCTTTTTGTCGCATTTCTGAGCAAAATTTGGTCCAATGTACCATGTCCATGCATTTCCCCACTCATTTGAGTAATTTTTCATGAAAAAAACCAAGGTTTTATGATTGTTCAAAATTTTCACCAAAACGACATACCGCGGGTCTACGTGTTTTTCTGATTTGGGTCAAAAATTGAAAAGTGCTTTTTGTCGCATTTTTGAGCTAAATTTGGTCCAATATACCATATCCATGCATTTCCCCACTTATTCTAGTAATTTTTCATGAAAAAAACAAGAATTCATGATTGGTCAAACTTTTCACCAAAACGACATACCACGGGTCTACGCGTTTTTCTGATTTGGGTCAAAAATTGAAAAGTGCTTTTTGTCGCATTTCTGAGCAAAATTTGGTCCAATATACCATGTCCATGCATTTCCCCACTGATTTGAGTAATTTTTCATGAAAAAAACCAAGGTTTTATGATTGTTCAAAATTTTCACCAAAACGACATACCGCGGGTCTACGTGTTTTTCTGATTTGGGTCAAAAATTTAAAAGTGCTTTTTGTCGCATTTCTGAGCAAAATTTGGTCCAATATACCATGTCCATGCATTTCCCCACTCATTTGAGTAATTTTTCATGAAAAAAACCAAGGTTTTATGATTGTTCAAAATTTTCACCAAAACGACATACCGCGGGTCTACGTGTTTTTCTGATTTGGGTCAAAAATTGAAAAGTGCTTTTTGTCGCATTTCTGAGCAAAATTTGGTCCAATGTACCATGTCCATGCATTTCCCCACTCATTTGAGTAATTTTTCATGAAAAAAACCAAGGTTTTATGATTGTTCAAAATTTTCACCAAAACGACATACCGCGGGTCTACGTGTTTTTCTGATTTGGGTCAAAAATTGAAAAGTGCTTTTTGTCGCATTTCTGAGCAAAATTTGGTCCAATATACCATGTCCATGCATTTCCCCACTCATTTGAGTAATTTTTCATGAAAAAACAAGGTTTTATGATTGGTCAAAACTTTCACCAAAACGACATACCGCGGGTCTACGCGTTTTTCTGATTTGGGTCAAAAATTGAAAAGTGCTTTTTGTCGCATTTCTGAGCAAAATTTGGTCCAATATACCATGTCCATGCATTTCCCCACTCATTTGAGTAATTTTTCATGAAAAAACAAGGTTTTATGATTGGTCAAAATTTTCACCAAAACGACATACCGCGGGTCTACGCGTTTTTCTGATTTGGGTCAAAAATTGAAAAGTGCTTTTTGTCGCATTTCTGAGCAAAATTTGGTCCAATATACCATGTCCATGCATTTCCCCACTCATTTGAGTAATTTTTCATGAAAAAACAAGGTTTTATGATTGGTCAAAATTTTCACCAAAACGACATACCGCGGGTCTACGTGTTTTTCTGATTTGGGTCAAAAATTGAAAAGTGCTTTTTGTCGCATTTCTGAGCAAAATTTGGTCCAATATACCATGTCCATGCATTTCCCCACTCATTTGAGTAATTTTTCATGAAAAAACAAGGTTTTATGATTGGTCAAAATTTTCACCAAAACGACATACCGCGGGTCTACGTGTTTTTCTGATTTGGGTCAAAAATTGAAAAGTGCTTTTTGTCGCATTTCTGAGCAAAATTTGGTCCAATGTACCATGTCCATGCATTTCCCCACTCATTTGAGTAATTTTTCATGAAAAAAACCAAGGTTTTATGATTGTTCAAAATTTTCACCAAAACGACATACCGCGGGTCTACGTGTTTTTCTGATTTGGGTCAAAAATTGAAAAGTGCTTTTTGTCGCATTTCTGAGCAAAATTTGGTCCAATATACCATGTCCATGCATTTCCCCACTCATTTGAGTAATTTTTCATGAAAAATCAAGGTTTTATGATTGGTCAAAATTTTCACCAAAACGACATACCGCGGGTCTACGCGTTTTTCTGATTTGGGTCAAAAATTGAAAAGTGCTTTTTGTCGCATTTCTGAGCAAAATTTGGTCCAATATACCATGTCCATGCATTTCCCCACTCATTTGAGTAATTTTTCATGAAAAAACAAGGTTTTATGATTGGTCAAAATTTTCACCAAAACGACATACCGCGAGTCTACGCGTTTTTCTGATTTGGGTCAAAAATTGAAAAGTGCCTTTTGTCGCATTTCTGAGCAAAATTTGGTCCAATATACCATGTCCATGCATTTCCCCACTCATTTGAGTAATTTTTCATGAAAAAACAAGGTTTTATGATTGGTCAAAATTTTCACCAAAACGACATACCGCGGGTCTACGCGTTTTTCTGATTTGGGTCAAAAATTGAAAAGTGCTTTTTGTCGCATTTCTGAGCAAAATTTGGTCCAATGTACCATGTCCATGCATTTCCCCACTCATTTGAGTAATTTTTCATGAAAAAAACCAAGGTTTTATGATTGTTCAAAATTTTCACCAAAACGACATACCGCGGGTCTACGTGTTTTTCTGATTTGGGTCAAAAATTGAAAAGTGCTTTTTGTCGCATTTCTGAGCAAAATTTGGTCCAATATACCATGTCCATGCATTTCCCCACTCATTTGAGTAATTTTTCATGAAAAAACAAGGTTTTATGATTGGTCAAAATTTTCACCAAAACGACATACCGCGGGTCTACGCGTTTTTCTGATTTGGGTCAAAAATTGAAAAGTGCCTTTTGTCGCATTTCTGAGCAAAATTTGGTCCAATATACCATGTCCATGCATTTCCCCACTCATTTGAGTAATTTTTCATGAAAAAACAAGGTTTTATGATTGGTCAAAATTTTCACCAAAACGACATACCGCGGGTCTACGCGTTTTTCTGATTTGGGTCAAAAATTGAAAAGTGCTTTTTGTCGCATTTCTGAGCAAAATTTGGTCCAATGTACCATGTCCATGCATTTCCCCACTCATTTGAGTAATTTTTCATGAAAAAAACCAAGGTTTTATGATTGTTCAAAATTTTCACCAAAACGACATACCGCGGGTCTACGCGTTTTTCTGATTTGGGTCAAAAATTGAAAAGTGCTTTTTGTCACATTTCTGAGCAAAATTTGGTCCAATATACCATGTCCATGCATTTCCCCACTCATTTGAGTAATTTTTCATGAAAAAACAAGGTTTTATGATTGGTCAAAATTTTCACCAAAACGACATACCGCGGGTCTACGCGTTTTTCTGATTTGGGTCAAAAATTGAAAAGTGCTTTTTGTCGCATTTCTGAGCAAAATTTGGTCCAATGTACCATGTCCATGCATTTCCCCACTCATTTGAGTAATTTTTCATGAAAAAAACCAAGGTTTTATGATTGTTCAAAATTTTCACCAAAACGACATACCGCGGGTCTACGCGTTTTTCTGATTTGGGTCAAAAATTGAAAAGTGCTTTTTGTCGCATTTCTGAGCAAAATTTGGTCCAATATACCATGTCCATGCATTTCCCCACTCATTTGAGTAATTTTTCATGAAAAAACAAGGTTTTATGATTGGTCAAAATTTTCACCAAAACGACATACCGCGGGTCTACGTGTTTTTCTGATTTGGGTCAAAAATTGAAAAGTGCTTTTTGTCGCATTTCTGAGCAAAATTTGGTCCAATGTACCATGTCCATGCATTTCCCCACTCATTTGAGTAATTTTTCATGAAAAAAACCAAGGTTTTATGATTGTTCAAAATTTTCACCAAAACGACATACCGCGGGTCTACGTGTTTTTCTGATTTGGGTCAAAAATTGAAAAGTGCTTTTTGTCGCATTTCTGAGCAAAATTTGGTCCAATGTACCATGTCCATGCATTTCCCCACTCATTTGAGTAATTTTTCATGAAAAAAACCAAGGTTTTATGATTGTTCAAAATTTTCACCAAAACGACATACCGCGGGTCTACGTGTTTTTCTGATTTGGGTCAAAAATTGAAAAGTGCTTTTTGTCGCATTTCTGAGCAAAATTTGGTCCAATGTACCATGTCCATGCATTTCCCCACTCATTTGAGTAATTTTTCATGAAAAAAACCAAGGTTTTATGATTGTTCAAAATTTTCACCAAAACGACATACCGCGGGTCTACGTGTTTTTCTGATTTGGGTCAAAAATTGAAAAGTGCTTTTTGTCGCATTTCTGAGCAAAATTTGGTCCAATATACCATGTCCATGCATTTCCCCACTCATTTGAGTAATTTTTCATGAAAAAACAAGGTTTTATGATTGGTCAAAATTTTCACCAAAACGACATACCGCGGGTCTACGCGTTTTTCTGATTTGGGTCAAAAATTGAAAAGTGCTTTTTGTCGCATTTCTGAGCAAAATTTGGTCCAATATACCATGTCCATGCATTTCCCCACTCATTTGAGTAATTTTTCATGAAAAAACAAGGTTTTATGATTGGTCAAAATTTTCACCAAAACGACATACCGCGGGTCTACGCGTTTTTCTGATTTGGGTCAAAAATTGAAAAGTGCTTTTTGTCGCATTTCTGAGCAAAATTTGGTCCAATATACCATGTCCATGCATTTCCCCACTCATTTGAGTAATTTTTCATGAAAAAACAAGGTTTTATGATTGGTCAAAATTTTCACCAAAACGACATACCGCGGGTCTACGTGTTTTTCTGATTTGGGTCAAAAATTGAAAAGTGCTTTTTGTCGCATTTCTGAGCAAAATTTGGTCCAATATACCATGTCCATGCATTTCCCCACTCATTTGAGTAATTTTTCATGAAAAAACAAGGTTTTATGATTGGTCAAAATTTTCACCAAAACGACATACCGCGGGTCTACGTGTTTTTCTGATTTGGGTCAAAAATTGAAAAGTGCTTTTTGTCGCATTTCTGAGCAAAATTTGGTCCAATGTACCATGTCCATGCATTTCCCCACTCATTTGAGTAATTTTTCATGAAAAAAACCAAGGTTTTATGATTGTTCAAAATTTTCACCAAAACGACATACCGCGGGTCTACGTGTTTTTCTGATTTGGGTCAAAAATTGAAAAGTGCTTTTTGTCGCATTTCTGAGCAAAATTTGGTCCAATGTACCATGTCCATGCATTTCCCCACTCATTTGAGTAATTTTTCATGAAAAAAACCAAGGTTTTATGATTGTTCAAAATTTTCACCAAAACGACATACCGCGGGTCTACGTGTTTTTCTGATTTGGGTCAAAAATTGAAAAGTGCTTTTTGTCGCATTTCTGAGCAAAATTTGGTCCAATATACCATGTCCATGCATTTCCCCACTCATTTGAGTAATTTTTCATGAAAAAACAAGGTTTTATGATTGGTCAAAATTTTCACCAAAACGACATACCGCGGGTCTACGCGTTTTTCTGATTTGGGTCAAAAATTGAAAAGTGCTTTTTGTCGCATTTCTGAGCAAAATTTGGTCCAATATACCATGTCCATGCATTTCCCCACTCATTTGAGTAATTTTTCATGAAAAAACAAGGTTTTATGATTGGTCAAAATTTTCACCAAAACGACATACCGCGAGTCTACGCGTTTTTCTGATTTGGGTCAAAAATTGAAAAGTGCCTTTTGTCGCATTTCTGAGCAAAATTTGGTCCAATATACCATGTCCATGCATTTCCCCACTCATTTGAGTAATTTTTCATGAAAAAACAAGGTTTTATGATTGGTCAAAATTTTCACCAAAACGACATACCGCGGGTCTACGCGTTTTTCTGATTTGGGTCAAAAATTGAAAAGTGCTTTTTGTCGCATTTCTGAGCAAAATTTGGTCCAATATACCATGTCCATGCATTTCCCCACTCATTTGAGTAATTTTTCATGAAAAAACAAGGTTTTATGATTGGTCAAAATTTTCACCAAAACGACATACCGCGGGTCTACGCGTTTTTCTGATTTGGGTCAAAAATTGAAAAGTGCTTTTTGTCGCATTTCTGAGCAAAATTTGGTCCAATATACCATGTCCATGCATTTCCCCACTCATTTGAGTAATTTTTCATGAAAAAACAAGGTTTTATGATTGGTCAAAATTTTCACCAAAACGACATACCGCGGGTCTACGCGTTTTTCTGATTTGGGTCAAAAATTGAAAAGTGCTTTTTGTCGCATTTCTGAGCAAAATTTGGTCCAATATACCATGTCCATGCATTTCCCCACTCATTTGAGTAATTTTTCATGAAAAAACAAGGTTTTATGATTGGTCAAAATTTTCACCAAAACGACATACCGCGGGTCTACGCGTTTTTCTGATTTGGGTCAAAAATTGAAAAGTGCTTTTTGTCGCATTTCTGAGCAAAATTTGGTCCAATGTACCATGTCCATGCATTTCCCCACTCATTTGAGTAATTTTTCATGAAAAAAACCAAGGTTTTATGATTGTTCAAAATTTTCACCAAAACGACATACCGCGGGTCTACGTGTTTTTCTGATTTGGGTCAAAAATTGAAAAGTGCTTTTTGTCGCATTTCTGAGCAAAATTTGGTCCAATGTACCATGTCCATGCATTTCCCCACTCATTTGAGTAATTTTTCATGAAAAAACAAGGTTTTATGATTGGTCAAAATTTTCACCAAAACGACATACCGCGGGTCTACGCGTTTTTCTGATTTGGGTCAAAAATTGAAAAGTGCTTTTTGTCGCATTTCTGAGCAAAATTTGGTCCAATATACCATGTCCATGCATTTCCCCACTCATTTGAGTAATTTTTCATGAAAAAACAAGGTTTTATGATTGGTCAAAATTTTCACCAAAACGACATACCGCGGGTCTACGTGTTTTTCTGATTTGGGTCAAAAATTGAAAAGTGCTTTTTGTCGCATTTCTGAGCAAAATTTGGTCCAATGTACCATGTCCATGCATTTCCCCACTCATTTGAGTAATTTTTCATGAAAAAAACCAAGGTTTTATGATTGTTCAAAATTTTCACCAAAACGACATACCGCGGGTCTACGTGTTTTTCTGATTTGGGTCAAAAATTGAAAAGTGCTTTTTGTCGCATTTTTGAGCTAAATTTGGTCCAATATACCATATCCATGCATTTCCCCACTTATTCTAGTAATTTTTCATGAAAAAAACAAGAATTCATGATTGGTCAAACTTTTCACCAAAACGACATACCACGGGTCTACGCGTTTTTCTGATTTGGGTCAAAAATTGAAAAGTGCTTTTTGTCGCATTTCTGAGCAAAATTTGGTCCAATATACCATGTCCATGCATTTCCCCACTCATTTGAGTAATTTTTCATGAAAAAACAAGGTTTTATGATTGGTCAAAATTTTCACCAAAACGACATACCGCGGGTCTACGCGTTTTTCTGATTTGGGTCAAAAATTGAAAAGTGCTTTTTGTCGCATTTCTGAGCAAAATTTGGTCCAATATACCATGTCCATGCATTTCCCCACTCATTTGAGTAATTTTTCATGAAAAAACAAGGTTTTATGATTGGTCAAAATTTTCACCAAAACGACATACCGCGGGTCTACGCGTTTTTCTGATTTGGGTCAAAAATTGAAAAGTGCTTTTTGTCGCATTTCTGAGCAAAATTTGGTCCAATGTACCATGTCCATGCATTTCCCCACTCATTTGAGTAATTTTTCATGAAAAAAACCAAGGTTTTATGATTGTTCAAAATTTTCACCAAAACGACATACCGCGGGTCTACGTGTTTTTCTGATTTGGGTCAAAAATTGAAAAGTGCTTTTTGTCGCATTTCTGAGCAAAATTTGGTCCAATGTACCATGTCCATGCATTTCCCCACTCATTTGAGTAATTTTTCATGAAAAAAACCAAGGTTTTATGATTGTTCAAAATTTTCACCAAAACGACATACCGCGGGTCTACGTGTTTTTCTGATTTGGGTCAAAAATTGAAAAGTGCTTTTTGTCGCATTTCTGAGCAAAATTTGGTCCAATATACCATGTCCATGCATTTCCCCACTCATTTGAGTAATTTTTCATGAAAAAACAAGGTTTTATGATTGGTCAAAATTTTCACCAAAACGACATACCGCGGGTCTACGTGTTTTTCTGATTTGGGTCAAAAATTGAAAAGTGCTTTTTGTCGCATTTCTGAGCAAAATTTGGTCCAATGTACCATGTCCATGCATTTCCCCACTCATTTGAGTAATTTTTCATGAAAAAAACCAAGGTTTTATGATTGTTCAAAATTTTCACCAAAACGACATACCGCGGGTCTACGTGTTTTTCTGATTTGGGTCAAAAATTGAAAAGTGCTTTTTGTCGCATTTCTGAGCAAAATTTGGTCCAATGTACCATGTCCATGCATTTCCCCACTCATTTGAGTAATTTTTCATGAAAAAAACCAAGGTTTTATGATTGTTCAAAATTTTCACCAAAACGACATACCGCGGGTCTACGTGTTTTTCTGATTTGGGTCAAAAATTGAAAAGTGCTTTTTGTCGCATTTCTGAGCAAAATTTGGTCCAATATACCATGTCCATGCATTTCCCCACTCATTTGAGTAATTTTTCATGAAAAAACAAGGTTTTATGATTGGTCAAAATTTTCACCAAAACGACATACCGCGGGTCTACGCGTTTTTCTGATTTGGGTCAAAAATTGAAAAGTGCTTTTTGTCGCATTTCTGAGCAAAATTTGGTCCAATATACCATGTCCATGCATTTCCCCACTCATTTGAGTAATTTTTCATGAAAAAACAAGGTTTTATGATTGGTCAAAATTTTCACCAAAACGACATACCGCGAGTCTACGCGTTTTTCTGATTTGGGTCAAAAATTGAAAAGTGCCTTTTGTCGCATTTCTGAGCAAAATTTGGTCCAATATACCATGTCCATGCATTTCCCCACTCATTTGAGTAATTTTTCATGAAAAAACAAGGTTTTATGATTGGTCAAAATTTTCACCAAAACGACATACCGCGGGTCTACGCGTTTTTCTGATTTGGGTCAAAAATTGAAAAGTGCTTTTTGTCGCATTTCTGAGCAAAATTTGGTCCAATATACCATGTCCATGCATTTCCCCACTCATTTGAGTAATTTTTCATGAAAAAACAAGGTTTTATGATTGGTCAAAATTTTCACCAAAACGACATACCGCGGGTCTACGCGTTTTTCTGATTTGGGTCAAAAATTGAAAAGTGCTTTTTGTCGCATTTCTGAGCAAAATTTGGTCCAATATACCATGTCCATGCATTTCCCCACTCATTTGAGTAATTTTTCATGAAAAAACAAGGTTTTATGATTGGTCAAAATTTTCACCAAAACGACATACCGCGGGTCTACGCGTTTTTCTGATTTGGGTCAAAAATTGAAAAGTGCTTTTTGTCGCATTTCTGAGCAAAATTTGGTCCAATGTACCATGTCCATGCATTTCCCCACTCATTTGAGTAATTTTTCATGAAAAAAACCAAGGTTTTATGATTGTTCAAAATTTTCACCAAAACGACATACCGCGGGTCTACGTGTTTTTCTGATTTGGGTCAAAAATTGAAAAGTGCTTTTTGTCGCATTTCTGAGCAAAATTTGGTCCAATGTACCATGTCCATGCATTTCCCCACTCATTTGAGTAATTTTTCATGAAAAAACAAGGTTTTATGATTGGTCAAAATTTTCACCAAAACGACATACCGCGGGTCTACGCGTTTTTCTGATTTGGGTCAAAAATTGAAAAGTGCTTTTTGTCGCATTTCTGAGCAAAATTTGGTCCAATATACCATGTCCATGCATTTCCCCACTCATTTGAGTAATTTTTCATGAAAAAACAAGGTTTTATGATTGGTCAAAATTTTCACCAAAACGACATACCGCGGGTCTACGCGTTTTTCTGATTTGGGTCAAAAATTGAAAAGTGCTTTTTGTCGCATTTCTGAGCAAAATTTGGTCCAATGTACCATGTCCATGCATTTCCCCACTCATTTGAGTAATTTTTCATGAAAAAAACCAAGGTTTTATGATTGTTCAAAATTTTCACCAAAACGACATACCGCGGGTCTACGTGTTTTTCTGATTTGGGTCAAAAATTGAAAAGTGCTTTTTGTCGCATTTCTGAGCAAAATTTGGTCCAATATACCATGTCCATGCATTTCCCCACTCATTTGAGTAATTTTTCATGAAAAAACAAGGTTTTATGATTGGTCAAAATTTTCACCAAAACGACATACCGCGGGTCTACGCGTTTTTCTGATTTGGGTCAAAAATTGAAAAGTGCTTTTTGTCGCATTTCTGAGCAAAATTTGGTCCAATATACCATGTCCATGCATTTCCCCACTCATTTGAGTAATTTTTCATGAAAAAACAAGGTTTTATGATTGGTCAAAATTTTCACCAAAACGACATACCGCGGGTCTACGCGTTTTTCTGATTTGGGTCAAAAATTGAAAAGTGCTTTTTGTCGCATTTCTGAGCAAAATTTGGTCCAATATACCATGTCCATGCATTTCCCCACTCATTTGAGTAATTTTTCATGAAAAAACAAGGTTTTATGATTGGTCAAAATTTTCACCAAAACGACATACCGCGGGTCTACGCGTTTTTCTGATTTGGGTCAAAAATTGAAAAGTGCTTTTTGTCGCATTTCTGAGCAAAATTTGGTCCAATGTACCATGTCCATGCATTTCCCCACTCATTTGAGTAATTTTTCATGAAAAAAACCAAGGTTTTATGATTGTTCAAAATTTTCACCAAAACGACATACCGCGGGTCTACGTGTTTTTCTGATTTGGGTCAAAAATTGAAAAGTGCTTTTTGTCGCATTTCTGAGCAAAATTTGGTCCAATGTACCATGTCCATGCATTTCCCCACTCATTTGAGTAATTTTTCATGAAAAAAACCAAGGTTTTATGATTGTTCAAAATTTTCACCAAAACGACATACCGCGGGTCTACGTGTTTTTCTGATTTGGGTCAAAAATTGAAAAGTGCTTTTTGTCGCATTTCTGAGCAAAATTTGGTCCAATATACCATGTCCATGCATTTCCCCACTCATTTGAGTAATTTTTCATGAAAAAACAAGGTTTTATGATTGGTCAAAATTTTCACCAAAACGACATACCGCGGGTCTACGTGTTTTTCTGATTTGGGTCAAAAATTGAAAAGTGCTTTTTGTCGCATTTCTGAGCAAAATTTGGTCCAATGTACCATGTCCATGCATTTCCCCACTCATTTGAGTAATTTTTCATGAAAAAAACCAAGGTTTTATGATTGTTCAAAATTTTCACCAAAACGACATACCGCGGGTCTACGTGTTTTTCTGATTTGGGTCAAAAATTGAAAAGTGCTTTTTGTCGCATTTCTGAGCAAAATTTGGTCCAATATACCATGTCCATGCATTTCCCCACTCATTTGAGTAATTTTTCATGAAAAAACAAGGTTTTATGATTGGTCAAAATTTTCACCAAAACGACATACCGCGGGTCTACGCGTTTTTCTGATTTGGGTCAAAAATTGAAAAGTGCTTTTTGTCGCATTTCTGAGCAAAATTTGGTCCAATATACCATGTCCATGCATTTCCCCACTCATTTGAGTAATTTTTCATGAAAAAACAAGGTTTTATGATTGGTCAAAAATTTTCACCAAAACGACATACCGCGGGTCTACGCGTTTTTCTGATTTGGGTCAAAAATTGAAAAGTGCTTTTTGTCGCATTTCTGAGCAAAATTTGGTCCAATGTACCATGTCCATGCATTTCCCCACTCATTTGAGTAATTTTTCATGAAAAAAACCAAGGTTTTATGATTGTTCAAAATTTTCACCAAAACGACATACCGCGGGTCTACGTGTTTTTCTGATTTGGGTCAAAAATTGAAAAGTGCTTTTTGTCGCATTTCTGAGCAAAATTTGGTCCAATGTACCATGTCCATGCATTTCCCCACTCATTTGAGTAATTTTTCATGAAAAAAACCAAGGTTTTATGATTGTTCAAAATTTTCACCAAAACGACATACCGCGGGTCTACGTGTTTTTCTGATTTGGGTCAAAAATTGAAAAGTGCTTTTTGTCGCATTTCTGAGCAAAATTTGGTCCAATATACCATGTCCATGCATTTCCCCACTCATTTGAGTAATTTTTCATGAAAAAAACCAAGGTTTTATGATTGTTCAAAATTTTCACCAAAACGACATACCGCGGGTCTACGTGTTTTTCTGATTTGGGTCAAAAATTGAAAAGTGCTTTTTGTCGCATTTCTGAGCAAAATTTGGTCCAATGTACCTTGTCCATGCATTTCCCCACTCATTTGAGTAATTTTTCATGAAAAAAACCAAGGTTTTATGATTGTTCAAAATTTTCACCAAAACGACATACCGCGGGTCTACGTGTTTTTCTGATTTGGGTCAAAAATTGAAAAGTGCTTTTTGTCGCATTTCTGAGCAAAATTTGGTCCAATATACCATGTCCATGCATTTCCCCACTCATTTGAGTAATTTTTCATGAAAAAACAAGGTTTTATGATTGGTCAAAATTTTCACCAAAACGACATACCGCGGGTCTACGCGTTTTTCTGATTTGGGTCAAAAATTGAAAAGTGCTTTTTGTCGCATTTCTGAGCAAAATTTGGTCCAATATACCATGTCCATGCATTTCCCCACTCATTTGAGTAATTTTTCATGAAAAAACAAGGTTTTATGATTGGTCAAAATTTTCACCAAAACGACATACCGCGGGTCTACGCGTTTTTCTGATTTGGGTCAAAAATTGAAAAGTGCTTTTTGTCGCATTTCTGAGCAAAATTTGGTCCAATGTACCATGTCCATGCATTTCCCCACTCATTTGAGTAATTTTTCATGAAAAAAACCAAGGTTTTATGATTGTTCAAAATTTTCACCAAAACGACATACCGCGGGTCTACGTGTTTTTCTGATTTGGGTCAAAAATTGAAAAGTGCTTTTTGTCGCATTTCTGAGCAAAATTTGGTCCAATATACCATGTCCATGCATTTCCCCACTCATTTGAGTAATTTTTCATGAAAAAACAAGGTTTTATGATTGGTCAAAATTTTCACCAAAACGACATACCGCGGGTCTACGCGTTTTTCTGATTTGGGTCAAAAATTGAAAAGTGCTTTTTGTCGCATTTCTGAGCAAAATTTGGTCCAATATACCATGTCCATGCATTTCCCCACTCATTTGAGTAATTTTTCATGAAAAAACAAGGTTTTATGATTGGTCAAAATTTTCACCAAAACGACATACCGCGGGTCTACGCGTTTTTCTGATTTGGGTCAAAAATTGAAAAGTGCTTTTTGTCGCATTTCTGAGCAAAATTTGGTCCAATATACCATGTCCATGCATTTCCCCACTCATTTGAGTAATTTTTCATGAAAAAAACCAAGGTTTTATGATTGTTCAAAATTTTCACCAAAACGACATACCGCGGGTCTACGTGTTTTTCTGATTTGGGTCAAAAATTGAAAAGTGCTTTTTGTCGCATTTCTGAGCAAAATTTGGTCCAATGTACCATGTCCATGCATTTCCCCACTCATTTGAGTAATTTTTCATGAAAAAACAAGGTTTTATGATTGGTCAAAATTTTCACCAAAACGACATACGCGTCTACGCGTTTTTCTGATTTGGGTCAAAAATTGAAAAGTGCTTTTTGTCGCATTTTTGAGCTAAATTTGGTCCAATATACCATATCCATGCATTTCCCCACTTATTCTAGTAATTTTTCATGAAAAAAACAAGAATTCATGATTGGTCAAACTTTTCACCAAAACGACATACCACGGGTCTACGCGTTTTTCTGATTTGGGTCAAAAATTGAAAAGTGCTTTTTGTCGCATTTCTGAGCAAAATTTGGTCCAATATACCATGTCCATGCATTTCCCCACTCATTTGAGTAATTTTTCATGAAAAAAACCAAGATTTCATGATTGGTCAAAATTTTCACCAAAACGACATACCGCGGGTCTACGCGTTTTTCTGATTTGGGTCAAAAATTGAAAAGTGCTTTTTGTCGCATTTCTGAGCAAAATTTGGTCCAATATACCATGTCCATGCATTTCCCCACTCATTTGAGTAATTTTTCATGAAAAAACAAGGTTTTATGATTGGTCAAAATTTTCACCAAAACGACATACCGCGGGTCTACGCGTTTTTCTGATTTGGGTCAAAAATTGAAAAGTGCTTTTTGTCGCATTTCTGAGCAAAATTTGGTCCAATGTACCATGTCCATGCATTTCCCCACTCATTTGAGTAATTTTTCATGAAAAAAACCAAGGTTTTATGATTGTTCAAAATTTTCACCAAAACGACATACCGCGGGTCTACGTGTTTTTCTGATTTGGGTCAAAAATTGAAAAGTGCTTTTTGTCGCATTTCTGAGCAAAATTTGGTCCAATGTACCATGTCCATGCATTTCCCCACTCATTTGAGTAATTTTTCATGAAAAAAACCAAGGTTTTATGATTGTTCAAAATTTTCACCAAAACGACATACCGCGGGTCTACGTGTTTTTCTGATTTGGGTCAAAAATTGAAAAGTGCTTTTTGTCGCATTTCTGAGCAAAATTTGGTCCAATATACCATGTCCATGCATTTCCCCACTCATTTGAGTAATTTTTCATGAAAAAACAAGGTTTTATGATTGGTCAAAATTTTCACCAAAACGACATACCGCGGGTCTACGCGTTTTTCTGATTTGGGTCAAAAATTTAAAAGTGCTTTTTGTCGCATTTCTGAGCAAAATTTGGTCCAATATACCATGTCCATGCATTTCCCCACTCATTTGAGTAATTTTTCATGAAAAAAACAAGGTTTTATGATTGGTCAAAATTTTCACCAAAACGACATACCGCGGGTCTACGCGTTTTTCTGATTTGGGTCAAAAATTGAAAAGTGCTTTTTGTCGCATTTCTGAGCAAAATTTGGTCCAATATACCATGTCCATGCATTTCCCCACTCATTTGAGTAATTTTTCATGAAAAAACAAGGTTTTATGATTGGTCAAAATTTTCACCAAAACGACATACCGCGGGTCTACGCGTTTTTCTGATTTGGGTCAAAAATTGAAAAGTGCTTTTTGTCGCATTTCTGAGCAAAATTTGGTCCAATGTACCATGTCCATGCATTTCCCCACTCATTTGAGTAATTTTTCATGAAAAAAACCAAGGTTTTATGATTGTTCAAAATTTTCACCAAAACGACATACCGCGGGTCTACGTGTTTTTCTGATTTGGGTCAAAAATTGAAAAGTGCTTTTTGTCGCATTTCTGAGCAAAATTTGGTCCAATATACCATGTCCATGCATTTCCCCACTCATTTGAGTAATTTTTCATGAAAAAACAAGGTTTTATGATTGGTCAAAATTTTCACCAAAACGACATACCGCGGGTCTACGCGTTTTTCTGATTTGGGTCAAAAATTGAAAAGTGCTTTTTGTCGCATTTCTGAGCAAAATTTGGTCCAATATACCATGTCCATGCATTTCCCCACTCATTTGAGTAATTTTTCATGAAAAAACAAGGTTTTATGATTGGTCAAAATTTTCACCAAAACGACATACCGCGGGTCTACGCGTTTTTCTGATTTGGGTCAAAAATTGAAAAGTGCTTTTTGTCGCATTTCTGAGCAAAATTTGGTCCAATGTACCATGTCCATGCATTTCCCCACTCATTTGAGTAATTTTTCATGAAAAAAACCAAGGTTTTATGATTGTTCAAAATTTTCACCAAAACGACATACCGCGGGTCTACGTGTTTTTCTGATTTGGGTCAAAAATTGAAAAGTGCTTTTTGTCGCATTTCTGAGCAAAATTTGGTCCAATATACCATGTCCATGCATTTCCCCACTCATTTGAGTAATTTTTCATGAAAAAAACAAGGTTTTATGATTGGTCAAAATTTTCACCAAAACGACATACCGCGGGTCTACGCGTTTTTCTGATTTGGGTCAAAAATTGAAAAGTGCTTTTTGTCGCATTTCTGAGCAAAATTTGGTCCAATATACCATGTCCATGCATTTCCCCACTCATTTGAGTAATTTTTCATGAAAAAACAAGGTTTTATGATTGGTCAAAATTTTCACCAAAACGACATACCGCGGGTCTACGCGTTTTTCTGATTTGGGTCAAAAATTGAAAAGTGCTTTTTGTCGCATTTCTGAGCAAAATTTGGTCCAATGTACCATGTCCATGCATTTCCCCACTCATTTGAGTAATTTTTCATGAAAAAAACCAAGGTTTTATGATTGTTCAAAATTTTCACCAAAACGACATACCGCGGGTCTACGTGTTTTTCTGATTTGGGTCAAAAATTGAAAAGTGCTTTTTGTCGCATTTCTGAGCAAAATTTGGTCCAATATACCATGTCCATGCATTTCCCCACTCATTTGAGTAATTTTTCATGAAAAAACAAGGTTTTATGATTGGTCAAAATTTTCACCAAAACGACATACCGCGGGTCTACGCGTTTTTCTGATTTGGGTCAAAAATTGAAAAGTGCTTTTTGTCGCATTTCTGAGCAAAATTTGGTCCAATATACCATGTCCATGCATTTCCCCACTCATTTGAGTAATTTTTCATGAAAAAACAAGGTTTTATGATTGGTCAAAATTTTCACCAAAACGACATACCGCGGGTCTACGCGTTTTTCTGATTTGGGTCAAAAATTGAAAAGTGCTTTTTGTCGCATTTCTGAGCAAAATTTGGTCCAATATACCATGTCCATGCATTTCCCCACTCATTTGAGTAATTTTTCATGAAAAAAACCAAGATTTCATGATTGGTCAAAATTTTCACCAAAACGACATACCGCGGGTCTACGCGTTTTTCTGATTTGGGTCAAAAATTGAAAAGTGCTTTTTGTCGCATTTCTGAGCAAAATTTGGTCCAATATACCATGTCCATGCATTTCCCCACTCATTTGAGTAATTTTTCATGAAAAAAACCAAGATTTCATGATTGGTCAAAATTTTCACCAAAACGACATACCGCGGGTCTACGCGTTTTTCTGATTTGGGTCAAAAATTGAAAAGTGCTTTTTGTCGCATTTCTGAGCAAAATTTGGTCCAATATACCATGTCCATGCATTTCCCCACTCATTTGAGTAATTTTTCATGAAAAAACAAGGTTTTATGATTGGTCAAAATTTTCACCAAAACGACATACCGCGGGTCTACGCGTTTTTCTGATTTGGGTCAAAAATTGAAAAGTGCTTTTTGTCGCATTTCTGAGCAAAATTTGGTCCAATGTACCATGTCCATGCATTTCCCCACTCATTTGAGTAATTTTTCATGAAAAAAACCAAGGTTTTATGATTGTTCAAAATTTTCACCAAAACGACATACCGCGGGTCTACGTGTTTTTCTGATTTGGGTCAAAAATTGAAAAGTGCTTTTTGTCGCATTTCTGAGCAAAATTTGGTCCAATGTACCATGTCCATGCATTTCCCCACTCATTTGAGTAATTTTTCATGAAAAAAACCAAGGTTTTATGATTGTTCAAAATTTTCACCAAAACGACATACCGCGGGTCTACGTGTTTTTCTGATTTGGGTCAAAAATTGAAAAGTGCTTTTTGTCGCATTTCTGAGCAAAATTTGGTCCAATATACCATGTCCATGCATTTCCCCACTCATTTGAGTAATTTTTCATGAAAAAACAAGGTTTTATGATTGGTCAAAATTTTCACCAAAACGACATACCGCGGGTCTACGCGTTTTTCTGATTTGGGTCAAAAATTGAAAAGTGCTTTTTGTCGCATTTCTGAGCAAAATTTGGTCCAATATACCATGTCCATGCATTTCCCCACTCATTTGAGTAATTTTTCATGAAAAAACAAGGTTTTATGATTGGTCAAAATTTTCACCAAAACGACATACCGCGGGTCTACGCGTTTTTCTGATTTGGGTCAAAAATTGAAAAGTGCTTTTTGTCGCATTTCTGAGCAAAATTTGGTCCAATATACCATGTCCATGCATTTCCCCACTCATTTGAGTAATTTTTCATGAAAAAACAAGGTTTTATGATTGGTCAAAATTTTCACCAAAACGACATACCGCGGGTCTACGCGTTTTTCTGATTTGGGTCAAAAATTGAAAAGTGCTTTTTGTCGCATTTCTGAGCAAAATTTGGTCCAATATACCATGTCCATGCATTTCCCCACTCATTTGAGTAATTTTTCATGAAAAAAACCAAGGTTTTATGATTGTTCAAAATTTTCACCAAAACGACATACCGCGGGTCTACGCGTTTTTCTGATTTGGGTCAAAAATTGAAAAGTGCTTTTTGTCGCATTTCTGAGCAAAATTTGGTCCAATATACCATGTCCATGCATTTCCCCACTCATTTGAGTAATTTTTCATGAAAAAACAAGGTTTTATGATTGGTCAAAATTTTCACCAAAACGACATACCGCGGGTCTACGCGTTTTTCTGATTTGGGTCAAAAATTGAAAAGTGCTTTTTGTCGCATTTCTGAGCAAAATTTGGTCCAATGTACCATGTCCATGCATTTCCCCACTCATTTGAGTAATTTTTCATGAAAAAAACCAAGGTTTTATGATTGTTCAAAATTTTCACCAAAACGACATACCGCGGGTCTACGTGTTTTTCTGATTTGGGTCAAAAATTGAAAAGTGCTTTTTGTCGCATTTCTGAGCAAAATTTGGTCCAATGTACCATGTCCATGCATTTCCCCACTCATTTGAGTAATTTTTCATGAAAAAAACCAAGGTTTTATGATTGTTCAAAATTTTCACCAAAACGACATACCGCGGGTCTACGTGTTTTTCTGATTTGGGTCAAAAATTGAAAAGTGCTTTTTGTCGCATTTCTGAGCAAAATTTGGTCCAATATACCATGTCCATGCATTTCCCCACTTATTCTAGTAATTTTTCATGAAAAAAACAAGAATTCATGATTGGTCAAACTTTTCACCAAAACGACATACCACGGGTCTACGCGTTTTTCTGATTTGGGTCAAAAATTGAAAAGTGCTTTTTGTCGCATTTCTGAGCAAAATTTGGTCCAATATACCATGTCCATGCATTTCCCCACTCATTTGAGTAATTTTTCATGAAAAAAACCAAGGTTTTATGATTGTTCAAAATTTTCACCAAAACGACATACCGCGGGTCTACGTGTTTTTCTGATTTGGGTCAAAAATTGAAAAGTGCTTTTTGTCGCATTTCTGAGCAAAATTTGGTCCAATATACCATGTCCATGCATTTCCCCACTCATTTGAGTAATTTTTCATGAAAAAACAAGGTTTTATGATTGGTCAAAATTTTCACCAAAACGACATACCGCGGGTCTACGTGTTTTTCTGATTTGGGTCAAAGATTGAAAAGTGCTTTTTGTCGCATTTCTGAGCAAAATTTGGTCCAATGTACCATGTCCATGCATTTCCCCACTCATTTGAGTAATTTTTCATGAAAAAAACCAAGGTTTTATGATTGTTCAAAATTTTCACCAAAACGACATACCGCGGGTCTACGTGTTTTTCTGATTTGGGTCAAAAATTGAAAAGTGCTTTTTGTCGCATTTCTGAGCAAAATTTGGTCCAATATACCATGTCCATGCATTTCCCCACTCATTTGAGTAATTTTTCATGAAAAAACAAGGTTTTATGATTGGTCAAAATTTTCACCAAAACGACATACCGCGGGTCTACGCGTTTTTCTGATTTGGGTCAAAAATTGAAAAGTGCTTTTTGTCGCATTTCTGAGCCAAATTTGGTCCAATATACCATGTCCATGCATTTCCCCACTCATTTGAGTAATTTTTCATGAAAAAAACCAAGGTTTTATGATTGTTCAAAATTTTCACCAAAACGACATACCGCGGGTCTACGCGTTTTTCTGATTTGGGTCAAAAATTGAAAAGTGCTTTTTGTCGCATTTTTGAGCTAAATTTGGTCCAATATACCATGTCCATGCATTTCCCCACTCATTTGAGTAATTTTTCATGAAAAAACAAGGTTTTATGATTGGTCAAAATTTTCACCAAAACGACATACCGCGGGTCTACGCGTTTTTCTGATTTGGGTCAAAAATTGAAAAGTGCTTTTTGTCGCATTTCTGAGCAAAATTTGGTCCAATATACCATGTCCATGCATTTCCCCACTCATTTGAGTAATTTTTCATGAAAAAACAAGGTTTTATGATTGGTCAAAATTTTCACCAAAACGACATACCGCGGGTCTACGCGTTTTTCTGATTTGGGTCAAAAATTGAAAAGTGCTTTTTGTCGCATTTCTGAGCAAAATTTGGTCCAATATACCATGTCCATGCATTTCCCCACTCATTTGAGTAATTTTTCATGAAAAAACAAGGTTTTATGATTGGTCAAAATTTTCACCAAAACGACATACCGCGGGTCTACGCGTTTTTCTGATTTGGGTAAAAAATTGAAAAGTGCTTTTTGTCGCATTTCTGAGCAAAATTTGGTCCAATATACCATGTCCATGCATTTCCCCACTCATTTGAGTAATTTTTCATGAAAAAACAAGGTTTTATGATTGGTCAAAATTTTCACCAAAACGACATACCGCGGGTCTACGCGTTTTTCTGATTTGGGTCAAAAATTGAAAAGTGCCTTTTGTCGCATTTCTGAGCAAAATTTGGTCCAATATACCATGTCCATGCATTTCCCCACTCATTTGAGTAATTTTTCATGAAAAAACAAGGTTTTATGATTGGTCAAAATTTTCACCAAAACGACATACCGCGGGTCTACGCGTTTTTCTGATTTGGGTCAAAAATTGAAAAGTGCTTTTTGTCGCATTTCTGAGCAAAATTTGGTCCAATATACCATGTCCATGCATTTCCCCACTCATTTGAGTAATTTTTCATGAAAAAACAAGGTTTTATGATTGGTCAAAATTTTCACCAAAACGACATACCGCGGGTCTACGCGTTTTTCTGATTTGGGTCAAAAATTGAAAAGTGCTTTTTGTCGCATTTCTGAGCAAAATTTGGTCCAATATACCATGTCCATGCATTTCCCCACTCATTTGAGTAATTTTTCATGAAAAAACAAGGTTTTATGATTGGTCAAAATTTTCACCAAAACGACATACCGCGGGTCTACGCGTTTTTCTGATTTGGGTCAAAAATTGAAAAGTGCTTTTTGTCGCATTTCTGAGCAAAATTTGGTCCAATGTACCATGTCCATGCATTTCCCCACTCATTTGAGTAATTTTTCATGAAAAAAACCAAGGTTTTATGATTGTTCAAAATTTTCACCAAAACGACATACCGCGGGTCTACGTGTTTTTCTGATTTGGGTCAAAAATTGAAAAGTGCTTTTTGTCGCATTTCTGAGCAAAATTTGGTCCAATGTACCATGTCCATGCATTTCCCCACTCATTTGAGTAATTTTTCATGAAAAAACAAGGTTTTATGATTGGTCAAAATTTTCACCAAAACGACATACCGCGGGTCTACGCGTTTTTCTGATTTGGGTCAAAAATTGAAAAGTGCTTTTTGTCGCATTTCTGAGCAAAATTTGGTCCAATATACCATGTCCATGCATTTCCCCACTCATTTGAGTAATTTTTCATGAAAAAACAAGGTTTTATGATTGGTCAAAATTTTCACCAAAACGACATACCGCGGGTCTACGTGTTTTTCTGATTTGGGTCAAAAATTGAAAAGTGCTTTTTGTCGCATTTCTGAGCAAAATTTGGTCCAATGTACCATGTCCATGCATTTCCCCACTCATTTGAGTAATTTTTCATGAAAAAAACCAAGGTTTTATGATTGTTCAAAATTTTCACCAAAACGACATACCGCGGGTCTACGTGTTTTTCTGATTTGGGTCAAAAATTGAAAAGTGCTTTTTGTCGCATTTCTGAGCTAAATTTGGTCCAATGTACCATGTCCATGCATTTCCCCACTCATTTGAGTAATTTTTCATGAAAAAAACCAAGGTTTTATGATTGTTCAAAATTTTCACCAAAACGACATACCGCGGGTCTACGTGTTTTTCTGATTTGGGTCAAAAATTGAAAAGTGCTTTTTGTCGCATTTCTGAGCAAAATTTGGTCCAATGTACCATGTCCATGCATTTCCCCACTCATTTGAGTAATTTTTCATGAAAAAAACCAAGGTTTTATGATTGTTCAAAATTTTCACCAAAACGACATACCGCGGGTCTACGTGTTTTTCTGATTTGGGTCAAAAATTGAAAAGTGCTTTTTGTCGCATTTCTGAGCAAAATTTGGTCCAATATACCATGTCCATGCATTTCCCCACTCATTTGAGTAATTTTTCATGAAAAAACAAGGTTTTATGATTGGTCAAAATTTTCACCAAAACGACATACCGCGGGTCTACGCGTTTTTCTGATTTGGGTCAAAAATTGAAAAGTGCTTTTTGTCGCATTTCTGAGCAAAATTTGGTCCAATATACCATGTCCATGCATTTCCCCACTCATTTGAGTAATTTTTCATGAAAAAACAAGGTTTTATGATTGGTCAAAATTTTCACCAAAACGACATACCGCGGGTCTATGCGTTTTTCTGATTTGGGTCAAAAATTGAAAAGTGCTTTTTGTCGCATTTCTGAGCAAAATTTGGTCCAATATACCATGTCCATGCATTTCCCCACTCATTTGAGTAATTTTTCATGAAAAAACAAGGTTTTATGATTGGTCAAAATTTTCACCAAAACGACATACCGCGGGTCTACGCGTTTTTCTGATTTGGGTCAAAAATTGAAAAGTGCTTTTTGTCGCATTTCTGAGCAAAATTTGGTCCAATATACCATGTCCATGCATTTCCCCACTCATTTGAGTAATTTTTCATGAAAAAACAAGGTTTTATGATTGGTCAAAATTTTCACCAAAACGACATACCGCGGGTCTACGCGTTTTTCTGATTTGGGTCAAAAATTGAAAAGTGCTTTTTGTCGCATTTCTGAGCAAAATTTGGTCCAATATACCATGTCCATGCATTTCCCCACTCATTTGAGTAATTTTTCATGAAAAAACAAGGTTTTATGATTGTTCAAAATTTTCACCAAAACGACATACCGCGGGTCTACGCGTTTTTCTGATTTGGGTCAAAAATTGAAAAGTGCTTTTTGTCGCATTTCTGAGCAAAATTTGGTCCAATGTACCATGTCCATGCATTTCCCCACTCATTTGAGTAATTTTTCATGAAAAAACAAGGTTTTATGATTGTTCAAAATTTTCACCAAAACGACATACCGCGGGTCTACGCGTTTTTCTGATTTGGGTCAAAAATTGAAAAGTGCTTTTTGTCGCATTTCTGAGCAAAATTTGGTCCAATGTACCATGTCCATGCATTTCCCCACTCATTTGAGTAATTTTTCATGAAAAAAACCAAGGTTTTATGATTGTTCAAAATTTTCACCAAAACGACATACCGGGGGTCTACGTGTTTTTCTGATTTGGGTCAAAAATTGAAAAGTGCTTTTTGTCGCATTTTTGAGCTAAATTTGGTCCAATATACCATGTCCATGCATTTCCCCACTTATTCTAGTAATTTTTCATGAAAAAAACAAGAATTCATGATTGGTCAAAATTTTCACCAAAACGACATACCGCGGGTCTACGCGTTTTTCTGATTTGGGTCAAAAATTGAAAAGTGCTTTTTGTCGCATTTCTGAGCAAAATTTGGTCCAATGTACCATGTCCATGCATTTCCCCACTCATTTGAGTAATTTTTCATGAAAAAAACCAAGGTTTTATGATTGTTCAAAATTTTCACCAAAACGACATACCGCGGGTCTACGTGTTTTTCTGATTTGGGTCAAAAATTGAAAAGTGCTTTTTGTCGCATTTCTGAGCAAAATTTGGTCCAATATACCATGTCCATGCATTTCCCCACTCATTTGAGTAATTTTTCATGAAAAAACAAGGTTTTATGATTGGTCAAAATTTTCACCAAAACGACATACCGCGGGTCTACGCGTTTTTCTGATTTGGGTCAAAAATTGAAAAGTGCTTTTTGTCGCATTTCTGAGCAAAATTTGGTCCAATGTACCATGTCCATGCATTTCCCCACTCATTTGAGTAATTTTTCATGAAAAAACAAGGTTTTATGATTGTTCAAAATTTTCACCAAAACGACATACCGCGGGTCTACGTGTTTTTCTGATTTGGGTCAAAAATTGAAAAGTGCTTTTTGTCGCATTTCTGAGCAAAATTTGGTCCAATGTACCATGTCCATGCATTTCCCCACTCATTTGAGTAATTTTTCATGAAAAAAACCAAGGTTTTATGATTGTTCAAAATTTTCACCAAAACGACATACCGCGGGTCTACGTGTTTTTCTGATTTGGGTCAAAAATTGAAAAGTGCTTTTTGTCGCATTTCTGAGCAAAATTTGGTCCAATATACCATGTCCATGCATTTCCCCACTCATTTGAGTAATTTTTCATGAAAAAAACAAGGTTTTATGATTGTTCAAAATTTTCACCAAAACGACATACCGCGGGTCTACGTGTTTTTCTGATTTGGGTCAAAAATTGAAAAGTGCTTTTTGTCGCATTTCTGAGCAAAATTTGGTCCAATGTACCATGTCCATGCATTTCCCCACTCATTTGAGTAATTTTTCATGAAAAAAACCAAGGTTTTATGATTGTTCAAAATTTTCACCAAAACGACATACCGCGGGTCTACGTGTTTTTCTGATTTGGGTCAAAAATTGAAAAGTGCTTTTTGTCGCATTTCTGAGCAAAATTTGGTCCAATATACCATGTCCATGCATTTCCCCACTCATTTGAGTAATTTTTCATGAAAAAAACCAAGGTTTTATGATTGTTCAAAATTTTCACCAAAACGACATACCGCGGGTCTACGTGTTTTTCTGATTTGGGTCAAAAATTTAAAAGTGCTTTTTGTCGCATTTCTGAGCAAAATTTGGTCCAATATACCATGTCCATGCATTTCCCCACTCATTTGAGTAATTTTTCATGAAAAAAACCAAGGTTTTATGATTGTTCAAAATTTTCACCAAAACGACATACCGCGAGTCTACGCGTTTTTCTGATTTGGGTCAAAAATTGAAAAGTGCCTTTTGTCGCATTTCTGAGCAAAATTTGGTCCAATATACCATGTCCATGCATTTCCCCACTCATTTGAGTAATTTTTCATGAAAAAACAAGGTTTTATGATTGGTCAAAATTTTCACCAAAACGACATACCGCGGGTCTACGCGTTTTTCTGATTTGGGTCAAAAATTGAAAAGTGCTTTTTGTCGCATTTCTGAGCAAAATTTGGTCCAATATACCATGTCCATGCATTTCCCCACTCATTTGAGTAATTTTTCATGAAAAAACAAGGTTTTATGATTGGTCAAAATTTTCACCAAAACGACATACCGCGGGTCTACGCGTTTTTCTGATTTGGGTCAAAAATTGAAAAGTGCTTTTTGTCGCATTTCTGAGCAAAATTTGGTCCAATATACCATGTCCATGCATTTCCCCACTCATTTGAGTAATTTTTCATGAAAAAACAAGGTTTTATGATTGGTCAAAATTTTCACCAAAACGACATACCGCGGGTCTACGCGTTTTTCTGATTTGGGTCAAAAATTGAAAAGTGCTTTTTGTCGCATTTCTGAGCAAAATTTGGTCCAATGTACCATGTCCATGCATTTCCCCACTCATTTGAGTAATTTTTCATGAAAAAAACCAAGGTTTTATGATTGTTCAAAATTTTCACCAAAACGACATACCGCGGGTCTACGTGTTTTTCTGATTTGGGTCAAAAATTGAAAAGTGCTTTTTGTCGCATTTCTGAGCAAAATTTGGTCCAATGTACCATGTCCATGCATTTCCCCACTCATTTGAGTAATTTTTCATGAAAAAACAAGGTTTTATGATTGGTCAAAATTTTCACCAAAACGACATACCGCGGGTCTACGCGTTTTTCTGATTTGGGTCAAAAATTGAAAAGTGCTTTTTGTCGCATTTCTGAGCAAAATTTGGTCCAATGTACCATGTCCATGCATTTCCCCACTCATTTGAGTAATTTTTCATGAAAAAAACCAAGGTTTTATGATTGTTCAAAATTTTCACCAAAACGACATACCGCGGGTCTACGTGTTTTTCTGATTTGGGTCAAAAATTGAAAAGTGCTTTTTGTCGCATTTCTGAGCAAAATTTGGTCCAATATACCATGTCCATGCATTTCCCCACTCATTTGAGTAATTTTTCATGAAAAAACAAGGTTTTATGATTGGTCAAAATTTTCACCAAAACGACATACCGCGGGTCTACGCGTTTTTCTGATTTGGGTCAAAAATTTAAAAGTGCTTTTTGTCGCATTTCTGAGCAAAATTTGGTCCAATATACCATGTCCATGCATTTCCCCACTCATTTGAGTAATTTTTCATGAAAAAAACCAAGGTTTTATGATTGTTCAAAATTTTCACCAAAACGACATACCGCGGGTCTACGTGTTTTTCTGATTTGGGTCAAAAATTTAAAAGTGCTTTTTGTCGCATTTCTGAGCAAAATTTGGTCCAATATACCATGTCCATGCATTTCCCCACTCATTTGAGTAATTTTTCATGAAAAAAACCAAGGTTTTATGATTGTTCAAAATTTTCACCAAAACGACATACCGCGAGTCTACGCGTTTTTCTGATTTGGGTCAAAAATTGAAAAGTGCCTTTTGTCGCATTTCTGAGCAAAATTTGGTCCAATATACCATGTCCATGCATTTCCCCACTCATTTGAGTAATTTTTCATGAAAAAACAAGGTTTTATGATTGGTCAAAATTTTCACCAAAACGACATACCGCGGGTCTACGCGTTTTTCTGATTTGGGTCAAAAATTGAAAAGTGCTTTTTGTCGCATTTCTGAGCAAAATTTGGTCCAATATACCATGTCCATGCATTTCCCCACTCATTTGAGTAATTTTTCATGAAAAAACAAGGTTTTATGATTGGTCAAAATTTTCACCAAAACGACATACCGCGGGTCTACGCGTTTTTCTGATTTGGGTCAAAAATTGAAAAGTGCTTTTTGTCGCATTTCTGAGCAAAATTTGGTCCAATATACCATGTCCATGCATTTCCCCACTCATTTGAGTAATTTTTCATGAAAAAACAAGGTTTTATGATTGGTCAAAATTTTCACCAAAACGACATACCGCGGGTCTACGCGTTTTTCTGATTTGGGTCAAAAATTGAAAAGTGCTTTTTGTCGCATTTCTGAGCAAAATTTGGTCCAATGTACCATGTCCATGCATTTCCCCACTCATTTGAGTAATTTTTCATGAAAAAAACCAAGGTTTTATGATTGTTCAAAATTTTCACCAAAACGACATACCGCGGGTCTACGTGTTTTTCTGATTTGGGTCAAAAATTGAAAAGTGCTTTTTGTCGCATTTTTGAGCTAAATTTGGTCCAATATACCATGTCCATGCATTTCCCCACTTATTCTAGTAATTTTTCATGAAAAAAACAAGAATTCATGATTGGTCAAAATTTTCACCAAAACGACATACCACGGGTCTACGTGTTTTTCTGATTTGGGTCAAAAATTGAAAAGTGCTTTTTGTCGCATTTCTGAGCAAAATTTGGTCCAATATACCATGTCCATGCATTTCCCCACTCATTTGAGTAATTTTTCATGAAAAAAACCAAGATTTCATGATTGGTCAAAATTTTCACCAAAACGACATACCGCGGGTCTACGCGTTTTTCTGATTTGGGTCAAAAATTGAAAAGTGCTTTTTGTCGCATTTCTGAGCAAAATTTGGTCCAATATACCATGTCCATGCATTTCCCCACTCATTTGAGTAATTTTTCATGAAAAAACAAGGTTTTATGATTGGTCAAAATTTTCACCAAAACGACATACCGCGGGTCTACGCGTTTTTCTGATTTGGGTCAAAAATTGAAAAGTGCTTTTTGTCGCATTTCTGAGCAAAATTTGGTCCAATGTACCATGTCCATGCATTTCCCCACTCATTTGAGTAATTTTTCATGAAAAAAACCAAGGTTTTATGATTGTTCAAAATTTTCACCAAAACGACATACCGCGGGTCTACGTGTTTTTCTGATTTGGGTCAAAAATTGAAAAGTGCTTTTTGTCGCATTTCTGAGCAAAATTTGGTCCAATGTACCATGTCCATGCATTTCCCCACTCATTTGAGTAATTTTTCATGAAAAAACAAGGTTTTATGATTGGTCAAAATTTTCACCAAAACGACATACCGCGGGTCTACGCGTTTTTCTGATTTGGGTCAAAAATTGAAAAGTGCTTTTTGTCGCATTTCTGAGCAAAATTTGGTCCAATGTACCATGTCCATGCATTTCCCCACTCATTTGAGTAATTTTTCATGAAAAAAACCAAGGTTTTATGATTGTTCAAAATTTTCACCAAAACGACATACCGCGGGTCTACGTGTTTTTCTGATTTGGGTCAAAAATTGAAAAGTGCTTTTTGTCGCATTTCTGAGCAAAATTTGGTCCAATATACCATGTCCATGCATTTCCCCACTCATTTGAGTAATTTTTCATGAAAAAACAAGGTTTTTTGATTGGTCAAAATTTTCACCAAAACGACATACCGCGGGTCTACGCGTTTTTCTGATTTGGGTCAAAAATTTAAAAGTGCTTTTTGTCGCATTTCTGAGCAAAATTTGGTCCAATATACCATGTCCATGCATTTCCCCACTCATTTGAGTAATTTTTCATGAAAAAAACAAGGTTTCATGATTGGTCAAAATTTTCACCAAAACGACATACCGCGGGTCTACGCGTTTTTCTGATTTGGGTCAAAAATTGAAAAGTGCTTTTTGTCGCATTTCTGAGCAAAATTTGGTCCAATATACCATGTCCATGCATTTCCCCACTCATTTGAGTAATTTTTCATGAAAAAAACAAGGTTTCATGATTGGTCAAAATTTTCACCAAAACGACATACCGCGGGTCTACGCGTTTTTCTGATTTGGGTCAAAAATTGAAAAGTGCTTTTTGTCGCATTTCTGAGCAAAATTTGGTCCAATATACCATGTCCATGCATTTCCCCACTCATTTGAGTAATTTTTCATGAAAAAAACAAGGTTTTATGATTGGTCAAAATTTTCACCAAAACGACATACCGCGGGTCTACGCGTTTTTCTGATTTGGGTCAAAAATTTAAAAGTGCTTTTTGTCACATTTCTGAGCAAAATTTGGTCCAATATACCATGTCCATGCATTTCCCCACTCATTTGAGTAATTTTTCATGAAAAAAACAAGGTGTCATGATTGGTCAAAATTTTCACCAAAACGACATACCGCGGGTCTATGCGTTTTTCTGATTTGGGTCAAAAATTTAAAAGTGCTTTTTGTTGCATTTCTGAGCAAAATTTGGTCCAATATACCATGTCCATGCATTTCCCCACTCATTTGAGTAATTTTTCATGAAAAAAACAAGGTTTCATGATTGGTCAAAATTTTCACCAAAACGACATACCGCGGGTCTACGCGTTTTTCTGATTTGGGACAAAAATTGAAAACTCCTTTTTGTCGCTTTTTTGAGCAAAATTTGGTCCAATATACAATGTCCATGCATATCCTCACTCATTTGAGTAATTTTTCATGAAAAAAAACAAGGTTTTATGATTGGTCAAAATTTTCACCAAAACGACATACCGCGGGGTCTACGCGTTTTTCTGATTTGGGTCAAAAATTGAAAAGTGCTTTTTGTCACATTTCTGAGCAAAATTTGGTCCAATATCCCATGTCCATGCATTTCCCCACTCATTTGAGTAATTTTTCATGAAAAAAACAAGGTTTCATGATTGGTCAAAATTTTCACCAAAACGACATACCGCGGGTCTACGCGTCTTTCTGATTTGGGTCAAAAATTGAAAAGTGCTTTTTGTCACATTTCTGAGCAAAATTTGGTCCAATATCCCATGTCCATGCATTTCCCCACTCATTTGAGTAATTTTTCATGAAAAAAACAAGGTTTCATGATTGGTCAAAATTTTCACCAAAACGACATACCGCGGGTCTACGCGTCTTTCTGATTTGGGTAAAAAATTGAAAAGTGCTTTTTGTCGCATTTCTGAGCAAAATTTGGTCCAATATACCATGTCCATGCATTTCCCCACTCATTTGAGTAATTTTTCATGAAAAAACAAGGTTTTATGATTGGTCAAAATTTTCACCAAAACGACATACCGCGGGTCTACGCGTTTTTCTGATTTGGGTCAAAAATTGAAAAGTGCTTTTTGTCGCATTTCTGAGCAAAATTTGGTCCAATATACCATGTCCATGCATTTCCCCACTCATTTGAGTAATTTTTCATGAAAAAAACAAGGTTTCATGATTGAGCAAAATTTTCACCAAAACGACATACCGCGGGTCTATGCGTTTTTCTGATTTGGTTCAAAAATTGAAAAGTGCTTTTTGTCGCATTTTTGAGCAAAATTCGGTCCAATATACCATGTCCATGCATTTCCCCACTCATTTGAGTAATTTTTCATGAAAAAAACAAGGTTTCATGATTGGTCAAAATTTTCACCAAAACGACATACCGCGGGTCTACGCGTTTTTCTGATTTGGGTCAAAATTGAAAAGTGCTTTTTGTCGCATTTCTGAGCAAAATTTGGTCCAATATACCATGTCCATGCATTTCCCCACTCATTTGAGTAATTTTTCATGAAAAAAACAAGGTGTCATGATTGGTCAAAATTTTCACCAAAACGACATACCGCGGGTCTACGCGTTTTTCTGATTTGGGTCAAAAATTGAAAAGTGCTTTTTGTCGCATTTCTGAGCAAAATTTGGTCCAATATACCATGTCCATGCATTTCCCCACTCATTTGAGTAATTTTTCATGAAAAAACAAGGTTTTATGATTGGTCAAAATTTTCACCAAAACGACATACCGCGGGTCAACGCGTTTTTCTGATTTGGGTCAAAAATTGAAAAGTGCTTTTTGACGCTTTTTTGAGCAAAATTTGGTCCAATATACCATGTCCATGCATTTCCCCACTCATTTGTGTAATTTTTCATGAAAAAAACAAGGTTTCATGATTGGTCAAAATTTTCACCAAAACGTCATACCGCGGATCTACGCGTTTTTCTGATTTGGGTCAAAAATTGAAAAGTGCTTTTTGTCGCATTTCTGAGCAAAATTTGGTCCAATATACCATGTCCATGCATTTCCCCACTCATTTGAGTAATTTTTTCATGAAAAAAACAAGGTTTCATGATTGGTCAACATTTTCACCAAAACGACATACCGCGGGTCTACCCGTTTTTCTGATTTGGGTCAAAAATTGAAAAGTGCTGTTTGTCGCATTTTTGAGCAAAATTTGGTCCAATATACCATGTCCATGCATTTCCCCACTTATTTGAGTAATTTTTCATGAAAAAACTAGGTTTTATGATTGGTCAAAATTTTCACCAAAACGACATACGCGTCTACGCGTTTTTCTGATTTGGGTCAAAAATTGAAAAGTGCTTTTTGTCGCATTTTTGAGCTAAATTTGGTCCAATATACCATATCCATGCATTTCCCCACTTATTCTAGTAATTTTTCATGAAAAAAACAAGAATTCATGATTGGTCAAACTTTTCACCAAAACGACATACCACGGGTCTACGCGTTTTTCTGATTTGGGTCAAAAATTGAAAAGTGCTTTTTGTCGCATTTCTGAGCAAAATTTGGTCCAATATACCATGTCCATGCATTTCCCCACTCATTTGAGTAATTTTTCATGAAAAAAACCAAGATTTCATGATTGGTCAAAATTTTCACCAAAACGACATACCGCGGGTCTACGCGTTTTTCTGATTTGGGTCAAAAATTGAAAAGTGCTTTTTGTCGCATTTCTGAGCAAAATTTGGTCCAATGTACCATGTCCATGCATTTCCCCACTCATTTGAGTAATTTTTCATGAAAAAAACAAGGTTTCATGATTGGTCAAAATTTTCACCAAAACGACATACCGCGGGTCTACGCGTTTTTCTGATTTGGGTCAAAATTTAAAAGTGCTTTTTGACGCTTTTTTGAGCAAAATTTGGTCCAATATACCATGTCCATGCATTTCCCCACTCATTTGAGTAATTTTTCATGAAAAAAACAAGGTGTCATGATTGGTCAAAATTTTCACCAAAACGACATACCACGGGTCTACGTGTTTTTCTGATTTGGGTCAAAAATTGAAAAGTGCTTTTTGTCGCATTTCTGAGCAAAATTTGGTCCAATATACCATGTCCATGCATTTCCCCACTCATTTGAGTAATTTTTCATGAAAAAACAAGGTTTTATGATTGGTCAAAATTTTCACCAAAACGACATACCGCGGGTCTACGCGTTTTTCTGATTTGGGTCAAAAATTTAAAAGTGCTTTTTGTCGCATTTCGGAGCAAAATTTGGTCCAATATACCATGTCCATGCATTTCCCCACTCATTTGAGTAATTTTTCATGAAAAAAACAAGGTTTTATGATTGGTCAAAATTTTCACCAAAACGACATACCGCTGGTCTAGGCGTTTTTCTGATTTGGGTCAAAAATTGAAAAGTGCTTTTTGTCGCATTTCTGAGCAAAATTTGGTCCAATGTACCATGTCCATGCATTTCCCCACTCATTTGAGTAATTTTTCATGAAAAAAACAAGGTGTCATGATTGGTCAAAATTTTCACCAAAACGACATACCGCGGGTCTACGCGTTTTTCTGATTTGGGTCAAAAATTGAAAAGTGCTTTTTGTCACATTTCTGAGCAAAATTTGGTCGAATATACCATGTCCATGCATTTCCCCACTCATTTGAGTAATTTTTCATGAAAAAACAAGGTTTCATGATTGGTCAAAATTTTCACCAAAACGACATACCGCGGGTCTACGCGTTTTTCTGATTTGGGTCAAAATTGAAAAGTGCTTTTTGACGCTTTTTTGAGCAAAATTTGGTCCAATATACCATGTCCATGCATTTCCCCACTCATTTGAGTAATTTTTCATGAAAAAAACAAGGTGTCATGATTGGTCAAAATTTTCACCAAAACGACATACCGCGGGTCTACGCGTTTTTCTGATTTGGGTCAAAAATTGAAAAGTGCTTTTTGTCGCATTTCTGAGCAAAATTTGGTCCAATATACCATGTCCATGCATTTCCCCACTCATTTGAGTAATTTTTCATGAAAAAACAAGGTTTTATGATTGGTCAAAATTTTCACCAAAACGACATACCGCGGGTCAACGCGTTTTTCTGATTTGGGTCAAAAATTGAAAAGTGCTTTTTGACGCTTTTTTGAGCAAAATTTGGTCCAATATACCATGTCCATGCATTTCCCCACTCATTTGTGTAATTTTTCATGAAAAAAACAAGGTTTCATGATTGGTCAAAATTTTCACCAAAACGTCATACCGCGGATCTACGCGTTTTTCTGATTTGGGTCAAAAATTAAAAAGTGCTTTTTGTCGCATTTCTGAGCAAAATTTGGTCCAATATACCATGTCCATGCATTTCCCCACTCATTTGAGTAATTTTTTCATGAAAAAAACAAGGTTTCATGATTGGTCAACATTTTCACCAAAACGACATACCGCGGGTCTACCCGTTTTTCTGATTTGGGTCAAAAATTGAAAAGTGCTGTTTGTCGCATTTTTGAGCAAAATTTGGTCCAATATACCATGTCCATGCATTTCCCCACTTATTTGAGTAATTTTTCATGAAAAAACTAGGTTTTATGATTGGTCAAAATTTTCACCAAAACGACATACGCGTCTACGCGTTTTTCTGATTTGGGTCAAAAATTGAAAAGTGCTTTTTGTCGCATTTTTGAGCTAAATTTGGTCCAATATACCATATCCATGCATTTCCCCACTTATTCTAGTAATTTTTCATGAAAAAAACAAGAATTCATGATTGGTCAAACTTTTCACCAAAACGACATACCACGGGTCTACGCGTTTTTCTGATTTGGGTCAAAAATTGAAAAGTGCTTTTTGTCGCATTTCTGAGCAAAATTTGGTCCAATATACCATGTCCATGCATTTCCCCACTCATTTGAGTAATTTTTCATGAAAAAAACCAAGATTTCATGATTGGTCAAAATTTTCACCAAAACGACATACCGCGGGTCTACGCGTTTTTCTGATTTGGGTCAAAAATTGAAAAGTGCTTTTTGTCGCATTTCTGAGCAAAATTTGGTCCAATGTACCATGTCCATGCATTTCCCCACTCATTTGAGTAATTTTTCATGAAAAAAACAAGGTTTCATGATTGGTCAAAATTTTCACCAAAACGACATACCGCGGGTCTACGCGTTTTTCTGATTTGGGTCAAAATTTAAAAGTGCTTTTTGATGCTTTTTTGAGCAAAATTTGGTCCAATATACCATGTCCATGCATTTCCCCACTCATTTGAGTAATTTTTCATGAAAAAAACAAGGTGTCATGATTGGTCAAAATTTTCACCAAAACGACATACCACGGGTCTACGTGTTTTTCTGATTTGGGTCAAAAATTGAAAAGTGCTTTTTGTCGCATTTCTGAGCAAAATTTGGTCCAATATACCATGTCCATGCATTTCCCCACTCATTTGAGTAATTTTTCATGAAAAAACAAGGTTTTATGATTGGTCAAAATTTTCACCAAAACGACATACCGCGGGTCTACGCGTTTTTCTGATTTGGGTCAAAAATTTAAAAGTGCTTTTTGTCGCATTTCGGAGCAAAATTTGGTCCAATATACCATGTCCATGCATTTCCCCACTCATTTGAGTAATTTTTCATGAAAAAAACAAGGTTTTATGATTGGTCAAAATTTTCACCAAAACGACATACCGCTGGTCTAGGCGTTTTTCTGATTTGGGTCAAAAATTGAAAAGTGCTTTTTGTCGCATTTCTGAGCAAAATTTGGTCCAATGTACCATGTCCATGCATTTCCCCACTCATTTGAGTAATTTTTCATGAAAAAAACAAGGTGTCATGATTGGTCAAAATTTTCACCAAAACGACATACCGCGGGTCTACGCGTTTTTCTGATTTGGGTCAAAAATTGAAAAGTGCTTTTTGTCACATTTCTGAGCAAAATTTGGTCGAATATACCATGTCCATGCATTTCCCCACTCATTTGAGTAATTTTTCATGAAAAAACAAGGTTTCATGATTGGTCAAAATTTTCACCAAAACGACATACCGCGGGTCTACGCGTTTTTCTGATTTGGGTCAAAATTGAAAAGTGCTTTTTGACGCTTTTTTGAGCAAAATTTGGTCCAATATACCATGTCCATGCATTTCCCCACTCATTTGAGTAATTTTTCATGAAAAAAACAAGGTGTCATGATTGGTCAAAATTTTCACCAAAACGACATACCGCGGGTCTACGCGTTTTTCTGATTTGGGTCAAAAATTGAAAAGTGCTTTTTGTCGCATTTCTGAGCAAAATTTGGTCCAATATACCATGTCCATGCATTTCCCCACTCATTTGAGTAATTTTTCATGAAAAAACAAGGTTTTATGATTGGTCAAAATTTTCACCAAAACGACATACCGCGGGTCTACGCGTTTTTCTGATTTGGGTCAAAAATTTAAAAGTGCTTTTTGTCGCATTTTTGAGCAAAATTTGGTCCAATATACCATGTCCATGCATTTCCCCACTCATTTGAGTAATTTTTCATGAAAAAAACAAGGTTTTATGATTGGTCAAAATTTTCACCAAAACGACATACCGCAGGTCTACGCGTTTTTCTGATATGGGTCAACAATTGAAAAGTGCTGTTTGTCGCATTTCTGAGCAAAATTTGGTCCAATATACCATGTCCATGCATTTCCCCACTCATTTGAGTAATTTTTCATGAAAAAAACAAGGTTTTATGATTGGTCAAAATTTTCACCAAAACGACATACCGCGGGTCTAGGCGTTTTTCTGATTTGGGTCAAAAATTGAAAAGTGCTTTCTGTCGCATTTCTGAGCAAAATTTGGTCCAATATACCATGTCCATGCATTTCCCCACTCATTTGAGTAATTTTTCATGAAAAAAACAAGGTTTCATGATTGGTCAAAATTTTCACCAAAACGACATACCGCGGGTCTACGCGTTTTTCTGATTTGGGTCAAAAATTGAAAAGTGCTTTTTGTCGCATTTCTGAGCAAAATTTGGTCCAATATACCATGTCCATGCATTTCCCCACTCATTTGAGTAATTTTTCATGAAAAAAACAAGGTTTCATGATTGGTCAAAATTTTCACCAAAACGGCATACCGCGGGTCTACGCGTTTTTCTGATTTGGGTCAAAAATTTAAAAGTGCTTTTTGTCACATTTCTGAGCAAAATTTGGTCCAATATACCATGTCCATGCATTTCCCCACTCATTTGAGTAATTTTTCATGAAAAAAACAAGGTTTCATGATTGGTCAAAATTTTCACCAAAACGACATACCGCGGGTCTACGCGTTTTTCTGATTTGGGTCAAAAATTTAAAAGTGCTTTTTGTCACATTTCTGAGCAAAATTTGGTCCAATATACCATGTCCATGCATTTCCCCACTCATTTGAGTAATTTTTCATGAAAAAAACAAGGTTTCATGATTGGTCAAAATTTTCACCAAAACGACATACCGTGGGTCTACGCGTTTTTCTGATTTGGGTCAAAAATTGAAAAGTCCTTTTTGTCGCATTTCTGAGCAAAGTTTGGTCCAATATACCATGTCCATGCATTTCCCCACTCATTTGAGTAATTTTTCATGAAAAAGCAAGGTTTAATGATTGGTCAAAATTTTCACCAAAACGACATACCGCGGGTCTACGCGTTTTTCTGATTTGGGTCAAAAATTTAAAAGTGCTTTTTGTCACATTTCTGAGCAAAATTTGGTCCAATATACCATGTCCATGCATTTCCCCACTCATTTGAGTAATTTTTCATGAAAAAAACAAGGTTTCATGATTGGTCAAAATTTTCACCAAAACGACATAGCGCGGGTCTATGCGTTTTTCTGATTTGGGTCAAAAATTTAAAAGTGCTTTTTGTTGCATTTCTGAGCAAAATTTGGTCCAATATACCATGTCCATGCATTTCCCCACTCATTTGAGTAATTTTTCATGAAAAAAACAAGGTTTCATGATTGGTCAAAATTTTCACCAAAACGACATAACGCGGGTCTACGCGTTTTTCTGATTTGGGACAAAAATTGAAAACTCCTTTTTGTCGCTTTTTTGAGCAAAATTTGGTCCAATATACCATGTCCATGCATTTCCCCACTCATTTGAGTAATTTTTCATGAAAAAGCAAGGTTTAATGATTGGTCAAAATTTTCACCAAAACGACATACCGCGGGTCTACGCGTTTTTCTGATTTGGGTCAAAAATTTAAAAGTGCTTTTTGTCACATTTCTGAGCAAAATTTGGTCCAATATACCATGTCCATGCATTTCCCCACTCATTTGAGTAATTTTTCATCAAAAAAACAAGGTTTCATGATTGTTCAAAATTTTCACCAAAACGACATACCGCGGGTCTATGCGTTTTTCTGATTTGGGTCAAAAATTTAAAAGTGCTTTTTGTTGCATTTCTGAGCAAAATTTGGTCCAATATACCATGTCCATGCATTTCCCCACTCATTTGAGTAATTTTTCATGAAAAAAACAAGGTTTCATGATTGGTCAAAATTTTCACCAAAACGACACATCGCGGGTCTACGCGTTTTTCTGATTTGGGTCAAAAATTGAAAAGTGCTTTTTGTCGCATTTTTGAGCAATATTTGGTCCAATATACCATGTCCATGCATTTCCCCACTCATTTGAGTAATTTTTCATGAAAAAAACAAGGTTTAATGATTGGTCAAAATTTTCACCAAAACGACATACCGCAGGTCTATGCGTTTTTCTGATTTGGGTCAAAAATTGAAAAGTGCTTTTTGTCGCATTTCTGAGCAAAATTTGGTCCAATATCCCATGTCCATGCATTTCCCCACTCATTTGAGTAATTTTTCATGAAAAAACAAGGTTTCATGATTGGTCAAAATTTTCACCAAAATGACATACCGCGGGTCTACGCGATTTTCTGATTTGGGTCAAAAATTGAAAAGTGCTTTTTGTCGCATTTCTGAGCAAAATTTGGTCCAATATACCATGTCCATGCATTTCCCCACTCATTTGAGTAATTTTTCATGAAAAAACAAGGTTTTATGATTGGTCAAAATTTTCACCAAAACGACATACCGCGGGTCTAGGCGTTTTTCTGATTTGGGTCAAAAATTGAAAAGTGCTTTCTGTCGCATTTCTGAGCAAAATTTGGTCCAATATACCATGTCCATGCATTTCCCCACTCATTTGAGTAATTTTTCATGAAAAAAACAAGGTTTCATGATTGGTCAAAATTTTCACCAAAACGACATACCGCGGGTCTACGCGTTTTTCTGATTTGGGTCAAAAATTGAAAAGTGCTTTTTGTCGCATTTCTGAGCAAAATTTGGTCCAATATACCATGTCCATGCATTTCCCCACTCATTTGAGTAATTTTTCATGAAAAAAACAAGGTTTCATGATTGGTCAAAATTTTCACCAAAACGACATACCGCGGGTCTACGCGTTTTTCTGATTTGGGTCAAAAATTTAAAAGTGCTTTTTGTCACATTTCTGAGCAAAATTTGGTCCAATATACCATGTCCATGCATTTCCCCACTCATTTGAGTAATTTTTCATGAAAAAAACAAGGTTTCGTGATTGGTCAAAATTTTCACCAAAACGACATACCGTGGGTCTACGCGTTTTTCTGATTTGGGTCAAAAATTGAAAAGTCCTTTTTGTCGCATTTCTGAGCAAAGTTTGGTCCAATATACCATGTCCATGCATTTCCCCACTCATTTGAGTAATTTTTCATGAAAAAGCAAGGTTTAATGATTGGTCAAAATTTTCACCAAAACGACATACCGCGGGTCTACGCGTTTTTCTGATTTGGGTCAAAAATTTAAAAGTGCTTTTTGTCACATTTCTGAGCAAAATTTGGTCCAATATACCATGTCCATGCATTTCCCCACTCATTTGAGTAATTTTTCATGAAAAAAACAAGGTTTCATGATTGGTCAAAATTTTCACCAAAACGACATAGCGCGGGTCTATGCGTTTTTCTGATTTGGGTCAAAAATTTAAAAGTGCTTTTTGTTGCATTTCTGAGCAAAATTTGGTCCAATATACCATGTCCATGCATTTCCCCACTCATTTGAGTAATTTTTCATGAAAAAAACAAGGTTTCATGATTGGTCAAAATTTTCAACAAAACGACATAACGCGGGTCTACGCGTTTTTCTGATTTGGGACAAAAATTGAAAACTCCTTTTTGTCGCTTTTTTGAGCAAAATTTGGTCCAATATACCATGTCCATGCATTTCCCCACTCATTTGAGTAATTTTTCATGAAAAAGCAAGGTTTAATGATTGGTCAAAATTTTCACCAAAACGACATACCGCGGGTCTACGCGTTTTTCTGATTTGGGTCAAAAATTTAAAAGTGCTTTTTGTCACATTTCTGAGCAAAATTTGGTCCAATATACCATGTCCATGCATTTCCCCACTCATTTGAGTAATTTTTCATCAAAAAAACAAGGTTTCATGATTGTTCAAAATTTTCACCAAAACGACATACCGCGGGTCTATGCGTTTTTCTGATTTGGGTCAAAAATTTAAAAGTGCTTTTTGTTGCATTTCTGAGCAAAATTTGGTCCAATATACCATGTCCATGCATTTCCCCACTCATTTGAGTAATTTTTCATGAAAAAAACAAGGTTTCATGATTGGTCAAAATTTTCACCAAAACGACACATCGCGGGTCTACGCGTTTTTCTGATTTGGGTCAAAAATTGAAAAGTGCTTTTTGTCGCATTTTTGAGCAATATTTGGTCCAATATGCCATGTCCATGCATTTCCCCACTCATTTGAGTAATTTTTCATGAAAAAACAAGGTTTTATGATTGGTCAAAATTTTCACCAAAACGACATACCGCGGGTCTACGCGTTTTTCTGATTTGGGTCAAAAATTTAAAAGTGCTTTTTGTCGCATTTCGGAGCAAAATTTGGTCCAATATACCATGTCCATGCATTTCCCCACTCATTTGAGTAATTTTTCATGAAAAAAACAAGGTTTCATGATTGGTCAAAATTTTCACCAAAACGACATACCGCGGGTCTAGGCGTTTTTCTGATTTGGGTCAAAAATTGAAAAGTGCTTTTTGTCGCATTTCTGAGCAAAATTTGGTCCAATATACCATGTCCATGCATTTCCCCACTCATTTGAGTAATTTTTCATGAAAAAAACAAGGTTTTATGATTGGTCAAAATTTTCACCAAAACGACATACCGCTGGTCTAGGCGTTTTTCTGATTTGGGTCAAAAATTGAAAAGTGCTTTTTGTCGCATTTCTGAGCAAAATTTGGTCCAATGTACCATGTCCATGCATTTCCCCACTCATTTGAGTAATTTTTCATGAAAAAAACAAGGTGTCATGATTGGTCAAAATTTTCACCAAAACGACATACCGCGGGTCTACGCGTTTTTCTGATTTGGGTCAAAAATTGAAAAGTGCTTTTTGTCGCATTTCTGAGCAAAATTTGGTCCAATATACCATGTCCATGCATTTCCCCACTCATTTGAGTAATTTTTCATGAAAAAAACAAGGTTTCATGATTGAGCAAAATTTTCACCAAAACGACATACCACGGGTCTATGCGTTTTTCTGATTTGGTTCAAAAATTGAAAAGTGCTTTTTGTCGCATTTTTGAGCAAAATTTGGTCCAATATACCATGTCCATGCATTTCCCCACTCATTTGAGTAATTTTTCATGAAAAAAACAAGGTTTTATGATTGGTCAAAATTTTCACCAAAACGACATACCGCAGGTCTACGCGTTTTTCTGATATGGGTCAACAATTGAAAAGTGCTTTTTGTCACATTTCTGAGCAAAATTTGGTCCAATATACCATGTCCATGCATTTCCCCACTCATTTGAGTAATTTTTCATGAAAAAAACAAGGTTTCATGATTGGTCAAAATTTTCACCAAAACGACATACCGCGGGTCTACGCGTTTTTCTGATTTGGGTCAAAAATTGAAAAGTGCTTTTTGTCGCATTTCTGAGCAAAATTTGGTCCAATGTACCATGTCCATGCATTTCCCCACTCATTTGAGTAATTTTTCATGAAAAAAACAAGGTTTCATGATTGGTCAAAATTTTCACCAAAACGACACATCGCGGGTCTACGCGTTTTTCTGATTTGGGTCAAAAATTGAAAAGTGCTTTTTGTCGCATTTTTGAGCAATATTTGGTCCAATATGCCATGTCCATGCATTTCCCCACTCATTTGAGTAATTTTTCATGAAAAAACAAGGTTTTATGATTGGTCAAAATTTTCACCAAAACGACATACCGCGGGTCTACGCGTTTTTCTGATTTGGGTCAAAAATTTAAAAGTGCTTTTTGTCGCATTTCGGAGCAAAATTTGGTCCAATATACCATGTCCATGCATTTCCCCACTCATTTGAGTAATTTTTCATGAAAAAAACAAGGTTTCATGATTGGTCAAAATTTTCACCAAAACGACATACCGCGGGTCTAGGCGTTTTTCTGATTTGGGTCAAAAATTGAAAAGTGCTTTTTGTCGCATTTCTGAGCAAAATTTGGTCCAATATACCATGTCCATGCATTTCCCCACTCATTTGAGTAATTTTTCATGAAAAAAACAAGGTTTTATGATTGGTCAAAATTTTCACCAAAACGACATACCGCTGGTCTAGGCGTTTTTCTGATTTGGGTCAAAAATTGAAAAGTGCTTTTTGTCGCATTTCTGAGCAAAATTTGGTCCAATGTACCATGTCCATGCATTTCCCCACTCATTTGAGTAATTTTTCATGAAAAAAACAAGGTGTCATGATTGGTCAAAATTTTCACCAAAACGACATACCGCGGGTCTACGCGTTTTTCTGATTTGGGTCAAAAATTGAAAAGTGCTTTTTGTCGCATTTCTGAGCAAAATTTGGTCCAATATACCATGTCCATGCATTTCCCCACTCATTTGAGTAATTTTTCATGAAAAAAACAAGGTTTCATGATTGAGCAAAATTTTCACCAAAACGACATACCACGGGTCTATGCGTTTTTCTGATTTGGTTCAAAAATTGAAAAGTGCTTTTTGTCGCATTTTTGAGCAAAATTTGGTCCAATATACCATGTCCATGCATTTCCCCACTCATTTGAGTAATTTTTCATGAAAAAAACAAGGTTTTATGATTGGTCAAAATTTTCACCAAAACGACATACCGCAGGTCTACGCGTTTTTCTGATATGGGTCAACAATTGAAAAGTGCTTTTTGTCACATTTCTGAGCAAAATTTGGTCCAATATACCATGTCCATGCATTTCCCCACTCATTTGAGTAATTTTTCATGAAAAAAACAAGGTTTCATGATTGGTCAAAATTTTCACCAAAACGACATACCGCGGGTCTACGCGTTTTTCTGATTTGGGTCAAAAATTGAAAAGTGCTTTTTGTCGCATTTCTGAGCAAAATTTGGTCCAATGTACCATGTCCATGCATTTCCCCACTCATTTGAGTAATTTTTCATGAAAAAAACAAGGTTTCATGATTGGTCAAAATTTTCACCAAAACGACATACCGCGGGTCTACGCGTTTTTCTGATTTGGGTCAAAATTGAAAAGTGCTTTTTGACGCTTTTTTGAGCAAAATTTGGTCCAATATACCATGTCCATGCATTTCCCCACTCATTTGAGTAATTTTTCATGAAAAAAACAAGGTGTCATGATTGGTCAAAATTTTCACCAAAACGACATACCGCGGGTCTACGCGTTTTTCTGATTTGGGTCAAAAATTGAAAAGTGCTTTTTGTCGCATTTCTGAGCAAAATTTGGTCCAATATACCATGTCCATGCATTTCCCCACTCATTTGAGTAATTTTTCATGAAAAAACAAGGTTTTATGATTGGTCAAAATTTTCACCAAAACGACATACCGCGGGTCTACGTGTTTTTCTGATTTGGGTCAAAAATTTAAAAGTGCTTTTTGTCGCATTTCTGAGCAAAATTTGGTCCAATATACCATGTCCATGCATTTCCCCACTCATTTGAGTAATTTTTCATGAAAAAAACAAGGTTTTATGATTGGTCAAAATTTTCACCAAAACGACATACCGCAGGTCTACGCGTTTTACTGATATGGGTCAACAATTGAAAAGTGCTGTTTGTCGCATTTCTGAGCAAAATTTGGTCCAATATACCATGTCCATGCATTTCCCCACTCATTTGAGTAATTTTTCATGAAAAAAACAAGGTTTTATGATTGGTCAAAATTTTCACCAAAACGACATACCGCGGGTCTAGGCGTTTTTCTGATTTGGGTCAAAAATTGAAAAGTGCTTTCTGTCGCATTTCTGAGCAAAATTTGGTCCAATATACCATGTCCATGCATTTCCCCACTCATTTGAGTAAATTTTCATGAAAAAAACAAGGTTTCATGATTGGTCAAAATTTTCACCAAAACGACATACCGCGGGTCTACGCGTTTTTCTGATTTGGGTCAAAAATTTAAAAGTGCTTTTTGTCACATTTCTGAGCAAAATTTGGTCCAATATACCATGTCCATGCATTTCCCCACTCATTTGAGTAATTTTTCATGAAAAAAACAAGGTTTCATGATTGGTCAAAATTTTCACCAAAACGACATACCGCGGGTCTACGCGTTTTTCTGATTTGGGTCAAAAATTTAAAAGTGCTTTTTGTCACATTTCTGAGCAAAATTTGGTCCAATATACCATGTCCATGCATTTCCCCACTCATTTGAGTAATTTTTCATGAAAAAAACAAGGTTTCATGATTGGTCAAAATTTTCACCAAAACGACATAGCGCGGGTCTATGCGTTTTTCTGATTTGGGTCAAAAATTTAAAAGTGCTTTTTGTTGCATTTCTGAGCAAAATTTGGTCCAATATACCATGTCCATGCATTTCCCCACTCATTTGAGTAATTTTTCATGAAAAAAACAAGGTTTCATGATTGGTCAAAATTTTCACCAAAACGACATACCGCGGGTCTACGCGTTTTTCTGATTTGGGTAAAAAATTGAAAACTCCTTTTTGTCGCTTTTTTGAGCAAAATTTGGTCCAATATACCATGTCCATGCATTTCCCCACTCATTTGAGTAATTTTTCATGAAAAAGCAAGGTTTAATGATTGGTCAAAATTTTCACCAAAACGACATAACGCGGGTCTACGCGTTTTTCTGATTTGGGTCAAAAATTTAAAAGTGCTTTTTGTCACATTTCTGAGCAAAATTTGGTCCAATATACCATGTCCATGCATTTCCCCACTCATTTGAGTAATTTTTCATCAAAAAAACAAGGTTTCATGATTGGTCAAAATTTTCACCAAAACGACATACCGCGGGTCTATGCGTTTTTCTGATTTGGGTCAAAAATTTAAAAGTGCTTTTTGTTGCATTTCTGAGCAAAATTTGGTCCAATATACCATGTCCATGCATTTCCCCACTCATTTGAGTAATTTTTCATGAAAAAAACAAGGTTTCATGATTGGTCAAAATTTTCACCAAAACGACACATCGCGGGCCTACGCGTTTTTCTGATTTGGGTCAAAAATTGAAAAGTGCTTTTTGTCGCATTTTTGAGCAATATTTGGTCCAATATACCATGTCCATGCATTTCCCCACTCATTTGAGTAATTTTTCATGAAAAAAACAAGGTTTAATGATTGGTCAAAATTTTCACCAAAACGACATACCGCAGGTCTATGCGTTTTTCTGATTTGGGTCAAAAATTGAAAAGTGCTTTTTGTCGCATTTCTGAGCAAAATTTGGTCCAATATCCCATGTCCATGCATTTCCCCACTCATTTGAGTAATTTTTCATGAAAAAACAAGGTTTCATGATTGGTCAAAATTTTCACCAAAATGACATACCGCGGGTCTACGCGATTTTCTGATTTGGGTCAACAATTGAAAAGTGCTTTTTGTCACATTTCTGAGCAAAATTTGGTCCAATATACCATGTCCATGCATTTCCCCACTCATTTGAGTAATTTTTCATGAAAAAAACAAGGTTTCATGATTGGTCAAAATTTTCACCAAAACGACATACCGCGGGTCTACGCGTTTTTCTGATTTGGGTCAAAAATTTAAAAGTGCTTTTTGTCACATTTCTGAGCAAAATTTGGTCCAATATACCATGTCCATGCATTTCCCCACTCATTTGAGTAATTTTTCATGAAAAAAACAAGGTTTCATGATTGGTCAAAATTTTCACCAAAACGACATACCGCGGGTCTACGCGTTTTTCTGATTTGGGTCAAAAATTTAAAAGTGCTTTTTGTCACATTTCTGAGCAAAATTTGGTCCAATATACCATGTCCATGCATTTCCCCACTCATTTGAGTAATTTTTCATGAAAAAAACAAGGTTTCATGATTGGTCAAAATTTTCACCAAAACGACATAGCGCGGGTCTATGCGTTTTTCTGATTTGGGTCAAAAATTTAAAAGTGCTTTTTGTTGCATTTCTGAGCAAAATTTGGTCCAATATACCATGTCCATGCATTTCCCCACTCATTTGAGTAATTTTTCATGAAAAAAACAAGGTTTCATGATTGGTCAAAATTTTCACCAAAACGACATACCGCGGGTCTACGCGTTTTTCTGATTTGGGTAAAAAATTGAAAACTCCTTTTTGTCGCTTTTTTGAGCAAAATTTGGTCCAATATACCATGTCCATGCATTTCCCCACTCATTTGAGTAATTTTTCATGAAAAAGCAAGGTTTAATGATTGGTCAAAATTTTCACCAAAACGACATAACGCGGGTCTACGCGTTTTTCTGATTTGGGTCAAAAATTTAAAAGTGCTTTTTGTCACATTTCTGAGCAAAATTTGGTCCAATATACCATGTCCATGCATTTCCCCACTCATTTGAGTAATTTTTCATCAAAAAAACAAGGTTTCATGATTGGTCAAAATTTTCACCAAAACGACATACCGCGGGTCTATGCGTTTTTCTGATTTGGGTCAAAAATTTAAAAGTGCTTTTTGTTGCATTTCTGAGCAAAATTTGGTCCAATATACCATGTCCATGCATTTCCCCACTCATTTGAGTAATTTTTCATGAAAAAAACAAGGTTTCATGATTGGTCAAAATTTTCACCAAAACGACACATCGCGGGCCTACGCGTTTTTCTGATTTGGGTCAAAAATTGAAAAGTGCTTTTTGTCGCATTTTTGAGCAATATTTGGTCCAATATACCATGTCCATGCATTTCCCCACTCATTTGAGTAATTTTTCATGAAAAAAACAAGGTTTAATGATTGGTCAAAATTTTCACCAAAACGACATACCGCAGGTCTATGCGTTTTTCTGATTTGGGTCAAAAATTGAAAAGTGCTTTTTGTCGCATTTCTGAGCAAAATTTGGTCCAATATCCCATGTCCATGCATTTCCCCACTCATTTGAGTAATTTTTCATGAAAAAACAAGGTTTCATGATTGGTCAAAATTTTCACCAAAATGACATACCGCGGGTCTACGCGATTTTCTGATTTGGGTCAACAATTGAAAAGTGCTTTTTGTCACATTTCTGAGCAAAATTTGGTCCAATATACCATGTCCATGCATTTCCCCACTCATTTGAGTAATTTTTCATGAAAAAAACAAGGTTTCATGATTGGTCAAAATTTTCACCAAAACGACATACCGCAGGTCTATTCGTTTTTCTGATTTGGGTCAAAAATTGAAAAGTGCTTTTTGTCGCATTTTTGAGCAAAATTTGGTCCAATATACAATGTCCATGCATTTCCTCACTCATTTGAGTAATTTTTCATGAAAAAAACAAGGTTTTATGATTGGTCAAAATTTTCACCAAAACGACATACCGCGGGGTCTACGCGTTTTTCTGATTTGGGTCAAAAATTGAAAAGTGCTTTTTGTCACATTTCTGAGCAAAATTTGGTCCAATATACCATGTCCATGCATTTCCCCACTCATTTGAGTAATTTTTCATGAAAAAAACAAGGTTTCATGATTGGTCAAAATTTTCACCAAAACGACATACCGCGGGTCTACGCGTTTTTCTGATTTGGGTCAAAAATTGAAAAGTGCTTTTTGTCGCATTTCTGAGCAAAATTTCGTCCAATATACCATGTCCATGCATTTCTCCACTCATTTGAGTAATTTTTCATGAAAAAACAAGGTTTCATGATTGGTCAAAATTTTCACCAAAATGACATACCGCGGGTCTACGCGTTTTTCTGATTTGGGTCAAAAATTGAAAAGTGCTTTTTGTCGCATTTCTGAGCAAAATTTGGTCCAATATACCATGTCCATGCATTTCCTCACTCATTTGAGTAATTTTTCATGAAAAAAACAAGGTTTTATGATTGGTCAAAATTTTCACCAAAACGACATACCGCGGGGTCTACGCGTTTTTCTGATTTGGGTCAAAAATTGAAAAGTGCTTTTTGTCACATTTCTGAGCAAAATTTGGTCCAATATACCATGTCCATGCATTTCCCCACTCATTTGAGTAATTTTTCATGAAAAAAACAAGGTTTCATGATTGGTCAAAATTTTCACCAAAATGACATACCGCGGGTCTACGCGTTTTTCTGATTTGGGTCAAAAATTGAAAAGTGCTTTTTGTCGCATTTCTGAGCAAAATTTGGTCCAATATACCATGTCCATGCATTTCTCCACTCATTTGAGTAATTTTTCATGAAAAAACAAGGTTTCATGATTGGTCAAAATTTTCACCAAAATGACATACCGCGGGTCTACGCGATTTTCTGATTTGGGTCAAAAATTGAAAAGTGCTTTTTGTCGCATTTCTGAGCAAAATTTGGTCCAATATACCATGTCCATGCATTTCCCCACTCATTTGAGTAATTTTTCATGAAAAAACAAGGTTTTATGATTGGTCAAAACTTTCACCAAAACGACATACCGCGGGTCTACGCGTTTTTCTGATTTGGGTCAAAAATTGAAAAGTGCTTTTTGTCGCATTTCTGAGCAAAATTTGGTCCAATATACCATGTCCATGCATTTCCCCACTCATTTGAGTAATTTTTCATGAAAAAAACAAGGTTTCATGATTGAGCAAAATTTTCACCAAAACGACATACCACGGGTCTATGCGTTTTTCTGATTTGGTTCAAAAATTGAAAAGTGCTTTTTGTCGCATTTTTGAGCAAAATTTGGTCCAATATACCATGTCCATGCATTTCCCCACTCATTTGAGTAATTTTTCATGAAAAAAACAAGGTTTTATGATTGGTCAAAATTTTCACCAAAACGACATACCGCAGGTCTACGCGTTTTTCTGATATGGGTCAACAATTGAAAAGTGCTTTTTGTCACATTTCTGAGCAAAATTTGGTCCAATATACCATGTCCATGCATTTCCCCACTCATTTGAGTAATTTTTCATGAAAAAAACAAGGTTTCATGATTGGTCAAAATTTTCACCAAAACGACATACCGCGGGTCTACGCGTTTTTCTGATTTGGGTCAAAAATTGAAAAGTGCTTTTTGTCGCATTTCTGAGCAAAATTTGGTCCAATATACCATGTCCATGCATTTCCCCACTCATTTGAGTAATTTTTCATGAAAAAAACAAGGTTTCATGATTGGTCAAAATTTTCACCAAAACGACATTCCGCGGGTCTACGCGTTTTTCTGATTTGGGTCAAAAATTGAAAAGTGCTTTTTGTCGCATTTCTGAGCAAAATTTGGTCCAATATACCATGTCCATGCATTTCCCCACTCATTTGAGTAATTTTTCATGAAAAAAACAATGTGTCATGATTGGTTAAAATTTTCACCAAAACGACATACCGCGGGTCTACGCGTTTTTCTGATTTGGGTCAAAAATTGAAAAGTGCTTTTTGTCGCATTTCTGAGCAAAATTTGGTCCAATATACCATGTCCATGCATTTCCCCACTCATTTGAGTAATTTTTCATGAAAAAACAAGGTTTTAAGATTGGTCAAAATTTTCACCAAAACGACATACCGCGGGTCTACGCGTTTTTCTGATTTGGGTCAAAAATTTAAAAGTGCTTTTTGTCGCATTTCTGAGCAAAATTTGGTCCAATATACCATGTCCATGCATTTCTCCACTCATTTGAGTAATTTTTCATGAAAAAACAAGGTTTCATGATTGGTCAAAATTTTCACCAAAATGACATACCGCGGGTCTACGCGATTTTCTGATTTGGGTCAAAAATTGAAAAGTGCTTTTTGTCGCATTTCTGAGCAAAATTTGGTCCAATATACCATGTCCATGCATTTCCCCACTCATTTGAGTAATTTTTCATGAAAAAACAAGGTTTTATGATTGGTCAAAACTTTCACCAAAACGACATACCGCGGGTCTACGCGTTTTTCTGATTTGGGTCAAAAATTGAAAAGTGCTTTTTGTCGCATTTCTGAGCAAAATTTGGTCCAATATACCATGTCCATGCATTTCCCCACTCATTTGAGTAATTTTTAATGAAAAAAACAAGGTTTCATGATTGAGCAAAATTTTCACCAAAACGACATACCACGGGTCTATGCGTTTTTCTGATTCGGTTCAAAAATTGAAAAGTGCTTTTTGTCGCATTTTTGAGCAAAATTTGGTCCAATATACCATGTCCATGCATTTCCCCACTCATTTGAGTAATTTTTCATGAAAAAAACAAGGTTTTATGATTGGTCAAAATTTTCACCAAAACGACATACCGCAGGTCTACGCGTTTTTCTGATATGGGTCAACAATTGAAAAGTGCTTTTTGTCACATTTCTGAGCAAAATTTGGTCCAATATACCATGTCCATGCATTTCCCCACTCATTTGAGTAATTTTTCATGAAAAAAACAAGGTTTCATGATTGGTCAAAATTTTCACCAAAACGACATACCGCGGGTCTACGCGTTTTTCTGATTTGGGTCAAAAATTGAAAAGTGCTTTTTGTCGCATTTCTGAGCAAAATTTGGTCCAATATACCATGTCCATGCATTTCCCCACTCATTTGAGTAATTTTTCATGAAAAAAACAAGGTTTCATGATTGGTCAAAATTTTCACCAAAACGACATTCCGCGGGTCTACGCGTTTTTCTGATTTGGGTCAAAAATTGAAAAGTGCTTTTTGTCGCATTTCTGAGCAAAATTTGGTCCAATATACCATGTCCATGCATTTCCCCACTCATTTGAGTAATTTTTCATGAAAAAAACAAGGTGTCATGATTGGTTAAAATTTTCACCAAAACGACATACCGCGGGTCTACGCGTTTTTCTGATTTGGGTCAAAAATTGAAAAGTGCTTTTTGTCGCATTTCTGAGCAAAATTTGGTCCAATATACCATGTCCATGCATTTCCCCACTCATTTGAGTAATTTTTCATGAAAAAACAAGGTTTTAAGATTGGTCAAAATTTTCACCAAAACGACATACCGCGGGTCTACGCGTTTTTCTGATTTGGGTCAAAAATTGAAAAGTGCTTTTTGTCGCATTTCTGAGCAAAATTTGGTCCAATATACCATGTCCATGCATTTCCCCACTCATTTGAGTAATTTTTCATGAAAAAAACAAGGTTTCATGATTGGTCAAAATTTTCACCAAAACGACATATCGCGGGTCTAGGCGTTTTTCTGATTTGGGTCAAAAATTGAAAAGTGCTTTTTGTCGCATTTCTGAGCAAAATTTGGTCCAATATACCATGTCCATGCATTTCCCCACTCATTTGAGTAATTTTTCATGAAAAAAACAAGGTTTTATGATTGGTCAAAATTTTCACCAAAACGACATACCGCGGGTCTAGGCGTTTTTCTGATTTGGGTCAAAAATTGAAAAGTGCTTTTTGTCGCATTTCTGAGCAAAATTTGGTCCAATATACCATGTCCATGCATTTCCCCACTCATTTGAGTAATTTTTCATGAAAAAAACAAGGTTTCATGATTGGTCAAAATTTTCACCAAAACGACATACCGCGGGTCTACGCGTTTTTCTGATTTGGGTCAAAAATTGAAAAGTGCTTTTTGTCGCATTTCTGAGCAAAATTTGGTCCAATGTACCATGTCCATGCATTTCCCCACTCATTTGAGTAATTTTTCATGAAAAAAACAAGGTGTCATGATTGGTCAAAATTTTCACCAAAACGACATACCGCGGGTCTACGCGTTTTTCTGATTTGGGTCAAAAATTGAAAAGTGCTTTTTGTCGCATTTCTGAGCAAAATTTGGTCCAATATACCATGTCCATGCATTTCCCCACTCATTTGAGTAATTTTTCATGAAAAAACAAGGTTTTATGATTGGTCAACATTTTCACCAAAACGACATACCGCGGGTCTACGCGTTTTTCTGATTTGGGTCAAAAATTGAAAAGTGCTTTTTGTCACATTTCTGAGCAAAATTTGGTCCAATATCCCATGTCCATGCATTTCCCCACTCATTTGAGTAATTTTTCATGAAAAAAACAAGGTTTCATGATTGGTCAAAATTTTCACCAAAACGACATACCGCGGGTCTACGCGTTTTTCTGATTTGGGTCAAAAATTGAAAAGTGCTTTTTGTCGCATTTCTGAGCAAAATTTGGTCCAATATACCATGTCCATGCATTTCCCCACTCATTTGATTAATTTTTCATGAAAAAACAAGGTTTCATGATTGGTCAAAATTTTCACCAAAATGACATACCGCGGGTCTACGCGATTTTCTGATTTGGGTCAAAAATTGAAAAGTGCTTTTTGTCGCATTTCTGAGCAAAATTTGGTCCAATATACCATGTCCATGCATTTCCCCACTCATTTTAGTAATTTTTCATGAAAAAACAAGGTTTTATGATTGGTCAAAATTTTCACCAAAACGACATAGCGCGGGTCTACGCGTTTTTCTGATTTGGGTCAAAAATTTAAAAGTGCTTTTTGTCGCATTTCTGAGCAAAATTTGGTCCAATATACCATGTCCATGCATTTCCCCACTCATTTGAGTAATTTTTCATGAAAAAACAAGGTTTTAAGATTGGTCAAAATTTTCACCAAAACAACATACCGCGGGTCTACGCATTTTTCTGATTTGGGTCAAAAATTTAAAAGTGCTTTTTGTCGCATTTCTGAGCAAAATTTGGTCCAATATACCATGTCCATGCATTTCCCCACTCATTTGAGTAATTTTTCATGAAAAAAACAAGGTGTCATGATTGGTTAAAATTTTCACCAAAACGACATACCGCGGGTCTACGCGTTTTTCTGATTTGGGTCAAAAATTGAAAAGTGCTTTTTGTCGCATTTCTGAGCAAAATTTGGTCCAATATACCATGTCCATGCATTTCCCCACTCATTTGAGTAATTTTTCATGAAAAAACAAGGTTTTAAGATTGGTCAAAATTTTCACCAAAACGACATACCGCGGGTCTACGCGTTTTTCTGATTTGGGTCAAAAATTGAAAAGTGCTTTTTGTCGCATTTCTGAGCAAAATTTGGTCCAATATACCATGTCCATGCATTTCCCCACTCATTTGAGTAATTTTTCATGAAAAAAACAAGGTTTCATGATTGGTCAAAATTTTCACCAAAACGACATATCGCGGGTCTAGGCGTTTTTCTGATTTGGGTCAAAAATTGAAAAGTGCTTTTTGTCGCATTTCTGAGCAAAATTTGGTCCAATATACCATGTCCATGCATTTCCCCACTCATTTGAGTAATTTTTCATGAAAAAAACAAGGTTTTATGATTGGTCAAAATTTTCACCAAAACGACATACCGCGGGTCTAGGCGTTTTTCTGATTTGGGTCAAAAATTGAAAAGTGCTTTTTGTCGCATTTCTGAGCAAAATTTGGTCCAATATACCATGTCCATGCATTTCCCCACTCATTTGAGTAATTTTTCATGAAAAAAACAAGGTTTCATGATTGGTCAAAATTTTCACCAAAACGACATACCGCGGGTCTACGCGTTTTTCTGATTTGGGTCAAAAATTGAAAAGTGCTTTTTGTCGCATTTCTGAGCAAAATTTGGTCCAATGTACCATGTCCATGCATTTCCCCACTCATTTGAGTAATTTTTCATGAAAAAAACAAGGTGTCATGATTGGTCAAAATTTTCACCAAAACGACATACCGCGGGTCTACGCGTTTTTCTGATTTGGGTCAAAAATTGAAAAGTGCTTTTTGTCGCATTTCTGAGCAAAATTTGGTCCAATATACCATGTCCATGCATTTCCCCACTCATTTGAGTAATTTTTCATGAAAAAACAAGGTTTTATGATTGGTCAACATTTTCACCAAAACGACATACCGCGGGTCTACGCGTTTTTCTGATTTGGGTCAAAAATTGAAAAGTGCTTTTTGTCACATTTCTGAGCAAAATTTGGTCCAATATCCCATGTCCATGCATTTCCCCACTCATTTGAGTAATTTTTCATGAAAAAAACAAGGTTTCATGATTGGTCAAAATTTTCACCAAAACGACATACCGCGGGTCTACGCGTTTTTCTGATTTGGGTCAAAAATTGAAAAGTGCTTTTTGTCGCATTTCTGAGCAAAATTTGGTCCAATATACCATGTCCATGCATTTCCCCACTCATTTGATTAATTTTTCATGAAAAAACAAGGTTTCATGATTGGTCAAAATTTTCACCAAAATGACATACCGCGGGTCTACGCGATTTTCTGATTTGGGTCAAAAATTGAAAAGTGCTTTTTGTCGCATTTCTGAGCAAAATTTGGTCCAATATACCATGTCCATGCATTTCCCCACTCATTTTAGTAATTTTTCATGAAAAAACAAGGTTTTATGATTGGTCAAAATTTTCACCAAAACGACATAGCGCGGGTCTACGCGTTTTTCTGATTTGGGTCAAAAATTTAAAAGTGCTTTTTGTCGCATTTCTGAGCAAAATTTGGTCCAATATACCATGTCCATGCATTTCCCCACTCATTTGAGTAATTTTTCATGAAAAAAACAAGGTTTCATGATTGGTCAAAATTTTCACCAAAACGACATACCGCGGGTCTAGGCGTTTTTCTGATTTGGGTCAAAAATTGAAAAGTGCTTTTTGTCGCATTTCTGAGCAAAATTTGGTCCAATATACCATGTCCATGCATTTCCCCACTCATTTGAGTAATTTTTCATGAAAAAAACAAGGTTTTATGATTGGTCAAAATTTTCACCAAAACGACATACCGCGGGTCTAGGCGTTTTTCTGATTTGGGTCAAAAATTGAAAAGTGCTTTTTGTCGCATTTCTGAGCAAAATTTGGTCCAATATACCATGTCCATGCATTTCCCCACTCATTTGAGTAATTTTTCATGAAAAAAACAAGGTTTCATGATTGGTCAAAATTTTCACCAAAACGACATACCGCGGGTCTACGCGTTTTTCTGATTTGGGTCAAAAATTGAAAAGTGCTTTTTGTCGCATTTCTGAGCAAAATTTGGTCCAATGTACCATGTCCATGCATTTCCCCACTCATTTGAGTAATTTTTCATGAAAAAAACAAGGTGTCATGATTGGTCAAAATTTTCACCAAAACGACATACCGAGGGTCTACGCGTTTTTCTGATTTGGGTCAAAAATTGAAAAGTGCTTTTTGTCGCATTTCTGAGCAAAATTTGGTCCAATATACCATGTCCATGCATTTCCCCACTCATGTGAGTAATTTTTCATGAAAAAACAAGGTTTTATGATTGGTCAACATTTTCACCAAAACGACATACCGCGGGTCTACGCGTTTTTCTGATTTGGGTCAAAAATTGAAAAGTGCTTTTTGTCACATTTCTGAGCAAAATTTGGTCCAATATCCCATGTCCATGCATTTCCCCACTCATTTGAGTAATTTTTCATGAAAAAAACAAGGCTTCATGATTGGTCAAAATTTTCACCAAAACGACATACCGCGGGTCTACGCGTTTTTCTGATTTGGGTCAAAAATTGAAAAGTGCTTTTTGTCGCATTTCTGAGCAAAATTTGGTCCAATATACCATGTCCATGCATTTCCCCACTCATTTGAGTAATTTTTCATGAAAAAAACAAGGTTTCATGATTGAGCAAAATTTTCACCAAAACGACATACCACGGGTCTATGCGTTTTTCTGATTTGGTTCAAAAATTGAAAAGTGCTTTTTGTCGCATTTTTGAGCAAAATTTGGTCCAATATACCATGTCCATGCATTTCCCCACTCATTTGAGTAATTTTTCATGAAAAAAACAAGGTTTTATGATTGGTCAAAATTTTCACCAAAACGACATACCACGGGTCTACGCGTTTTTCTGATTTGGGTCAAAAATTGAAAAGTGCTTTTTGTCGCATTTCTGAGCAAAATTTGGTCCAATATACCATGTCCATGCATTTCCCCACTCATTTGAGTAATTTTTCATGAAAAAAACAAGGTTTCATGATTGAGCAAAATTTTCACCAAAACGACATACCACGGGTCTATGCGTTTTTCTGATTTGGGTAAAAAATTGAAAAGTGCTTTTTGTCGCATTTCTGAGCAAAATTTGGTCCAATATACCATGTCCATGCATTTCCCCACTCATTTGAGTAATTTTTCATGAAAAAAACAAGGTTTCATGATTGGTCAAAATTTTCACCAAAACGACATACCACGGGTCTACGCGTTTTTCTGATTTGGGTCAAAAATTGAAAAGTGCTTTTTGTCGCATTTTTGAGCAAAATTTGGTCCAATATACCATGTCCATGCATTTCCCCACTCATTTGAGTAATTTTTCATGAAAAAAACAAGGTTTCATGATTGGTCAAAATTTTTCACCAAAACGACATACCGCGGGTCTACACGTTTTTCTGATTTGGGTCAAAAATTGAAAAGTGCTTTGTGTCGCATTTCTGAGCAAAATTTGGTCCAATATACCATGTCCATGCATTTCCCCACTCATTTGAGTAATTTTTCATGAAAAAAACAAGGTTTCATGATTGGTCAAAATTTTTACCAAAACGACATACCGCGGGTCTACGCGTTTTTCTGATTTGGGTCAAAAATTGAAAAGTGCTTTTTGTCACATTTCTGAGCAAAATTTGGTCCAATATACCATGTCCATGCATTTCCCCACTCATTTGAGTAATTTTTCATGAAAAAAAACCAAGGTTTTATGATTGGTCAAAATTTTCACCAAAACGACATACCGCGGGTCTACGCGTTTTTCTGATTTGGGTCAAAAATTGAAAAGTGCTTTTTGTCGCATTTCTGAGCAAAATTTGGTCCAATATACCATGTCCATGCATTTCCCCACTCATTTGAGTAATTTTTCATGAAAAAAACAAGGTTTCATGATTGGTCATAATTTTCACCAAAACGACATACCACGGGTCTACACGTTTTTCTGATTTGGGTCAAAAATTGAAAAGTGCTTTTTGTCGCATTTTTGAGCAAAATTTGGTCCAATATACCATGTCCATGCATTTCCCCACTCATTTGAGTAATTTTTCATGAAAAAAACAAGGTTTCATGATTGGTCAAAATTTTTCACCAAAACGACATACCGCGGGTCTACACGTTTTTCTGATTTGGGTCAAAAATTGAAAAGTGCTTTGTGTCGCATTTCTGAGCAAAATTTGGTCCAATATACCATGTCCATGCATTTCCCCACTCATTTGAGTAATTTTTCATGAAAAAAACAAGGTTTCATGATTGGTCAAAATTTTTACCAAAACGACATACCGCGGGTCTACGCGTTTTTCTGATTTGGGTCAAAAATTGAAAAGTGCTTTTTGTCACATTTCTGAGCAAAATTTGGTCCAATATACCATGTCCATGCATTTCCCCACTCATTTGAGTAATTTTTCATGAAAAAAAAACAAGGTTTTATGATTGGTCAAAATTTTCACCAAAACGACATACCGCGGGTCTACGCGTTTTTCTGATTTGGGTCAAAAATTGAAAAGTGCTTTTTGTCGCATTTCTGAGCAAAATTTGGTCCAATATACCATGTCCATGCATTTCCCCACTCATTTGAGTAATTTTTCATGAAAAAAACAAGGTTTCATGATTGAGCAAAATTTTCACCAAAACGACATACCACGGGTCTACGCGTTTTTCTGATTTGGGTCAAAAATTGAAAAGTGCTTTTTGTCGCATTTTTGAGCAAAATTTGGTCCAATATACCATGTCCATGCATTTCCCCACTCATTTGAGTAATTTTTCATGAAAAAAACAAGGTTTCATGATTGGTCAAAATTTTTCACCAAAACGACATACCGCGGGTCTACACGTTTTTCTGATTTGGGTCAAAAATTGAAAAGTGCTTTGTGTCGCATTTCTGAGCAAAATTTGGTCCAATATACCATGTCCATGCATTTCCCCACTCATTTGAGTAATTTTTCATGAAAAAAACAAGGTTTCATGATTGGTCAAAATTTTTACCAAAACGACATACCGCGGGTCTACGCGTTTTTCTGATTTGGGTCAAAAATTGAAAAGTGCTTTTTGTCACATTTCTGAGCAAAATTTGGTCCAATATACCATGTCCATGCATTTCCCCACTCATTTGAGTAATTTTTCATGAAAAAAAACCAAGGTTTTATGATTGGTCAAAATTTTCACCAAAACGACATACTGCGGGTCTACGCGTTTTTCTGATTTGGGTCAAAAATTGAAAAGTGCTTTTTGTCGCATTTCTGAGCAAAATTTGGTCCAATATACCATGTCCATGCATTTCCCCACTCATTTGAGTAATTTTTCATGAAAAAAACAAGGTTTCATGATTGAGCAAAATTTTCACCAAAACGACATACCACGGGTCTATGCGTTTTTCTGATTTGGTTCAAAAATTGAAAAGTGCTTTTTGTCGCATTTTTGAGCAAAATTTGGTCCAATATACCATGTCCATGCATTTCCCCACTCATTTGAGTAATTTTTCATGAAAAAAACAAGGTTTTATGATTGGTCAAAATTTTCACCAAAACGACATACCGCGGGTCTACGCGTTTTTCTGATTTGGGTCAAAAATTGAAAAGTGCTTTTTGACGGTTTTTTGAGCTAAATTTGGTCCAATATACCATGTCCATGCATTTCCCCACTCATTTGAGTAATTTTTCATGAAAAAAACAAGGTTTCATGATTGGTCAAAATTTTTCACCAAAACGACATACCGCGGGTCTACACGTTTTTCTGATTTGGGTCAAAAATTTAAAAGTGCTTTGTGTCGCATTTCTGAGCAAAATTTGGTCCAATATACCATGTCCATGCATTTCCCCACTCATTTGAGTAATTTTTCATGAAAAAAACAAGGTTTCATGATTGGTCAAAATTTTTACCAAAACGACATACCGCGGGTCTACGCGTTTTTCTGATTTGGGTCAAAAATTGAAAAGTGCTTTTTGTCACATTTCTGAGCAAAATTTGGTCCAATATACCATGTCCATGCATTTCCCCACTCATTTGAGTAATTTTTCATGAAAAAAAACCAAGGTTTTATGATTGGTCAAAATTTTCACCAAAACGACATACCGCGGGTCTACGCGTTTTTCTGATTTGGGTCAAAAATTGAAAAGTGCTTTTTGTCGCATTTCTGAGCAAAATTTGGTCCAATATACCATGTCCATGCATTTCCCCACTCATTTGAGTAATTTTTCATGAAAAAAACAAGGTTTCATGATTGAGCAAAATTTTCACCAAAACGACATACCACGGGTCTATGCGTTTTTCTGATTTGGTTCAAAAATTGAAAAGTGCTTTTTGTCGCATTTTTGAGCAAAATTTGGTCCAATATACCATGTCCATGCATTTCCCCACTCATTTGAGTAATTTTTCATGAAAAAAAACCAAGGTTTTATGATTGGTCAAAATTTTCACCAAAACGACATACTGCGGGTCTACGCGTTTTTCTGATTTGGGTCAAAAATTGAAAAGTGCTTTTTGACGGTTTTTTGAGCTAAATTTGGTCCAATATACCATGTCCATGCATTTCCCCACTCATTTGAATAATTTTTCATGAAAAAAACAAGGTTTCATGATTGGTCAAAATTTTCACCAAAACGACATAGCGCGGGGTCTACGCGTTTTTCTGATTTGGGTAAAAAATTGAAAAGTGCTTTTTGTCGCATTTCTGAGCAAAATTTGGTCCAATATACCATGTCCATGCATTTCCCCACTCATTTGAGTAATTTTTCATGAAAAAAACAAGGTTTCATGATTGGTCAAAATTTTTCACCAAAACGACATACCGCGGGTCTACACGTTTTTCTGATTTGGGTCAAAAATTGAAAAGTGCTTTTTGTCGCATTTCTGAGCAAAATTTGGTCCAATATACCATGTCCATGCATTTCCCCACTCATTTGAGTAATTTTTCATGAAAAAAACAAGGTTTCATGATTGGTCAAAATTTTTACCAAAACGACATACCGCGGGTCTACGCGTTTTTCTGATTTGGGTCAAAAATTGAAAAGTGCTTTTTGTCACATTTCTGAGCAAAATTTGGTCCAATATACCATGTCCATGCATTTCCCCACTCATTTGAGTAATTTTTCATGAAAAAAACCAAGGTTTTATGATTGGTCAAAATTTTCACCAAAACGACATACCGCGGGTCTACGCGTTTTTCTGATTTGGGTCAAAAATTGAGAAGTGCTTTTTGACGCTTTTTTGAGCAAAATTTGGTCCAATATACCATGTCCATGCATTTCCCCACTCATTTGAGTTATTTTTCATGAAAAAAACAAAGTTTCATGATTGGTCAAAATTTTCACCAAAACGACATAGCGCGGGTCTACGCGTTTTTCTGATTTGGGTAAAAAATTGAAAAGTGCTTTTTGTCGCATTTCTGAGCAAAATTTGGTCCAATATACCATGTCCATGCATTTCCCCACTCATTTGAGTAATTTTTCATGAAAAAAACAAGATTTCATGATTGGTCAAAATTTTCACCAAAACGACATACCACGGGTCTACGCGTTTTTCTGATTTGGGTCAAAAATTGAAAAGTGCTTTTTGTCGCATTTCTGAGCAAAATTTGGTCCAATATACCATGTCCATGCATTTCCCCACTCATTTGAGTAATTTTTCATGAAAAAAACCAAGGTTTTATGATTGTTCAAAATTTTCACCAAAACGACATACCGCGGGTCTACGCGTTTTTCTGATTTTGGTCAAAAATTGAAAAGTGCTTTTTGTCGCATTTCTGAGCAAAATTTGTTCCAATATACCATGTCCATACATTTCCCCACTCATTTGAGTAATTTTTCATGAAAAAAACAAGGTTTCATGATTGGTCAAAATTTTCACCAAAACGACATACCACGGGTCTACGCGTTTTTCTGATTTGGGTCAAAAATTGAAAAGTGCTTTTTGTCGCATTTCTGAGCAAAATTTGGTCCAATATACCATGTCCATGCATTTCCCCACTCATTTGAGTAATTTTTCATGAAAAAAACCAAGGTTTTATGATTGTTCAAAATTTTCACCAAAACGACATACCGCGGGTCTACGCGTTTTTCTGATTTTGGTCCAAAATTGAAAAGTGCTTTTTGTCGCATTTCTGAGCAAAATTTGTTCCAATATACCATGTCCATGCATTTCCCCACTCATTTGAGTAATTTTTCATGAAAAAAACAAGGTTTCATGATTGGTCAAAATTTTCACCAAAACGACATACCGCGGGTCTACGCGTTTTTCTGATTTTGGTCAAAAATTGAAAAGTGCTTTTTGTCGCATTTCTGAGCAAAATTTGGTCCAATATACCATGTCCATGCATTTCCCCACTCATTTGAGTAATTTTTCATGAAAAAAACCAAGGTTTTATGATTGTTCAAAATTTTCACCAAAACGACATACCGCGAGTCTACGCGTTTTTCTGATTTGGGTCAAAAATTGAAAAGTGCCTTTTATCGCATTTCTGAGCAAAATTTTGTCCAATATACCATGTCCATGCATTTCCCCACTCATTTGAGTAATTTTTCATGAAAAAAACAAGGTTTCATGATTGGTCAAAATTTTCACCAAAACGACATACCGCGGGTCTACGCTTTTTTCTGATTTGGGTCAAAAATTGAAAAGTGCTTTTTGTCACATTTCTGAGCAAAATTTGGTCCAATATACCATGTCCATGCATTTCCCCACTCATTTGAGTAATTTTTCATGAAAAAAACAAGGTTTCATGATTGGTCAAAATTTTCACCAAAACGACATACCCTGGGTCTACACGTTTTTCTGATTTGGGTCAAAAATTGAAAAGTGCTTTTTGTCGCATTTCTGAGCAAAATTTGGTCCAATATACCATGTCCATGCATTTCCCCACTCATTTGAGTAATTTTTCATGAAAAAAAACAAGGTTTTATGATTGGTCAAAATTTTCACCAAAACGACATACCGAGGGTCTACGCGTTTTTCTGATTTGGGTCAAAAATTGAAAAGTGCTTTTTGTCGCCTTTCTGAGCAAAATTTGGTCCAATATACCATGTCCATGCATTTCCCCACTCATTTGAGTAATTTTTCATGAAAAAAAACAAGGTTTTATGATTGGTCAAAATTTTCACCAAAACGACATACCGCGGGTCTACACGTTTTTCTGATTTGGGTCAAAAATTGAAAAGTGCTTTTTGTCGCATTTCTGAGCAAAATTTGGTCCAATATACCATGTCCATGCATTTCCCCACTCATTTGAGTAATTTTTCATGAAAAAAACCAAGGTTTTATGATTGTTCAAAATTTTCACCAAAACGACATACCGCGGGTCTACGCGTTTTTCTGATTTGGGTCAAAAATTGAAAAGTGCTTTTTGTCGCATTTCTGAGCAAAATTTGGTCCAATATACCATGTCCATGCATTTCCCCACTCATTTGAGTAATTTTTCATGAAAAAAACAAGGTTTCATGATTGGTCAAAATTTTCACCAAAACGACATACCGCGGGTCTATGCGTTTTTCTGATTTGGGTCAAAAATTGAAAAGTGCTTTTTGTCGCATTTCTGAGCAAAATTTGGTCCAATATACCATGTCCATGCATTTCCCCACTCATTTGAGTAATTTTTCATGAAAAAAACAAGGTTTCATGATTGGTCAAAATTTTCACCAAAACGACATACCGCAGGTCTACGCGTTTTTCTGATTTGGGTCAAAAATTGAAAAGTGCTTTTTGTCGCATTTCTGAGCAAAATTTGGTCCAATATACCATGTCCATGCATTTCCCCACTCATTTGAGTAATTTTTCATGAAAAAAACAAGGTTTCATGATTGGTCAAAATTTTCACCAAAACGACATACCGCAGGTCTACGCGTTTTTCTGATTTGGGTCAAAAATTGAAAAGTGCTTTTTGTCGCATTTCTGAGCAAAATTTGGTCCAATATACCATGTCCATGCATTTCCCCACTCATTTGAGTAATTTTTCATGAAAAAAAACAAGGTTTCATGATTGGTCAAAATTTTCACCAAAACGACATAGCGCGGGTCTACGCGTTTTTCTGATTTGGGTCAAAAATTTAAAAGTGCTTTTTGTCGCATTTCTGAGCAAAATTTGGTCCAATATACCATGTCCATGCATTTCCCCACTCATTTGAGTAATTTTTCATGAAAAAAACAAGGTTTCATGATTGGTCAAAATTTTCACCAAAACGACATACCGCGGGTCTACGCGTTTTTCTGATTTGGGTCAAAAATTGAAAAGTGCTTTTTGTCGCATTTCTGAGTAAAATTTGGTCCAATATACCATGTCCATGCATTTCCCCACTCATTTGAGTAATTTTTCATGAAAAAAACAAGGTTTCATGATTGGTCAAAATTTTCACCAAAACGACATACCGCGCGGGTCTACGCGTTTTTCTGATTTTGGTCAAAAATTGAAAAGTGCTTTTTGTCGCATTTCTGAGCAAAATTTGGTCCAATATACCATGTCCATGCATTTCCCCACTCATTTGAGTAATTTTTCATGAAAAAAACAAGGTTTCATGATTGGTCAAAATTTTCACCAAAACGACATACCGCGGGTCTACGAGTTTTTCTGATTTGGGTCAAAAATTGAAAATTGCTTTTTGTCGCATTTCTGAGCAAAATTTGGTCCAATATACCATGTCCATGCATTTCCCCACTCATTTGAGTAATTTTTCATGAAAAAAAACAAGGTTTCATGATTGGTCAAAATTTTTCACCAAAACGACATACCGCGGGTCTACACGTTTTTCTGATTTGGGTCAAAAATTTAAAAGTGCTTTTTGTTGCATTTCTGAGCAAAATTTGGTCCAATATACCATGTCCATGCATTTCCCCACTCATTTGAGTAATTTTTCATGAAAAAAACCAAGGTTTTATGATTGTTCAAAATTTTCACCAAAACGACATACCGCGGGTCTACACGTTTTTCTGATTTGGGTCAAAAATTGAAAAGTGCTTTTTGTCGCATTTCTGAGCAAAATTTGGTCCAATATACCATGTCCATGCATTTCCCCACTCATTTGAGTAATTTTTCATGAAAAAAAAAAAGGTTTTATGATTGGTCAAAATTTTCACCAAAACGACATACCGCGGGTCTACGCGTTTTTCTGATTTGGGTCAAAAATTGAAAAGTGCTTTTTGTCGCATTTCTGAGCAAAATTTGTTCCAATATACCATGTCCATGCATTTCCCCACTCATTTGAGTAATTTTTCATGAAAAAAACCAAGGTTTCATGATTGGTCAAAATTTTCACCAAAACGACATACCGCGGGTCTACGCGTTTTTCTGATTTGGGTCAAAAATTGAAAAGTGCTTTTTGTCACATTTCTGAGCAAAATTTGGTCCAATATACCATGTCCATGCATTTCCCCACTCATTTGAGTAATTTTTCATGAAAAAAACCAAGGTTTTATGATTGGTCAAAATTTTCACCAAAACGACATACCGAGGGTCTACGCGTTTTTCTGATTTGGGTCAAAAATTGAAAAGTGCTTTTTGTCGCCTTTCTGAGCAAAATTTGGTCCAATATACCATGTCCATGCATTTCCCCACTCATTTGAGTAATTTTTCATGAAAAAAAACAAGGTTTTATGATTGGTCAAAATTTTCACCAAAACGACATACCGCGGGTCTACACGTTTTTCTGATTTGGGTCAAAAATTGAAAAGTGCTTTTTGTCGCATTTGTGAGCAAAATTTGGTCCAATATACCATGTCCATGCATTTCCCCACTCATTTGAGTAATTTTTCATGAAAAAAACAAGGTTTCATGATTGGTCAAAATTTTCACCAAAACGACATACCGCGGGTCTACGCGTTTTTCTGATTTGGGTCAAAAATTGAAAAGTGCTTTTTGTCGCATTTCTGAGCAAAATTTGGTCCAATATACCATGTCCATGCATTTCCCCACTCATTTGAGTAATTTTTCATGAAAAAAACAAGGTTTCATGATTGGTCAAAATTTTCACCAAAACGACATACCGCGGGTCTACGCGTTTTTCTGATTTGGGTAAAAAATTGAAAAGTGCTTTTTGTCGCATTTCTGAGCAAAATTTGGTCCAATATACCATGTCCATGCATTTCCCCACTCATTTGAGTAATTTTTCATGAAAAAAAACAAGGTTTTATGATTGGTCAAAATTTTCACCAAAACGACATACCGCGGGTCTACGCGTTTTTCTGATTTGGGTCAAAAATTGAAAAGTGCTTTTTGTCGCATTTCTGAGCAAAATTTGGTCCAATATACCATGTCCATGCATTTCCCCACTCATTTGAGTAATTTTTCATGAAAAAAACAAGGTTTCATGATTGGTCAAAATTTTCACCAAAACGACATACCGCGGGTCTACGCGTTTTTCTGATTTGGGTCAAAAATTGAAAAGTGCTTTTTGTCGCATTTCTGAGCAAAATTTGGTCCAATATACCCTGTCCATGCATTTCCCCACTCATTTGAGTAATTTTTCATGAAAAAAACAAGGTTTCATGATTGGTCAAAATTTTCACCAAAACGACATACCGCGGGTCTACGCGTTTTTCTGATTTGGGTCAAAAATTGAAAAGTGCTTTTTGTCGCATTTCTGAGCAAAATTTGGTCCAATATACCATGTCCATGCATTTCCCCACTCATTTCAGTAATTTTTCATGAAAAAAACAAGGTTTCATGATTGGTCAAAATTTTCACCAAAACGACATACCGCGGGTCTACGCGTTTTTCTGATTTGGGTCAAAAATTGAAAAGTGCTTTTTGTCGCATTTCTGAGCAAAATTTGGTCCAATATACCATGTCCATGCATTTCCCCACTCATTTGAGTAATTTTTCATGAAAAAAACAAGGTTTCATGATTGGTCAAAATTTTCACCAAAACAACATACCGCGGGTCTACGCGTTTTTCTGATTTTGGTCAAAAATTGAAAAGTGCTTTTTGTCGCATTTCTGAGCAAAATTTGGTCCAATATACCATGTCCATGCATTTCCCCACTCATTTGAGTAATTTTTCATGAAAAAAACAAGGTTTCATGATTGGTCAAAATTTTTCACCAAAACGACATACCGCGGGTCTACACGTTTTTCTGATTTGGGTCAAAGATTGAAAAGTGCTTTTTGTCGCATTTCTGAGCAAAATTTGGTCCAATATACCATGTCCATGCATTTCCCCACTCATTTGAGTAATTTTTCATGAAAAAAACAAGGTTTCATGATTGGTCAAAATTTTCACCAAAACGACATACCGCGGGTCTACGCGTTTTTCTGATTTGGGTCAAAAATTGAAAAGTGCTTTTTGTCGCATTTCTGAGCAAAATTTGGTCCAATATACCATGTCCATGCATTTCCCCACTCATTTGAGTAATTTTTCATGAAAAAAACAAGGTTTCATGATTGGTCAAAATTTTCACCAAAACAACATACCGCGGGTCTACGCGTTTTTCTGATTTTGGTCAAAAATTGAAAAGTGCTTTTTGTCGCATTTCTGAGCAAAATTTGGTCCAATATACCATGTCCATGCATTTCCCCACTCATTTGAGTAATTTTTCATGAAAAAAACAAGGTTTCATGATTGGTCAAAATTTTCACCAAAACAACATACCGCGGGTCTACGCGTTTTTCTGATTTGGGTCAAAAATTGAAAAGTGCTTTTTGTCGCATTTCTGAGCAAAATTTGGTCCAATATACCATGTCCATGCATTTCCCCACTCATTTGAGTAATTTTTCATGAAAAAAACAAGGTTTCATGATTGGTCAAAATTTTTCACCAAAACGACATACCGCGGGTCTACACGTTTTTCTGATTTGGGTCAAAAATTGAAAAGTGCTTTTTGTCGCATTTCTGAGCAAAATTTGGTCCAATATACCATGTCCATGCATTTCCCCACTCATTTGAGTAATTTTTCATGAAAAAAACAAGGTTTCATGATTGGTCAAAATTTTCACCAAAACGACATACCGCGGGTCTACGCGTTTTTCTGATTTCGGTCAAAAATTGAAAAGTGCTTTTTGTCGCATTTCTGAGCAAAATTTGGTCCAATATACCATGTCCATGCATTTCCCCACTCATTTGAGTAATTTTTCATGAAAAAAACAAGGTTTCATGATTGGTCAAAATTTTCACCAAAACGACATACCGCGGGTCTACGCGTTTTTCTGATTTGGGTCAAAAATTGAAAAGTGCTTTTTGTCGCATTTCTGAGCAAAATTTGGTCCAATATACCATGTCCATGCATTTCCCCACTCATTTGAGTAATTTTTCATGAAAAAAACAAGGTTTCATGATTGGTCAAAATTTTTCACCAAAACGACATACCGCGGGTCTACACGTTTTTCTGATTTGGGTCAAAAATTGAAAAGTGCTTTTTGTCGCATTTCTGAGCAAAATTTGGTCCAATATACCATGTCCATGCATTTCCCCACTCATTTGAGTAATTTTTCATGAAAAAAACCAAGGTTTTATGATTGGTCAAAATTTTCACCAAAACGACATACCGCGGGTCTACGCGTTTTTCTGATTTGGGTCAAAAATTGAAAAGTGCTTTTTGTCGCCTTTCTGAGCAAAATTTGGTCCAATATACCATGTCCATGCATTTCCCCACTCATTTGAGTAATTTTTCATGAAAAAAAACAAGGTTTTGTGATTGGTCAAAATTTTCACCAAAACGACATACCGCGGGTCTACGCGTTTTTCTGATTTGGGTCAAAAATTGAAAAGTGCTTTTTGTCGCATTTCTGAGCAAAATTTGTTCCAATATACCATGTCCATGCATTTCCCCACTCATTTGAGTAATTTTTCATGAAAAAAACAAGGTTCCATGATTGGTCAAAATTTTCACCAAAACGACATACCGCGGGTCTACGCGTTTTTCTGATTTGGGTCAAAAATTGAAAAGTGCCTTTTGTCGCATTTCTGAGCAAAATTTTGTCCAATATACCATGTCCATGCATTTCCCCACTCATTTGAGTAATTTTTCATGAAAAAAACAAGGTTTCATGATTGGTCAAAATTTTCACCAAAACGACATACCGCGGGTCTACGCGTTTTTCTGATTTGGGTCAAAAATTGAAAAGTGCTTTTTGTCACATTTCTGAGCAAAATTTGGTCCAATATACCATGTCCATGCATTTCCCCACTCATTTGAGTAATTTTTCATGAAAAAAACAAGGTTTCATGATTGGTCAAAATTTTCACCAAAACGACATACCGCGGGTCTACACGTTTTTCTGATTTGGGTCAAAAATTGAAAAGTGCTTTTTGTCGCATTTCTGAGCAAAATTTGGTCCAATATACCATGTCCATGCATTTCCCCACTCATTTGAGTAATTTTTCATGAAAAAAACCAAGGTTTTATGATTGGTCAAAATTTTCACCAAAACGACATACCGAGGGTCTATGCGTTTTTCTGATTTGGGTCAAAAATTGAAAAGTGCTTTTTGTCGCCTTTCTGGGCAAAATTTGGTCCAATATACCATGTCCATGCATTTCCCCACTCATTTGAGTAATTTTTCATGAAAAAAACAAGGTTTTATGATTGGTCAAAATTTTCACCAAAACGACATACCGCGGGTCTACGCGTTTTTCTGATTTGGGTCAAAAATTGAAAAGTGCTTTTTGTCGCATTTCTGAGCAAAATTTGGTCCAATATACCATGTCCATGCATTTCCCCACTCATTTGAGTAATTTTTCATGAAAAAAACAAGGTTTCATGATTGGTCAAAATTTTCACCAAAACGACATACCGCGGGTCTACGCGTTTTTCTGATTTGGGTCAAAAATTGAAAAGTGCTTTTTGTCGCATTTCTGAGCAAAATTTGGTCCAATATACCATGTCCATGCATTTCCCCACTCATTTGAGTAATTTTTCATGAAAAAAACAAGGTTTCATGATTGGTCAAAATTTTCACCAAAACGACATAGCGCGGGTCTACGCGTTTTTCTGATTTGGGTCAAAAATTGAAAAGTGCTTTTTGTCGCATTTCTGAGCAAAATTTGGTCCAATATACCATGTCCATGCATTTCCCCACTCATTTGAGTAATTTTTCATGAAAAAAACCAAGGTTTTATGATTGTTCAAAATTTTCACCAAAACGACATACCGCGGGTCTACACGTTTTTCTGATTTGGGTCAAAAATTGAAAAGTGCTTTTTGTCGCATTTCTGAGCAAAATTTGGTCCAATATACCATGTCCATGCATTTCCCCACTCATTTGAGTAATTTTTCATGAAAAAAAAAAAAGGTTTTATGATTGGTCAAAATTTTCACCAAAACGACATACCGCGGGTCTACGCGTTTTTCTGATTTGGGTCAAAAATTGAAAAGTGCTTTTTGTCGCATTTCTGAGCAAAATTTGTTCCAATATACCATGTCCATGCATTTCCCCACTCATTTGAGTAATTTTTCATGAAAAAAACAAGGTTTCATGATTGGTCAAAATTTTCACCAAAACGACATACCGCGGGTCTACGCGTTTTTCTGATTTGGGTCAAAAATTGAAAAGTGCCTTTTGTCGCATTTCTGAGCAAAATTTTGTCCAATATACCATGTCCATGCATTTCCCCACGCATTTGAGTAATTTTTCATGAAAAAAACCAAGGTTTCATGATTGGTCAAAATTTTCACCAAAACGACATACCGCGGGTCTACGCGTTTTTCTGATTTGGGTCAAAAATTGAAAAGTGCTTTTTGTCACATTTCTGAGCAAAATTTGGTCCAATATACCATGTCCATGCATTTCCCCACTCATTTGAGTAATTTTTCATGAAAAAAACAAGGTTTCATGATTGGTCAAAATTTTCACCAAAACGACATACCGAGGGTCTACGCGTTTTTCTGATTTGGGTCAAAAATTGAAAAGTGCTTTTTGTCGCATTTCTGAGCAAAATTTGGTCCAATATACCATGTCCATGCATTTCCCCACTCATTTGAGTAATTTTTCATGAAAAAACCAAGGTTTTATGATTGGTCAAAATTTTCACCAAAACGACATACCGAGGGTCTACGCGTTTTTCTGATTTGGGTCAAAAATTGAAAAGTGCTTTTTGTCGCCTTTCTGAGCAAAATTTGGTCCAATATACCATGTCCATGCATTTCCCCACTCATTTGAGTAATTTTTCATGAAAAAAAACAAGGTTTTATGATTGGTCAAAATTTTCACCAAAACGACATACCGCGGGTCTACACGTTTTTCTGATTTGGGTCAAAAATTGAAAAGTGCTTTTTGTCGCATTTGTGAGCAAAATTTGGTCCAATATACCATGTCCATGCATTTCCCCACTCATTTGAGTAATTTTTCATGAAAAAAACAAGGTTTCATGATTGGTCAAAATTTTCACCAAAACGACATACCGCGGGTCTACGCGTTTTTCTGATTTGGGTCAAAAATTGAAAAGTGCTTTTTGTCGCATTTCTGAGCAAAATTTGGTCCAATATACCATGTCCATGCATTTCCCCACTCATTTGAGTAATTTTTCATGAAAAAAACAAGGTTTCATGATTGGTCAAAATTTTCACCAAAACGACATACCGCGGGTCTACGCGTTTTTCTGATTTGGGTCAAAAATTGAAAAGTGCTTTTTGTCGCATTTCTGAGCAAAATTTGGTCCAATATACCATGTCCATGCATTTGCCCACTCATTTGAGTAATTTTTCATGAAAAAAACAAGGTTTCATGATTGGTCAAAATTTTCACCAAAACGACATACCGCGGGTCTACGCGTTTTTCTGATTTGGGTCAAAAATTGAAAAGTGCTTTTTGTCGCATTTCTGAGCAAAATTTGGTCCAATATACCCTGTCCATGCATTTCCCCACTCATTTGAGTAATTTTTCATGAAAAAAACAAGGTTTCATGATTGGTCAAAATTTTCACCAAAACGACATACCGCGGGTCTACGCGTTTTTCTGATTTGGGTCAAAAATTGAAAAGTGCTTTTTGTCGCATTTCTGAGCAAAATTTGGTCCAATATACCATGTCCATGCATTTGCCCACTCATTTGAGTAATTTTTCATGAAAAAAACAAGGTTTCATGATTGGTCAAAATTTTCACCAAAACGACATACCGCGGGTCTACGCGTTTTTCTGATTTGGGTCAAAAATTGAAAAGTGCTTTTTGTCGCATTTCTGAGCAAAATTTGGTCCAATATACCCTGTCCATGCATTTCCCCACTCATTTGAGTAATTTTTCATGAAAAAAACAAGGTTTCATGATTGGTCAAAATTTTCACCAAAACGACATACCGCGGGTCTACGCGTTTTTCTGATTTGGGTCAAAAATTGAAAAGTGCTTTTTGTCGCATTTCTGAGCAAAATTTGGTCCAATATACCATGTCCATGCATTTCCCCACTCATTTGAGTAATTTTTCATGAAAAAAACAAGGTTTCATGATTGGTCAAAATTTTCACCAAAACGACATACCGCGGATCTACGCGTTTTTCTGATTTGGGTCAAAAATTGAAAAGTGCTTTTTGTCGCATTTCTGAGCAAAATTTGGTCCAATATACCATGTCCATGCATTTCCCCACTCATTTGAGTAATTTTTCATGAAAAAAACAAGGTTTCATGATTGGTCAAAATTTTCACCAAAACAACATACCGCGGGTCTACGCGTTTTTCTGATTTTGGTCAAAAATTGAAAAGTGCTTTTTGTCGCATTTCTGAGCAAAATTTGGTCCAATATACCATGTCCATGCATTTCCCCACTCATTTGAGTAATTTTTCATGAAAAAAACAAGGTTTCATGATTGGTCAAAATTTTCAGCAAAACGACATAGCGCGGGTCTACGCGTTTTTCTGATTTGGGTCAAAAATTGAAAAGTGCTTTTTGTCGCATATCTGAGCAAAATTTGGTCCAATATACCATGTCCATGCATTTCCCCACTCATTTGAGTAATTTTTCATGAAAAAAACAAGGTTTCATGATTGGTCAAAATTTTCACCAAAACGACATACCGCGGGTCTACGCATTTTTCTGATTTCGGTCAAAAATTGAAAAGTGCTTTTTGTCGCATTTCTGAGCAAAATTTGGTCCAATATACCATGTCCATGCATTTCCCCACTCATTTGAGTAATTTTTCATGAAAAAAACAAGGTTTCATGATTGGTCAAAATTTTCACCAAAACGACATACCGCGGGTCTACGCGTTTTTCTGATTTGGGTCAAAAATTGAAAAGTGCTTTTTGTCACATTTCTGAGCAAAATTTGGTCCAATATACCATGTCCATGCATTTCCCCACTCATTTGAGTAATTTTTCATGAAAAAAACAAGGTTTCATGATTGGTCAAAATTTTCACCAAAACGACATACCGCGGGTCTACGCGTTTTTCTGATTTGGGTCAAAAATTGAAAAGTGCTTTTTGTCGCATTTCTGAGCAAAATTTGGTCCAATATACCATGTCCATGCATTTCCCCACTCATTTGAGTAATTTTTCATGAAAAAAACAAGGTTTCATGATTGGTCAAAATTTTTCACCAAAACGACATACCGCGGGTCTACACGTTTTTCTGATTTGGGTCAAAAATTTAAAAGTGCTTTTTGTCGCATTTCTGAGCAAAATTTTGTCCAATATACCATGTCCATGCATTTCCCCACTCATTTGAGTAATTTTTCATGAAAAAAACCAAGGTTTTATGATTGTTCAAAATTTTCACCAAAACGACATACCGCGGGTCTACACGTTTCTCTGATTTGGGTCAAAAATTGAAAAGTGCTTTTTGTCGCATTTCTGAGCAAAATTTGGTCCAATATACCATGTCCATGCATTTCCCCACTCATTTGAGTAATTTTTCATGAAAAAAACCAAGGTTTTATGATTGGTCAAAATTTTCACCAAAACGACATACCGCGGGTCTACGCGTTTTTCTGATTTGGGTCAAAAATTGAAAAGTGCTTTTTGTCGCCTTTCTGAGCAAAATTTGGTCCAATATACCATGTCCATGCATTTCCCCACTCATTTGAGTAATTTTTCATGAAAAAAAACAAGGTTTTATGATTGGTCAAAATTTTCACCAAAACGACATACCGCGGGTCTACACGTTTTTCTGATTTGGGTCAAAAATTGAAAAGTGCTTTTTGTCGCATTTCTGAGCAAAATTTGGTCCAATATACCATGTCCATGCATTTCCCCACTCATTTGAGTAATTTTTCATGAAAAAAAACAAGGTTTTATGATTGGTCAAAATTTTCACCAAAACGACATACCGAGGGTCTATGCGTTTTTCTGATTTGGGTCAAAAATTGAAAAGTGCTTTTTGTCGCATTTCTGAGCAAAATTTGGTCCAATATACCATGTCCATGCATTTCCCCACTCATTTGAGTAATTTTTCATGAAAAAAACAAGGTTTCATGATTGGTCAAAATTTTCACCAAAACGACATAGCGCGGGTCTACGCGTTTTTCTGATTTGGGTCAAAAATTGAAAAGTGCTTTTTGTCGCATTTCTGAGCAAAATTTGGTCCAATATACCATGTCCATGCATTTCCCCACTCATTTGAGTAATTTTTCATGAAAAAAACAAGGTTTCATGATTGGTCAAAATTTTCACCAAAACGACATACCGCGGGTCTACGCGTTTTTCTGATTTGGGTCAAAAATTGAAAAGTGTTTTTTGTCGCATTTCTGAGCAAAATTTGGTCCAATATACCATGTCCATGCATTTCCCCACTCATTTGAGTAATTTTTCATGAAAAAAACAAGGTTTCATGATTGGTCAAAATTTTCACCAAAACGACATACCGCGGGTCTACGCGTTTTTCTGATTTTGGTCAAAAATTGAAAAGTGCTTTTTGTCGCATTTCTGAGCAAAATTTGGTCCAATATACCATGTCCATGCATTTCCCCACTCATTTGAGTAATTTCTCATGAAAAAAACAAGGTTTCATGATTGGTCAAAATTTTCACCAAAACGACATACCGCGGGTCTACGCGTTTTTCTGATTTGGGTCAAAAATTGAAAAGTGCTTTTTGTCGCATTTCTGAGCAAAATTTGGTCCAATATACCATGTCCATGCATTTCCCCACTCATTTGAGTAATTTTTCATGAAAAAAACCAAGGTTTTATGATTGGTCAAAATTTTCACCAAAACGACATACCGCGGGTCTACACGTTTTTCTGATTTGGGTCAAAAATTGAAAAGTGCTTTTTGTCGCCTTTCTGAGCAAAATTTGGTCCAATATACCATGTCCATGCATTTCCCCACTCATTTGAGTAATTTTTCATGAAAAAAAACAAGGTTTTATGATTGGTCAAAATTTTCACCAAAACGACATACCGCGGGGTCTACGCGTTTTTCTGATTTGGGTCAAAAATTGAAAAGTGCTTTTTGTCGCATTTCTCAGCAAAATTTGGTCCAATATACCATGTCCATGCATTTCCCCACTCATTTGAGTAATTTTTCATGAAAAAAACCAAGGTTTTATGATTGTTCAAAATTTTCACCAAAACGACATACCGCGGGTCTACGCGTTTTTCTGATTTGGGTCAAAAATTGAAAAGTGCTTTTTGTCGCATTTCTGAGCAAAATTTGGTCCAATATACCCTGTCCATGCATTTCCCCACTCATTTGAGTAATTTTTCATGAAAAAAACAAGGTTTCATGATTGGTCAAAATTTTCACCAAAACGACATAGCGCGGGTCTACGCGTTTTTCTGATTTGGGTCAAAAATTGAAAAGTGCTTTTTGTCGCATTTCTGAGCAAAATTTGGTCCAATATACCATGTCCATGCATTTCCCCACTCATTTGAGTAATTTTTCATGAAAAAAACAAGGTTTCATGATTGGTCAAAATTTTCACCAAAACGACATACCGCGGGTCTACGCGTTTTTCTGATTTGGGTCAAAAATTTAAAAGTGCTTTTTGTCGCATTTCTGAGCAAAATTTGGTCCAATATACCATGTCCATGAATTTCCCCACTCATTTGAGTAATTTTTCATGAAAAAAACAAGGTTTCATGATTGGTCAAAATTTTCACCAAAACGACATACCGCGGGTCTACGCGTTTTTCTGATTTGGGTCAAAAATTTAAAAGTGCTTTTTGTCGCATTTCTGAGCAAAATTTGGTCCAATATACCATGTCCATGAATTTCCCCACTCATTTGAGTAATTTTTCATGAAAAAAACAAGGTTTCATGATTGGTCAAAATTTTCACCAAAACGACATAGCGCGGGTCTACGCGTTTTTCTGATTTGGGTCAAAAATTGAAAAGTGCTTTTTGTCGCATTTCTGAGCAAAATTTGGTCCAATATACCATGTCCATGCATTTCCCCACTCATTTGAGTAATTTTTCATGAAAAAAACAAGGTTTCATGATTGGTCAAAATTTTCACCAAAACGACATACCGCGGGTCTACGCGTTTTTCTGATTTGGGTCAAAAATTTAAAAGTGCTTTTTGTCGCATTTCTGAGCAAAATTTGGTCCAATATACCATGTCCATGAATTTCCCCACTCATTTGAGTAATTTTTCATGAAAAAAAACAAGGTTTTATGATTGTTCAAAATTTTCACCAAAACGACATACCGCGGGTCTACGCGTTTTTCTGATTTGGGTCAAAAATTGAAAAGTGCTTTTTGTCGCATTTCTGCGCAAAATTTGGTCCAATATACCATGTCCATGCATTTCCCCACTCATTTGAGTAATTTTTCATGAAAAAAACAAGGTTTCATGATTGGTCAAAATTTTCACCAAAACGACATACCGCGGGTCTACACGTTTTTCTGATTTGGGTCAAAAATTGAAAAGTGCTTTTTGTCGCATTTCTGAGCAAAATTTGGTCCAATATACCATGTCCATGCATTTCCCCACTCATTTGAGTAATTTTTCATGAAAAAAACAAGGTTTCATGATTGGTCAAAATTTTCACCAAAATGACATACCGCGGGTCTACGCGTTTTTCTGATTTGGGTCAAAAATTGAAAAGTGCTTTTTGTCGCATTTCTGAGCAAAATTTGGTCCAATATACCCTGTCCATGCATTTCCCCACTCATTTGAGTAATTTTTCATGAAAAAAACAAGGTTTCATGATTGGTCAAAATTTTCACCAAAACGACATAGCGCGGTTCTACGCGTTTTTCTGATTTGGGTCAAAAATTGAAAAGTGCTTTTTGTCGCATTTCTGAGCAAAATTTGGTCCAATATACCATGTCCATGCATTTCCCCACTCATTTGAGTAATTTTTCATGAAAAAAACAAGGTTTCATGATTGGTCAAAATTTTCACCAAAACGACATACCGCGGGTCTACGCGTTTTTCTGATTTGGGTCAAAAATTGAAAAGTGCTTTTTGTCGCATTTCTGAGCAAAATTTGGTCCAATATACCATGTCCATGCATTTCCCCATTCATTTGAGTAATTTTTCATGAAAAAAACCAAGGTTTTATGATTGGTCAAAATTTTCACCAAAACGACATACCGCGGGTCTACGCGTTTTTCTGATTTGGGTCAAAAATTGAAAAGTGCTTTTTGTCGCATTTCTGAGCAAAATTTGGTCCAATATACCATGTCCATGCATTTCCCCACTCATTTGAGTAATTTTTCATGAAAAAAACAAGGTTTCATGATTGGTCAAAATTTTCACCAAAACGACATACCGCGGGTCTACGCGTTTTTCTGATTTGGGTCAAAAATTTAAAAGTGCTTTTTGTCGCATTTCTGAGCAAAATTTGGTCCAATATACCATGTCCATGAATTTCCCCACTCATTTGAGTAATTTTTCATGAAAAAAAACAAGGTTTTATGATTGTTCAAAATTTTCACCAAAACGACATACCGCGGGTCTACGCGTTTTTCTGATTTGGGTCAAAAATTGAAAAGTGCTTTTTGTCGCATTTCTGCGCAAAATTTGGTCCAATATACCATGTCCATGCATTTCCCCACTCATTTGAGTAATTTTTCATGAAAAAAACAAGGTTTCATGATTGGTCAAAATTTTCACCAAAACGACATACCGCGGGTCTACACGTTTTTCTGATTTGGGTCAAAAATTGAAAAGTGCTTTTTGTCGCATTTCTGAGCAAAATTTGGTCCAATATACCATGTCCATGCATTTCCCCACTCATTTGAGTAATTTTTCATGAAAAAAACAAGGTTTCATGATTGGTCAAAATTTTCACCAAAATGACATACCGCGGGTCTACGCGTTTTTCTGATTTGGGTCAAAAATTGAAAAGTGCTTTTTGTCGCATTTCTGAGCAAAATTTGGTCCAATATACCCTGTCCATGCATTTCCCCACTCATTTGAGTAATTTTTCATGAAAAAAACAAGGTTTCATGATTGGTCAAAATTTTCACCAAAACGACATAGCGCGGTTCTACGCGTTTTTCTGATTTGGGTCAAAAATTGAAAAGTGCTTTTTGTCGCATTTCTGAGCAAAATTTGGTCCAATATACCATGTCCATGCATTTCCCCACTCATTTGAGTAATTTTTCATGAAAAAAACAAGGTTTCATGATTGGTCAAAATTTTCACCAAAACGACATACCGCGGGTCTACGCGTTTTTCTGATTTGGGTCAAAAATTGAAAAGTGCTTTTTGTCGCATTTCTGAGCAAAGTTTGGTCCAATATACCATGTCCATGCATTTCCCCATTCATTTGAGTAATTTTTCATGAAAAAAACCAAGGTTTTATGATTGGTCAAAATTTTCACCAAAACGACATACCGCGGGTCTACGCGTTTTTCTGATTTGGGTCAAAAATTGAAAAGTGCTTTTTGATGCTTTTTTGAGCAAAATTTGGTCCAATATACCATGTCCATGCATTTCCCCACTCATTTGAGTAATTTTTCATGAAAAAAACAAGGTTTCATGATTGGTCAAAATTTTCACCAAAACGACATAGCGCGGGTCTACGCGTTTTTCTGATTTGGGTCAAAAATTGAAAAGTGCTTTTTGACGCTTTTTGGAGCAAAATTTGGTCCAATATACCATGTCCATGCATTTCCCCACTCATTTGAGTAATTTTTCATGAAAAAAACAAGGTTTCATGATTGGTCAAAATTTTCACCAAAACGACATAGCGCGGGTCTACGCGTTTTTCTGATTTGGGTCAAAAATTGAAAAGTGCTTTTTGTCGCATTTCTGAGCAAAATTTGGTCCAATATACCATGTCCATGCATTTCCCCACTCATTTGAGTAATTTTTCATGAAAAAAACAAGGTTTCATGATTGGTCAAAATTTTCACCAAAACGACATACCGCGGGTCTACGCGTTTTTCTGATTTGGGTCAAAAATTGAAAAGTGCTTTTTGTCGCATTTCTGAGCAAAATTTGGTCCAATATACCATGTCCATGCATTTCCCCACTCATTTGAGTAATTTTTCATGAAAAAACAAGGTTTCATGATTGGTCAAAATTTTTCACCAAAACGACATATCGCGGGTCTACACGTTTTTCTGATTTGGGTCAAAAATTTAAAAGTGCTTTTTGTCGCATTTCTGAGCAAAATTTGGTCCAATATACCATGTCCATGCATTTCCCCACTCATTTGAGTAATTTTTCATGAAAAAAACCAAGGTTTTATGATTGTTCAAAATTTTCACCAAAACGACATACCGCGGGTCTACGCGTTTTTCTGATTTGGGTCAAAAATTGAAAAGTGCTTTTTGTCGCATTTCTGAGCAAAATTTGGTCCAATATACCATGTCCATGCATTTCCCCACTCATTTGAGTAATTTTTCATGAAAAAAACAAGGTTTCATGATTGGTCAAAATTTTCACCAAAACGACATACCACCGGTCTACGCGTTTTTCTGATTTGGGTCAAAAATTTAAAAGTGCTTTTTGTCGCATTTCTGAGCAAAATTTGGTCCAATATACCCTGTCCATGCATTTCCCCACTCATTTGAGTAATTTTTCATGAAAAAAACAAGGTTTCATGATTGGTCAAAATTTTCACCAAAACGACATAGCGCGGGTCTACGCGTTTTTCTGATTTGGGTCAAAAATTGAAAAGTGCTTTTTGTCGCATTTCTGAGCAAAATTTGGTCCAATATACCATGTCCATGCATTTCCCCACTCATTTGAGTAATTTTTCATGAAAAAAACAAGGTTTCATGATTGGTCAAAATTTTCACCAAAACGACATACCGCGGGTCTACGCGTTTTTCTGATTTGGGTCAAAAATTGAAAAGTGCTTTTTGTCGCATTTCTGAGCAAAATTTGGTCCAATATACCATGTCCATGCATTTCCCCACTCATTTGAGTAATTTTTCATGAAAAAAACAAGGTTTCATGATTGGTCAAAATTTTCACCAAAACGACATACCGCGGGTCTACGCGTTTTTCTGATTTGGGTCAAAAATTGAAAAGTGCTTTTTGTCGCATTTCTGAGCAAAATTTGGTCCAATATACCATGTCCATGCAATTCCCCACTCATTTGAGTAATTTTTCATGAAAAAAACAAGGTTTCATGATTGGTCAAAATTTTCACCAAAACGACATACCGCGGGTCTACGCGTTTTTCTGATTTGGGTCAAAAATTGAAAAGTGCTTTTTGTCGCATTTCTGAGCAAAATTTGGTCCAATATACCCTGTCCATGCATTTCCCCACTCATTTGAGTAATTTTTCATGAAAAAAACAAGGTTTCATGATTGGTCAAAATTTTCACCAAAACGACATAGCGCGGGTCTACGTGTTTTTCTGATTTGGGTCAAAAATTGAAAAGTGCTTTTTGTCGCATTTCTGAGCAAAATTTGGTCCAATATACCATGTCCATGCATTTCCCCACTCATTTGAGTAATTTTTCATGAAAAAAACAAGGTTTCATGATTGGTCAAAATTTTCACCAAAACGACATACCACGGGTCTAAGCGTTTTTCTGATTTGGGTCAAAAATTGAAAAGTGCTTTTTGTCGCATTTCTGCGCAAAATTTGGTCCAATATACCATGTCCATGCATTTCCCCACTCATTTGAGTAATTTTTCATGAAAAAAACAAGGTTTCATGATTGGTCAAAATTTTCACCAAAACGACATACCGCGGGTCTACGCGTTTTTCTGATTTGGGTCAAAAATTGAAAAGTGCTTTTTGATGCTTTTTTGAGCAAAATTTGGTCCAATATACCATGTCCATGCATTTCCCCACAAATTTGAGTAATTTTTCATGAAAAAAACAAGGTTTCATGATTGGTCAAAATTTTCACCAAAACGACATAGCGCGGGTCTACGCGTTTTTCTGATTTGGGTCAAATATTGAAAAGTGCTTTTTGTCGCATTTCTGAGCAAAATTTGGTCCAATATACCATGTCCATGCATTTCCCCACTCATTTGAGTAATTTTTCATGAAAAAAACAAGGTTTCATGATTGGTCAAAATTTTCACCAAAACGACATACCGCGGGTCTACGCGTTTTTCTGATTTGGGTCAAAAATTTAAAAGTGCTTTTTGTCGCATTTCTGAGCAAAATTTGGTCCAATATACCATGTCCATGCATTTCCCCACTCATTTGAGTAATTTTTCATGAAAAAAACCAAGGTTTTATGATTGGTCAAAATTTTCACCAAAACGACATACCGCGGGTCTACGCGTTTTTCTGATTTGGGTCAAAAATTGAAAAGTGCTTTTTGACGCTTTTTTGAGCAAAATTTGGTCCAATATACCATGTCCATGCATTTCCCCACTCATTTGAGTAATTTTTCATGAAAAAAAACAAGGTTTCATGATTGGTCAAAATTTTCACCAAAACGACTAAGCGCGGGTCTACGCGTTTTTCTGATTTGGGTCAAAAATTGAAAAGTGCTTTTTGTCGCATTTCTGAGCAAAATTTGGTCCAATATACCATGTCCATGCATTTCCCCACTCATTTGAGTAATTTTTCATGAAAAAAACAAGGTTTCATGATTGGTCAAAATTTTCACCAAAACGACATAGCGCGGGTCTACGCGTTTTTCTGATATGGGTAAAACATTGAAAAGTGCTTTTTGTCGCATTTCTGAGCAAAATTTGGTCCAATATACCATGTCCATGCATTTCCCCACTCATTTGAGTAATTTTTCATGAAAAAAACAAGGTTTCATGATTGGTCAAAATTTTCACCAAAACGACATACCGCGGGTCTACGCGTTTTTCTGATTTTGGTCAAAAATTGAAAAGTGCTTTTTGTCGCATTTCTGAGCAAAATTTGGTCCAATATACCATGTCCATGCATTTCCCCACTCATTTGAGTAATTTTTCATGAAAAAAACAAGGTTTCATGATTGGTCAAAATTTTCACCAAAACGACATACCGCGGGTCTACGCGTTTTTCTGATTTGGGTCAAAAATTGAAAAGTGCTTTTTGTCGCATTTCTGAGCAAAATTTGGTCCAATATACCCTGTCCATGCATTTCCCCACTCATTTGAGTAATTTTTCATGAAAAAAACAAGGTTTCATGATTGGTCAAAATTTTCACCAAAACGACATAGCGCGGGTCTACGCGTTTTTCTGATTTGGGTCAAAAATTGAAAAGTGCTTTTTGTCGCATTTCTGAGCAAAATTTGGTCCAATATACCATGTCCATGCATTTCCCCACTCATTTGAGTAATTTTTCATGAAAAAAACAAGGTTTCATGATTGGTCAAAATTTTCACCAAAACGACATACCGCGGGTCTACGCGTTTTTCTGATTTGGGTCAAAAATTTAAAAGTGCTTTTTGTCGCATTTCTGAGCAAAATTTAGTCCAATATACCATGTCCATGAATTTCCCCACTCATTTGAGTAATTTTTCATGAAAAAAAACAAGGTTTTATGATTGTTCAAAATTTTCACCAAAACGACATACCGCGGGTCTACGCGTTTTTCTGATTTGGGTCAAAAATTGAAAAGTGCTTTTTGTCGCATTTCTGCGCAAAATTTGGTCCAATATACCATGTCCATGCATTTCCCCACTCATTTGAGTAATTTTTCATGAAAAAAACAAGGTTTCATGATTGGTCAAAATTTTCACCAAAACGACATACCGCGGGTCTACGCGTTTTTCTGATTTGGGTCAAAAATTGAAAAGTGCTTTTTGTCGCATTTCTGAGCAAAATTTGGTCCAATATACCATGTCCATGCATTTCCCCACTCATTTGAGTAATTTTTCATGAAAAAACAAGGTTTCATGATTGGTCAAAATTTTTCACCAAAACGACATATCGCGGGTCTACACGTTTTTCTGATTTGGGTCAAAAATTTAAAAGTGCTTTTTGTCGCATTTCTGAGCAAAATTTGGTCCAATATACCATGTCCATGCATTTCCCCACTCATTTGAGTAATTTTTCATGAAAAAAACCAAGGTTTTATGATTGTTCAAAATTTTCACCAAAACGACATACCGCGGGTCTACGCGTTTTTCTGATTTGGGTCAAAAATTGAAAAGTGCTTTTTGTCGCATTTCTGCGCAAAATTTGGTCCAATATACCATGTCCATGCATTTCCCCACTCATTTGAGTAATTTTTCATGAAAAAAACAAGGTTTCATGATTGGTCAAAATTTTCACCAAAACGACATACCGCGGGTCTACGCGTTTTTCTGATTTGGGTCAAAAATTGAAAAGTGCTTTTTGTCGCATTTCTGAGCAAAATTTGGTCCAATATACCATGTCCATGCATTTCCCCACTCATTTGAGTAATTTTTCATGAAAAAAACAAGGTTTCATGATTGGTCAAAATTTTCACCAAAACGACATACCACCGGTCTACGCGTTTTTCTGATTTGGGTCAAAAATTGAAAAGTGCTTTTTGTCGCATTTCTGAGCAAAATTTGGTCCAATATACCCTGTCCATGCATTTCCCCACTCATTTGAGTAATTTTTCATGAAAAAAACAAGGTTTCATGATTGGTCAAAATTTTCACCAAAACGACATAGCGCGGGTCTACGCGTTTTTCTGATTTGGGTCAAAAATTGAAAAGTGCTTTTTGTCGCATTTCTGAGCAAAATTTGGTCCAATATACCATGTCCATGCATTTCCCCACTCATTTGAGTAATTTTTCATGAAAAAAACAAGGTTTCATGATTGGTCAAAATTTTCACCAAAACGACATACCGCGGGTCTACGCGTTTTTCTGATTTGGGTCAAAAATTGAAAAGTGCTTTTTGTCGCATTTCTGAGCAAAATTTGGTCCAATATACCATGTCCATGCATTTCCCCACTCATTTGAGTAATTTTTCATGAAAAAAACAAGGTTTCATGATTGGTCAAAATTTTCACCAAAACGACATACCGCGGGTCTACGCGTTTTTCTGATTTGGGTCAAAAATTGAAAAGTGCTTTTTGTCGCATTTCTGAGCAAAATTTGGTCCAATATACCATGTCCATGCATTTCCCCACTCATTTGAGTAATTTTTCATGAAAAAAACAAGGTTTCATGATTGGTCAAAATTTTCACCAAAATGACATACCGCGGGTCTACGCGTTTTTCTGATTTGGGTCAAAAATTGAAAAGTGCTTTTTGTCGCATTTCTGAGCAAAATTTGGTCCAATATACCCTGTCCATGCATTTCCCCACTCATTTGAGTAATTTTTCATGAAAAAAACAAGGTTTCATGATTGGTCAAAATTTTCACCAAAACGACATAGCGCGGTTCTACGCGTTTTTCTGATTTGGGTCAAAAATTGAAAAGTGCTTTTTGTCGCATTTCTGAGCAAAATTTGGTCCAATATACCATGTCCATGCATTTCCCCACTCATTTGAGTAATTTTTCATGAAAAAAACAAGGTTTCATGATTGGTCAAAATTTTCACCAAAACGACATACCGCGGGTCTACGCGTTTTTCTGATTTGGGTCAAAAATTGAAAAGTGCTTTTTGTCGCATTTCTGAGCAAAATTTGGTCCAATATACCATGTCCATGCATTTCCCCATTCATTTGAGTAATTTTTCATGAAAAAAACCAAGGTTTTATGATTGGTCAAAATTTTCACCAAAACGACATACCGCGGGTCTACGCGTTTTTCTGATTTGGGTCAAAAATTGAAAAGTGCTTTTTGATGCTTTTTTGAGCAAAATTTGGTCCAATATACCATGTCCATGCATTTCCCCACTCATTTGAGTAATTTTTCATGAAAAAAACAAGGTTTCATGATTGGTCAAAATTTTCACCAAAACGACATAGCGCGGGTCTACGCGTTTTTCTGATTTGGGTCAAAAATTGAAAAGTGCTTTTTGACGCTTTTTGGAGCAAAATTTGGTCCAATATACCATGTCCATGCATTTCCCCACTCATTTAAGTAATTTTTCATGAAAAAAACAAGGTTTCATGATTGGTCAAAATTTTCACCAAAACGACATAACGCGGGTCTACGCGTTTTTCTGATTTGGGTCAAAAATTGAAAAGTGCTTTTTGTCGCATTTCTGAGCAAAATTTGGTCCAATATACCATGTCCATGCATTTCCCCACTCATTTGAGTAATTTTTCATGAAAAAAACAAGGTTTCATGATTGGTCAAAATTTTCACCAAAACGACATACCGCGGGTCTACGCGTTTTTCTGATTTGGGTCAAAAATTGAAAAGTGCTTTTTGTCGCATTTCTGAGCAAAATTTGGTCCAATATACCATGTCCATGCATTTCCCCACTCATTTGAGTAATTTTTCATGAAAAAACAAGGTTTCATGATTGGTCAAAATTTTTCACCAAAACGACATATCGCGGGTCTACACGTTTTTCTGATTTGGGTCAAAAATTTAAAAGTGCTTTTTGTCGCATTTCTGAGCAAAATTTGGTCCAATATACCATGTCCATGCATTTCCCCACTCATTTGAGTAATTTTTCATGAAAAAAACCAAGGTTTTATGATTGTTCAAAATTTTCACCAAAACGACATACCGCGGGTCTACGCGTTTTTCTGATTTGGGTCAAAAATTGAAAAGTGCTTTTTGTCGCATTTCTGCGCAAAATTTGGTCCAATATACCATGTCCATGCATTTCCCCACTCATTTGAGTAATTTTTCATGAAAAAAACAAGGTTTCATGATTGGTCAAAATTTTCACCAAAACGACATACCGCGGGTCTACGCGTTTTTCTGATTTGGGTCAAAAATTGAAAAGTGCTTTTTGTCGCATTTCTGAGCAAAATTTGGTCCAATATACCATGTCCATGCATTTCCCCACTCATTTGAGTAATTTTTCATGAAAAAAACAAGGTTTCATGATTGGTCAAAATTTTCACCAAAACGACATACCACCGGTCTACGCGTTTTTCTGATTTGGGTCAAAAATTGAAAAGTGCTTTTTGTCGCATTTCTGAGCAAAATTTGGTCCAATATACCCTGTCCATGCATTTCCCCACTCATTTGAGTAATTTTTCATGAAAAAAACAAGGTTTCATGATTGGTCAAAATTTTCACCAAAACGACATAGCGCGGGTCTACGCGTTTTTCTGATTTGGGTCAAAAATTGAAAAGTGCTTTTTGTCGCATTTCTGAGCAAAATTTGGTCCAATATACCATGTCCATGCATTTCCCCACTCATTTGAGTAATTTTTCATGAAAAAAACAAGGTTTCATGATTGGTCAAAATTTTCACCAAAACGACATACCGCGGGTCTACGCGTTTTTCTGATTTGGGTCAAAAATTGAAAAGTGCTTTTTGTCGCATTTCTGAGCAAAATTTGGTCCAATATACCATGTCCATGCATTTCCCCACTCATTTGAGTAATTTTTCATGAAAAAAACAAGGTTTCATGATTGGTCAAAATTTTCACCAAAACGACATACCGCGGGTCTACGCGTTTTTCTGATTTGGGTCAAAAATTGAAAAGTGCTTTTTGTCGCATTTCTGAGCAAAATTTGGTCCAATATACCATGTCCATGCATTTCCCCACTCATTTGAGTAATTTTTCATGAAAAAACAAGGTTTCATGATTGGTCAAAATTTTTCACCAAAACGACATACCGCGGGTCTACACGTTTTTCTGATTTGGGTAAAAAATTTAAAAGTGCTTTTTGTCGCATTTCTGAGCAAAATTTGGTCCAATATACCATGTCCATGCATTTCCCCACTCATTTGAGTAATTTTTCATGAAAAAAACCAAGGTTTTGTGATTGTTCAAAATTTTCACCAAAACGACATACCGCGGGTCTACGCGTTTTTCTGATTTGGGTCAAAAATTGAAAAGTGCTTTTTGTCGCATTTCTGCGCAAAATTTGGTCCAATATACCATGTCCATGCATTTCCCCACTCATTTGAGTAATTTTTCATGAAAAAAACAAGGTTTCATGATTGGTCAAAATTTTCACCAAAACGACATACCGCGGGTCTACGCGTTTTTCTGATTTGGGTCAAAAATTGAAAAGTGCTTTTTGTCGCATTTCTGAGCAAAATTTGGTCCAATATACCATGTCCATGCATTTCCCCACTCATTTGAGTAATTTTTCATGAAAAAAACAAGGTTTCATGATTGGTCAAAATTTTCACCAAAACGACATACCGCGGGTCTACGCGTTTTTCTGATTTGGGTCAAAAATTGAAAAGTGCTTTTTGTCGCATTTCTGAGCAAAATTTGGTCCAATATACCATGTCCATGCATTTCCCCACTCATTTGAGTAATTTTTCATGAAAAAAACAAGGTTTCATGATTGGTCAAAATTTTCACCAAAATGACATACCGCGGGTCTACGCGTTTTTCTGATTTGGGTCAAAAATTGAAAAGTGCTTTTTGTCGCATTTCTGAGCAAAATTTGGTCCAATATACCCTGTCCATGCATTTCCCCACTCATTTGAGTAATTTTTCATGAAAAAAACAAGGTTTCATGATTGGTCAAAATTTTCACCAAAACGACATAGCGCGGTTCTACGCGTTTTTCTGATTTGGGTCAAAAATTGAAAAGTGCTTTTTGTCGCATTTCTGAGCAAAATTTGGTCCAATATACCATGTCCATGCATTTCCCCACTCATTTGAGTAATTTTTCATGAAAAAAACAAGGTTTCATGATTGGTCAAAATTTTCACCAAAACGACATACCGCGGGTCTACGCGTTTTTCTGATTTGGGTCAAAAATTGAAAAGTGCTTTTTGTCGCATTTCTGAGCAAAATTTGGTCCAATATACCCTGTCCATGCATTTCCCCACTCATTTGAGTAATTTTTCATGAAAAAAACAAGGTTTCATGATTGGTCAAAATTTTCACCAAAACGACATAGCGCGGGTCTACGCGTTTTTCTGATTTGGGTCAAAAATTGAAAAGTGCTTTTTGTCGCATTTCTGAGCAAAATTTGGTCCAATATACCATGTCCATGCATTTCCCCACTCATTTGAGTAATTTTTCATGAAAAAAACAAGGTTTCATGATTGGTCAAAATTTTCACCAAAACGACATACCACGGGTCTACGCGTTTTTCTGATTTGGGTCAAAAATTGAAAAGTGCTTTTTGTCGCATTTCTGCGCAAAATTTGGTCCAATATACCATGTCCATGCATTTCCCCACTCATTTGAGTAATTTTTCATGAAAAAAACAAGGTTTCATGATTGGTCAAAATTTTCACCAAAACGACATACCGCGGGTCTACGCGTTTTTCTGATTTGGGTCAAAAATTGAAAAGTGCTTTTTGATGCTTTTTTGAGCAAAATTTGGTCCAATATACCATGTCCATGCATTTCCCCACAAATTTGAGTAATTTTTCATGAAAAAAACAAGGTTTCATGATTGGTCAAAATTTTCACCAAAACGACATAGCGCGGGTCTACGCGTTTTTCTGATTTGGGTCAAAAATTGAAAAGTGCTTTTTGTCGCATTTCTGAGCAAAATTTGGTCCAATATACCATGTCCATGCATTTCCCCACTCATTTGAGTAATTTTTCATGAAAAAAACCAAGGTTTTATGATTGGTCAAAATTTTCACCAAAACGACATACCGCGGGTCTACGCGTTTTTCTGATTTGGGTCAAAAATTGAAAAGTGCTTTTTGACGCTTTTTTGAGCAAAATTTGGTCCAATATACCATGTCCATGCATTTCCCCACTCATTTGAGTAATTTTTCATGAAAAAAACAAGGTTTCATGATTGGTCAAAATTTTCACCAAAACGACTAAGCGCGGGTCTACGCGTTTTTCTGATTTGGGTCAAAAATTGAAAAGTGCTTTTTGTCGCATTTCTGAGCAAAATTTGGTCCAATATACCATGTCCATGCATTTCCCCACTCATTTGAGTAATTTTTCATGAAAAAAACAAGGTTTCATGATTGGTCAAAATTTTCACCAAAACGACATAGCGCGGGTCTACGCGTTTTTCTGATATGGGTAAAACATTGAAAAGTGCTTTTTGTCGCATTTCTGAGCAAAATTTGGTCCAATATACCATGTCCATGCATTTCCCCACTCATTTGAGTAATTTTTCATGAAAAAAACAAGGTTTCATGATTGGTCAAAATTTTCACCAAAACGACATACCGCGGGTCTACGCGTTTTTCTGATTTGGGTCAAAAATTGAAAAGTGCTTTTTGTCGCATTTCTGAGCAAAATTTGGTCCAAAATACCATGTCCATGCATTTCCCCACTCATTTGAGTAATTTTTCATGAAAAAAACAAGGTTTCATGATTGGTCAAAATTTTCACCAAAACGACATACCGCGGGTCTACGCGTTTTTCTGATTTGGGTCAAAAATTGAAAAGTGCTTTTTGTCGCATTTCTGAGCAAAATTTGGTCCAATATACCATGTCCATGCATTTCCCCACTCATTTGAGTAATTTTTCATGAAAAAAACAAGGTTTCATGATTGGTCAAAATTTTTCACCAAAACGACATACCGCGGGTCTACGCGTTTTTCTGATTTGGGTCAAAAATTGAAAAGTGCTTTTTGTCACATTTCTGAGCAAAATTTGGTCCAATATACCATGTCCATGCATTTCCCCACTCGTTTGAGTAATTTTTCATGAAAAAAACAAGGTTTCATGATTGGTCAAAATTTTCACCAAAACGACATACCGCGGGTCTACGCGTTTTTCTGATTTGGGTCAAAAATTGAACAGTGCTTTTTGTCGCATTTCTGAGCAAAATTTGGTCCAATATACCATGTCCATGCATTTCCCCACTCATTTGAGTAATTTTTCATGAAAAAAACAAGGTTTTATGATTGGTCAAAATTTTCACCAAAACGACATACCGCAGGTCTACGCGTTTTTCTGATTTGGGTCAACAATTGAAAAGTGCTTTTTGTCACATTTCTGAGCAAAATTTGGTCCAATATACCATGTCCATGCATTTCCCCACTCATTTTAGTAATTTTTCATGAAAAAAACAAGGTTTCATGATTGGTCAAAATTTTCACCAAAACGAAATACCGCGGGTCTACGCGTTTTTCTAATTTGGGTCAAAAATTGAAAAGTGCTTTTTGTAGCATTTCTGAGCAAAATTTGGTCCAATATACCATGTCCATGCATTTCCCCACTCATTTGAGTAATTTTTCATGAAAAAAACCAAGGTTTTATGATTGGTCAAAATTTTCACCAAAACGACATACCGCGGGTCTACGCGTTTTTCTGATTTGGGTCAAAAATTGAAAAGTGCTTTTTGTCGCATTTCTGAGCAAAATTTGGTCCAATATACCATGTCCATGCATTTCCCCACTCATTTGAGTAATTTTTCATGAAAAAAACAAGATTTTATGATTGGTCAAAATTTTCACCAAAACGACATACCGCGGGTCTACGCGTTTTTCTGATTTGGGTCAAAAATTGAAAAGTGCTTTTTGTCACATTTCTGAGCAAAATTTGGTCCAATATACCATGTCCATGCATTTCCCCACTCATTTGAGTAATTTTTCATGAAAAAAACAAGGTTTCATGATTGGTCAAAATTTTCACCAAAACGAAATACCGCGGGTCTACGCGTTTTTCTGATTTGGGTCAAAAATTGAAAAAGTGCTTTTTGTCGCATTTCTGAGCAAAATTTGGTCCAATATACCATGTCCATGCATTTCCCCACTCATTTGAGTAATTTTTCATGAAAAAAACAAGGTTTCATGATTGGTCAAAATTTTCACCAAAACGACATAGCGCGGGTCTACGCGTTTTTCTGATTTGGGTAAAAAATTGAAAAGTGCTTTTTGTCGCATTTCTGAGCAAAATTTGGTCCAATATACCATGTCCATGCATTTCCCCACTCATTTGAGTAATTTTTCATGAAAAAAACAAGGTTTCATGATTGGTCAAAATTTTCACCAAAACGACACACCACAGGTCTACGCGTTTTTCTGATTTGGGTCAAAAATTGAAAAGTGCTTTTTGTCGCATTTCTGAGCAAAATTTGGTCCAATATACCATGTCCATGCATTTCCCCACTCATTTGAGTAATTTTTCATGAAAAAAACAAGGTTTCATGATTGGTCAAAATTTTCACGAAAACGACATACCGCGGGTCTACGCGTTTTTCTGATTTGGGTAAAAAATTGAAAAGTGCTTTTTGTCGCATTTCTGAGCAAAATTTGGTCCAATATACCATGTCCATGCATTTCCCCACTCATTTGAGTAATTTTTCATGAAAAAAACAAGGTTTCATGATTGGTCAAAATTTTCACCAAAACGACATACCGCGGGTCTACGCGTTTTTCTGATTTGGGTCAAAAATTGAAAAGTGCTTTTTGTCGCATTTCTGAGCAAAATTTGGTCCAATATACCATGTCCATGCATTTCCCCACTCATTTGAGTAATTTTTCATGAAAAAAACAAGGTTTCATGATTGGTCAAAAATTTTCACCAAAACGACATACCGCGGGTCTACACGTTTTTCTGATTTGGGTCAAAAATTTAAAAGTGCTTTTTGTCGCATTTCTGAGCAAAATTTGGTCCAATATACCATGTCCATGCATTTCCCCACTCATTTGAGTAATTTTTCATGAAAAAAACAAAGTTTCATGATTGGTCAAAATTTTCACCAAAACGACATAGCGCGGGTCTATGCGTTTTTCTGATTTGGGTAAAAAATTGAAAAGTGCTTTTTGTCGCATTTCTGAGCAAAATTTGGTCCAATATACCATGTCCATGCATTTCCCCACTCATTTGAGTAATTTTTCATGAAAAAAACAAGGTTTCATGATTGGTCAAAATTTTCACCAAAACGACATACCACGGGTCTACGCGTTTTTCTGATTTGGGTCAAAAATTGAAAAGTGCTTTTTGTCGCATTTCTGAGCAAAATTTGGTCCAATATACCATGTCCATGCATTTCCCCACTCATTTTAGTAATTTTTCATGAAAAAAACAAGGTTTCATGATTGGTCAAAATTTTCACCAAAACGACATAGCGCGGGTCTACGCGTTTGTCTGATTTGGGTCAAAAATTGAAAAGTGCTTTTTGTCGCATTTCTGAGCAAAATTTGGTCCAATATACCATGTCCATGCATTTCCCCACTCATTTGAGTAATTTTTCATGAAAAAAACAAGGTTTCATGATTGGTCAAAATTTTCACCAAAACGACATACCGCGGGTCTACGCGTTTTTCTGATTTGGGTCAAAAATTGAAAAGTGCTTTTTGTCGCATTTCTGAGCAAAATTTGGTCCAATATACCATGTCCATGCATTTCCCCACTCATTTGAGTAATTTTTCATGAAAAAAACAAGGTTTCATGATTGGTCAAAATTTTCACCAAAACGACATACCGCGGGTCTACGCGTTTTTCTGATTTGGGTCAAAAATTGAAAAGTGCTTTTTGTCACATTTCTGAGCAAAATTTGGTCCAATATACCATGTCCATGCATTTCCCCACTCATTTGAGTATTTTTTCATGAAAAAAACCAAGGTTTTATGATTGGTCAAAATTTTCACCAAAACGACATACCGCGGGTCTACGCGTTTTTCTGATTTGGGTCAAAAATTGAAAAGTGCTTTTTGTCGCATTTCTGAGCAAAATTTGGTCCAATATACCATGTCCATGCATTTCCCCACTCATTTGAGTAATTTTTCATGAAAAAAACAAGGTTTCATGATTGGTCAAAATTTTCACCAAAACGACATATCGCGGGTCTACGCGTTTTTCTGATTTGGGTCAAAAATTGAAAAGTGCTTTTTGTCGCATTTCTGAGCAAAATTTTGTCCAATATACCATGTCCATGCATTTCCCCACTCATTTGAGTAATTTTTCATGAAAAAAACAAGGTTTCATGATTGGTCAAAAATTTTCACCAAAACGACATACCGCGGGTCTACGCGTTTTTCTGATTTGGGTCAAAAATTGAAAAGTGCTTTTTGTCGCATTTCTGAGCAAAATTTGGTCCAATATACCATGTCCATGCATTTCCCCACTCATTTGAGTAATTTTTCATGAAAAAAACAAGGTTTCATGATTGGTCAAAATTTTCACCAAAACGACATAGCGCGGGTCTATGCGTTTTTCTGATTTGGGTAAAAAATTGAAAAGTGCTTTTTGTCACATTTCTGAGCAAAATTTGGTCCAATATACCATGTCCATGCATTTCCCCACTCATTTGAGTAATTTTTCATGAAAAAAACAAGGTTTCATGATTGGTCAAAATTTTCACCAAAACGACATACCACGGGTCTACGCGTTTTTCTGATTTGGGTCAAAAATTGAAAAGTGCTTTTTGTCGCATTTCTGAGCAAAATTTGGTCCAATATACCATGTCCATGCATTTCCCCACTCATTTTAGTAATTTTTCATGAAAAAAACAAGGTTTCATGATTGGTCAAAATTTTCACCAAAACGACATACCGCGGGTCTACGCGTTTTTCTGATTTGGGTCAAAAATTGAAAAGTGCTTTTTGTCGCATTTCTGAGCAAAATTTGGTCCAATATACCATGTCCATGCATTTCCCCACTCATTTGAGTAATTTTTCATGAAAAAAACAAGGTTTCATGATTGGTCAAAATTTTCACCAAAACGACATACCGCGGGTCTACGCGTTTTTCTGATTTGGGTCAAAAATTGAAAAGTGCTTTTTGTCGCATTTCTGAGCAAAATTTGGTCCAATATACCATGTCCATGCATTTCCCCACTCATTTGAGTAATTTTTCATGAAAAAAACAAGGTTTCATGATTGGTCAAAATTTTTCACCAAAACGACATACCGCGGGTCTACGCGTTTTTCTGATTTGGGTCAAAAATTGAAAAGTGCTTTTTGTCGCACTTCTGAGCAAAATTTGGTCCAATATACCATGTCCATGCATTTCCCCACTCATTTGAGTAATTTTTCATGAAAAAAACAAGGTTTCATGATTGGTCAAAATTTTCACCAAAACGACATACCGCGGGTCTACGCGTTTTTCTGATTTGGGTCAAAAATTGAAAAGTGCTTTTTGTCGCATTTCTGAGCAAAATTTGGTCCAATATACCATGTCCATGCATTTCCCCACTCATTTGAGTAAATTTTCATGAAAAAAACAAGGTTTCATGATTGGTCAAAATTTTCACCAAAACGACATACCGCGGGTCTACGCGTTTTTCTGATTTGGGTCAAAAATTGAAAAGTGCTTTTTGTCGCACTTCTGAGCAAAATTTGGTCCAATATACCATGTCCATGCATTTCCCCACTCATTTGAGTAATTTTTCATGAAAAAAACAAGGTTTCATGATTGGTCAAAATTTTCACCAAAACGACATACCGCGGGTCTACGCGTTTTTCTGATTTGGGTCAAAAATTGAAAAGTGCTTTTTGTCGCATTTCTGAGCAAAATTTTGTCCAATATACCATGTCCATGCATTTCCCCACTCATTTGAGTAATTTTTCATGAAAAAAACAAGGTTTCATGATTGGTTAAAATTTTCACCAAAACGACATAGCGCGGGTCTACGCGTTTTTCTGATTTGGGTCAAAAATTGAAAAGTGCTTTTTGTCGCATTTCTGAGCAAAATTTGGTCCAATATACCATGTCCATGCATTTCCCCACTCATTTGAGTAATTTTTCATGAAAAAAACAAGGTTTCATGATTGGTCAAAATTTTCACCAAAACGACATACCGCGGGTCTACGCGTTTTTCTGATTTGGGTCAAAAATTGAAAAGTGCTTTTTGTCGCATTTCTGAGCAAAATTTTGTCCAATATACCATGTCCATGCATTTCCCCACTCATTTGAGTAATTTTTCATGAAAAAAACAAGGTTTCATGATTGGTTAAAATTTTCACCAAAACGACATAGCGCGGGTCTACGCGTTTTTCTGATTTGGGTCAAAAATTGAAAAGTGCTTTTTGTCGCATTTCTGAGCAAAATTTGGTCCAATATACCATGTCCATGCATTTCCCCACTCATTTGAGTAATTTTTCATGAAAAAAACAAGGTTTCATGATTGGTTAAAATTTTCACCAAAACGACATAGCGCGGGTCTACGCGTTTTTCTGATTTGGGTCAAAAATTGAAAAGTGCTTTTTGTCGCATTTCTGAGCAAAATTTGGTCCAATATACCATGTCCATGCATTTCCCCACTCATTTGAGTAATTTTTCATGAAAAAAATAAGGTTTCATGATTGGTCAAAATTTTCACCAAAACGACATACCGCGGGTCTACGCGTTTTTCTGATTTGGGTCAAAAATTGAAAAGTGCTTTTTGTCGCATTTCAGAGCAAAATTTGGTCCAATATACCATGTCCATGCATTTCCCCACTCATTTGAGTAATTTTTCATGAAAAAAACAAGGTTTCATGATTGGTCAAAATTTTCACCAAAACGACATACCGCGGGTCTACGCGTTTTTCTGATTTGGGTCAAAAATTGAAAAGTGCTTTTTGTCACATTTCTGAGCAAAATTTGGTCCAATATACCATGTCCATGCATTTCCCCACTCATTTGAGTATTTTTTCATGAAAAAAACCAAGGTTTTATGATTGGTCAAAATTTTCACCAAAACGACATACCGCGGGTCTACGCGTTTTTCTGATTTGGGTCAAAAATTGAAAAGTGCTTTTTGACGCTTTTTTGAGCAAAATTTGGTCCAATATACCATATCCATGCATTTCCCCACTCATTTGAGTAATGTTTCATGAAAAAAACAAGGTTTCATGGTTGGTCAAAATTTTCACCAAAACGACATAGCGCGGGTCTACGCGTTTTTCTGATTTGGGTCAAAAATTGAAAAGTGCCTTTTGTCGCATTTCTGAGCAAAATTTGGTCCAATATACCATGTCCATGCATTTCCCCACTCATTTGAGTAATTTTTCATGAAAAAAACAAGGTTTCATGATTGGTCAAAATTTTCACCAAAACGACATAGCGCGGGTCTACGCGTTTTTCTGATTTGGGTCAAAAATTGAAAAGTGCTTTTTGTCGCATTTCTGAGCAAAATTTGGTCCAATATACCATGTCCATGCATTTCCCCACTCATTTGAGTAATTTTTCATGAAAAAAACAAGGTTTCATGATTGGTTAAAATTTTCACCAAAACGACATAGCGCGGGTCTACGCGTTTGTCTGATTTGGGTCAAAAATTGAAAAGTGCTTTTTGTCGCATTTCTGAGCAAAATTTGGTCCAATATACCATGTCCATGCATTTCCCCACTCATTTGAGTAATTTTTCATGAAAAAAATAAGGTTTCATGATTGGTCAAAATTTTCACCAAAACGACATACCGCGGGTCTACGCGTTTTTCTGATTTGGGTCAAAAATTGAAAAGTGCTTTTTGTCGCATTTCAGAGCAAAATTTGGTCCAATATACCATGTCCATGCATTTCCCCACTCATTTGAGTAATTTTTCATGAAAAAAACAAGGTTTCATGATTGGTCAAAATTTTCACCAAAACGACATACCGCGGGTCTACGCGTTTTTCTGATTTGGGTCAAAAATTGAAAAGTGCTTTTTGTCACATTTCTGAGCAAAATTTGGTCCAATATACCATGTCCATGCATTTCCCCACTCATTTGAGTATTTTTTCATGAAAAAAACCAAGGTTTTATGATTGGTCAAAATTTTCACCAAAACGACATACCGCGGGTCTACGCGTTTTTCTGATTTGGGTCAAAAATTGAAAAGTGCTTTTTGACGCTTTTTTGAGCAAAATTTGGTCCAATATACCATATCCATGCATTTCCCCACTCATTTGAGTAATGTTTCATGAAAAAAACAAGGTTTCATGGTTGGTCAAAATTTTCACCAAAACGACATAGCGCGGGTCTACGCGTTTTTCTGATTTGGGTCAAAAATTGAAAAGTGCCTTTTGTCGCATTTCTGAGCAAAATTTGGTCCAATATACCATGTCCATGCATTTCCCCACTCATTTGAGTAATTTTTCATGAAAAAAACAAGGTTTCATGATTGGTCAAAATTTTCACCAAAACGACACACCACGGGTCTACGCGTTTTTCTGATTTGGGTCAAAAATTGAAAAGTGCTTTTTGTCGCATTTCTGAGCAAAATTTGGTCCAATATACCATGTCCATGCATTTCCCCACTCATTTGAGTAATTTTTCATGAAAAAAACAAGGTTTCATGATTGGTCAAAATTTTCACCAAAACGACACACCACGGGTCTACGCGTTTTTCTGATTTGGGTCAAAAATTGAAAAGTGCTTTTTGTCGCATTTCTGAGCAAAATTTGGTCCAATATACCATGTCCATGCATTTCCCCACTCATTTGAGTAATTTTTCATGAAAAAAACAAGGTTTCATGATTGGTCAAAATTTTCACCAAAACGACATACCGCGGGTCTACGCGTTTTTCTGATTTGGGTAAAAAATTGAAAAGTGCTTTTTGTCGCATTTCTGAGCAAAATTTGGTCCAATATACCATGTCCATGCATTTCCCCACTCATTTGAGTAATTTTTCATGAAAAAAACAAGGTTTCATGATTGGTCAAAATTTTCACCAAAACGACATACCGCGGGTCTAGGCGTTTTTCTGATTTGGGTAAAAAATTGAAAAGTGCTTTTTGTCGCATTTCTGAGCAAAATTTGGTCCAATATACCATGTCCATGCATTTCCCCACTCATTTGAGTAATTTTTCATGAAAAAAACAAGGTTTCATGATTGGTCAAAAATTTTCACCAAAACGACATACCGCGGGTCTACGCGTTTTTCTGATTTGGGTCAAAAATTGAAAAGTGCTTTTTGTCGCATTTCTGAGCAAAATTTGGTCCAATATACCATGTCCATGCATTTCCCCACTCATTTGAGTAATTTTTCATGAAAAAAACAAGGTTTCATGATTGGTCAAAATTTTCACCAAAACGACATAGCGCGGGTCTATGCGTTTTTCTGATTTGGGTAAAAAATTGAAAAGTGCTTTTTGTCGCATTTCTGAGCAAAATTTGGTCCAATATACCATGTCCATGCATTTCCCCACTCATTTGAGTAATTTTTCATGAAAAAAACAAGGTTTCATGATTGGTCAAAATTTTCACCAAAACGACATACCGCGGGTCTACGCGTTTTTCTGATTTGGGTCAAAAATTGAAAAGTGCTTTTTGTCGCATTTCTGAGCAAAATTTGGTCCAATATACCATGTCCATGCATTTCCCCACTCATTTGAGTAATTTTTCATGAAAAAAACAAGGTTTCATGATTGGTCAAAATTTTCACCAAAACGACATACCGCGGGTCTACGCGTTTTTCTGATTTGGGTCAAAAATTGAAAAGTGCTTTTTGTCGCATTTCTGAGCAAAATTTGGTCCAATATACCATGTCCATGCATTTCCCCACTCATTTGAGTAATTTTTCATGAAAAAAACAAGGTTTCATGATTGGTCAAAATTTTTCACCAAAACGACATACCGCGGGTCTACGCGTTTTTCTGATTTGGGTCAAAAATTGAAAAGTGCTTTTTGTCGCACTTCTGAGCAAAATTTGGTCCAATATACCATGTCCATGCATTTCCCCACTCATTTGAGTAATTTTTCATGAAAAAAACAAGGTTTCATGATTGGTCAAAATTTTCACCAAAACGACATACCGCGGGTCTACGCGTTTTTCTGATTTGGGTCAAAAATTGAAAAGTGCTTTTTGTCGCATTTCTGAGCAAAATTTGGTCCAATATACCATGTCCATGCATTTCCCCACTCATTTGAGTAAATTTTCATGAAAAAAACAAGGTTTCATGATTGGTCAAAATTTTCACCAAAACGACATACCGCGGGTCTACGCGTTTTTCTGATTTGGGTCAAAAATTGAAAAGTGCTTTTTGTCGCACTTCTGAGCAAAATTTGGTCCAATATACCATGTCCATGCATTTCCCCACTCATTTGAGTAATTTTTCATGAAAAAAACAAGGTTTCATGATTGGTCAAAATTTTCACCAAAACGACATACCGCGGGTCTACGCGTTTTTCTGATTTGGGTCAAAAATTGAAAAGTGCTTTTTGTCGCATTTCTGAGCAAAATTTTGTCCAATATACCATGTCCATGCATTTCCCCACTCATTTGAGTAATTTTTCATGAAAAAAACAAGGTTTCATGATTGGTTAAAATTTTCACCAAAACGACATAGCGCGGGTCTACGCGTTTTTCTGATTTGGGTCAAAAATTGAAAAGTGCTTTTTGTCGCATTTCTGAGCAAAATTTGGTCCAATATACCATGTCCATGCATTTCCCCACTCATTTGAGTAATTTTTCATGAAAAAAACAAGGTTTCATGATTGGTTAAAATTTTCACCAAAACGACATAGCGCGGGTCTACGCGTTTTTCTGATTTGGGTCAAAAATTGAAAAGTGCTTTTTGTCGCATTTCTGAGCAAAATTTGGTCCAATATACCATGTCCATGCATTTCCCCACTCATTTGAGTAATTTTTCATGAAAAAAATAAGGTTTCATGATTGGTCAAAATTTTCACCAAAACGACATACCGCGGGTCTACGCGTTTTTCTGATTTGGGTCAAAAATTGAAAAGTGCTTTTTGTCGCATTTCAGAGCAAAATTTGGTCCAATATACCATGTCCATGCATTTCCCCACTCATTTGAGTAATTTTTCATGAAAAAAACAAGGTTTCATGATTGGTCAAAATTTTCACCAAAACGACATACCGCGGGTCTACGCGTTTTTCTGATTTGGGTCAAAAATTGAAAAGTGCTTTTTGTCACATTTCTGAGCAAAATTTGGTCCAATATACCATGTCCATGCATTTCCCCACTCATTTGAGTATTTTTTCATGAAAAAAACCAAGGTTTTATGATTGGTCAAAATTTTCACCAAAACGACATACCGCGGGTCTACGCGTTTTTCTGATTTGGGTCAAAAATTGAAAAGTGCTTTTTGACGCTTTTTTGAGCAAAATTTGGTCCAATATACCATATCCATGCATTTCCCCACTCATTTGAGTAATGTTTCATGAAAAAAACAAGGTTTCATGGTTGGTCAAAATTTTCACCAAAACGACATAGCGGGGGTCTACGCGTTTTTCTGATTTGGGTCAAAAATTGAAAAGTGCCTTTTGTCGCATTTCTGAGCAAAATTTGGTCCAATATACCATGTCCATGCATTTCCCCACTCATTTGAGTAATTTTTCATGAAAAAAACAAGGTTTCATGATTGGTCAAAATTTTCACCAAAACGACACACCACGGGTCTACGCGTTTTTCTGATTTGGGTCAAAAATTGAAAAGTGCTTTTTGTCGCATTTCTGAGCAAAATTTGGTCCAATATACCATGTCCATGCATTTCCCCACTCATTTGAGTAATTTTTCATGAAAAAAACAAGGTTTCATGATTGGTCAAAATTTTCACCAAAACGACACACCACGGGTCTACGCGTTTTTCTGATTTGGGTCAAAAATTGAAAAGTGCTTTTTGTCGCATTTCTGAGCAAAATTTGGTCCAATATACCATGTCCATGCATTTCCCCACTCATTTGAGTAATTTTTCATGAAAAAAACAAGGTTTCATGATTGGTCAAAATTTTCACCAAAACGACATACCGCGGGTCTACGCGTTTTTCTGATTTGGGTAAAAAATTGAAAAGTGCTTTTTGTCGCATTTCTGAGCAAAATTTGGTCCAATATACCATGTCCATGCATTTCCCCACTCATTTGAGTAATTTTTCATGAAAAAAACAAGGTTTCATGATTGGTCAAAATTTTCACCAAAACGACATACCGCGGGTCTACGCGTTTTTCTGATTTGGGTAAAAAATTGAAAAGTGCTTTTTGTCGCATTTCTGAGCAAAATTTGGTCCAATATACCATGTCCATGCATTTCCCCACTCATTTGAGTAATTTTTCATGAAAAAAACAAGGTTTCATGATTGGTCAAAAATTTTCACCAAAACGACATACCGCGGGTCTACACGTTTTTCTGATTTGGGTCAAAAATTTAAAAGTGCTTTTTGTCGCATTTCTGAGCAAAATTTGGTCCAATATACCATGTCCATGCATTTCCCCACTCATTTGAGTAATTTTTCATGAAAAAAACAAGGTTTCATGATTGGTCAAAATTTTCACCAAAACGACATAGCGCGGGTCTATGCGTTTTTCTGATTTGGGTAAAAAATTGAAAAGTGCTTTTTGTCGCATTTCTGAGCAAAATTTGGTCCAATATACCATGTCCATGCATTTCCCCACTGATTTGAGTAATTTTTCATGAAAAAAACAAGGTTTCATGATTGGTCAAAATTTTCACCAAAACGACATACCACGGGTCTACGCGTTTTTCTGATTTGGGTCAAAAATTGAAAAGTGCTTTTTGTCGCATTTCTGAGCAAAATTTGGTCCAATATACCATGTCCATGCATTTCCCCACTCATTTTAGTAATTTTTCATGAAAAAAACAAGGTTTCATGATTGGTCAAAATTTTCACCAAAACGACATACCGCGGGTCTACGCGTTTTTCTGATTTGGGTCAAAAATTGAAAAGTGCTTTTTGTCGCATTTCTGAGCAAAATTTGGTCCAATATACCATGTCCATGCATTTCCCCACTCATTTGAGTAATTTTTCATGAAAAAAACAAGGTTTCATGATTGGTCAAAATTTTCACCAAAACGACATACCGCGGGTCTACGCGTTTTTCTGATTTGGGTCAAAAATTGAAAAGTGCTTTTTGTCGCATTTCTGAGCAAAATTTGGTCCAATATACCATGTCCATGCATTTCCCCACTCATTTGAGTAATTTTTCATGAAAAAAACAAGGTTTCATGATTGGTCAAAATTTTTCACCAAAACGACATACCGCGGGTCTACGCGTTTTTCTGATTTGGGTCAAAAATTGAAAAGTGCTTTTTGTCGCACTTCTGAGCAAAATTTGGTCCAATATACCATGTCCATGCATTTCCCCACTCATTTGAGTAATTTTTCATGAAAAAAACAAGGTTTCATGATTGGTCAAAATTTTCACCAAAACGACATACCGCGGGTCTACGCGTTTTTCTGATTTGGGTCAAAAATTGAAAAGTGCTTTTTGTCGCATTTCTGAGCAAAATTTGGTCCAATATACCATGTCCATGCATTTCCCCACTCATTTGAGTAAATTTTCATGAAAAAAACAAGGTTTCATGATTGGTCAAAATTTTCACCAAAACGACATACCGCGGGTCTACGCGTTTTTCTGATTTGGGTCAAAAATTGAAAAGTGCTTTTTGTCGCATTTCTGAGCAAAATTTGGTCCAATATACCATGTCCATGCATTTCCCCACTCATTTGAGTAATTTTTCATGAAAAAAACAAGGTTTCATGATTGGTCAAAATTTTCACCAAAACGACATACCGCGGGTCTACGCGTTTTTCTGATTTGGGTCAAAAATTGAAAAGTGCTTTTTGTCGCACTTCTGAGCAAAATTTGGTCCAATATACCATGTCCATGCATTTCCCCACTCATTTGAGTAATTTTTCATGAAAAAAACAAGGTTTCATGATTGGTCAAAATTTTCACCAAAACGACATACCGCGGGTCTACGCGTTTTTCTGATTTGGGTCAAAAATTGAAAAGTGCTTTTTGTCGCATTTCTGAGCAAAATTTTGTCCAATATACCATGTCCATGCATTTCCCCACTCATTTGAGTAATTTTTCATGAAAAAAACAAGGTTTCATGATTGGTTAAAATTTTCACCAAAACGACATAGCGCGGGTCTACGCGTTTTTCTGATTTGGGTCAAAAATTGAAAAGTGCTTTTTGTCGCATTTCTGAGCAAAATTTGGTCCAATATACCATGTCCATGCATTTCCCCACTCATTTGAGTAATTTTTCATGAAAAAAACAAGGTTTCATGATTGGTCAAAATTTTCACCAAAACGACATACCGCGGGTCTACGCGTTTTTCTGATTCGGGTCAAAAATTGAAAAGTGCTTTTTGTCGCATTTCTGAGCAAAATTTTGTCCAATATACCATGTCCATGCATTTCCCCACTCATTTGAGTAATTTTTCATGAAAAAAACAAGGTTTCATGATTGGTTAAAATTTTCACCAAAACGACATAGCGCGGGTCTACGCGTTTTTCTGATTTGGGTCAAAAATTGAAAAGTGCTTTTTGTCGCATTTCTGAGCAAAATTTGGTCCAATATACCATGTCCATGCATTTCCCCACTCATTTGAGTAATTTTTCATGAAAAAAACAAGGTTTCATGATTGGTCAAAATTTTCACCAAAACGACATACCGCGGGTCTACGCGTTTTTCTGATTCGGGTCAAAAATTGAAAAGTGCTTTTTGTCGCATTTCTGAGCAAAATTTGGTCCAATATACCATGTCCATGCATTTCCCCACTCATTTGAGTAATTTTTCATGAAAAAAACAAGGTTTCATGATTGGTCAAAATTTTCACCAAAACGACATACCGCGGGTCTACGCGTTTTTCTGATTTGGGTCAAAAATTGAAAAGTGCTTTTTGTCGCATTTCTGAGCAAAATTTGGTCCAATATACCATGTCCATGCATTTCCCCACTCATTTGAGTAATTTTTCATGAAAAAAACCAAGGTTTTATGATTGGTCAAAATTTTCACCAAAACGACATACCGCGGGTCTACGCGTTTTTCTGATTTTGGTCAAAAATTGAAAAGTGCTTTTTGTCGCATTTCTGAGCAAAATTTGGTCCAATATACCATGTCCATGCATTTCCCCACTCATTTGAGTAATTTTTCATGAAAAAAACAAGGTTTCATGATTGGTCAAAATTTTCACCAAAACGACATACCGCGGGTCTACGCGTTTTTCTGATTTGGGTCAAAAATTGAAAAGTGCTTTTTGTCGCATTTCTGAGCAAAATTTGGTCCAATATACCATGTCCATGCATTTCCCCACTCATTTGAGTAAATTTTCATGAAAAAAACAAGGTTTCATGATTGGTCAAAATTTTCACCAAAACGACATACCGCGGGTCTACGCGTTTTTCTGATTTGGGTCAAAAATTGAAAAGTGCTTTTTGTCGCACTTCTGAGCAAAATTTGGTCCAATATACCATGTCCATGCATTTCCCCACTCATTTGAGTAATTTTTCATGAAAAAAACAAGGTTTCATGATTGGTCAAAATTTTCACCAAAACGACATACCGCGGGTCTACGCGTTTTTCTGATTTGGGTCAAAAATTGAAAAGTGCTTTTTGTCGCATTTCTGAGCAAAATTTGGTCCAATATACCATGTCCATGCATTTCCCCACTCATTTGAGTAATTTTTCATGAAAAAAACAAGGTTTCATGATTGGTCAAAATTTTCACCAAAACGACATACCGCGGGGTCTACGCGTTTTTCTGATTTGGGTCAAAAATTGAAAAGTGCTTTTTGTCGCATTTCTGAGCAAAATTTTGTCCAATATACCATGTCCATGCATTTCCCCACTCATTTGAGTAATTTTTCATGAAAAAAACAAGGTTTCATGATTGGTCAAAATTTTCACCAAAACGACATACCGCGGGTCTACGCGTTTTTCTGATTTGTGTCAAAAATTGAAAAGTGCTTTTTGTCGCATTTCTGAGCAAAATTTGGTCCAATATACCATGTCCATGCATTTCCCCACTCATTTGAGTAATTTTTCATGAAAAAAACAAGGTTTCATGATTGGTCAAAATTTTCACCAAAACGACATACCGCGGGTCTACGCGTTTTTCTGATTTGGGTCAAAAATTGAAAAGTGCTTTTTGTCGCATTTCTGCGCAAAATTTGGTCCAATATACCATGTCCATGCATTTCCCCACTCATTTGAGTATTTTTTCATGAAAAAAACAAGGTTTCATGATTGGTCAAAATTTTCACCAAAACGACATACCGCGGGTCTACGCGTTTTTCTGATTTGGGTCAAAAATTGAAAAGTGCTTTTTGTCGCATTTCTGAGCAAAATTTGGTCCAATATACCATGTCCATGCATTTCCCCACTCATTTGAGTAATTTTTCATGAAAAAAACAAGGTTTCATGATTGGTCAAAATTTTCACCAAAACGACATACCACGGGTCTACGCGTTTTTCTGATTTGGGTCAAAAATTGAAAAGTGCTTTTTGTCGCATTTCTGCGCAAAATTTGGTCCAATATACCATGTCCATGCATTTCCCCACTCATTTGAGTAATTTTTCATGAAAAAAACAAGGTTTCATGATTGGTCAAAATTTTCACCAAAACGACATACCGCGGGTCTATGCGTTTTTCTGATTTGGGTCAAAAATTGAAAAGTGCTTTTTGTAGCATTTCTGAGCAAAATTTGGTCCAATATACCCTGTCCATGCATTTCCCCACTCATTTGAGTAATTTTTCATGAAAAAAACAAGGTTTCATGATTGGTCAAAATTTTCACCAAAACGACATAGCGCGGGTCTACGCGTTTTTCTGATTTGGGTCAAAAATTGAAAAGTGCTTTTTGTCGCATTTCTGAGCAAAATTTGGTCCAATATACCATGTCCATGCATTTCCCCACTCATTTGAGTAATTTTTCATGAAAAAAATAAGGTTTCATGATTGGTCAAAATTTTCACCAAAACGACATACCGCGGGTCTACGCGTTTTTCTGATTCGGGTCAAAAATTGAAAAGTGCTTTTTGTCGCATTTCTGAGCAAAATTTGGTCCAATATACCATGTCCATGCATTTCCCCACTCATTTGAGTAATTTTTCATGAAAAAAACCAAGGTTTTATGATTGGTCAAAATTTTCACCAAAACGACATACCGCGGGTCTACGCGTTTTTCTGATTTGGGTCAAAAATTGAAAAGTGCTTTTTGTCGCATTTCTGAGCAAAATTTGGTCCAATATACCATGTCCATGCATTTCCCCACTCATTTGAGTAATTTTTCATGAAAAAAACAAGGTTTCATGATTGGTCAAAATTTTCACCAAAACGACATACCGCGGGTCTACGCGTTTTTCTGATTTGGGTCAAAAATTGAAAAGTGCTTTTTGTCGCATTTCTGAGCAAAATTTGGTCCAATATACCATGTCCATGCATTTCCCCACTCATTTGAGTAAATTTTCATGAAAAAAACAAGGTTTCATGATTGGTCAAAATTTTCACCAAAACGACATACCGCGGGTCTACGCGTTTTTCTGATTTGGGTCAAAAATTGAAAAGTGCTTTTTGTCGCACTTCTGAGCAAAATTTGGTCCAATATACCATGTCCATGCATTTCCCCACTCATTTGAGTAATTTTTCATGAAAAAAACAAGGTTTCATGATTGGTCAAAATTTTCACCAAAACGACATACCGCGGGTCTACGCGTTTTTCTGATTTGGGTCAAAAATTGAAAAGTGCTTTTTGTCGCATTTCTGAGCAAAATTTGGTCCAATATACCATGTCCATGCATTTCCCCACTCATTTGAGTAATTTTTCATGAAAAAAACAAGGTTTCATGATTGGTCAAAATTTTCACCAAAACGACATACCGCGGGGTCTACGCGTTTTTCTGATTTGGGTCAAAAATTGAAAAGTGCTTTTTGTCGCATTTCTGAGCAAAATTTTGTCCAATATACCATGTCCATGCATTTCCCCACTCATTTGAGTAATTTTTCATGAAAAAAACAAGGTTTCATGATTGGTCAAAATTTTCACCAAAACGACATACCGCGGGTCTACGCGTTTTTCTGATTTGTGTCAAAAATTGAAAAGTGCTTTTTGTCGCATTTCTGAGCAAAATTTGGTCCAATATACCATGTCCATGCATTTCCCCACTCATTTGAGTAATTTTTCATGAAAAAAACAAGGTTTCATGATTGGTCAAAATTTTCACCAAAACGACATACCGCGGGTCTACGCGTTTTTCTGATTTGGGTCAAAAATTGAAAAGTGCTTTTTGTCGCATTTCTGCGCAAAATTTGGTCCAATATACCATGTCCATGCATTTCCCCACTCATTTGAGTATTTTTTCATGAAAAAAACAAGGTTTCATGATTGGTCAAAATTTTCACCAAAACGACATACCGCGGGTCTACGCGTTTTTCTGATTTGGGTCAAAAATTGAAAAGTGCTTTTTGTCGCATTTCTGAGCAAAATTTGGTCCAATATACCATGTCCATGCATTTCCCCACTCATTTGAGTAATTTTTCATGAAAAAAACAAGGTTTCATGATTGGTCAAAATTTTCACCAAAACGACATACCACGGGTCTACGCGTTTTTCTGATTTGGGTCAAAAATTGAAAAGTGCTTTTTGTCGCATTTCTGCGCAAAATTTGGTCCAATATACCATGTCCATGCATTTCCCCACTCATTTGAGTAATTTTTCATGAAAAAAACAAGGTTTCATGATTGGTCAAAATTTTCACCAAAACGACATACCGCGGGTCTACGCGTTTTTCTGATTTGGGTCAAAAATTGAAAAGTGCTTTTTGTCGCACTTCTGAGCAAAATTTGGTCCAATATACCATGTCCATGCATTTCCCCACTCATTTGAGTAATTTTTCATGAAAAAAACAAGGTTTCATGATTGGTCAAAATTTTCACCAAAACGACATACCGCGGGTCTACGCGTTTTTCTGATTTGGGTCAAAAATTGAAAAGTGCTTTTTGTCGCATTTCTGAGCAAAATTTGGTCCAATATACCATGTCCATGCATTTCCCCACTCATTTGAGTAATTTTTCATGAAAAAAACAAGGTTTCATGATTGGTCAAAATTTTCACCAAAACGACATACCGCGGGGTCTACGCGTTTTTCTGATTTGGGTCAAAAATTGAAAAGTGCTTTTTGTCGCATTTCTGAGCAAAATTTTGTCCAATATACCATGTCCATGCATTTCCCCACTCATTTGAGTAATTTTTCATGAAAAAAACAAGGTTTCATGATTGGTCAAAATTTTCACCAAAACGACATACCGCGGGTCTACGCGTTTTTCTGATTTGTGTCAAAAATTGAAAAGTGCTTTTTGTCGCATTTCTGAGCAAAATTTGGTCCAATATACCATGTCCATGCATTTCCCCACTCATTTGAGTAATTTTTCATGAAAAAAACAAGGTTTCATGATTGGTCAAAATTTTCACCAAAACGACATACCGCGGGTCTACGCGTTTTTCTGATTTGTGTCAAAAATTGAAAAGTGCTTTTTGTCGCATTTCTGAGCAAAATTTGGTCCAATATACCATGTCCATGCATTTCCCCACTCATTTGAGTAATTTTTCATGAAAAAAACAAGGTTTCATGATTGGTCAAAATTTTCACCAAAACGACATACCGCGGGTCTACGCGTTTTTCTGATTTGGGTCAAAAATTGAAAAGTGCTTTTTGTCGCATTTCTGCGCAAAATTTGGTCCAATATACCATGTCCATGCATTTCCCCACTCATTTGAGTATTTTTTCATGAAAAAAACAAGGTTTCATGATTGGTCAAAATTTTCACCAAAACGACATACCGCGGGTCTACGCGTTTTTCTGATTTGGGTCAAAAATTGAAAAGTGCTTTTTGTCGCATTTCTGAGCAAAATTTGGTCCAATATACCATGTCCATGCATTTCCCCACTCATTTGAGTAATTTTTCATGAAAAAAACAAGGTTTCATGATTGGTCAAAATTTTCACCAAAACGACATACCACGGGTCTACGCGTTTTTCTGATTTGGGTCAAAAATTGAAAAGTGCTTTTTGTCGCATTTCTGCGCAAAATTTGGTCCAATATACCATGTCCATGCATTTCCCCACTCATTTGAGTAATTTTTCATGAAAAAAACAAGGTTTCATGATTGGTCAAAATTTTCACCAAAACGACATACCGCGGGTCTACGCGTTTTTCTGATTTGGGTCAAAAATTGAAAAGTGCTTTTTGTCGCACTTCTGAGCAAAATTTGGTCCAATATACCATGTCCATGCATTTCCCCACTCATTTGAGTAATTTTTCATGAAAAAAACAAGGTTTCATGATTGGTCAAAATTTTCACCAAAACGACATACCGCGGGTCTACGCGTTTTTCTGATTTGGGTCAAAAATTGAAAAGTGCTTTTTGTCGCATTTCTGAGCAAAATTTGGTCCAATATACCATGTCCATGCATTTCCCCACTCATTTGAGTAATTTTTCATGAAAAAAACAAGGTTTCATGATTGGTCAAAATTTTCACCAAAACGACATACCGCGGGGTCTACGCGTTTTTCTGATTTGGGTCAAAAATTGAAAAGTGCTTTTTGTCGCATTTCTGAGCAAAATTTTGTCCAATATACCATGTCCATGCATTTCCCCACTCATTTGAGTAATTTTTCATGAAAAAAACAAGGTTTCATGATTGGTCAAAATTTTCACCAAAACGACATACCGCGGGTCTACGCGTTTTTCTGATTTGTGTCAAAAATTGAAAAGTGCTTTTTGTCGCATTTCTGAGCAAAATTTGGTCCAATATACCATGTCCATGCATTTCCCCACTCATTTGAGTAATTTTTCATGAAAAAAACAAGGTTTCATGATTGGTCAAAATTTTCACCAAAACGACATACCGCGGGTCTACGCGTTTTTCTGATTTGGGTCAAAAATTGAAAAGTGCTTTTTGTCGCATTTCTGCGCAAAATTTGGTCCAATATACCATGTCCATGCATTTCCCCACTCATTTGAGTATTTTTTCATGAAAAAAACAAGGTTTCATGATTGGTCAAAATTTTCACCAAAACGACATACCGCGGGTCTACGCGTTTTTCTGATTTGGGTCAAAAATTGAAAAGTGCTTTTTGTCGCATTTCTGAGCAAAATTTGGTCCAATATACCATGTCCATGCATTTCCCCACTCATTTGAGTAATTTTTCATGAAAAAAACAAGGTTTCATGATTGGTCAAAATTTTCACCAAAACGACATACCACGGGTCTACGCGTTTTTCTGATTTGGGTCAAAAATTGAAAAGTGCTTTTTGTCGCATTTCTGCGCAAAATTTGGTCCAATATACCATGTCCATGCATTTCCCCACTCATTTGAGTAATTTTTCATGAAAAAAACAAGGTTTCATGATTGGTCAAAATTTTCACCAAAACGACATACCGCGGGTCTACGCGTTTTTCTGATTTGGGTCAAAAATTGAAAAGTGCTTTTTGTCGCATTTCTGAGCAAAATTTGGTCCAATATACCATGTCCATGCATTTCCCCATTCATTTGAGTAATTTTTCATGAAAAAAACAAGGTTTCATGATTGGTCAAAATTTTCACCAAAACGACATAGCGCGGGTCTACGCGTTTTTCTGATTTGGGTCAAAAATTGAAAAGTGCTTTTTGTCGCATTTCTGAGCAAAATTTGGTCCAATATACCATGTCCATGCATTTCCCCACTCATTTGAGTAATTTTTCATGAAAAAAACCAAGGTTTTATGATTGGTCAAAATTTTCACCAAAACGACATACCGCGGGTCTACGCGTTTTTCTGATTTGGGTCAAAAATTGAAAAGTGCTTTTTGATGCTTTTTTGAGCAAAATTTGGTCCAATATACCATGTCCATGCATTTCCCCACTCATTTGAGTAATTTTTCATGAAAAAAACAAGGTTTCATGATTGGTCAAAATTTTCGACAAAACGACATAGCGCGGGTCTACGCGTTTTTCTGATTTGGGTCAAAAATTGAAAAGTGCTTTTTGTCGCATTTCTGCGCAAAATTTGGTCCAATATACCATGTCCATGCATTTCCCCACTCATTTGAGTAATTTTTCATGAAAAAAACAAGGTTTCATGATTGGTCAAAATTTTCACCAAAACGACATACCGCGGGTCTACGCGTTTTTCTGATTTGGGTCAAAAATTGAAAAGTGCTTTTTGTCGCATTTCTGAGCAAAATTTGGTCCAATATACCCTGTCCATGCATTTCCCCACTCATTTGAGTAATTTTTCATGAAAAAAACAAGGTTTCATGATTGGTCAAAATTTTCACCAAAACGACATAGCGCGGGTCTACGCGTTTTTCTGATTTGGGTCAAAAATTGAAAAGTGCTTTTTGTCGCATTTCTGAGCAAAATTTGGTCCAATATACCATGTCCATGCATTTCCCCACTCATTTGAGTAATTTTTCATGAAAAAAACAAGGTTTCATGATTGGTCAAAATTTTCACCAAAACGACATACCGCGGGTCTACGCGTTTTTCTGATTTGGGTCAAAAATTTAAAAGTGCTTTTTGTCGCATTTCTGAGCAAAATTTGGTCCAATATACCATGTCCATGCATTTCCCCACTCATTTGAGTAATTTTTCATGAAAAAAACAAGGTTTCATGATTGGTCAAAATTTTCACCAAAACGACATACCGCGGGTCTACGCATTTTTCTGATTTGGGTCAAAAATTGAAAAGTGCTTTTTGTCGCATTTCTGAGCAAAATTTGGTCCAATATACCATGTCCATGCATTTCCCCACTCATTTGAGTAATTTTTCATGAAAAAAACAAGGTTTCATGATTGGTCAAAATTTTCACCAAAACGACATACCGCGGGTCTACGCGTTTTTCTGATTTGGGTCAAAAATTGAAAAGTGCTTTTTGTCGCATTTCTGAGCAAAATTTGGTCCAATATACCATGTCCATGCATTTCCCCATTCATTTGAGTAATTTTTCATGAAAAAAACCAAGGTTTTATGATTGGTCAAAATCTTCACCAAAACGACATACCGCGGGTCTACGCGTTTTTCTGATTTGGGTCAAAAATTGAAAAGTGCTTTTTGACGCTTTTTTGAGCAAAATTTGTTCCAATATACCATGTCCATGCATTTCCCCACTCATTTGAGTAATTTTTCATGAAAAAAACAAGGTTTCATGATTGGTCAAAATTTTCACCAAAACGACATAGCGCGGGTCTACGCGTTTTTCTGATTTGGGTCAAAAATTGAAAAGTGCTTTTTGACGCTTTTTGGAGCAAAATTTGGTCCAATATACCATGTCCATGCATTTCCCCACTCATTTGAGTAATTTTTCATGAAAAAAACAAGGTTTCATGATTGGTCAAAATTTTCACCAAAACGACATACCGCGGGTCTACGCGTTTTTCTGATTTGGGTCAAAAATTGAAAAGTGCTTTTTGTCGCATTTCTGAGCAAAATTTGGTCCAATATACCATGTCCATGCATTTCCCCACTCATTTGAGTAATTTTTCATGAAAAAAACCAAGGTTTTATGATTGGTCAAAATTTTCACCAAAACGACATACCGCGGGTCTACGCGTTTTTCTGATTTGGGTCAAAAATTGAAAAGTGCTTTTTGATGCTTTTTTGAGCAAAATTTGGTCCAATATACCATGTCCATGCATTTCCCCACTCATTTGAGTAATTTTTCATGAAAAAAACAAGGTTTCATGATTGGTCAAAATTTTCGACAAAACGACATAGCGCGGGTCTACGCGTTTTTCTGATTTGGGTCAAAAATTGAAAAGTGCTTTTTGTCGCATTTCTGAGCAAAATTTGGTCCAATATACCATGTCCATGCATTTCCCCACTCATTTGAGTAATTTTTCATGAAAAAAACAAGGTTTCATGATTGGTCAAAATTTTCACCAAAAAAACATACCGCGGGTCTACGCGTTTTTCTGATTTGGGTCAAAAATTGAAAAGTGCTTTTTGTCGCATTTCTGAGCAAAATTTGGTCCAATATACCATGTCCATGCATTTCCCCACTCATTTGAGTAATTTTTCATGAAAAAAACCAAGGTTTTATGATTGGTCAAAATTTTCACCAAAACGACATACCGCGGGTCTACGCGTTTTTCTGATTTGGGTCAAAAATTGAAAAGTGCTTTTTGACGCTTTTTTGAGCAAAATTTGGTCCAATATACCATGTCCATGCATTTCCCCACTCATTTGAGTAATTTTTCATGAAAAAAACAAGGTTTCATGATTGGTCAAAATTTTCACCAAAACGACTAAGCGCGGGTCTACGCGTTTTTCTGATTTGGGTCAAAAATTGAAAAGTGCTTTTTGTCGCATTTCTGAGCAAAATTTGGTCCAATATACCATGTCCATGCATTTCCCCACTCATTTGAGTAATTTTTCATGAAAAAAACAAGGTTTCATGTTTGGTCAAAATTTTCACCAAAACGACATAGCGCGGGTCTACGCGTTTTTCTGATATGGGTAAAACATTGAAAAGTGCTTTTTGTCGCATTTCTGAGCAAAATTTGGTCCAATATACCATGTCCATGCATTTCCCCACTCATTTGAGTAATTTTTCATGAAAAAAACAAGGTTTCATGATTGGTCAAAATTTTCACCAAAACGACATACCGCGGGTCTACGCGTTTTTCTGATTTGGGTCAAAAATTGAAAAGTGCTTTTTGTCGCATTTCTGAGCAAAATTTGGTCCAATATACCATGTCCATGCATTTCCCCACTCATTTGAGTAATTTTTCATGAAAAAAACAAGGTTTCATGATTGGTCAAAATTTTTCACCAAAACGACATACCGCGGGTCTACACGTTTTTCTGATTTGGGTCAAAAATTGAAAAGTGCTTTTTGTCGCATTTCTGAGCAAAATTTGGTCCAATATACCATGTCCATGCATTTCCCCACTCATTTGAGTAATTTTTCATGAAAAAAACAAGGTTTCATGATTGGTCAAAATTTTTACCAAAACGACATACCGCGGGTCTACGCGTTTTTCTAATTTGGGTCAAAAATTGAAAAGTGCTTTTTATCACATTTCTGAGCAAAATTTGGTCCAATATACCATGTCCATGCATTTCCCCACTCGTTTGAGTAATTTTTCATGAAAAAAACAAGGTTTCATGATTGGTCAAAATTTTCACCAAAACGACATACCGCGGGTCTACGCGTTTTTCTGATTTGGGTCAAAAATTGAACAGTGCTTTTTGTCGCATTTCTGAGCAAAATTTGGTCCAATATACCATGTCCATGCATTTCCCCACTCATTTGAGTAATTTTTCATGAAAAAAACAAGGTTTTATCATTGGTCAAAATTTTCACCAAAACGACATACCGCAGGTCTACGCGTTTTTCTGATTTGGGTCAACAATTGAAAAGTGCTTTTTGTCACATTTCTGAGCAAAATTTGGTCCAATATACCATGTCCATGCATTTCCCCACTCATTTTAGTAATTTTTCATGAAAAAAACAAGGTTTCATGATTGGTCAAAATTTTCACCAAAACGAAATACCGCGGGTCTATGCGTTTTTCTAATTTGGGTCAAAAATTGAAAAGTGCTTTTTGTAGCATTTCTGAGCAAAATTTGGTCCAATATACCATGTCCATGCATTTCCCCACTCATTTGAGTAATTTTTCATGAAAAAAACCAAGGTTTTATGATTGGTCAAAATTTTCACCAAAACGACATAGCGCGGGTCTACGCGTTTTTCTGAATTGGGTAAAAAATTGAAAAGTGCTTTTTGTCGCATTTCTGAGCAAAATTTGGTCCAATATACCATGTCCATGCATTTCCCCACTCATTTGAGTAATTTTTCATGAAAAAAACAAGGTTTCATGATTGGTCAAAATTTTCACCAAAACGACACACCACGGGTCTACGCGTTTTTCTGATTTGGGTCAAAAATTGAAAAGTGCTTTTTGTCGCATTTCTGAGCAAAATTTGGTCCAATATACCATGTCCATGCATTTCCCCACTCATTTGAGTAATTTTTCATGAAAAAAACAAGGTTTCATGATTGGTCAAAATTTTCACCAAAACGACATACCGCGGGTCTACGCGTTTTTCTGATTTGGGTCAAAAATTGAAAAGTGCTTTTTGTCGCATTTCTGAGCAAAATTTGGTCCAATATACCATGTCCATGCATTTCCCCACTCATTTGAGTAATTTTTCATGAAAAAAACAAGGTTTCATGATTGGTCAAAATTTTCACCAAAACGACATACCGCGGGTCTACGCGTTTTTCTGATTTGGGTCAAAAATTGAAAAGTGCTTTTTGATGCTTTTTTGAGCAAAATTTGGTCCAATATACCATGTCCATGCATTTCCCCACAAATTTGAGTAATTTTTCATGAAAAAAACAAGGTTTCATGATTGGTCAAAATTTTCACCAAAACGACATACCGCGGGGTCTACGCGTTTTTCTGATTTGGGTCAAAAATTGAAAAGTGCTTTTTGTCGCATTTCTGAGCAAAATTTGGTCCAAAATACCATGTCCATGCATTTCCCCACTCATTTGAGTAATTTTTCATGAAAAAAACAAGGTTTCATGATTGGTCAAAATTTTCACCAAAACGACATACCGCGGGTCTACGCGTTTTTCTGATTTGGGTCAAAAATTGAAAAGTGCTTTTTGTCGCATTTCTGAGCAAAATTTGGTCCAATATACCATGTCCATGCATTTCCCCACTCATTTGAGTAATTTTTCATGAAAAAAACAAGGTTTCATGATTGGTCAAAATTTTTCACCAAAACGACATACCGCGGGTCTACGCGTTTTTCTGATTTGGGTCAAAAATTGAAAAGTGCTTTTTGTCACATTTCTGAGCAAAATTTGGTCCAATATACCATGTCCATGCATTTCCCCACTCGTTTGAGTAATTTTTCATGAAAAAAACAAGGTTTCATGATTGGTCAAAATTTTCACCAAAACGACATACCGCGGGTCTACGCGTTTTTCTGATTTGGGTCAAAAATTGAACAGTGCTTTTTGTCGCATTTCTGAGCAAAATTTGGTCCAATATACCATGTCCATGCATTTCCCCACTCATTTGAGTAATTTTTCATGAAAAAAACAAGGTTTTATGATTGGTCAAAATTTTCACCAAAACGACATACCGCAGGTCTACGCGTTTTTCTGATTTGGGTCAACAATTGAAAAGTGCTTTTTGTCACATTTCTGAGCAATATTTGGTCCAATATACCATGTCCATGCATTTCCCCACTCATTTTAGTAATTTTTCATGAAAAAAACAAGGTTTCATGATTGGTCAAAATTTTCACCAAAACGAAATACCGCGGGTCTACGCGTTTTTCTAATTTGGGTCAAAAATTGAAAAGTGCTTTTTGTAGCATTTCTGAGCAAAATTTGGTCCAATATACCATGTCCATGCATTTCCCCACTCATTTGAGTAATTTTTCATGAAAAAAACCAAGGTTTTATGATTGGTCAAAATTTTCACCAAAACGACATACCGCGGGTCTACGCGTTTTTCTGATTTGGGTCAAAAATTGAAAAGTGCTTTTTGTCGCATTTCTGAGCAAAATTTGGTCCAATATACCATGTCCATGCATTTCCCCACTCATTTGAGTAATTTTTCATGAAAAAAACAAGGTTTTATGATTGGTCAAAATTTTCACCAAAACGACATACCGCGGGTCTACGCGTTTTTCTGATTTGGGTCAAAAATTGAAAAGTGCTTTTTGTCACATTTCTGAGCAAAATTTGGTCCAATATACCATGTCCATGCATTTCCCCACTCATTTGAGTAATTTTTCATGAAAAGAACAAGGTTTCATGATTGGTCAAAATTTTCACCAAAACGAAATACCGCGGGTCTACGCGTTTTTCTGATTTGGGTCAAAAATTGAAAAGTGCTTTTTGTCGCATTTCTGAGCAAAATTTGGTCCAATATACCATGTCCATGCATTTCCCCACTCATTTGAGTAATTTTTCATGAAAAAAACAAGGTTTCATGATTGGTCAAAATTTTCACCAAAACGACATAGCGCGGGTCTACGCGTTTTTCTGATTTGGGTAAAAAATTGAAAAGTGCTTTTTGTCGCATTTCTGAGCAAAATTTGGTCCAATATACCATGTCCATGCATTTCCCCACTCATTTGAGTAATTTTTCATGAAAAAAACAAGGTTTCATGATTGGTCAAAATTTTCACCAAAACGACACACCACAGGTCTACGCGTTTTTCTGATTTGGGTCAAAAATTGAAAAGTGCTTTTTGTCGTATTTCTGAGCAAAATTTGGTCCAATATACCATGTCCATGCATTTCCCCACTCATTTGAGTAATTTTTCATGAAAAAAACAAGGTTTCATGATTGGTCAAAATTTTCACCAAAACGACATACCGCGGGTCTACGCGTTTTTCTGATTTGGGTAAAAAATTGAAAAGTGCTTTTTGTCGCATTTCTGAGCAAAATTTGGTCCAATATACCATGTCCATGCATTTCCCCACTCATTTGAGTAATTTTTCATGAAAAAAACAAGGTTTCATGATTGGTCAAAATTTTCACCAAAACGACATACCGCGGGTCTACGCGTTTTTCTGATTTGGGTCAAAAATTGAAAAGTGCTTTTTGTAGCATTTCTGAGCAAAATTTGGTCCAATATACCATGTCCATGCATTTCCCCACTCATTTGAGTAATTTTTCATGAAAAAAACAAGGTTTCATGATTGGTCAAAAATTTTCACCAAAACGACATACCGCGGGTCTACACGTTTTTCTGATTTGGGTCAAAAATTTAAAAGTGCTTTTTGTCGCATTTCTGAGCAAAATTTGGTCCAATATACCATGTCCATGCATTTCCCCACTCATTTGAGTAATTTTTCATGAAAAAAACAAAGTTTCATGATTGGTCAAAATTTTCACCAAAACGACATAGCGCGGGTCTATGCGTTTTTCTGATTTGGGTAAAAAATTGAAAAGTGCTTTTTGTCGCATTTCTGAGCAAAATTTGGTCCAATATACCATGTCCATGCATTTCCCCACTCATTTGAGTAATTTTTCATGAAAAAAACAAGGTTTCATGATTGGTCAAAATTTTCACCAAAACGACATACCGCGGTTCTATGCGTTTTTCTGATTTGGGTAAAAAATTGAAAAGTGATTTTTGTCGCATTTCTGAGCAAAATTTGGTCCAATATACCATGTCCATGCATTTCCCCACTCATTTGAGTAATTTTTCATGAAAAAAACAAGGTTTCATGATTGGTCAAAATTTTCACCAAAACGACATACCGCGGGTCTACGCGTTTTTCTGATTTGGGTCAAAAATTGAAAAGTGCTTTTTGTCGCATTTCTGAGCAAAATTTGGTCCAATATACCATGTCCATGCATTTCCCCACTCATTTGAGTAATTTTTCATGAAAAAAACAAGGTTTCATGATTGGTCAAAATTTTCACCAAAACGACATACCGCGGGTCTACGCGTTTTTCTGATTTGGGTCAAAAATTGAAAAGTGCTTTTTGATGCTTTTTTGAGCAAAATTTGGTCCAATATACCATGTCCATGCATTTCCCCACAAATTTGAGTAATTTTTCATGAAAAAAACAAGGTTTCATGATTGGTCAAAATTTTCACCAAAACGACATAGCGCGGGTCTACGCGTTTTTCTGATTTGGGTCAAAAATTGAAAAGTGCTTTTTGTCGCATTTCTGAGCAAAATTTGGTCCAATATACCATGTCCATGCATTTCCCCACTCATTTGAGTAATTTTTCATGAAAAAAACAAGGTTTCATGATTGGTCAAAATTTTCACCAAAACGACATACCGCGGGTCTACGCGTTTTTCTGATTTGGGTCAAAAATTTAAAAGTGCTTTTGTCGCATTTCTGAGCAAAATTTGGTCCAATATACCATGTCCATGCATTTCCCCACTCATTTGAGTAATTTTTCATGAAAAAAACCAAGGTTTTATGATTGGTCAAAATTTTCACCAAAACGACATACCGCGGGTCTACGCGTTTTTCTGATTTGGGTCAAAAATTGAAAAGTGCTTTTTGACGCTTTTTTGAGCAAAATTTGGTCCAATATACCATGTCCATGCATTTCCCCACTCATTTGAGTAATTTTTCATGAAAAAAACAAGGTTTCATGATTGGTCAAAATTTTCACCAAAACGACTAAGCGCGGGTCTACGCGTTTTTCTGATTTGGGTCAAAAATTGAAAAGTGCTTTTTGTCGCATTTCTGAGCAAAATTTGGTCCAATATACCATGTCCATGCATTTCCCCACTCATATGAGTAATTTTTCATGAAAAAAACAAGGTTTCATGATTGGTCAAAATTTTCACCAAAACGACATAGCGCGGGTCTACGCGTTTTTCTGATATGGGTAAAACATTGAAAAGTGCTTTTTGTCGCATTTCTGAGCAAAATTTGGTCCAATATACCATGTCCATGCATTTCCCCACTCATTTGAGTAATTTTTCATGAAAAAAACAAGGTTTCATGATTGGTCAAAATTTTCACCAAAACGACATACCGCGGGTCTACGCGTTTTTCTGATTTGGGTCAAAAATTGAAAAGTGCTTTTTGTCGCATTTCTGAGCAAAATTTGGTCCAAAATACCATGTCCATGCATTTCCCCACTCATTTGAGTAATTTTTCATGAAAAAAACAAGGTTTCATGATTGGTCAAAATTTTCACCAAAACGACATACCGCGGGTCTACGCGTTTTTCTGATTTGGGTCAAAAATTGAAAAGTGCTTTTTGTCACATTTCTGAGCAAAATTTGGTCCAATATACCATGTCCATGCATTTCCCCACTCGTTTGAGTAATTTTTCATGAAAAAAACAAGGTTTCATGATTGGTCAAAATTTTCACCAAAACGACATACCGCGGGTCTACGCGTTTTTCTGATTTGGGTCAAAAATTGAACAGTGCTTTTTGTCGCATTTCTGAGCAAAATTTGGTCCAATATACCATGTCCATGCATTTCCCCACTCATTTGAGTAATTTTTCATGAAAAAAACAAGGTTTTATGATTGGTCAAAATTTTCACCAAAACGACATACCGCAGGTCTACGCGTTTTTCTGATTTGGGTCAACAATTGAAAAGTGCTTTTTGTCACATTTCTGAGCAAAATTTGGTCCAATATACCATGTCCATGCATTTCCCCACTCATTTTAGTAATTTTTCATGAAAAAAACAAGGTTTCATGATTGGTCAAAATTTTCACCAAAACGAAATACCGCGGGTCTACGCGTTTTTCTAATTTGGGTCAAAAATTGAAAAGTGCTTTTTGTAGCATTTCTGAGCAAAATTTGGTCCAATATACCATGTCCATGCATTTCCCCACTCATTTGAGTAATTTTTCATGAAAAAAACCAAGGTTTTATGATTGGTCAAAATTTTCACCAAAACGACATACCGCGGGTCTACGCGTTTTTCTGATTTGGGTCAAAAATTGAAAAGTGCTTTTTGTCGCATTTCTGAGCAAAATTTGGTCCAATATACCATTTCCATGCATTTCCCCACTCATTTGAGTAATTTTTCATGAAAAAAACAAGGTTTCATGATTGGTCAAAATTTTCACCAAAACGAAATACCGCGGGTCTACGCGTTTTTCTGATTTGGGTCAAAAATTGAAAAGTGCTTTTTGTCGCATTTCTGAGCAAAATTTGGTCCAATATACCATGTCCATGCATTTCCCCACTCATTTGAGTAATTTTTCATGAAAAAAACAAGGTTTCATGATTGGTCAAAATTTTCACCAAAACGACATAGCGCGGGTCTACGCGTTTTTCTGATTTGGGTAAAAAATTGAAAAGTGCTTTTTGTCGCATTTCTGAGCAAAATTTGGTCCAATATACCATGTCCATGCATTTCCCCACTCATTTGAGTAATTTTTCATGAAAAAAACAAGGTTTCATGATTGGTCAAAATTTTCACCAAAACGACACACCACAGGTCTACGCGTTTTTCTGATTTGGGTCAAAAATTGAAAAGTGCTTTTTGTCGTATTTCTGAGCAAAATTTGGTCCAATATACCATGTCCATGCATTTCCCCACTCATTTGAGTAATTTTTCATGAAAAAAACAAGGTTTCATGATTGGTCAAAATTTTCACCAAAACGACATACCGCGGGTCTACGCGTTTTTCTGATTTGGGTAAAAAATTGAAAAGTGCTTTTTGTCGCATTTCTGAGCAAAATTTGGTCCAATATACCATGTCCATGCATTTCCCCACTCATTTGAGTAATTTTTCATGAAAAAAACAAGGTTTCATGATTGGTCAAAATTTTCACCAAAACGACATACCGCGGGTCTACGCGTTTTTCTGATTTGGGTCAAAAATTGAAAAGTGCTTTTTGTAGCATTTCTGAGCAAAATTTGGTCCAATATACCATGTCCATGCATTTCCCCACTCATTTGAGTAATTTTTCATGAAAAAAACAAGGTTTCATGATTGGTCAAAAATTTTCACCAAAACGACATACCGCGGGTCTACACGTTTTTCTGATTTGGGTCAAAAATTTAAAAGTGCTTTTTGTCGCATTTCTGAGCAAAATTTGGTCCAATATACCATGTCCATGCATTTCCCCACTCATTTGAGTAATTTTTCATGAAAAAAACAAGGTTTCATGATTGGTCAAAATTTTCACCAAAACGACATACCACGGGTCTACGCGTTTTTCTGATTTGGGTCAAAAATTGAAAAGTGCTTTTTGTCGCATTTCTGAGCAAAATTTGGTCCAATATACCATGTCCATGCATTTCCCCACTCATTTTAGTAATTTTTCATGAAAAAAACAAGGTTTCATGATTGGTCAAAATTTTCACCAAAACGACATAGCGCGGGTCTACGCGTTTTTCTGATTTGGGTCAAAAATTGAAAAGTGCTTTTTGTCGCATTTCTGAGCAAAATTTGGTCCAATATACCATGTCCATGCATTTCCCCACTCATTTGAGTAATTTTTCATGTAAAAAACAAGGTTTCATGATTGGTCAAAATTTTCACCAAAACGACATACCGCGGGTCTAGGCGTTTTTCTGATTTGGGTCAAAAATTGAAAAGTGCTTTTTGTCGCATTTCTGAGCAAAATTTGGTCCAATATACCATGTCCATGCATTTCCCCACTCATTTGAGTAATTTTTCATGAAAAAAACAAGGTTTCATGATTGGTCAAAATTTTCACCAAAACGACATACCGCGGGTCTACGCGTTTTTCTGATTTGGGTCAAAAATTGAAAAGTGCTTTTTGTCACATTTCTGAGCAAAATTTGGTCCAATATACCATGTCCATGCATTTCCCCACTCATTTGAGTATTTTTTCATGAAAAAAACCAAGGTTTTATGATTGGTCAAAATTTTCACCAAAACGACATACCGCGGGTCTACGCGTTTTTCTGATTTGGGTCAAAAATTGAAAAGTGCTTTTTGACGCTTTTTTGAGCAAAATTTGGTCCAATATACCATATCCATGCATTTCCCCACTCATTTGAGTAATGTTTCATGAAAAAAACAAGGTTTCATGGTTGGTCAAAATTTTCACCAAAACGACATAGCGCGGGTCTACGCGTTTTTCTGATTTGGGTCAAAAATTGAAAAGTGCTTTTTGTCGCATTTCTGAGCAAAATTTGGTCCAATATACCGTGTCCATGCATTTCCCCACTCATTTGAGTAATTTTTCATGAAAAAAACAAGGTTTCATGATTGGTCAAAATTTTCACCAAAACGACACACCACGGGTCTACGCGTTTTTCTGATTTGGGTCAAAAATTGAAAAGTGCTTTTTGTCGCATTTCTGAGCAAAATTTGGTCCAATATACCATGTCCATGCATTTCCCCACTCATTTGAGTAATTTTTCATGAAAAAAACAAAGTTTCATGATTGGTCAAAATTTTCACCAAAACGACACACCACGGGTCTACGCGTTTTTCTGATTTGGGTCAAAAATTGAAAAGTGCTTTTTGTCGCATTTCTGAGCAAAATTTGGTCCAATATACCATGTCCATGCATTTCCCCACTCATTTGAGTAATTTTTCATGAAAAAAACAAGGTTTCATGATTGGTCAAAATTTTCACCAAAACGACATACCGCGGGTCTACGCGTTTTTCTGATTTGGGTAAAAAATTGAAAAGTGCTTTTTGTCGCATTTCTGAGCAAAATTTGGTCCAATATACCATGTCCATGCATTTCCCCACTCATTTGAGTAATTTTTCATGAAAAAAACAAGGTTTCATGATTGGTCAAAATTTTCACCAAAACGACATACCGCGGGTCTACGCGTTTTTCTGATTTGGGTAAAAAATTGAAAAGTGCTTTTTGTCGCATTTCTGAGCAAAATTTGGTCCAATATACCATGTCCATGCATTTCCCCACTCATTTGAGTAATTTTTCATGAAAAAAACAAGGTTTCATGATTGGTCAAAATTTTCACCAAAACGACATACCGCGGGTCTACGCGTTTTTCTGACTTGGGTAAAAAATTGAAAAGTGCTTTTTGTCGCATTTCTGAGCAAAATTTGGTCCAATATACCATGTCCATGCATTTCCCCACTCATTTGAGTAATTTTTCATGAAAAAAACAAGGTTTCATGATTGGTCAAAAATTTTCACCAAAACGACATACCGCGGGTCTACACGTTTTTCTGATTTGGGTCAAAAATTTAAAAGTGCTTTTTGTCGCATTTCTGAGCAAAATTTGGTCCAATATACCATGTCCATGCATTTCCCCACTCATTTGAGTAATTTTTCATGAAAAAAACAAGGTTTCATGATTGGTCAAAATTTTCACCAAAACGACATAGCGCGGGTCTATGCGTTTTTCTGATTTGGGTAAAAAATTGAAAAGTGCTTTTTGTCGCATTTCTGAGCAAAATTTGGTCCAATATACCATGTCCATGCATTTCCCCACTCATTTGAGTAATTTTTCATGAAAAAAACAAGGTTTCATGATTGGTCAAAATTTTCACCAAAACGACATACCACGGGTCTACGCGTTTTTCTGATTTGGGTCAAAAATTGAAAAGTGCTTTTTGTCGCATTTCTGAGCAAAATTTGGTCCAATATACCATGTCCATGCATTTCCCCACTCATTTGAGTAATTTTTCATGAAAAAAACAAGGTTTCATGATTGGTCAAAATTTTCACCAAAACGACATACCGCGGGTCTACGCGTTTTTCTGATTTGGGTCAAAAATTGAAAAGTGCTTTTTGTCGCATTTCTGAGCAAAATTTGGTCCAATATACCATGTCCATGCATTTCCCCACTCATTTGAGTAATTTTTCATGAAAAAAACAAGGTTTCATGATTGGTCAAAATTTTCACCAAAACGACATACCGCGGGTCTACGCGTTTTTCTGATTTGGGTCAAAAATTGAAAAGTGCTTTTTGTCGCATTTCTGAGCAAAATTTGGTCCAATATACCATGTCCATGCATTTCCCCACTCATTTGAGTAATTTTTCATGAAAAAAACAAGGTTTCATGATTGGTCAAAATTTTTCACCAAAACGACATACCGCGGGTCTACGCGTTTTTCTGATTTGGGTCAAAAATTGAAAAGTGCTTTTTGTCGCACTTCTGAGCAAAATTTGGTCCAATATACCATGTCCATGCATTTCCCCACTCATTTGAGTAATTTTTCATGAAAAAAACAAGGTTTCATGATTGGTCAAAATTTTCACCAAAACGACATACCGCGGGTCTACGCGTTTTTCTGATTTGGGTCAAAAATTGAAAAGTGCTTTTTGTCGCATTTCTGAGCAAAATTTGGTCCAATATACCATGTCCATGCATTTCCCCACTCATTTGAGTAAATTTTCATGAAAAAAACAAGGTTTCATGATTGGTCAAAATTTTCACCAAAACGACATACCGCGGGTCTACGCGTTTTTCTGATTTGGGTCAAAAATTGAAAAGTGCTTTTTGTCGCACTTCTGAGCAAAATTTGGTCCAATATACCATGTCCATGCATTTCCCCACTCATTTGAGTAATTTTTCATGAAAAAAACAAGGTTTCATGATTGGTCAAAATTTTCACCAAAACGACATACCGCGGGTCTACGCGTTTTTCTGATTTGGGTCAAAAATTGAAAAGTGCTTTTTGTCGCATTTCTGAGCAAAATTTTGTCCAATATACCATGTCCATGCATTTCCCCACTCATTTGAGTAATTTTTCATGAAAAAAACAAGGTTTCATGATTGGTTAAAATTTTCACCAAAACGACATAGCGCGGGTCTACGCGTTTTTCTGATTTGGGTCAAAAATTGAAAAGTGCTTTTTGTCGCACTTCTGAGCAAAATTTGGTCCAATATACCATGTCCATGCATTTCCCCACTCATTTGAGTAATTTTTCATGAAAAAAACAAGGTTTCATGATTGGTCAAAATTTTCACCAAAACGACATACCGCGGGTCTACGCGTTTTTCTGATTTGGGTCAAAAATTGAAAAGTGCTTTTTGTCGCATTTCTGAGCAAAATTTGGTCCAATATACCATGTCCATGCATTTCCCCACTCATTTGAGTAAATTTTCATGAAAAAAACAAGGTTTCATGATTGGTCAAAATTTTCACCAAAACGACATACCGCGGGTCTACGCGTTTTTCTGATTTGGGTCAAAAATTGAAAAGTGCTTTTTGTCGCACTTCTGAGCAAAATTTGGTCCAATATACCATGTCCATGCATTTCCCCACTCATTTGAGTAATTTTTCATGAAAAAAACAAGGTTTCATGATTGGTCAAAATTTTCACCAAAACGACATACCGCGGGTCTACGCGTTTTTCTGATTTGGGTCAAAAATTGAAAAGTGCTTTTTGTCGCATTTCTGAGCAAAATTTTGTCCAATATACCATGTCCATGCATTTCCCCACTCATTTGAGTAATTTTTCATGAAAAAAACAAGGTTTCATGATTGGTTAAAATTTTCACCAAAACGACATAGCGCGGGTCTACGCGTTTTTCTGATTTGGGTCAAAAATTGAAAAGTGCTTTTTGTCGCATTTCTGAGCAAAATTTGGTCCAATATACCATGTCCATGCATTTCCCCACTCATTTGAGTAATTTTTCATGAAAAAAACAAGGTTTCATGATTGGTCAAAATTTTCACCAAAACGACATAGCGCGGGTCTACGCGTTTTTCTGATTTGGGTCAAAAATTGAAAAGTGCTTTTTGTCGCATTTCTGAGCAAAATTTGGTCCAATATACCATGTCCATGCATTTCCCCACTCATTTGAGTAATTTTTCATGAAAAAAACAAGGTTTCATGATTGGTCAAAATTTTCACCAAAACGACATACCGCGGGTCTACGCGTTTTTCTGATTCGGGTCAAAAATTGAAAAGTGCTTTTTGTCGCATTTCTGAGCAAAATTTGGTCCAATATACCATGTCCATGCATTTCCCCACTCATTTGAGTAATTTTTCATGAAAAAAACAAGGTTTCATGATTGGTCAAAATTTTCACCAAAACGACATACCGCGGGTCTACGCGTTTTTCTGATTTGGGTCAAAAATTGAAAAGTGCTTTTTGTCGCATTTCTGAGCAAAATTTGGTCCAATATACCATGTCCATGCATTTCCCCACTCATTTGAGTAATTTTTCATGAAAAAACAAGGTTTCATGATTGGTCAAAATTTTTCACCAAAACGACATACCGCGGGTCTACACGTTTTTCTGATTTGGGTCAAAAATTTAAAAGTGCTTTTTGTCGCATTTCTGAGCAAAATTTGGTCCAATATACCATGTCCATGCATTTCCCCACTCATTTGAGTAATTTTTCATGAAAAAAAACAAGGTTTTGTGATTGGTCAAAATTTTCACCAAAACGACATAGCGCGGGTCTACGCGTTTTTCTGATTTGGGTCAAAAATTGAAAAGTGCTTTTTGTCGCATTTCTGAGCAAAATTTGGTCCAATATACCATGTCCATGCATTTCCCCACTCATTTGAGTAATTTTTCATGAAAAAAACAAGGTTTCATGATTGGTCAAAATTTTCACCAAAACGACATACTGCGGGTCTACGCGTTTTTCTGATTTGGGTCAAAAATTGAAAAGTGCTTTTTGTCGCATTTCTGAGCAAAATTTGGTCCAATATACCCTGTCCATGCATTTCCCCACTCATTTGAGTAATTTTTCATGAAAAAAACAAGGTTTCATGATTGGTCAAAATTTTCACCAAAACGACATAGCGCGGGTCTACACGTTTTTCTGATTTGGGTCAAAAATTGAAAAGTGCTTTTTGTCGCATTTCTGAGCAAAATTTGGTCCAATATACCATGTCCATGCATTTCCCCACTCATTTGAGTAATTTTTCATGAAAAAAACAAGGTTTCATGATTGGTCAAAATTTTCACCAAAACGACATACCGCGGGTCTACGCGTTTTTCTGATTTGGGTCAAAAATTTAAAAGTGCTTTTTGTCGCATTTCTGAGCAAAATTTGGTCCAATATACCATGTCCATGCATTTCCCCACTCATTTGAGTAATTTTTCATGAAAAAAACAAGGTTTCATGATTGGTCAAAATTTTCACCAAAACGACATACCGCGGGTCTACGCATTTTTCTGATTTGGGTCAAAAATTGAAAAGTGCTTTTTGTCGCATTTCTGAGCAAAATTTGGTCCAATATACCATGTCCATGCATTTCCCCACTCATTTGAGTAATTTTTCATGAAAAAAACAAGGTTTCATGATTGGTCAAAATTTTCACCAAAACGACATACCGCGGGTCTACGCGTTTTTCTGATTTGGGTCAAAAATTGAAAAGTGCTTTTTGTCGCATTTCTGAGCAAAATTTGGTCCAATATACCATGTCCATGCATTTCCCCATTCATTTGAGTAATTTTTCATGAAAAAAAACAAGGTTTTATGATTGGTCAAAATTTTCACCAAAACGACATACCGCGGGTCTACGCGTTTTTCTGATTTGGGTCAAAAATTGAAAAGTGCTTTTTGATGCTTTTTTGAGCAAAATTTGTTCCAATATACCATGTCCATGCATTTCCCCACTCATTTGAGTAATTTTTCATGAAAAAAACAAGGTTTCATGATTGGTCAAAATTTTCACCAAAACGACATAGCGCGGGTCTACGCGTTTTTCTGATTTGGGTCAAAAATTGAAAAGTGCTTTTTGACGCTTTTTGGAGCAAAATTTGGTCCAATATACCATGTCCATGCATTTCCCCACTCATTTGAGTAATTTTTCATGAAAAAAACAAGGTTTCATGATTGGTCAAAATTTTCACCAAAACGACATACCGCGGGTCTACGCGTTTTTCTGATTTGGGTCAAAAATTGAAAAGTGCTTTTTGTCGCATTTCTGAGCAAAATTTGGTCCAATATACCATGTCCATGCATTTCCCCACTCATTTGAGTAATTTTTCATGAAAAAAACCAAGGTTTTATGATTGGTCAAAATTTTCACCAAAACGACATACCGCGGGTCTACGCGTTTTTCTGATTTGGGTCAAAAATTGAAAAGTGCTTTTTGATGCTTTTTTGAGCAAAATTTGGTCCAATATACCATGTCCATGCATTTCCCCACTCATTTGAGTAATATTTCATGAAAAAAACAAGGTTTCATGATTTGTCAAAATTTTCGACAAAACGACATAGCGCGGGTCTACGCGTTTTTCTGATTTGGGTCAAAAATTGAAAAGTGCTTTTTGTCGCATTTCTGAGCAAAATTTGGTCCAATATACCATGTCCATGCATTTCCCCACTCATTTGAGTAATTTTTCATGAAAAAAACAAGGTTTCATGATTGGTCAAAATTTTCACCAAAACGACATACCGCGGGTCTACGCGTTTTTCTGATTTGGGTCAAAAATTGAAAAGTGCTTTTTGTCGCATTTCTGAGCAAAATTTGGTCCAATATACCATGTCCATGCATTTCCCCACTCATTTGAGTAATTTTTCATGAAAAAAACCAAGGTTTTATGATTGGTCAAAATTTTCACCAAAACGACATACCGCGGGTCTACGCGTTTTTCTGATTTGGGTCAAAAATTGAAAAGTGCTTTTTGACGCTTTTTTGAGCAAAATTTGGTCCAATATACCATGTCCATGCATTTCCCCACTCATTTGAGTAATTTTTCATGAAAAAAACAAGGTTTCATGATTGGTCAAAATTTTCACCAAAACGACTAAGCGCGGGTCTACGCGTTTTTCTGATTTGGGTCAAAAATTGAAAAGTGCTTTTTGTCGCATTTCTGAGCAAAATTTGGTCCAATATACCATGTCCATGCATTTCCCCACTCATTTGAGTAATTTTTCATGAAAAAAACAAGGTTTCATGTTTGGTCAAAATTTTCACCAAAACGACATAGCGCGGGTCTACGCGTTTTTCTGATATGGGTAAAACATTGAAAAGTGCTTTTTGTCGCATTTCTGAGCAAAATTTGGTCCAATATACCATGTCCATGCATTTCCCCACTCATTTGAGTAATTTTTCATGAAAAAAACAAGGTTTCATGATTGGTCAAAATTTTCACCAAAACGACATAGCGCGGGTCTACGCGTTTTTCTGATTTGGGTCAAAAATTGAAAAGTGCTTTTTGTCGCATTTCTGAGCAAAATTTGGTCCAATATACCATGTCCATGCATTTCCCCACTCATTTGAGTAATTTTTCATGAAAAAAACAAGGTTTCATGATTGGTCAAAATTTTTCACCAAAACGACATACCGCGGGTCTACACGTTTTTCTGATTTGGGTCAAAAATTGAAAAGTGCTTTTTGTCGCATTTCTGAGCAAAATTTGGTCCAATATACCATGTCCATGCATTTCCCCACTCATTTGAGTAATTTTTCATGAAAAAAACAAGGTTTCATGATTGGTCAAAATTTTTACCAAAACGACATACCGCGGGTCTACGCGTTTTTCTAATTTGGGTCAAAAATTGAAAAGTGCTTTTTGTCACATTTCTGAGCAAAATTTGGTCCAATATACCATGTCCATGCATTTCCCCACTCGTTTGAGTAATTTTTCATGAAAAAAACAAGGTTTCATGATTGGTCAAAATTTTCACCAAAACGACATACCGCGGGTCTACGCGTTTTTCTGATTTGGGTCAAAAATTGAACAGTGCTTTTTGTCGCATTTCTGAGCAAAATTTGGTCCAATATACCATGTCCATGCATTTCCCCACTCATTTGAGTAATTTTTCATGAAAAAAACAAGGTTTTATGATTGGTCAAAATTTTCACCAAAACGACATACCGCAGGTCTACGCGTTTTTCTGATTTGGGTCAACAATTGAAAAGTGCTTTTTGTCACATTTCTGAGCAAAATTTGGTCCAATATACCATGTCCATGCATTTCCCCACTCATTTTAGTAATTTTTCATGAAAAAAACAAGGTTTCATGATTGGTCAAAATTTTCACCAAAACGAAATACCGCGGGTCTATGCGTTTTTCTAATTTGGGTCAAAAATTGAAAAGTGCTTTTTGTAGCATTTCTGAGCAAAATTTGGTCCAATATACCATGTCCATGCATTTCCCCACTCATTTGAGTAATTTTTCATGAAAAAAACCAAGGTTTTATGATTGGTCAAAATTTTCACCAAAACGACATAGCGCGGGTCTACGCGTTTTTCTGATTTGGGTCAAAAATTGAAAAGTGCTTTTTGTCGCATTTCTGAGCAAAATTTGGTCCAATATACCATGTCCATGCATTTCCCCACTCATTTGAGTAATTTTTCATGAAAAAAACAAGGTTTCATGATTGGTCAAAATTTTTACCAAAACGACATACCGCGGGTCTACGCGTTTTTCTAATTTGGGTCAAAAATTGAAAAGTGCTTTTTGTCACATTTCTGAGCAAAATTTGGTCCAATATACCATGTCCATGCATTTCCCCACTCATTTGAGTAATTTTTCATGAAAAAAACAAGGTTTCATGATTGGTCAAAATTTTTACCAAAACGACATACCGCGGGTCTACGCGTTTTTCTAATTTGGGTCAAAAATTGAAAAGTGCTTTTTGTCACATTTCTGAGCAAAATTTGGTCCAATATACCATGTCCATGCATTTCCCCACTCGTTTGAGTAATTTTTCATGAAAAAAACAAGGTTTCATGATTGGTCAAAATTTTCACCAAAACGACATACCGCGGGTCTACGCGTTTTTCTGATTTGGGTCAAAAATTGAACAGTGCTTTTTGTCGCATTTCTGAGCAAAATTTGGTCCAATATACCATGTCCATGCATTTCCCCACTCATTTGAGTAATTTTTCATGAAAAAAACAAGGTTTTATGATTGGTCAAAATTTTCACCAAAACGACATACCGCAGGTCTACGCGTTTTTCTGATTTGGGTCAACAATTGAAAAGTGCTTTTTGTCACATTTCTGAGCAAAATTTGGTCCAATATACCATGTCCATGCATTTCCCCACTCATTTTAGTAATTTTTCATGAAAAAAACAAGGTTTCATGATTGGTCAAAATTTTCACCAAAACGAAATACCGCGGGTCTATGCGTTTTTCTAATTTGGGTCAAAAATTGAAAAGTGCTTTTTGTAGCATTTCTGAGAAAAATTTGGTCCAATATACCATGTCCATGCATTTCCCCACTCATTTGAGTAATTTTTCATGAAAAAAACCAAGGTTTTATGATTGGTCAAAATTTTCACCAAAACGACATAGCGCGGGTCTACGCGTTTTTCTGATTTGGGTAAAAAATTGAAAAGTGCTTTTTGTCGCATTTCTGAGCAAAATTTGGTCCAATATACCATGTCCATGCATTTCCCCACTCATTTGAGTAATTTTTCATGAAAAAAACAAGGTTTCATGATTGGTCAAAATTTTCACCAAAACGACACACCACGGGTCTACGCGTTTTTCTGATTTGGGTCAAAAATTGAAAAGTGCTTTTTGTCGCATTTCTGAGCAAAATTTGGTCCAATATACCATGTCCATGCATTTCCCCACTCATTTGAGTAATTTTTCATGAAAAAAACAAGGTTTCATGATTGGTCAAAATTTTCACCAAAACGACATACCGCGGGTCTACGCGTTTTTCTGATTTGGGTCAAAAATTGAAAAGTGCTTTTTGTCGCATTTCTGAGCAAAATTTGGTCCAATATACCATGTCCATGCATTTCCCCACTCATTTGAGTAATTTTTCATGAAAAAAACAAGGTTTCATGATTGGTCAAAATTTTCACCAAAACGACATACCGCGGGTCTACGCGTTTTTCTGATTTGGGTCAAAAATTGAAAAGTGCTTTTTGTCACATTTCTGAGCAAAATTTGGTCCAATATACCATGTCCATGCATTTCCCCACTCATTTGAGTATTTTTTCATGAAAAAAACCAAGGTTTTATGATTGGTCAAAATTTTCACCAAAACGACATACCGCGGGTCTACGCGTTTTTCTGATTTGGGTCAAAAATTGAAAAGTGCTTTTTGACGCTTTTTTGAGCAAAATTTGGTCCAATATACCATGTCCATGCATTTCCCCACTCATTTGAGTAATTTTTCATGAAAAAAACAAGGTTTCATGATTGGTCAAAATTTTCACCAAAACGACATAGCGCGGGTCTACGCGTTTTTCTGATTTGGGTCAAAAATTGAAAAGTGCTTTTTGTCGCACTTCTGAGCAAAATTTGGTCCAATATACCATGTCCATGCATTTCCCCACTCATTTGAGTAATTTTTCATGAAAAAAACAAGGTTTCATGATTGGTCAAAATTTTCACCAAAACGACATACCGCGGGTCTACGCGTTTTTCTGATTTGGGTCAAAAATTGAAAAGTGCTTTTTGTCGCATTTCTGAGCAAAATTTGGTCCAATATACCATGTCCATGCATTTCCCCACTCATTTGAGTAAATTTTCATGAAAAAAACAAGGTTTCATGATTGGTCAAAATTTTCACCAAAACGACATACCGCGGGTCTACGCGTTTTTCTGATTTGGGTCAAAAATTGAAAAGTGCTTTTTGTCGCACTTCTGAGCAAAATTTGGTCCAATATACCATGTCCATGCATTTCCCCACTCATTTGAGTAATTTTTCATGAAAAAAACAAGGTTTCATGATTGGTCAAAATTTTCACCAAAACGACACACCACGGGTCTACGCGTTTTTCTGATTTGGGTCAAAAATTGAAAAGTGCTTTTTGTCGCATTTCTGAGCAAAATTTGGTCCAATATACCATGTCCATGCATTTCCCCACTCATTTGAGTAATTTTTCATGAAAAAAACAAGGTTTCATGATTGGTCAAAATTTTCACCAAAACGACATACCGCGGGTCTACGCGTTTTTCTGATTTGGGTCAAAAATTGAAAAGTGCTTTTTGTCGCATTTCTGAGCAAAATTTGGTCCAATATACCATGTCCATGCATTTCCCCACTCATTTGAGTAATTTTTCATGAAAAAAACAAGGTTTCATGATTGGTCAAAATTTTCACCAAAACGACATACCGCGGGTCTACGTGTTTTTCTGATTTGGGTCAAAAATTGAAAAGTGCTTTTTGTCACATTTCTGAGCAAAATTTGGTCCAATATACCATGTCCATGCATTTCCCCACTCATTTGACTATTTTTTCATGAAAAAAACCAAGGTTTTATGATTGGTCAAAATTTTCACCAAAACGACATAGCGCGGGTCTACGCGTTTTTCTGATTTGGGTCAAAAATTGAAAAGTGCTTTTTGTCGCACTTCTGAGCAAAATTTGGTCCAATATACCATGTCCATGCATTTCCCCACTCATTTGAGTAATTTTTCATGAAAAAAACAAGGTTTCATGATTGGTCAAAATTTTCACCAAAACGACATACCGCGGGTCTACGCGTTTTTCTGATTTGGGTCAAAAATTGAAAAGTGCTTTTTGTCGCATTTCTGAGCAAAATTTGGTCCAATATACCATGTCCATGCATTTCCCCACTCATTTGAGTAAATTTTCATGAAAAAAACAAGGTTTCATGATTGGTCAAAATTTTCACCAAAACGACATACCGCGGGTCTACGCGTTTTTCTGATTTGGGTCAAAAATTGAAAAGTGCTTTTTGTCGCACTTCTGAGCAAAATTTGGTCCAATATACCATGTCCATGCATTTCCCCACTCATTTGAGTAATTTTTCATGAAAAAAACAAGGTTTCATGATTGGTCAAAATTTTCACCAAAACGACATACCGCGGGTCTACGCGTTTTTCTGATTTGGGTCAAAAATTGAAAAGTGCTTTTTGTCGCATTTCTGAGCAAAATTTTGTCCAATATACCATGTCCATGCATTTCCCCACTCATTTGAGTAATTTTTCATGAAAAAAACAAGGTTTCATGATTGGTTAAAATTTTCACCAAAACGACATAGCGCGGGTCTACGCGTTTTTCTGATTTGGGTCAAAAATTGAAAAGTGCTTTTTGTCGCATTTCTGAGCAAAATTTGGTCCAATATACCATGTCCATGCATTTCCCCACTCATTTGAGTAATTTTTCATGAAAAAAACAAGGTTTCATGATTGGTCAAAATTTTCACCAAAACGACATAGCGCGGGTCTACGCGTTTTTCTGATTTGGGTCAAAAATTGAAAAGTGCTTTTTGTCGCATTTCTGAGCAAAATTTGGTCCAATATACCATGTCCATGCATTTCCCCACTCATTTGAGTAATTTTTCATGAAAAAAACAAGGTTTCATGATTGGTCAAAATTTTCACCAAAACGACATAGCGCAGGTCTACGCGTTTTTCTGATTCGGGTCAAAAATTGAAAAGTGCTTTTTGTCGCATTTCTGAGCAAAATTTGGTCCAATATACCATGTCCATGCATTTCCCCACTCATTTGAGTAATTTTTCATGAAAAAAACAAGGTTTCATGATTGGTCAAAATTTTCACCAAAACGACATACCGCGGGTCTACGCGTTTTTCTGATTTGGGTCAAAAATTGAAAAGTGCTTTTTGTCGCATTTCTGAGCAAAATTTGGTCCAATATACCATGTCCATGCATTTCCCCACTCATTTGAGTAATTTTTCATGAAAAAAACCAAGGTTTTATGATTGGTCAAAATTTTCACCAAAACGACATACCGCGGGTCTACGCGTTTTTCTGATTTTGGTCAAAAATTGAAAAGTGCTTTTTGTCGCATTTCTGAGCAAAATTTGGTCCAATATACCATGTCCATGCATTTCCCCACTCATTTGAGTAATTTTTCATGAAAAAAACAAGGTTTCATGATTGGTCAAAATTTTCACCAAAACGACATACCGCGGGTCTACGCGTTTTTCTGATTTGGGTCAAAAATTGAAAAGTGCTTTTTGTCGCATTTCTGAGCAAAATTTGGTCCAATATACCATGTCCATGCATTTCCCCACTCATTTGAGTAAATTTTCATGAAAAAAACAAGGTTTCATGATTGGTCAAAATTTTCACCAAAACGACATACCGCGGGTCTACGCGTTTTTCTGATTTGGGTCAAAAATTGAAAAGTGCTTTTTGTCGCACTTCTGAGCAAAATTTGGTCCAATATACCATGTCCATGCATTTCCCCACTCATTTGAGTAATTTTTCATGAAAAAAACAAGGTTTCATGATTGGTTAAAATTTTCACCAAAACGACATAGCGCGGGTCTACGCGTTTTTCTGATTTGGGTCAAAAATTGAAAAGTGCTTTTTGTCGCATTTCTGAGCAAAATTTGGTCCAATATACCATGTCCATGCATTTCCCCACTCATTTGAGTAATTTTTCATGAAAAAAACAAGGTTTCATGATTGGTCAAAATTTTCACCAAAACGACATAGCGCGGGTCTACGCATTTTTCTGATATGGGTAAAAAATTGAAAAGTGCTTTTTGTCGCATTTCTGAGCAAAATTTGGTCCAATATACCATGTCCATGCATTTCCCCACTCATTTGAGTAATTTTTCATGAAAAAAACAAGAATTCATGATTGGTCAAAATTTTCACCAAAACGACATACCGCGGGTCTACGCGTTTTTCTGATTTGGGTCAAAAATTGAAAAGTGCTTTTTGTCGCATTTCTGAGCAAAATTTGGTCCAATATACCATGTCCATGCATTTCCCCACTCATTTGAGTAATTTTTTATGAAAAAAACAAGGTTTCATGATTGGTCAAAACTTTCACCAAAACGACATACCGCGGGTCTATGCGTTTTTCTGATTTGGGTCAAAAATTTAAAAGTGCTTTTTGTCGCATTTCTGAGCAAAATTTGGTCCAATATACCATGTCCATGCATTTCCCCACTCATTTGAGTAATTTTTCTTGAAAAAAACAAGGTTTCATGATTGGTCAAAATTTTCACCAAAACGACATACCGTGGGTCTACACGTTTTTCTGATTTAGGTCAAAAATTTAAAAGTGCTTTTTGTCGCATTTCTGAGCAAAATTTGGTCCAATATACCATGTCCATGCATTTCCCCACTCATTTGAGTAATTTTTCATGAAAAAAACCAAAGTTTTATGATTGGTCAAAATTTTCACCAAAACGACATACCGCGGGTCTACGCGTTTTTCTGATTTGGGTCAAAAATTGAAAAGTGCTTTTTGTCGCATTTCTGAGCAAAATTTGGTCCAATATACCATGTCCATGCATTTCCCCACTCATTTGAGTAATTTTTCATGAAAAAAACAATGTTTCATGATTGGTCAAAATTTTCACCAAAACGACATACCGCGGGTCTACGCGTTTTTCTGATTTGGGTCAAAAATTGAAAAGTGCTTTTTGTCGCATTTCTGAGCAAAATTTGGTCCAAAATACCATGTCCATGCATTTCCCCACTCATTTGAGTAATTTTTCATGAAAAAAAACAAGGTTTCATGATTGGTCAAAATTTTCACCAAAACGACATACCGCGGGTCTACGCGTTTTTCTGATTTGGGTCAAAAATTGAAAAGTGCTTTTTGTCGCATTTCTGAGCAAAATTTGGTCCAATATACCATGTCCATGCATTTCCCCACTCATTTGAGTAATTTTTCATGAAAAAAACAAGGTTTCATGATTGGTCAAAATTTTTCACCAAAACGACATACCGCGGGTCTACGCGTTTTTCTGATTTGGGTCAAAAATTGAAAAGTGCTTTTTTCGCATTTCTGAGCAAAATTTGGTCCAATATACCATGTCCATGCATTTCCCCACTCATTTGAGTAATTTTTCATGAAAAAAACAAGGTTTCATGATTGGTCAAAATTTTCACCAAAACGACATACCGCGGGTCTACGCGTTTTTCTGATTTGGGTCAAAAATTGAAAAGTGCTTTTTGTCGCATTTCTGAGCAAAATTTGGTCCAATATACCCTGTCCATGCATTTCCCCACTCATTTGAGTAATTTTTCATGAAAAAAACCAAGGTTTTATGATTGGTCAAAATTTTCACCAAAACGACATACCGCGGGTCTACGCGTTTTTCTGATTTGGGTCAAAAATTGAAAAGTGCTTTTTGTCGCATTTCTGAGCAAAATTTGGTCCAATATACCATGTCCATGCATTTCCCCACTCATTTGAGTAAATTTTCATGAAAAAAACAAGGTTTCATGATTGGTCAAAATTTTCACCAAAACGACATACCGCGGGTCTACGCGTTTTTCTGATTTGGGTCAAAAATTGAAAAGTGCTTTTTGTCGCACTTCTGAGCAAAATTTGGTCCAATATACCATGTCCATGCATTTCCCCACTCATTTGAGTAATTTTTCATGAAAAAAACAAGGTTTCATGATTGGTCAAAATTTTCACCAAAACGACATAGCGCGGGTCTACGCGTTTTTCTGATTTGGGTCAAAAATTGAAAAGTGCTTTTTGACGCTTTTTGGAGCAAAATTTGGTCCAATATACCATGTCCATGCATTTCCCCACTCATTTGAGTAATTTTTCATGAAAAAAACAAGGTTTCATGATTGGTCAAAATTTTCACCAAAACGACATACCGCGGGTCTACGCGTTTTTCTGATTTGGGTCAAAAATTGAAAAGTGCTTTTTGTCGCATTTCTGAGCAAAATTTGGTCCAATATACCATGTCCATGCATTTCCCCACTCATTTGAGTAATTTTTTATGAAAAAAACAAGGTTTCATGATTGGTCAAAACTTTCACCAAAACGACATACCGCGGGTCTATGCGTTTTTCTGATTTGGGTCAAAAATTGAAAAGTGCTTTTTGTCGCATTTCTGAGCAAAATTTGGTCCAATATACCATGTCCATGCATTTCCCCACTCATTTGAGTAATTTTTTATGAAAAAAACAAGGTTTCATGATTGGTCAAAATTTTCACCAAAACGACATACCGCGGGTCTACACGTTTTTCTGATTTGGGTCAAAAATTTAAAAGTGCTTTTTGTCGCATTTCTGAGCAAAATTTGGTCCAATATACCATGTCCATGCATTTCCCCACTCATTTGAGTAATTTTTCATGAAAAAAACCAAAGTTTTATGATTGGTCAAAATTTTCACCAAAACGACATACCGCGGGTCTACGCGTTTTTCTGATTTGGGTCAAAAATTGAAAAGTGCTTTTTGTCGCACTTCTGAGCAAAATTTGGTCCAATATACCATGTCCATGCATTTCCCCACTCATTTGAGTAATTTTTCATGAAAAAAACAAGGTTTCATGATTGGTCAAAATTTTCACCAAAACGACATAGCGCGGGTCTACGCGTTTTTCTGATTTGGGTCAAAAATTGAAAAGTGCTTTTTGACGCTTTTTGGAGCAAAATTTGGTCCAATATACCATGTCCATGCATTTCCCCACTCATTTGAGTAATTTTTTATGAAAAAAACAAGGTTTCATGATTGGTCAAAACTTTCACCAAAACGACATACCGCGGGTCTATGCGTTTTTCTGATTTGGGTCAAAAATTGAAAAGTGCTTTTTGTCGCACTTCTGAGCAAAATTTGGTCCAATATACCATGTCCATGCATTTCCCCACTCATTTGAGTAATTTTTTATGAAAAAAACAAGGTTTCATGATTGGTCAAAATTTTCACCAAAACGACATACCGCGGGTCTACACGTTTTTCTGATTTGGGTCAAAAATTTAAAAGTGCTTTTTGTCGCATTTCTGAGCAAAATTTGGTCCAATATACCATGTCCATGCATTTCCCCACTCATTTGAGTAATTTTTTATGAAAAAAACAAGGTTTCATGATTGGTCAAAACTTTCACCAAAACGACATACCGCGGGTCTATGCGTTTTTCTGATTTGGGTCAAAAATTGAAAAGTGCTTTTTGTCGCATTTCTGAGCAAAATTTGGTCCAATATACCATGTCCATGCATTTCCCCACTCATTTGAGTAATTTTTTATGAAAAAAACAAGGTTTCATGATTGGTCAAAATTTTCACCAAAACGACATACCGCGGGTCTACACGTTTTTCTGATTTGGGTCAAAAATTTAAAAGTGCTTTTTGTCGCATTTCTGAGCAAAATTTGGTCCAATATACCATGTCCATGCATTTCCCCACTCATTTGAGTAATTTTTCATGAAAAAAACAAGGTTTCATGATTGGTCAAAATTTTCACCAAAACGACATAGCGCGGGTCTACGCGTTTTTCTGATTTGGGTCAAAAATTGAAAAGTGCTTTTTGACGCTTTTTGGAGCAAAATTTGGTCCAATATACCATGTCCATGCATTTCCCCACTCATTTGAGTAATTTTTTATGAAAAAAACAAGGTTTCATGATTGGTCAAAACTTTCACCAAAACGACATACCGCGGGTCTATGCGTTTTTCTGATTTGGGTCAAAAATTGAAAAGTGCTTTTTGTCGCATTTCTGAGCAAAATTTGGTCCAATATACCATGTCCATGCATTTCCCCACTCATTTGAGTAATTTTTTATGAAAAAAACAAGGTTTCATGATTGGTCAAAATTTTCACCAAAACGACATACCGCGGGTCTACACGTTTTTCTGATTTGGGTCAAAAATTTAAAAGTGCTTTTTGTCGCATTTCTGAGCAAAATTTGGTCCAATATACCATGTCCATGCATTTCCCCACTCATTTGAGTAATTTTTCATGAAAAAAACCAAAGTTTTATGATTGGTCAAAATTTTCACCAAAACGACATACCGCGGGTCTACGCGTTTTTCTGATTTGGGTCAAAAATTGAAAAGTGCTTTTTGTCGCACTTCTGAGCAAAATTTGGTCCAATATACCATGTCCATGCATTTCCCCACTCATTTGAGTAATTTTTCATGAAAAAAACAAGGTTTCATGATTGGTCAAAATTTTCACCAAAACGACATAGCGCGGGTCTACGCGTTTTTCTGATTTGGGTCAAAAATTGAAAAGTGCTTTTTGACGCTTTTTGGAGCAAAATTTGGTCCAATATACCATGTCCATGCATTACCCCACTCATTTGAGTAATTTTTCATGAAAAAAACAAGGTTTCATGATTGGTCAAAATTTTCATCAAAACGACATACCGCGGGTCTACGCGTTTTTCTGATTTGGGTCAAAAATTGAAAAGTGCTTTTTGTCGCATTTCTGAGCAAAATTTGGTCCAATATACCATGTCCATGCATTTCCCCACTCATTTGAGTAATTTTTTATGAAAAAAACAAGGTTTCATGATTGGTCAAAACTTTCACCAAAACGACATACCGCGGGTCTATGCGTTTTTCTGATTTGGGTCAAAAATTGAAAAGTGCTTTTTGTCGCATTTCTGAGCAAAATTTGGTCCAATATACCATGTCCATGCATTTCCCCACTCATTTGAGTAATTTTTTATGAAAAAAACAAGGTTTCATGATTGGTCAAAATTTTCACCAAAACGACATACCGCGGGTCTACACGTTTTTCTGATTTGGGTCAAAAATTTAAAAGTGCTTTTTGTCGCATTTCTGAGCAAAATTTGGTCCAATATACCATGTCCATGCATTTCCCCACTCATTTGAGTAATTTTTCATGAAAAAAACCAAAGTTTTATGATTGGTCAAAATTTTCACCAAAACGACATAGCGCGGGTCTACGCGTTTTTCTGATTCGGGTCAAAAATTGAAAAGTGCTTTTTGTCGCATTTCTGAGCAAAATTTGGTCCAATATACCATGTCCATGCATTTCCCCACTCATTTGAGTAATTTTTCATGAAAAAAACAAGGTTTCATGATTGGTCAAAATTTTCACCAAAACGACATACCGCGGGTCTACGCGTTTTTCTGATTTGGGTCAAAAATTGAAAAGTGCTTTTTGTCGCATTTCTGAGCAAAATTTGGTCCAATATACCATGTCCATGCATTTCCACACTCATTTGAGTAATTTTTCATGAAAAAAACAAGGTTTCATGATTGGTCAAAATTTTCACCAAAACGACATACCGCGGGTCTACGCGTTTTTCTGATTTGGGTCAAAAATTGAAAAGTGCTTTTTGTCGCATTTCTGAGCAAAATTTGGTCCAATATACCATGTCCATGCATTTCCCCACTCATTTGAGTAATTTTTCATGAAAAAAACCAAGGTTTTATGATTGGTCAAAATTTTCACCAAAACGACATACCGCGGGTCTACGCGTTTTTCTGATTTGGGTCAAAAATTGAAAAGTGCTTTTTGTCGCATTTCTGAGCAAAATTTGGTCCAATATACCATGTCCATGCATTTCCCCACTCATTTGAGTAAATTTTCATGAAAAAAACAAGGTTTCATGATTGGTCAAAATTTTCACCAAAACGACATACCACGGGTCTACGTGTTTTTCTGATTTGGGTCAAAAATTGAAAAGTGCTTTTTGTCGCACTTCTGAGCAAAATTTGGTCCAATATACCATGTCCATGCATTTCCCCACTCATTTGAGTAATTTTTCATGAAAAAAACAAGGTTTCATGATTGGTCAAAATTTTCACCAAAACGACATAGCGCGGGTCTACGCGTTTTTCTGATTTGGGTCAAAAATTGAAAAGTGCTTTTTGACGCTTTTTGGAGCAAAATTTGGTCCAATATACCATGTCCATGCATTTCCCCAATCATTTGAGTAATTTTTCATGAAAAAAACAAGGTTTCATGATTGGTCAAAATTTTCACCAAAACGACATACCGCGGGTCTACGCGTTTTTCTGATTTGGGTCAAAAATTGAAAAGTGCTTTTTGTCGCATTTCTGAGCAAAATTTGGTCCAATATACCATGTCCATGCATTTCCCCACTCATTTGAGTAATTTTTTATGAAAAAAACAAGGTTTCATGATTGGTCAAAACTTTCACCAAAACGACATACCGCGGGTCTATGCGTTTTTCTGATTTGGGTCAAAAATTGAAAAGTGCTTTTTGTCGCATTTCTGAGCAAAATTTGGTCCAATATACCATGTCCATGCATTTCCCCACTCATTTGAGTAATTTTTTATGAAAAAAACAAGGTTTCATGATTGGTCAAAATTTTCACCAAAACGACATACCGCGGGTCTACACGTTTTTCTGATTTGGGTCAAAAATTTAAAAGTGCTTTTTGTCGCATTTCTGAGCAAAATTTGGTCCAATATACCATGTCCATGCATTTCCCCACTCATTTGAGTAATTTTTCATGAAAAAAACCAAAGTTTTATGATTGGTCAAAATTTTCACCAAAACGACATACCGCGGGTCTACGCGTTTTTCTGATTTGGGTCAAAAATTGAAAAGTGCTTTTTGTCGCACTTCTGAGCAAAATTTGGTCCAATATACCATGTCCATGCATTTCCCCACTCATTTGAGTAATTTTTCATGAAAAAAACAAGGTTTCATGATTGGTCAAAATTTTCACCAAAACGACATAGCGCGGGTCTACGCGTTTTTCTGATTTGGGTCAAAAATTGAAAAGTGCTTTTTGACGCTTTTTGGAGCAAAATTTGGTCCAATATACCATGTCCATGCATTACCCCACTCATTTGAGTAATTTTTCATGAAAAAAACAAGGTTTCATGATTGGTCAAAATTTTCACCAAAACGACATACCGCGGGTCTACGCGTTTTTCTGATTTGGGTCAAAAATTGAAAAGTGCTTTTTGTCGCATTTCTGAGCAAAATTTGGTCCAATATACCATGTCCATGCATTTCCCCACTCATTTGAGTAATTTTTTATGAAAAAAACAAGGTTTCATGATTGGTCAAAACTTTCACCAAAACGACATACCGCGGGTCTATGCGTTTTTCTGATTTGGGTCAAAAATTGAAAAGTGCTTTTTGTCGCATTTCTGAGCAAAATTTGGTCCAATATACCATGTCCATGCATTTCCCCACTCATTTGAGTAATTTTTTATGAAAAAAACAAGGTTTCATGATTGGTCAAAATTTTCACCAAAACGACATACCGCGGGTCTACACGTTTTTCTGATTTGGGTCAAAAATTTAAAAGTGCTTTTTGTCGCATTTCTGAGCAAAATTTGGTCCAATATACCATGTCCATGCATTTCCCCACTCATTTGAGTAATTTTTCATGAAAAAAACCAAAGTTTTATGATTGGTCAAAATTTTCACCAAAACGACATACCGCGGGTCTACGCGTTTTTCTGATTTGGGTCAAAAATTGAAAAGTGCTTTTTGTCGCATTTCTGAGCAAAATTTGGTCCAATATACCATGTCCATGCATTTCCCCACTCATTTGAGTAATTTTTCATGAAAAAAACAATGTTTCATGATTGGTCAAAATTTTCACCAAAACGACATACCGCGGGTCTACGCGTTTTTCTGATTTGGGTCAAAAATTGAAAAGTGCTTTTTGTCGCATTTCTGAGCAAAATTTGGTCCAATATACCATGTCCATGCATTTCCCCACTCATTTGAGTAATTTTTCATGAAAAAAAACAAAGTTTTATGATTGGTCAAAATTTTCACCAAAACGACATACCGCGGGTCTACGCGTTTTTCTGATTTGGGTCAAAAATTGAAAAGTGCTTTTTGTCGCATTTCTGAGCAAAATTTGGTCCAATATACCATGTCCATGCATTTCCCCACTCATTTGAGTAATTTTTCATGAAAAAAACAAGGTTTCATGATTGGTCAAAATTTTCACCAAAACGACATAGCGCGGGTCTACGCGTTTTTCTGATTCGGGTCAAAAATTGAAAAGTGCTTTTTGTCGCATTTCTGAGCAAAATTTGGTCCAATATACCATGTCCATGCATTTCCCCACTCATTTGAGTAATTTTTCATGAAAAAAACAAGGTTTCATGATTGGTCAAAATTTTCACCAAAACGACATACCGCGGGTCTACGCGTTTTTCTGATTTGGGTCAAAAATTGAAAAGTGCTTTTTGTCGCATTTCTGAGCAAAATTTGGTCCAATATACCATGTCCATGCATTTCCCCACTCATTTGAGTAATTTTTCATGAAAAAAAACAAGGTTTTATGATTGGTCAAAATTTTCACCAAAACGACATACCGCGGGTCTACGCGTTTTTCTGATTTGGGTCAAAAATTGAAAAGTGCTTTTTGTCGCATTTCTGAGCAAAATTTGGTCCAATATACCATGTCCATGCATTTCCCCACTCATTTGAGTAATTTTTCATGAAAAAAACAAGGTTTCATGATTGGTCAAAATTTTCACCAAAACGACATAGCGCGGGTCTACGCGTTTTTCTGATTCGGGTCAAAAATTGAAAAGTGCTTTTTGTCGCATTTCTGAGCAAAATTTGGTCCAATATACCATGTCCATGCATTTCCCCACTCATTTGAGTAATTTTTCATGAAAAAAACAAGGTTTCATGATTGGTCAAAATTTTCACCAAAACGACATAGCGCGGGTCTACGCGTTTTTCTGATTTGGGTCAAAAATTGAAAAGTGCTTTTTGACGCTTTTTGGAGCAAAATTTGGTCCAATATACCATGTCCATGCATTTCCCCACTCATTTGAGTAATTTTTCATGAAAAAAACAAGGTTTCATGATTGGTCAAAATTTTCACCAAAACGACATACCGCGGGTCTACGCGTTTTTCTGATTTGGGTCAAAAATTGAAAAGTGCTTTTTGTCGCATTTCTGACCAAAATTTGGTCCAATATACCATGTCCATGCATTTCCCCACTCATTTGAGTAATTTTTTATGAAAAAAACAAGGTTTCATGATTGGTCAAAACTTTCACCAAAACGACATACCGCGGGTCTATGCGTTTTTCTGATTTGGGTCAAAAATTGAAAAGTGCTTTTTGTCGCATTTCTGAGCAAAATTTGGTCCAATATACCATGTCCATGCATTTCCCCACTCATTTGAGTAATTTTTTATGAAAAAAACAAGGTTTCATGATTGGTCAAAATTTTCACCAAAACGACATACCGCGGGTCTACACGTTTTTCTGATTTGGGTCAAAAATTTAAAAGTGCTTTTTGTCGCATTTCTGAGCAAAATTTGGTCCAATATACCATGTCCATGCATTTCCCCACTCATTTGAGTAATTTTTCATGAAAAAAAACAAAGTTTTATGATTGGTCAAAATTTTCACCAAAACGACATACCGCGGGTCTACGCGTTTTTCTGATTTGGGTCAAAAATTGAAAAGTGCTTTTTGTCGCACTTCTGAGCAAAATTTGGTCCAATATACCATGTCCATGCATTTCCCCACTCATTTGAGTAATTTTTCATGAAAAAAAACAAGGTTTCATGATTGGTCAAAATTTTCACTAAAACGACATAGCGCGGGTCTACGCGTTTTTCTGATTTGGGTCAAAAATTGAAAAGTGCTTTTTGATGCTTTTTTGAGCAAAATTTGTTCCAATATACCATGTCCATGCATTTCCCCACTCATTTGAGTAATTTTTCATGAAAAAAACAAGGTTTCATGATTGGTCAAAATTTTCACCAAAACGACATAGCGCGGGTCTACGCGTTTTTCTGATTTGGGTCAAAAATTGAAAAGTGCTTTTTGACGCTTTTTGGAGCAAAATTTGGTCCAATATACCATGTCCATGCATTTCCCCACTCATTTGAGTAATTTTTCATGAAAAAAACAAGGTTTCATGATTGGTCAAAATTTTCACCAAAACGACATACCGCGGGTCTACGCGTTTTTCTGATTTGGGTCAAAAATTGAAAAGTGCTTTTTGTCGCATTTCTGAGCAAAATTTGGTCCAATATACCATGTCCATGCATTTCCCCACTCATTTGAGTAATTTTTCATGAAAAAAACCAAGGTTTTATGATTGGTCAAAATTTTCACCAAAACGACATACCGCGGGTCTACGCGTTTTTCTGATTTGGGTCAAAAATTGAAAAGTGCTTTTTGATGCTTTTTTGAGCAAAATTTGGTCCAATATACCATGTCCATGCATTTCCCCACTCATTTGAGTAATTTTTCATGAAAAAAACAAGGTTTCATGATTTGTCAAAATTTTCGACAAAACGACATAGCGCGGGTCTACGCGTTTTTCTGATTTGGGTCAAAAATTGAAAAGTGCTTTTTGTCGCATTTCTGAGCAAAATTTGGTCCAATATACCATGTCCATGCATTTCCCCACTCATTTGAGTAATTTTTCATGAAAAAAACAATGTTTCATGATTGGTCAAAATTTTCACCAAAACGACATACCGCGGGTCTACGCGTTTTTCTGATTTGGGTCAAAAATTGAAAAGTGCTTTTTGTCGCATTTCTGAGCAAAATTTGGTCCAATATACCATGTCCATGCATTTCCCCACTCATTTGAGTAATTTTTCATGAAAAAAACCAAGGTTTTATGATTGGTCAAAATTTTCACCAAAACGACATACCGCGGGTCTACGCGTTTTTCTGATTTGGGTCAAAAATTGAAAAGCGCTTTTTGACGCTTTTTTGAGCAAAATTTGGTCCAATATACCATGTCCATGCATTTCCCCACTCATTTGAGTAATTTTTCATGAAAAAAACAAGGTTTCATGATTGGTCAAAATTTTCACCAAAACGACTAAGCGCGGGTCTACGCGTTTTTCTGATTTGGGTCAAAAATTGAAAAGTGCTTTTTGTCGCATTTCTGAGCAAAATTTGGTCCAATATACCATGTCCATGCATTTCCCCACTCATTTGAGTAATTTTTCATGAAAAAAAACAAGGTTTCATGATTGGTCAAAATTTTCACCAAAACGACATACCGCGGGTCTACGCGTTTTTCTGATTTGGGTCAAAAATTGAAAAGTGCTTTTTGTCGCATTTCTGAGCAAAATTTGGTCCAATATACCATGTCCATGCATTTCCCCACTCATTTGAGTAATTTTTCATGAAAAAAACAAGGTTTCATGATTGGTCAAAATTTTTCACCAAAACGACATACCGCGGGTCTACACGTTTTTCTGATTTGGGTCAAAAATTGAAAAGTGCTTTTTGTCGCATTTCTGAGCAAAATTTGGTCCAATATACCATGTCCATGCATTTCCCCACTCATTTGAGTAATTTTTCATGAAAAAAACAAGGTTTCATGATTGGTCAAAATTTTTACCAAAACGACATACCGCGGGTCTACGCGTTTTTCTGATTTGGGTCAAAAATTGAAAAGTGCTTTTTGTCGCATTTCTGAGCAAAATTTGGTCCAATATACCATGTCCATGCATTTCCCCACTCATTTGAGTAATTTTTCATGAAAAAAACAATGTTTCATGATTGGTCAAAATTTTCACCAAAACGACATACCGCGGGTCTACGCGTTTTTCTGATTTGGGTCAAAAATTGAAAAGTGCTTTTTGTCGCATTTCTGAGCAAAATTTGGTCCAATATACCATGTCCATGCATTTCCCCACTCATTTGAGTAATTTTTCATGAAAAAAACCAAGGTTTTATGATTGGTCAAAATTTTCACCAAAACGACATACCGCGGGTCTACGCGTTTTTCTGATTTGGGTCAAAAATTGAAAAGCGCTTTTTGACGCTTTTTTGAGCAAAATTTGGTCCAATATACCATGTCCATGCATTTCCCCACTCATTTGAGTAATTTTTCATGAAAAAAACAAGGTTTCATGATTGGTCAAAATTTTCACCAAAACGACTAAGCGCGGGTCTACGCGTTTTTCTGATTTGGGTCAAAAATTGAAAAGTGCTTTTTGTCGCATTTCTGAGCAAAATTTGGTCCAATATACCATGTCCATGCATTTCCCCACTCATTTGAGTAATTTTTCATGAAAAAAACAAGGTTTCATGTTTGGTCAAAATTTTCACCAAAACGACATAGCGCGGGTCTACGCGTTTTTCTGATATGGGTAAAACATTGAAAAGTGCTTTTTGTCGCATTTCTGAGCAAAATTTGGTCCAATATACCATGTCCATGCATTTCCCCACTCATTTGAGTAATTTTTCATGAAAAAAACAAGGTTTCATGATTGGTCAAAATTTTCACCAAAACGACATACCGCGGGTCTACGCGTTTTTCTGATTTGGGTCAAAAATTGAAAAGTGCTTTTTGTCGCATTTCTGAGCAAAATTTGGTCCAATATACCATGTCCATGCATTTCCCCACTCATTTGAGTAATTTTTCATGAAAAAAACAAGGTTTCATGATTGGTCAAAATTTTTCACCAAAACGACATACCGCGGGTCTACACGTTTTTCTGATTTGGGTCAAAAATTGAAAAGTGCTTTTTGTCGCATTTCTGAGCAAAATTTGGTCCAATATACCATGTCCATGCATTTCCCCACTCATTTGAGTAATTTTTCATGAAAAAAACAAGGTTTCATGATTGGTCAAAATTTTTACCAAAACGACATACCGCGGGTCTACGCGTTTTTCTAATTTGGGTCAAAAATTGAAAAGTGCTTTTTGTAGCATTTCTGAGCAAAATTTGGTCCAATATACCATGTCCATGCATTTCCCCACTCATTTGAGTAATTTTTCATGAAAAAAACCAAGGTTTTATGATTGGTCAAAATTTTCACCAAAACGACATACCGCGGGTCTACGCGTTTTTCTGATTTGGGTAAAAAATTGAAAAGTGCTTTTTGTCGCATTTCTGAGCAAAATTTGGTCCAATATACCATGTCCATGCATTTCCCCACTCATTTGAGTAATTTTTCATGAAAAAAAACAGGTTTCATGATTGGTCAAAATTTTCACCAAAACGACACACCACGGGTCTACGCGTTTTTCTGATTTGGGTCAAAAATTGAAAAGTGCTTTTTGTCGCATTTCTGAGCAAAATTTGGTCCAATATACCATGTCCATGCATTTCCCCACTCATTTGAGTAATTTTTCATGAAAAAAACAAGGTTTCATGATTGGTCAAAATTTTCACCAAAACGACATAGCGCGGGTCTACGCGTTTTTCTGATTTGGGTCAAAAATTGAAAAGTGCTTTTTGTCGCACTTCTGAGCAAAATTTGGTCCAATATACCATGTCCATGCATTTCCCCACTCATTTGAGTAATTTTTCATGAAAAAAACAAGGTTTCATGATTGGTCAAAATTTTCACCAAAACGACATACCGCGGGTCTACGCGTTTTTCTGATTTGGGTCAAAAATTGAAAAGTGCTTTTTGTCGCATTTCTGAGCAAAATTTGGTCCAATATACCATGTCCATGCATTTCCCCACTCATTTGAGTAAATTTTCATGAAAAAAACAAGGTTTCATGATTGGTCAAAATTTTCACCAAAACGACATACCGCGGGTCTACGCGTTTTTCTGATTTGGGTCAAAAATTGAAAAGTGCTTTTTGTCGCACTTCTGAGCAAAATTTGGTCCAATATACCATGTCCATGCATTTCCCCACTCATTTGAGTAATTTTTCATGAAAAAAACAAGGTTTCATGATTGGTCAAAATTTTCACCAAAACGACATACCGCGGGTCTACGCGTTTTTCTGATTTGGGTCAAAAATTGAAAAGTGCTTTTTGTCGCATTTCTGAGCAAAATTTTGTCCAATATACCATGTCCATGCATTTCCCCACTCATTTGAGTAATTTTTCATGAAAAAAACAAGGTTTCATGATTGGTTAAAATTTTCACCAAAACGACATAGCGCGGGTCTACGCGTTTTTCTGATTTGGGTCAAAAATTGAAAAGTGCTTTTTGTCGCATTTCTGAGCAAAATTTGGTCCAATATACCATGTCCATGCATTTCCCCACTCATTTGAGTAATTTTTCATGAAAAAAACAAGGTTTCATGATTGGTCAAAATTTTCACCAAAACGACATAGCGCGGGTCTACGCGTTTTTCTGATTTGGGTCAAAAATTGAAAAGTGCTTTTTGTCGCATTTCTGAGCAAAATTTGGTCCAATATACCATGTCCATGCATTTCCCCACTCATTTGAGTAATTTTTCATGAAAAAAACAAGGTTTCATGATTGGTCAAAATTTTCACCAAAACGACATAGCGCAGGTCTACGCGTTTTTCTGATTCGGGTCAAAAATTGAAAAGTGCTTTTTGTCGCATTTCTGAGCAAAATTTGGTCCAATATACCATGTCCATGCATTTCCCCACTCATTTGAGTAATTTTTCATGAAAAAAACAAGGTTTCATGATTGGTCAAAATTTTCACCAAAACGACATACCGCGGGTCTACGCGTTTTTCTGATTTGGGTCAAAAATTGAAAAGTGCTTTTTGTCGCATTTCTGAGCAAAATTTGGTCCAATATACCATGTCCATGCATTTCCCCACTCATTTGAGTAATTTTTCATGAAAAAAACAAGGTTTTATGATTGGTCAAAATTTTCACCAAAACGACATACCGCGGGTCTACGCGTTTTTCTGATTTTGGTCAAAAATTGAAAAGTGCTTTTTGTCGCATTTCTGAGCAAAATTTGGTCCAATATACCATGTCCATGCATTTCCCCACTCATTTGAGTAATTTTTCATGAAAAAAACAAGGTTTCATGATTGGTCAAAATTTTCACCAAAACGACATACCGCGGGTCTACGCGTTTTTCTGATTTGGGTCAAAAATTGAAAAGTGCTTTTTGTCGCATTTCTGAGCAAAATTTGGTCCAATATACCATGTCCATGCATTTCCCCACTCATTTGAGTAAATTTTCATGAAAAAAACAAGGTTTCATGATTGGTCAAAATTTTCACCAAAACGACATACCGCGGGTCTACGCGTTTTTCTGATTTGGGTCAAAAATTGAAAAGTGCTTTTTGTCGCACTTCTGAGCAAAATTTGGTCCAATATACCATGTCCATGCATTTCCCCACTCATTTGAGTAATTTTTCATGAAAAAAACAAGGTTTCATGATTGGTTAAAATTTTCACCAAAACGACATAGCGCTGGTCTACGCGTTTTTCTGATTTGGGTCAAAAATTGAAAAGTGCTTTTTGTCGCATTTCTGAGCAAAATTTGGTCCAATATACCATGTCCATGCATTTCCCCACTCATTTGAGTAATTTTTCATGAAAAAAACAAGGTTTCATGATTGGTCAAAATTTTCACCAAAACGACATACCGCGGGTCTACGCATTTTTCTGATATGGGTAAAAAATTGAAAAGTGCTTTTTGTCGCATTTCTGAGCAAAATTTGGTCCAATATACCATGTCCATGCATTTCCCCACTCATTTGAGTAATTTTTCATGAAAAAAACAAGAATTCATGATTGGTCAAAATTTTCACCAAAACGACATACCGCGGGTCTACGCGTTTTTCTGATTTGGGTCAAAAATTGAAAAGTGCTTTTTGTCGCATTTCTGAGCAAAATTTGGTCCAATATACCATGTCCATGCATTTCCACACTCATTTGAGTAATTTTTTATGAAAAAAACAAGGTTTCATGATTGGTCAAAACTTTCACCAAAACGACATACCGCGGGTCTATGCGTTTTTCTGATTTGGGTCAAAAATTGAAAAGTGCTTTTTGTCGCATTTCTGAGCAAAATTTGGTCCAATATACCATGTCCATGCATTTCCCCACTCATTTGAGTAATTTTTCTTGAAAAAAACAAGGTTTCATGATTGGTCAAAATTTTCACCAAAACGACATACCGTGGGTCTACACGTTTTTCTGATTTAGGTCAAAAATTTAAAAGTGCTTTTTGTCGCATTTCTGAGCAAAATTTGGTCCAATATACCATGTCCATGCATTTCCCCACTCATTTGAGTAATTTTTCATGAAAAAAACCAAAGTTTTATGATTGGTCAAAATTTTCACCAAAACGACATACCGCGGGTCTACGCGTTTTTCTGATTTGTGTCAAAAATTGAAAAGTGCTTTTTGTCGCATTTCTGAGCAAAATTTGGTCCAATATACCATGTCCATGCATTTCCCCACTCATTTGAGTAATTTTTCATGAAAAAAACAATGTTTCATGATTGGTCAAAATTTTCACCAAAACGACATACCGCGGGTCTACGCGTTTTTCTGATTTGGGTCAAAAATTGAAAAGTGCTTTTTGTCGCACTTCTGAGCAAAATTTGGTCCAATATACCATGTCCATGCATTTCCCCACTCATTTGAGTAATTTTTCATGAAAAAAACAAGGTTTCATGATTGGTTAAAATTTTCACCAAAACGACATAGCGCTGGTCTACGCGTTTTTCTGATTTGGGTCAAAAATTGAAAAGTGCTTTTTGTCGCATTTCTGAGCAAAATTTGGTCCAATATACCATGTCCATGCATTTCCCCACTCATTTGAGTAATTTTTCATGAAAAAAACAAGGTTTCATGATTGGTCAAAATTTTCACCAAAACGACATACCGCGGGTCTACGCATTTTTCTGATATGGGTAAAAAATTGAAAAGTGCTTTTTGTCGCATTTCTGAGCAAAATTTGGTCCAATATACCATGTCCATGCATTTCCCCACTCATTTGAGTAATTTTTCATGAAAAAAACAAGAATTCATGATTGGTCAAAATTTTCACCAAAACGACATACCGCGGGTCTACGCGTTTTTCTGATTTGGGTCAAAAATTGAAAAGTGCTTTTTGTCGCATTTCTGAGCAAAATTTGGTCCAATATACCATGTCCATGCATTTCCACACTCATTTGAGTAATTTTTTATGAAAAAAACAAGGTTTCATGATTGGTCAAAACTTTCACCAAAACGACATACCGCGGGTCTATGCGTTTTTCTGATTTGGGTCAAAAATTGAAAAGTGCTTTTTGTCGCATTTCTGAGCAAAATTTGGTCCAATATACCATGTCCATGCATTTCCCCACTCATTTGAGTAATTTTTCTTGAAAAAAACAAGGTTTCATGATTGGTCAAAATTTTCACCAAAACGACATACCGTGGGTCTACACGTTTTTCTGATTTAGGTCAAAAATTTAAAAGTGCTTTTTGTCGCATTTCTGAGCAAAATTTGGTCCAATATACCATGTCCATGCATTTCCCCACTCATTTGAGTAATTTTTCATGAAAAAAACCAAAGTTTTATGATTGGTCAAAATTTTCACCAAAACGACATACCGCGGGTCTACGCGTTTTTCTGATTTGTGTCAAAAATTGAAAAGTGCTTTTTGTCGCATTTCTGAGCAAAATTTGGTCCAATATACCATGTCCATGCATTTCCCCACTCATTTGAGTAATTTTTCATGAAAAAAACAATGTTTCATGATTGGTCAAAATTTTCACCAAAACGACATACCGCGGGTCTACGCGTTTTTCTGATTTGGGTCAAAAATTGAAAAGTGCTTTTTGTCGCATTTCTGAGCAAAATTTGGTCCAATATACCATGTCCATGCATTTCCCCACTCATTTGAGTAATTTTTCATGAAAAAAAACAAGGTTTCATGATTGGTCAAAATTTTCACCAAAACGACATACCGCGGGTCTACGCGTTTTTCTGATTTGGGTCAAAAATTGAAAAGTGCTTTTTGTCGCATTTCTGAGCAAAATTTGGTCCAATATACCATGTCCATGCATTTCCCCACTCATTTGAGTAATTTTTCATGAAAAAAACAAGGTTTCATGATTGGTCAAAATTTTTCACCAAAACGACATACCGCGGGTCTACGCGTTTTTCTGATTTGGGTCAAAAATTGAAAAGTGCTTTTTTCGCATTTCTGAGCAAAATTTGGTCCAATATACCATGTCCATGCATTTCCCCACTCATTTGAGTAATTTTTCATGAAAAAAACAAGGTTTCATGATTGGTCAAAATTTTCACCAAAACGACATACCGCGGGTCTACGCGTTTTTCTGATTTGGGTCAAAAATTGAAAAGTGCTTTTTGTCGCATTTCTGAGCAAAATTTGGTCCAATATACCCTGTCCATGCATTTCCCCACTCATTTGAGTAATTTTTCATGAAAAAAACCAAGGTTTTATGATTGGTCAAAATTTTCACCAAAACGACATACCGCGGGTCTACGCGTTTTTCTGATTTGGGTCAAAAATTGAAAAGTGCTTTTTGTCGCATTTCTGAGCAAAATTTGGTCCAATATACCATGTCCATGCATTTCCCCACTCATTTGAGTAAATTTTCATGAAAAAAACAAGGTTTCATGATTGGTCAAAATTTTCACCAAAACGACATACCGCGGGTCTACGCGTTTTTCTGATTTGGGTCAAAAATTGAAAAGTGCTTTTTGTCGCACTTCTGAGCAAAATTTGGTCCAATATACCATGTCCATGCATTTCCCCACTCATTTGAGTAATTTTTCATGAAAAAAACAAGGTTTCATGATTGGTCAAAATTTTCACCAAAACGACATAGCGCGGGTCTACGCGTTTTTCTGATTTGGGTCAAAAATTGAAAAGTGCTTTTTGACGCTTTTTGGAGCAAAATTTGGTCCAATATACCATGTCCATGCATTTCCCCACTCATTTGAGTAATTTTTCATGAAAAAAACAAGGTTTCATGATTGGTCAAAATTTTCACCAAAACGACATACCGCGGGTCTACGCGTTTTTCTGATTTGGGTCAAAAATTGAAAAGTGCTTTTTGTCGCATTTCTGAGCAAAATTTGGTCCAATATACCATGTCCATGCATTTCCCCACTCATTTGAGTAATTTTTTATGAAAAAAACAAGGTTTCATGATTGGTCAAAACTTTCACCAAAACGACATACCGCGGGTCTATGCGTTTTTCTGATTTGGGTCAAAAATTGAAAAGTGCTTTTTGTCGCATTTCTGAGCAAAATTTGGTCCAATATACCATGTCCATGCATTTCCCCACTCATTTGAGTAATTTTTTATGAAAAAAACAAGGTTTCATGATTGGTCAAAATTTTCACCAAAACGACATACCGCGGGTCTACACGTTTTTCTGATTTGGGTCAAAAATTTAAAAGTGCTTTTTGTCGCATTTCTGAGCAAAATTTGGTCCAATATACCATGTCCATGCATTTCCCCACTCATTTGAGTAATTTTTCATGAAAAAAACCAAAGTTTTATGATTGGTCAAAATTTTCACCAAAACGACATACCGCGGGTCTACGCGTTTTTCTGATTTGGGTCAAAAATTGAAAAGTGCTTTTTGTCGCACTTCTGAGCAAAATTTGGTCAAATATACCATGTCCATGCATTTCCCCACTCATTTGAGTAATTTTTCATGAAAAAAACAAGGTTTCATGATTGGTCAAAATTTTCACCAAAACGACATAGCGCGGGTCTACGCGTTTTTCTGATTTGGGTCAAAAATTGAAAAGTGCTTTTTGACGCTTTTTGGAGCAAAATTTGGTCCAATATACCATGTCCATGCATTTCCCCACTCATTTGAGTAATTTTTCATGAAAAAAACAAGGTTTCATGATTGGTCAAAATTTTCACCAAAACGACATACCGCGGGTCTATGCGTTTTTCTGATTTGGGTCAAAAATTGAAAAGTGCTTTTTGTCGCATTTCTGAGCAAAATTTGGTCCAATATACCATGTCCATGCATTTCCCCACTCATTTGAGTAATTTTTTATGAAAAAAACAAGGTTTCATGATTGGTCAAAATTTTCACCAAAACGACATACCGCGGGTCTACACGTTTTTCTGATTTGGGTCAAAAATTTAAAAGTGCTTTTTGTCGCATTTCTGAGCAAAATTTGGTCCAATATACCATGTCCATGCATTTCCCCACTCATTTGAGTAATTTTTCATGAAAAAAACCAAAGTTTTATGATTGGTCAAAATTTTCACCAAAACGACATACCGCGGGTCTACGCGTTTTTCTGATTTGGGTCAAAAATTGAAAAGTGCTTTTTGTCGCACTTCTGAGCAAAATTTGGTCCAATATACCATGTCCATGCATTTCCCCACTCATTTGAGTAATTTTTCATGAAAAAAACAAGGTTTCATGATTGGTCAAAATTTTCACCAAAACGACATAGCGCGGGTCTACGCGTTTTTCTGATTTGGGTCAAAAATTGAAAAGTGCTTTTTGACGCTTTTTGGAGCAAAATTTGGTCCAATATACCATGTCCATGCATTTCCCCACTCATTTGAGTAATTTTTTATGAAAAAAACAAGGTTTCATGATTGGTCAAAACTTTCACCAAAACGACATACCGCGGGTCTATGCGTTTTTCTGATTTGGGTCAAAAATTGAAAAGTGCTTTTTGTCGCATTTCTGAGCAAAATTTGGTCCAATATACCATGTCCATGCATTTCCCCACTCATTTGAGTAATTTTTTATGAAAAAAACAAGGTTTCATGATTGGTCAAAATTTTCACCAAAACGACATACCGCGGGTCTACACGTTTTTCTGATTTGGGTCAAAAATTTAAAAGTGCTTTTTGTCGCATTTCTGAGCAAAATTTGGTCCAATATACCATGTCCATGCATTTCCCCACTCATTTGAGTAATTTTTTATGAAAAAAACAAGGTTTCATGATTGGTCAAAACTTTCACCAAAACGACATACCGCGGGTCTATGCGTTTTTCTGATTTGGGTCAAAAATTGAAAAGTGCTTTTTGTCGCATTTCTGAGCAAAATTTGGTCCAATATACCATGTCCATGCATTTCCCCACTCATTTGAGTAATTTTTTATGAAAAAAACAAGGTTTCATGATTGGTCAAAATTTTCACCAAAACGACATACCGCGGGTCTACACGTTTTTCTGATTTGGGTCAAAAATTTAAAAGTGCTTTTTGTCGCATTTCTGAGCAAAATTTGGTCCAATATACCATGTCCATGCATTTCCCCACTCATTTGAGTAATTTTTTATGAAAAAAACAAGGTTTCATGATTGGTCAAAACTTTCACCAAAACGACATACCGCGGGTCTATGCGTTTTTCTGATTTGGGTCAAAAATTGAAAAGTGCTTTTTGTCGCATTTCTGAGCAAAATTTGGTCCAATATACCATGTCCATGCATTTCCCCACTCATTTGAGTAATTTTTCATGAAAAAAACAAGGTTTCATGATTGGTCAAAATTTTCACCAAAACGACATAGCGCGGGTCTACGCGTTTTTCTGATTTGGGTCAAAAATTGAAAAGTGCTTTTTGACGCTTTTTGGAGCAAAATTTGGTCCAATATACCATGTCCATGCATTTCCCCACTCATTTGAGTAATTTTTCATGAAAAAAACAAGGTTTCATGATTGGTCAAAATTTTCACCAAAACGACATACCGCGGGTCTATGCGTTTTTCTGATTTGGGTCAAAAATTGAAAAGTGCTTTTTGTCGCATTTCTGAGCAAAATTTGGTCCAATATACCATGTCCATGCATTTCCCCACTCATTTGAGTAATTTTTTATGAAAAAAACAAGGTTTCATGATTGGTCAAAATTTTCACCAAAACGACATACCGCGGGTCTACACGTTTTTCTGATTTGGGTCAAAAATTTAAAAGTGCTTTTTGTCGCATTTCTGAGCAAAATTTGGTCCAATATACCATGTCCATGCATTTCCCCACTCATTTGAGTAATTTTTCATGAAAAAAACCAAAGTTTTATGATTGGTCAAAATTTTCACCAAAACGACATACCGCGGGTCTACGCGTTTTTCTGATTTGGGTCAAAAATTGAAAAGTGCTTTTTGTCGCACTTCTGAGCAAAATTTGGTCCAATATACCATGTCCATGCATTTCCCCACTCATTTGAGTAATTTTTCATGAAAAAAACAAGGTTTCATGATTGGTCAAAATTTTCACCAAAACGACATAGCGCGGGTCTACGCGTTTTTCTGATTTGGGTCAAAAATTGAAAAGTGCTTTTTGACGCTTTTTGGAGCAAAATTTGGTCCAATATACCATGTCCATGCATTTCCCCACTCATTTGAGTAATTTTTTATGAAAAAAACAAGGTTTCATGATTGGTCAAAACTTTCACCAAAACGACATACCGCGGGTCTATGCGTTTTTCTGATTTGGGTCAAAAATTGAAAAGTGCTTTTTGTCGCATTTCTGAGCAAAATTTGGTCCAATATACCATGTCCATGCATTTCCCCACTCATTTGAGTAATTTTTTATGAAAAAAACAAGGTTTCATGATTGGTCAAAATTTTCACCAAAACGACATACCGCGGGTCTACACGTTTTTCTGATTTGGGTCAAAAATTTAAAAGTGCTTTTTGTCGCATTTCTGAGCAAAATTTGGTCCAATATACCATGTCCATGCATTTCCCCACTCATTTGAGTAATTTTTTATGAAAAAAACAAGGTTTCATGATTGGTCAAAACTTTCACCAAAACGACATACCGCGGGTCTATGCGTTTTTCTGATTTGGGTCAAAAATTGAAAAGTGCTTTTTGTCGCATTTCTGAGCAAAATTTGGTCCAATATACCATGTCCATGCATTTCCCCACTCATTTGAGTAATTTTTTATGAAAAAAACAAGGTTTCATGATTGGTCAAAATTTTCACCAAAACGACATACCGCGGGTCTACACGTTTTTCTGATTTGGGTCAAAAATTTAAAAGTGCTTTTTGTCGCATTTCTGAGCAAAATTTGGTCCAATATACCATGTCCATACATTTCCCCACTCATTTGAGTAATTTTTTATGAAAAAAACAAGGTTTCATGATTGGTCAAAACTTTCACCAAAACGACATACCGCGGGTCTATGCGTTTTTCTGATTTGGGTCAAAAATTGAAAAGTGCTTTTTGTCGCATTTCTGAGCAAAATTTGGTCCAATATACCATGTCCATGCATTTCCCCACTCATTTGAGTAATTTTTTATGAAAAAAACAAGGTTTCATGATTGGTCAAAATTTTCACCAAAACGACATACCGCGGGTCTACACGTTTTTCTGATTTGGGTCAAAAATTTAAAAGTGCTTTTTGTCGCATTTCTGAGCAAAATTTGGTCCAATATACCATGTCCATGCATTTCCCCACTCATTTGAGTAATTTTTCATGAAAAAAACCAAAGTTTTATGATTGGTCAAAATTTTCACCAAAACGACATACCGCGGGTCTACGCGTTTTTCTGATTTGGGTCAAAAATTGAAAAGTGCTTTTTGTCGCACTTCTGAGCAAAATTTGGTCCAATATACCATGTCCATGCATTTCCCCACTCATTTGAGTAATTTTTCATGAAAAAAACAAGGTTTCATGATTGGTCAAAATTTTCACCAAAACGACATAGCGCGGGTCTACGCGTTTTTCTGATTTGGGTCAAAAATTGAAAAGTGCTTTTTGACGCTTTTTGGAGCAAAATTTGGTCCAATATACCATGTCCATGCATTTCCCCACTCATTTGAGTAATTTTTTATGAAAAAAACAAGGTTTCATGATTGGTCAAAACTTTCACCAAAACGACATACCGCGGGTCTATGCGTTTTTCTGATTTGGGTCAAAAATTGAAAAGTGCTTTTTGTCGCATTTCTGAGCAAAATTTGGTCCAATATACCATGTCCATGCATTTCCCCACTCATTTGAGTAATTTTTTTGTGAAAAAAACAAGGTTTCATGATTGGTCAAAATTTTCACCAAAACGACATACCGCGGGTCTACACGTTTTTCTGATTTGGGTCAAAAATTTAAAAGTGCTTTTTGTCGCATTTCTGAGCAAAATTTGGTCCAATATACCATGTCCATGCATTTCCCCACTCATTTGAGTAATTTTTCATGAAAAAAAACAAAGTTTTATGATTGGTCAAAATTTTCACCAAAACGACATACCGCGGGTCTACGCGTTTTTCTGATTTGGGTCAAAAATTGAAAAGTGCTTTTTGTCGCACTTCTGAGCAAAATTTGGTCCAATATACCATGTCCATGCATTTCCCCACTCATTTGAGTAATTTTTCATGAAAAAAACAAGGTTTCATGATTGGTCAAAATTTTCACCAAAACGACATAGCGCGGGTCTACGCGTTTTTCTGATTTGGGTCAAAAATTGAAAAGTGCTTTTTGACGCTTTTTGGAGCAAAATTTGGTCCAATATACCATGTCCATGCATTACCCCACTCATTTGAGTAATTTTTCATGAAAAAAACAAGGTTTCATGATTGGTCAAAATTTTCACCAAAACGACATACCGCGGGTCTACGCGTTTTTCTGATTTGGGTCAAAAATTTAAAAGTGCTTTTTGTCGCATTTCTGAGCAAAATTTGGTCCAATATACCATGTCCATGCATTTCCCCACTCATTTGAGTAATTTTTCATGAAAAAAAACAAAGTTTTATGATTGGTCAAAATTTTCACCAAAACGACATACCGCGGGTCTACGCGTTTTTCTGATTTGGGTCAAAAATTGAAAAGTGCTTTTTGTCGCATTTCTGAGCAAAATTTGGTCCAATATACCATGTCCATGCATTTCCCCACTCATTTGAGTAATTTTTCATGAAAAAAACAATGTTTCATGATTGGTCAAAATTTTCACCAAAACGACATACCGCGGGTCTACGCGTTTTTCTGATTTGGGTCAAAAATTGAAAAGTGCTTTTTGTCGCATTTCTGAGCAAAATTTGGTCCAATATACCATGTCCATGCATTTCCCCACTCATTTGAGTAATTTTTCATGAAAAAAACCAAAGTTTTATGATTGGTCAAAATTTTCACCAAAACGACATACCGCGGGTCTACGCGTTTTTCTGATTTGGGTCAAAAATTGAAAAGTGCTTTTTGTCGCATTTCTGAGCAAAATTTGGTCCAATATACCATGTCCATGCATTTCCCCACTCATTTGAGTAATTTTTCATGAAAAAAACAAGGTTTCATGATTGGTCAAAATTTTCACCAAAACGACATAGCGCGGGTCTACGCGTTTTTCTGATTCGGGTCAAAAATTGAAAAGTGCTTTTTGTCGCATTTCTGAGCAAAATTTGGTCCAATATACCATGTCCATGCATTTCCCCACTCATTTGAGTAATTTTTCATGAAAAAAACAAGGTTTCATGATTGGTCAAAATTTTCACCAAAACGACATACCGCGGGTCTACGCGTTTTTCTGATTTGGGTCAAAAATTGAAAAGTGCTTTTTGTCGCATTTCTGAGCAAAATTTGGTCCAATATACCATGTCCATGCATTTCCCCACTCATTTGAGTAATTTTTCATGAAAAAAACCAAGGTTTTATGATTGGTCAAAATTTTCACCAAAACGACATACCGCGGGTCTACGCGTTTTTCTGATTTGGGTCAAAAATTGAAAAGTGCTTTTTGTCGCATTTCTGAGCAAAATTTGGTCCAATATACCATGTCCATGCATTTCCCCACTCATTTGAGTAAATTTTCATGAAAAAAACAAGGTTTCATGATTGGTCAAAATTTTCACCAAAACGACATACCGCGGGTCTACGCGTTTTTCTGATTTGGGTCAAAAATTGAAAAGTGCTTTTTGTCGCACTTCTGAGCAAAATTTGGTCCAATATACCATGTCCATGCATTTCCCCACTCATTTGAGTAATTTTTCATGAAAAAAACAAGGTTTCATGATTGGTCAAAATTTTCACCAAAACGACATAGCGCGGGTCTACGCGTTTTTCTGATTTGGGTCAAAAATTGAAAAGTGCTTTTTGACGCTTTTTGGAGCAAAATTTGGTCCAATATACCATGTCCATGCATTTCCCCACTCATTTGAGTAATTTTTCATGAAAAAAACAAGGTTTCATGATTGGTCAAAATTTTCACCAAAACGACATACCGCGGGTCTACGCGTTTTTCTGATTTGGGTCAAAAATTGAAAAGTGCTTTTTGTCGCATTTCTGAGCAAAATTTGGTCCAATATACCATGTCCATGCATTTCCCCACTCATTTGAGTAATTTTTTATGAAAAAAACAAGGTTTCATGATTGGTCAAAATTTTCACCAAAACGACATACCGCGGGTCTACACGTTTTTCTGATTTGGGTCAAAAATTTAAAAGTGCTTTTTGTCGCATTTCTGAGCAAAATTTGGTCCAATATACCATGTCCATGCATTTCCCCACTCATTTGAGTAATTTTTCATGAAAAAAACCAAAGTTTTATGATTGGTCAAAATTTTCACCAAAACGACATACCGCGGGTCTACGCGTTTTTCTGATTTGGGTCAAAAATTGAAAAGTGTTTTTTGTCGCACTTCTGAGCAAAATTTGGTCCAATATACCATGTCCATGCATTTCCCCACTCATTTGAGTAATTTTTCATGAAAAAAACAAGGTTTCATGATTGGTCAAAATTTTCACCAAAACGACATAGCGCGGGTCTACGCGTTTTTCTGATTTGGGTCAAAAATTGAAAAGTGCTTTTTGACGCTTTTTGGAGCAAAATTTGGTCCAATATACCATGTCCATGCATTACCCCACTCATTTGAGTAATTTTTCATGAAAAAAACAAGGTTTCATGATTGGTCAAAATTTTCACCAAAACGACATACCGCGGGTCTACGCGTTTTTCTGATTTGGGTCAAAAATTGAAAAGTGCTTTTTGTCGCATTTCTGAGCAAAATTTGGTCCAATATACCATGTCCATGCATTTCCCCACTCATTTGAGTAATTTTTTATGAAAAAAACAAGGTTTCATGATTGGTCAAAACTTTCACCAAAACGACATACCGCGGGTCTATGCGTTTTTCTGATTTGGGTCAAAAATTGAAAAGTGCTTTTTGTCGCATTTCTGAGCAAAATTTGGTCCAATATACCATGTCCATGCATTTCCCCACTCATTTGAGTAATTTTTTATGAAAAAAACAAGGTTTCATGATTGGTCAAAATTTTCACCAAAACGACATACCGCGGGTCTACACGTTTTTCTGATTTGGGTCAAAAATTTAAAAGTGCTTTTTGTCGCATTTCTGAGCAAAATTTGGTCCAATATACCATGTCCATGCATTTCCCCACTCATTTGAGTAATTTTTCATGAAAAAAACCAAAGTTTTATGATTGGTCAAAATTTTCACCAAAACGACATACCGCGGGTCTACGCGTTTTTCTGATTTGGGTCAAAAATTGAAAAGTGCTTTTTGTCGCACTTCTGAGCAAAATTTGGTCCAATATACCATGTCCATGCATTTCCCCACTCATTTGAGTAATTTTTCATGAAAAAAACAAGGTTTCATGATTGGTCAAAATTTTCACCAAAACGACATAGCGCGGGTCTACGCGTTTTTCTGATTTGGGTCAAAAATTGAAAAGTGCTTTTTGACGCTTTTTGGAGCAAAATTTGGTCCAATATACCATGTCCATGCATTTCCCCACTCATTTGAGTAATTTTTCATGAAAAAAACAAGGTTTCATGATTGGTCAAAATTTTCACCAAAACGACATACCGCGGGTCTACGCGTTTTTCTGATTTGGGTCAAAAATTGAAAAGTGCTTTTTGTCGCATTTCTGAGCAAAATTTGGTCCAATATACCATGTCCATGCATTTCCCCACTCATTTGAGTAATTTTTTATGAAAAAAACAAGGTTTCATGATTGGTCAAAACTTTCACCAAAACGACATACCGCGGGTCTATGCGTTTTTCTGATTTGGGTCAAAAATTGAAAAGTGCTTTTTGTCGCATTTCTGAGCAAAATTTGGTCCAATATACCATGTCCATGCATTTCCCCACTCATTTGAGTAATTTTTTATGAAAAAAACAAGGTTTCATGATTGGTCAAAATTTTCACCAAAACGACATACCGCGGGTCTACACGTTTTTCTGATTTGGGTCAAAAATTTAAAAGTGCTTTTTGTCGCATTTCTGAGCAAAATTTGGTCCAATATACCATGTCCATGCATTTCCCCACTCATTTGAGTAATTTTTCATGAAAAAAACCAAAGTTTTATGATTGGTCAAAATTTTCACCAAAACGACATACCGCGGGTCTACGCGTTTTTCTGATTTGGGTCAAAAATTGAAAAGTGCTTTTTGTCGCATTTCTGAGCAAAATTTGGTCCAATATACCATGTCCATGCATTTCCCCACTCATTTGAGTAATTTTTCATGAAAAAAACAATGTTTCATGATTGGTCAAAATTTTCACCAAAACGACATACCGCGGGTCTACGCGTTTTTCTGATTTGGGTCAAAAATTGAAAAGTGCTTTTTGTCGCATTTCTGAGCAAAATTTGGTCCAATATACCATGTCCATGCATTTCCCCACTCATTTGAGTAATTTTTCATGAAAAAAACCAAAGTTTTATGATTGGTCAAAATTTTCACCAAAACGACATACCGCGGGTCTACGCGTTTTTCTGATTTGGGTCAAAAATTGAAAAGTGCTTTTTGTCGCATTTCTGAGCAAAATTTGGTCCAATATACCATGTCCATGCATTTCCCCACTCATTTGAGTAATTTTTCATGAAAAAAACAAGGTTTCATGATTGGTCAAAATTTTCACCAAAACGACATAGCGCGGGTCTACGCGTTTTTCTGATTCGGGTCAAAAATTGAAAAGTGCTTTTTGTCGCATTTCTGAGCAAAATTTGGTCCAATATACCATGTCCATGCATTTCCCCACTCATTTGAGTAATTTTTCATGAAAAAAACAAGGTTTCATGATTGGTCAAAATTTTCACCAAAACGACATACCGCGGGTCTACGCGTTTTTCTGATTTGGGTCAAAAATTGAAAAGTGCTTTTTGTCGCATTTCTGAGCAAAATTTGGTCCAATATACCATGTCCATGCATTTCCCCACTCATTTGAGTAATTTTTCATGAAAAAAAACAAGGTTTTATGATTGGTCAAAATTTTCACCAAAACGACATACCGCGGGTCTACGCGTTTTTCTGATTTTGGTCAAAAATTGAAAAGTGCTTTTTGTCGCATTTCTGAGCAAAATTTGGTCCAATATACCATGTCCATGCATTTCCCCACTCATTTGAGTAATTTTTCATGAAAAAAACAAGGTTTCATGATTGGTCAAAATTTTCACCAAAACGACATACCGCGGGTCTACGCGTTTTTCTGATTTGGGTCAAAAATTGAAAAGTGCTTTTTGTCGCATTTCTGAGCAAAATTTGGTCCAATATACCATGTCCATGCATTTCCCCACTCATTTGAGTAAATTTTCATGAAAAAAACAAGGTTTCATGATTGGTCAAAATTTTCACCAAAACGACATACCGCGGGTCTACGCGTTTTTCTGATTTGGGTCAAAAATTGAAAAGTGCTTTTTGTCGCATTTCTGAGCAAAATTTGGTCCAATATACCATGTCCATGCATTTCCCCACTCATTTGAGTAAATTTTCATGAAAAAAACAAGGTTTCATGATTGGTCAAAATTTTCACCAAAACGACATACCGCGGGTCTACGCGTTTTTCTGATTTGGGTCAAAAATTGAAAAGTGCTTTTTGTCGCATTTCTGAGCAAAATTTGGTCCAATATACCCTGTCCATGCATTTCCCCACTCATTTGAGTAATTTTTCATGAAAAAAACCAAGGTTTTATGATTGGTCAAAATTTTCACCAAAACGACATACTGCGGGTCTACGCGTTTTTCTGATTTGGGTCAAAAATTTAAAAGTGCTTTTTGTCGCATTTCTGAGCAAAATTTGGTCCAATATACCATGTCCATGCATTTCCCCACTCATTTGAGTAATTTTTCATGAAAAAAAAACAAGGTTTTATGATTGGTCAAAATTTTCACCAAAACGACATACCGCGGGTCTACGCGTTTTTCTGATTTTGGTCAAAAATTGAAAAGTGCTTTTTGTCGCATTTCTGAGCAAAATTTGGTCCAATATACCATGTCCATGCATTTCCCCACTCATTTGAGTAATTTTTCATGAAAAAAACAAGGTTTCATGATTGGTCAAAATTTTCACCAAAACGACATACCGCGGGTCTACGTGTTTTTCTGATTTGGGTCAAAAATTGAAAAGTGCTTTTTGTCGCATTTCTGAGCAAAATTTGGTCCAATATACCATGTCCATGCATTTCCCCACTCATTTGAGTAAATTTTCATGAAAAAAACAAGGTTTCATGATTGGTCAAAATTTTCACCAAAACGACATACCGCGGGTCTACGCGTTTTTCTGATTTGGGTCAAAAATTGAAAAGTGCTTTTTGTCGCATTTCTGAGCAAAATTTGGTCCAATATACCATGTCCATGCATTTCCCCACTCATTTGAGTAAATTTTCATGAAAAAAACAAGGTTTCATGATTGGTCAAAATTTTCACCAAAACGACATACCGCGGGTCTACGCGTTTTTCTGATTTGGGTCAAAAATTGAAAAGTGCTTTTTGTCGCATTTCTGAGCAAAATTTGGTCCAATATACCATGTCCATGCATTTCCCCACTCATTTGAGTAAATTTTCATGAAAAAAACATGGTTTCATGATTGGTCAAAATTTTCACCAAAACGACATACCGCGGGTCTACGCGTTTTTCTGATTTGGGTCAAAAATTGAAAAGTGCTTTTTGTCGCATTTCTGAGCAAAATTTGGTCCAATATACCATGTCCATGCATTTCCCCACTCATTTGAGTAATTTTTCATGAAAAAAACCAAGGTTTTATGATTGGTCAAAATTTTCACCAAAACGACATACCGCGGGTCTACGCGTTTTTCTGATTTTGGTCAAAAATTGAAAAGTGCTTTTTGTCGCATTTCTGAGCAAAATTTGGTCCAATATACCATGTCCATGCATTTCCCCACTCATTTGAGTAATTTTTCATGAAAAAAACCAAAGTTTTATGATTGGTCAAAATTTTCACCAAAACGACATGCCGCGGGTCTACGCGTTTTTCTGATTTGGGTCAAAAATTGAAAAGTGCTTTTTGTCGCATTTCTGAGCAAAATTTGGTCCAATATACCATGTCCATGCATTTCCCCACTCATTTGAGTAATTTTTCATGAAAAAAACAATGTTTCATCATTGGTCAAAATTTTCACCAAAACGACATACCGCGGGTCTACGCGTTTTTCTGATTTGGGTCAAAAATTGAAAAGTGCTTTTTGTCGCATTTCTGAGCAAAATTTGGTCCAATATACCATGTCCATGCATTTCCCCACTCATTTGAGTAATTTTTCATGAAAAAAACAAGGTTTCATGATTGGTCAAAATTTTCACCAAAACGACATACCGCGGGTCTACGCGTTTTTCTGATTTGGGTCAAAAATTGAAAAGTGCTTTTTGTCGCATTTCTGAGCAAAATTTGGTCCAATATACCATGTCCATGCATTTCCCCACTCATTTGAGTAATTTTTTATGAAAAAAACAAGGTTTCATGATTGGTCAAAACTTTCACCAAAACGACATACCGCGGGTCTATGCGTTTTTCTGATTTGGGTCAAAAATTGAAAAGTGCTTTTTGTCGCATTTCTGAGCAAAATTTGGTCCAATATACCATGTCCATGCATTTCCCCACTCATTTGAGTAATTTTTCATGAAAAAAACAAGGTTTCATGATTGGTTAAAATTTTCACCAAAACGACATAGCGCGGGTCTACGCGTTTTTCTGATTTGGGTCAAAAATTGAAAAGTGCTTTTTGTCGCATTTCTGAGCAAAATTTGGTCCAATATACCATGTCCATGCATTTCCCCACTCATTTGAGTAATTTTTCATGAAAAAAAACAAGGTTTCATGATTGGTCAAAATTTTCACCAAAACGACATAGCGCGGGTCTACGCATTTTTCTGATATGGGTAAAAAATTGAAAAGTGCTTTTTGTCGCATTTCTGAGCAAAATTTGGTCCAATATACCATGTCCATGCATTTCCCCACTCATTTGAGTAATTTTTCATGAAAAAAACAAGAATTCATGATTGGTCAAAATTTTCACCAAAACGACATACCGCGGGTCTACGCGTTTTTCTGATTTGGGTCAAAAATTGAAAAGTGCTTTTTGTCGCATTTCTGAGCAAAATTTGGTCCAATATACCATGTCCATGCATTTCCCCACTCATTTGAGTAATTTTTTATGAAAAAAACAAGGTTTCATGATTGGTCAAAACTTTCACCAAAACGACATACCGCGGGTCTATGCGTTTTTCTGATTTGGGTCAAAAATTGAAAAGTGCTTTTTGTCGCATTTCTGAGCAAAATTTGGTCCAATATACCATGTCCATGCATTTCCCCACTCATTTGAGTAATTTTTCTTGAAAAAAACAAGGTTTCATGATTGGTCAAAATTTTCACCAAAACGACATACCGTGGGTCTACACGTTTTTCTGATTTAGGTCAAAAATTTAAAAGTGCTTTTTGTCGCATTTCTGAGCAAAATTTGGTCCAATATACCATGTCCATGCATTTCCCCACTCATTTGAGTAATTTTTCATGAAAAAAAACAAAGTTTTATGATTGGTCAAAATTTTCACCAAAACGACATACCGCGGGTCTACGCCTTTTTCTGATTTGGGTCAAAAATTGAAAAGTGCTTTTTGTCGCATTTCTGAGCAAAATTTGGTCCAATATACCATGTCCATGCATTTCCCCACTCATTTGAGTAATTTTTCATGAAAAAAACAAGGTTTCATGATTGGTCAAAATTTTTCACCAAAACGACATACCGCGGGTCTACGCGTTTTTCTGATTTGGGTCAAAAATTGAAAAGTGCTTTTTTCGCATTTCTGAGCAAAATTTGGTCCAATATACCATGTCCATGCATTTCCCCACTCATTTGAGTAATTTTTCATGAAAAAAACAAGGTTTCATGATTGGTCAAAATTTTCACCAAAACGACATACCGCGGGTCTACGCGTTTTTCTGATTTGGGTCAAAAATTGAAAAGTGCTTTTTGTCGCATTTCTGAGCAAAATTTGGTCCAATATACCCTGTCCATGCATTTCCCCACTCATTTGAGTAATTTTTCATGAAAAAAACCAAGGTTTTATGATTGGTCAAAATTTTCACCAAAACGACATACCGCGGGTCTACGCGTTTTTCTGATTTGGGTCAAAAATTGAAAAGTGCTTTTTGTCGCATTTCTGAGCAAAATTTGGTCCAATATACCATGTCCATGCATTTCCCCACTCATTTGAGTAATTTTTCATGAAAAAAACAAGGTTTCATGATTGGTCAAAATTTTCACCAAAACGACATAGCGCGGGTCTACGCGTTTTTCTGATTTGGGTCAAAAATTGAAAAGTGCTTTTTGTCGCATTTCTGAGCAAAATTTGGTCCAATATACCATGTCCATGCATTTCCCCACTCATTTGAGTAATTTTTCATGAAAAAAACAAGGTTTCATGATTGGTCAAAATTTTCACCAAAACGACATAGCGCGGGTCTATGCGTTTTTCTGATTTGGGTCAAAAATTGAAAAGTGCTTTTTGTCGCATTTCTGAGCAAAATTTGGTCCAATATACCATGTCCATGCATTTCCCCACTCATTTGAGTAATTTTTTATGAAAAAAACAAGGTTTCATGATTGGTCAAAATTTTCACCAAAACGACATACCGCGGGTCTACACGTTTTTCTGATTTGGGTCAAAAATTTAAAAGTGCTTTTTGTCGCATTTCTGAGCAAAATTTGGTCCAATATACCATGTCCATGCATTTCCCCACTCATTTGAGTAATTTTTCATGAAAAAAACCAAAGTTTTATGATTGGTCAAAATTTTCACCAAAACGACATACCGCGGGTCTACGCGTTTTTCTGATTTGGGTCAAAAATTGAAAAGTGCTTTTTGACGCTTTTTGGAGCAAAATTTGGTCCAATATACCATGTCCATGCATTTCCCCACTCATTTGAGTAATTTTTTATGAAAAAAACAAGGTTTCATGATTGGTCAAAACTTTCACCAAAACGACATACCGCGGGTCTATGCGTTTTTCTGATTTGGGTAAAAAATTGAAAAGTGCTTTTTGTCGCATTTCTGAGCAAAATTTGGTCCAATATACCATGTCCATGCATTTCCCCACTCATTTGAGTAATTTTTTATGAAAAAAACAAGGTTTCATGATTGGTCAAAATTTTCACCAAAACGACATACCGCGGGTCTACACGTTTTTCTGATTTGGGTCAAAAATTTAAAAGTGCTTTTTGTCGCATTTCTGAGCAAAATTTGGTCCAATATACCATGTCCATGCATTTCCCCACTCATTTGAGTAATTTTTTATGAAAAAAACAAGGTTTCATGATTGGTCAAAACTTTCACCAAAACGACATACCGCGGGTCTATGCGTTTTTCTGATTTGGGTCAAAAATTGAAAAGTGCTTTTTGTCGCATTTCTGAGCAAAATTTGGTCCAATATACCATGTCCATGCATTTCCCCACTCATTTGAGTAATTTTTTATGAAAAAAACAAGGTTTCATGATTGGTCAAAATTTTCACCAAAACGACATACCGCGGGTCTACACGTTTTTCTGATTTGGGTCAAAAATTTAAAAGTGCTTTTTGTCGCATTTCTGAGCAAAATTTGGTCCAATATACCATGTCCATGCATTTCCCCACTCATTTGAGTAATTTTTCATGAAAAAAAACAAAGTTTTATGATTGGTCAAAATTTTCACCAAAACGACATACCGCGGGTCTACGCGTTTTTCTGATTTGGGTCAAAAATTGAAAAGTGCTTTTTGTCGCACTTCTGAGCAAAATTTGGTCCAATATACCATGTCCATGCATTTCACCACTCATTTGAGTAATTTTTCATGAAAAAAACAAGGTTTCATGATTGGTCAAAATTTTCACCAAAACGACATAGCGCGGGTCTACGCGTTTTTCTGATTTGGGTCAAAAATTGAAAAGTGCTTTTTGACGCTTTTTGGAGCAAAATTTGGTCCAATATACCATGTCCATGCATTTCCCCACTCATTTGAGTAATTTTTTATGAAAAAAACAAGGTTTCATGATTGGTCAAAACTTTCACCAAAACGACATACCGCGGGTCTATGCGTTTTTCTGATTTGGGTCAAAAATTGAAAAGTGCTTTTTGTCGCATTTCTGAGCAAAATTTGGTCCAATATACCATGTCCATGCATTTCCCCACTCATTTGAGTAATTTTTTATGAAAAAAACAAGGTTTCATGATTGGTCAAAATTTTCACCAAAACGACATACCGCGGGTCTACACGTTTTTCTGATTTGGGTCAAAAATTTAAAAGTGCTTTTTGTCGCATTTCTGAGCAAAATTTGGTCCAATATACCATGTCCATGCATTTCCCCACTCATTTGAGTAATTTTTCATGAAAAAAACCAAAGTTTTATGATTGGTCAAAATTTTCACCAAAACGACATACCGCGGGTCTACGCGTTTTTCTGATTTGGGTCAAAAATTGAAAAGTGCTTTTTGTCGCACTTCTGAGCAAAATTTGGTCCAATATACCATGTCCATGCATTTCCCCACTCATTTGAGTAATTTTTCATGAAAAAAACAAGGTTTCATGATTGGTCAAAATTTTCACCAAAACGACATAGCGCGGGTCTACGCGTTTTTCTGATTTGGGTCAAAAATTGAAAAGTGCTTTTTGACGCTTTTTGGAGCAAAATTTGGTCCAATATACCATGTCCATGCATTACCCCACTCATTTGAGTAATTTTTCATGAAAAAAACAAGGTTTCATGATTGGTCAAAATTTTCACCAAAACGACATACCGCGGGTCTACGCGTTTTTCTGATTTGGGTCAAAAATTGAAAAGTGCTTTTTGTCGCATTTCTGAGCAAAATTTGGTCCAATATACCATGTCCATGCATTTCCCCACTCATTTGAGTAATTTTTTATGAAAAAAACAAGGTTTCATGATTGGTCAAAACTTTCACCAAAACGACATACCGCGGGTCTATGCGTTTTTCTGATTTGGGTCAAAAATTGAAAAGTGCTTTTTGTCGCATTTCTGAGCAAAATTTGGTCCAATATACCATGTCCATGCATTTCCCCACTCATTTGAGTAATTTTTTATGAAAAAAACAAGGTTTCATGATTGGTCAAAACTTTCACCAAAACGACATACCGCGGGTCTATGCGTTTTTCTGATTTGGGTCAAAAATTGAAAAGTGCTTTTTGTCGCATTTCTGAGCAAAATTTGGTCCAATATACCATGTCCATGCATTTCCCCACTCATTTGAGTAATTTTTTATGAAAAAAACAAGGTTTCATGATTGGTCAAAATTTTCACCAAAACGACATACCGCGGGTCTACACGTTTTTCTGATTTGGGTCAAAAATTTAAAAGTGCTTTTTGTCGCATTTCTGAGCAAAATTTGGTCCAATATACCATGTCCATGCATTTCCCCACTCATTTGAGTAATTTTTCATGAAAAAAAACAAAGTTTTATGATTGGTCAAAATTTTCACCAAAACGACATACCGCGGGTCTACGCGTTTTTCTGATTTGGGTCAAAAATTGAAAAGTGCTTTTTGTCGCACTTCTGAGCAAAATTTGGTCCAATATACCATGTCCATGCATTTCACCACTCATTTGAGTAATTTTTCATGAAAAAAACAAGGTTTCATGATTGGTCAAAATTTTCACCAAAACGACATAGCGCGGGTCTACGCGTTTTTCTGATTTGGGTCAAAAATTGAAAAGTGCTTTTTGACGCTTTTTGGAGCAAAATTTGGTCCAATATACCATGTCCATGCATTTCCCCACTCATTTGAGTAATTTTTTATGAAAAAAACAAGGTTTCATGATTGGTCAAAACTTTCACCAAAACGACATACCGCGGGTCTATGCGTTTTTCTGATTTGGGTCAAAAATTGAAAAGTGCTTTTTGTCGCATTTCTGAGCAAAATTTGGTCCAATATACCATGTCCATGCATTTCCCCACTCATTTGAGTAATTTTTTATGAAAAAAACAAGGTTTCATGATTGGTCAAAATTTTCACCAAAACGACATACCGCGGGTCTACACGTTTTTCTGATTTGGGTCAAAAATTTAAAAGTGCTTTTTGTCGCATTTCTGAGCAAAATTTGGTCCAATATACCATGTCCATGCATTTCCCCACTCATTTGAGTAATTTTTCATGAAAAAAACCAAAGTTTTATGATTGGTCAAAATTTTCACCAAAACGACATACCGCGGGTCTACGCGTTTTTCTGATTTGGGTCAAAAATTGAAAAGTGCTTTTTGTCGCACTTCTGAGCAAAATTTGGTCCAATATACCATGTCCATGCATTTCCCCACTCATTTGAGTAATTTTTCATGAAAAAAACAAGGTTTCATGATTGGTCAAAATTTTCACCAAAACGACATAGCGCGGGTCTACGCGTTTTTCTGATTTGGGTCAAAAATTGAAAAGTGCTTTTTGACGCTTTTTGGAGCAAAATTTGGTCCAATATACCATGTCCATGCATTACCCCACTCATTTGAGTAATTTTTCATGAAAAAAACAAGGTTTCATGATTGGTCAAAATTTTCACCAAAACGACATACCGCGGGTCTACGCGTTTTTCTGATTTGGGTCAAAAATTGAAAAGTGCTTTTTGTCGCATTTCTGAGCAAAATTTGGTCCAATATACCATGTCCATGCATTTCCCCACTCATTTGAGTAATTTTTTATGAAAAAAACAAGGTTTCATGATTGGTCAAAACTTTCACCAAAACGACATACCGCGGGTCTATGCGTTTTTCTGATTTGGGTCAAAAATTGAAAAGTGCTTTTTGTCGCATTTCTGAGCAAAATTTGGTCCAATATACCATGTCCATGCATTTCCCCACTCATTTGAGTAATTTTTTATGAAAAAAACAAGGTTTCATGATTGGTCAAAATTTTCACCAAAACGACATACCGCGGGTCTACACGTTTTTCTGATTTGGGTCAAAAATTTAAAAGTGCTTTTTGTCGCATTTCTGAGCAAAATTTGGTCCAATATACCATGTCCATGCATTTCCCCACTCATTTGAGTAATTTTTCATGAAAAAAACCAAAGTTTTATGATTGGTCAAAATTTTCACCAAAACGACATACCGCGGGTCTACGCGTTTTTCTGATTTGGGACAAAAATTGAAAAGTGCTTTTTGTCGCATTTCTGAGCAAAATTTGGTCCAATATACCATGTCCATGCATTTCCCCACTCATTTGAGTAATTTTTCATGAAAAAAACAATGTTTCATGATTGGTCAAAATTTTCACCAAAACGACATACCGCGGGTCTACGCGTTTTTCTGATTTGGGTCAAAAATTGAAAAGTGCTTTTTGTCGCATTTCTGAGCAAAATTTGGTCCAATATACCATGTCCATGCATTTTCCCACTCATTTGAGTAATTTTTCATGAAAAAAACCAAAGTTTTATGATTGGTCAAAATTTTCACCAAAACGACATACCGCGGGTCTACGCGTTTTTCTGATTTGGGTCAAAAATTGAAAAGTGCTTTTTGTCGCATTTCTGAGCAAAATTTGGTCCAATATACCATGTCCATGCATTTCCCCACTCATTTGAGTAATTTTTCATGAAAAAAACAAGGTTTCATGATTGGTCAAAATTTTCACCAAAACGACATAGCGCGGGTCTACGCGTTTTTCTGATTCGGGTCAAAAATTGAAAAGTGCTTTTTGTCGCATTTCTGAGCAAAATTTGGTCCAATATACCATGTCCATGCATTTCCCCACTCATTTGAGTAATTTTTCATGAAAAAAACAAGGTTTCATGATTGGTCAAAATTTTCACCAAAACGACATACCGCGGGTCTACGCGTTTTTCTGATTTGGGTCAAAAATTGAAAAGTGCTTTTTGTCGCATTTCTGAGCAAAATTTGGTCCAATATACCATGTCCATGCATTTCCCCACTCATTTGAGTAATTTTTCATGAAAAAAACCAAGGTTTTATGATTGGTCAAAATTTTCACCAAAACGACATACCGCGGGTCTACGCGTTTTTCTGATTTGGGTCAAAAATTGAAAAGTGCTTTTTGTCGCATTTCTGAGCAAAATTTGGTCCAATATACCATGTCCATGCATTTCCCCACTCATTTGAGTAAATTTTCATGAAAAAAACAAGGTTTCATGATTGGTCAAAATTTTCACCAAAACGACATACCGCGGGTCTACGCGTTTTTCTGATTTGGGTCAAAAATTGAAAAGTGCTTTTTGTCGCACTTCTGAGCAAAATTTGGTCCAATATACCATGTCCATGCATTTCCCCACTCATTTGAGTAATTTTTCATGAAAAAAACAAGGTTTCATGATTGGTCAAAATTTTCACCAAAACGACATAGCGCGGGTCTACGCGTTTTTCTGATTTGGGTCAAAAATTGAAAAGTGCTTTTTGACGCTTTTTGGAGCAAAATTTGGTCCAATATACCATGTCCATGCATTTCCCCACTCATTTGAGTAATTTTTCATGAAAAAAACAAGGTTTCATGATTGGTCAAAATTTTCACCAAAACGACATACCGCGGGTCTACGCGTTTTTCTGATTTGGGTCAAAAATTGAAAAGTGCTTTTTGTCGCATTTCTGAGCAAAATTTGGTCCAATATACCATGTCCATGCATTTCCCCACTCATTTGAGTAATTTTTTATGAAAAAAACAAGGTTTCATGATTGGTCAAAACTTTCACCAAAACGACATATCGCGGGTCTATGCGTTTTTCTGATTTGGGTCAAAAATTGAAAAGTGCTTTTTGTCGCATTTCTGAGCAAAATTTGGTCCAATATACCATGTCCATGCATTTCCCCACTCATTTGAGTAATTTTTTATGAAAAAAACAAGGTTTCATGATTGGTCAAAATTTTCACCAAAACGACATACCGCGGGTCTACACGTTTTTCTGATTTGGGTCAAAAATTTAAAAGTGCTTTTTGTCGCATTTCTGAGCAAAATTTGGTCCAATATACCATGTCCATGCATTTCCCCACTCATTTGAGTAATTTTTCATGAAAAAAAACAAAGTTTTATGATTGGTCAAAATTTTCACCAAAACGACATACCGCGGGTCTACGCGTTTTTCTGATTTGGGTCAAAAATTGAAAAGTGCTTTTTGTCGCACTTCTGAGCAAAATTTGGTCCAATATACCATGTCCATGCATTTCCCCACTCATTTGAGTAATTTTTCATGAAAAAAACAAGGTTTCATGATTGGTCAAAATTTTCACCAAAACGACATAGCGCGGGTCTACGCGTTTTTCTGATTTGGGTCAAAAATTGAAAAGTGCTTTTTGACGCTTTTTGGAGCAAAATTTGGTCCAATATACCATGTCCATGCATTACCCCACTCATTTGAGTAATTTTTCATGAAAAAAACAAGGTTTCATGATTGGTCAAAATTTTCACCAAAACGACATACCGCGGGTCTACGCGTTTTTCTGATTTGGGTCAAAAATTGAAAAGTGCTTTTTGTCGCATTTCTGAGCAAAATTTGGTCCAATATACCATGTCCATGCATTTCCCCACTCATTTGAGTAATTTTTTATGAAAAAAACAAGGTTTCATGATTGGTCAAAACTTTCACCAAAACGACATACCGCGGGTCTATGCGTTTTTCTGATTTGGGTCAAAAATTGAAAAGTGCTTTTTGTCGCATTTCTGAGCAAAATTTGGTCCAATATACCATGTCCATGCATTTCCCCACTCATTTGAGTAATTTTTTATGAAAAAAACAAGGTTTCATGATTGGTCAAAATTTTCACCAAAACGACATACCGCGGGTCTACACGTTTTTCTGATTTGGGTCAAAAATTTAAAAGTGCTTTTTGTCGCATTTCTGAGCAAAATTTGGTCCAATATACCATGTCCATGCATTTCCCCACTCATTTGAGTAATTTTTCATGAAAAAAAACAAAGTTTTATGATTGGTCAAAATTTTCACCAAAACGACATACCGCGGGTCTACGCGTTTTTCTGATTTGGGTCAAAAATTGAAAAGTGCTTTTTGTCGCATTTCTGAGCAAAATTTGGTCCAATATACCATGTCCATGCATTTCCCCACTCATTTGAGTAATTTTTCATGAAAAAAACAATGTTTCATGATTGGTCAAAATTTTCACCAAAACGACATACCGCGGGTCTACGCGTTTTTCTGATTTGGGTCAAAAATTGAAAAGTGCTTTTTGTCGCATTTCTGAGCAAAATTTGGTCCAATATACCATGTCCATGCATTTCCCCACTCATTTGAGTAATTTTTCATGAAAAAAAACAAAGTTTTATGATTGGTCAAAATTTTCACCAAAACGACATACCGCGGGTCTACGCGTTTTTCTGATTTGGGTCAAAAATTGAAAAGTGCTTTTTGTCGCATTTCTGAGCAAAATTTGGTCCAATATACCATGTCCATGCATTTCCCCACTCATTTGAGTAATTTTTCATGAAAAAAACAAGGTTTCATGATTGGTCAAAATTTTCACCAAAACGACATAGCGCGGGTCTACGCGTTTTTCTGATTCGGGTCAAAAATTGAAAAGTGCTTTTTGTCGCATTTCTGAGCAAAATTTGGTCCAATATACCATGTCCATGCATTTCCCCACTCATTTGAGTAATTTTTCATGAAAAAAACAAGGTTTCATGATTGGTCGAAATTTTCACCAAAACGACATACCGCGGGTCTACGCGTTTTTCTGATTTGGGTCAAAAATTGAAAAGTGCTTTTTGTCGCATTTCTGAGCAAAATTTGGTCCAATACACCATGTCCATGCATTTCCCCACTCATTTGAGTAATTTTTCATGAAAAAAAACAAGGTTTTATGATTGGTCAAAATTTTCACCAAAACGACATACCGCGGGTCTACGCGTTTTTCTGATTTGGGTCAAAAATTGAAAAGTGCTTTTCGTCGCATTTCTGAGCAAAATTTGGTCCAATATACCATGTCCATGCATTTCCCCACTCATTTGAGTAATTTTTCATGAAAAAAACAAGGTTTCATGATTGGTCAAAATTTTCACCAAAACGACATAGCGCGGGTCTACGCGTTTTTCTGATTCGGGTCAAAAATTGAAAAGTGCTTTTTGTCGCATTTCTGAGCAAAATTTGGTCCATTATACCATGTCCATGCATTTCCCCACTCATTTGAGTAATTTTTCATGAAAAAAACAAGGTTTCATGATTGGTCAAAATTTTCACCAAAACGACATAGCGCGGGTCTACGCGTTTTTCTGATTTGGGTCAAAAATTGAAAAGTGCTTTTTGACGCTTTTTGGAGCAAAATTTGGTCCAATATACCATGTCCATGCATTTCCCCACTCATTTGAGTAATTTTTCATGAAAAAAACAAGGTTTCATGATTGGTCAAAATTTTCACCAAAACGACATACCGCGGGTCTACGCGTTTTTCTGATTTGGGTCAAAAATTGAAAAGTGCTTTTTGTCGCATTTCTGACCAAAATTTGGTCCAATATACCATGTCCATGCATTTCCCCACTCATTTGAGTAATTTTTTATGAAAAAAACAAGGTTTCATGATTGGTCAAAACTTTCACCAAAACGACATACCGCGGGTCTATGCGTTTTTCTGATTTGGGTCAAAAATTGAAAAGTGCTTTTTGTCGCATTTCTGAGCAAAATTTGGTCCAATATACCATGTCCATGCATTTCCCCACTCATTTGAGTAATTTTTTATGAAAAAAACAAGGTTTCATGATTGGTCAAAATTTTCACCAAAACGACATACCGCGGGTCTACACGTTTTTCTGATTTGGGTCAAAAATTTAAAAGTGCTTTTTGTCGCATTTCTGAGCAAAATTTGGTCCAATATACCATGTCCATGCATTTCCCCACTCATTTGAGTAATTTTTCATGAAAAAAACCAAAGTTTTATGATTGGTCAAAATTTTCACCAAAACGACATACCGCGGGTCTACGCGTTTTTCTGATTTGGGTCAAAAATTGAAAAGTGCTTTTTGTCGCACTTCTGAGCAAAATTTGGTCCAATATACCATGTCCATGCATTTCCCCACTCATTTGAGTAATTTTTCATGAAAAAAACAAGGTTTCATGATTGGTCAAAATTTTCACCAAAACGACATAGCGCGGGTCTACGCGTTTTTCTGATTTGGGTCAAAAATTGAAAAGTGCTTTTTGACGCTTTTTGGAGCAAAATTTGGTCCAATATACCATGTCCATGCATTTCCCCACTCATTTGAGTAATTTTTCATGAAAAAAACAAGGTTTCATGATTGGTCAAAATTTTCACCAAAACGACATACCGCGGGTCTACGCGTTTTTCTGATTTGGGTCAAAAATTGAAAAGTGCTTTTTGTCGCATTTCTGACCAAAATTTGGTCCAATATACCATGTCCATGCATTTCCCCACTCATTTGAGTAATTTTTTATGAAAAAAACAAGGTTTCATGATTGGTCAAAACTTTCACCAAAACGACATACCGCGGGTCTATGCGTTTTTCTGATTTGGGTCAAAAATTGAAAAGTGCTTTTTGTCGCATTTCTGAGCAAAATTTGGTCCAATATACCATGTCCATGCATTTCCCCACTCATTTGAGTAATTTTTTATGAAAAAAACAAGGTTTCATGATTGGTCAAAATTTTCACCAAAACGACATACCGCGGGTCTACACGTTTTTCTGATTTGGGTCAAAAATTTAAAAGTGCTTTTTGTCGCATTTCTGAGCAAAATTTGGTCCAATATACCATGTCCATGCATTTCCCCACTCATTTGAGTAATTTTTCATGAAAAAAACCAAAGTTTTATGATTGGTCAAAATTTTCACCAAAACGACATACCGCGGGTCTACGCGTTTTTCTGATTTGGGTCAAAAATTGAAAAGTGCTTTTTGTCGCACTTCTGAGCAAAATTTGGTCCAATATACCATGTCCATGCATTTCCCCACTCATTTGAGTAATTTTTCATGAAAAAAACAAGGTTTCATGATTGGTCAAAATTTTCACCAAAACGACATAGCGCGGGTCTACGCGTTTTTCTGATTTGGGTCAAAAATTGAAAAGTGCTTTTTGTCGCATTTCTGAGCAAAATTTGGTCCAATATACCATGTCCATGCATTTCCCCACTCATTTGAGTAATTTTTCATGAAAAAAACCAAAGTTTTATGATTGGTCAAAATTTTCACCAAAACGACATACCGCGGGTCTACGCGTTTTTCTGATTTGGGTCAAAAATTGAAAAGTGCTTTTTGTCGCATTTCTGAGCAAAATTTGGTCCAATATACCATGTCCATGCATTTCCCCACTCATTTGAGTAATTTTTCATGAAAAAAACAAGGTTTCATGATTGGTCAAAATTTTCACCAAAACGACATAGCGCGGGTCTACGCGTTTTTCTGATTCGGGTCAAAAATTTAAAAGTGCTTTTTGTCGCATTTCTGAGCAAAATTTGGTCCAATATACCATGTCCATGCATTTCCCCACTCATTTGAGTAATTTTTCATGAAAAAAACAAGGTTTCATGATTGGTCAAAATTTTCACCAAAACGACATACCGCGGGTCTACGCGTTTTTCTGATTTGGGTCAAAAATTGAAAAGTGCTTTTTGTCGCATTTCTGAGCAAAATTTGGTCCAATATACCATGTCCATGCATTTCCCCACTCATTTGAGTAATTTTTCATGAAAAAAAACAAGGTTTTATGATTGGTCAAAATTTTCACCAAAACGACATACCGCGGGTCTACGCGTTTTTCTGATTTTGGTCAAAAATTGAAAAGTGCTTTTTGTCGCATTTCTGAGCAAAATTTGGTCCAATATACCATGTCCATGCATTTCCCCACTCATTTGAGTAATTTTTCATGAAAAAAACAAGGTTTCATGATTGGTCAAAATTTTCACCAAAACGACATACCGCGGGTCTACGCGTTTTTCTGATTTGGGTCAAAAATTGAAAAGTGCTTTTTGTCGCATTTCTGAGCAAAATTTGGTCCAATATACCATGTCAATGCATTTCCCCACTCATTTGAGTAAATTTTCATGAAAAAAACAAGGTTTCATGATTGGTCAAAATTTTCACCAAAACGACATACCGCGGGTCTACGCGTTTTTCTGATTTGGGTCAAAAATTGAAAAGTGCTTTTTGTCGCATTTCTGAGCAAAATTTGGTCCAATATACCATGTCCATGCATTTCCCCACTCATTTGAGTAATTTTTCATGAAAAAAAACAAGGTTTTATGATTGGTCAAAATTTTCACCAAAACGACATACCGCGGGTCTACGCGTTTTTCTGATTTGGGTCAAAAATTGAAAAGTGCTTTTTGTCGCATTTCTGAGCAAAATTTGGTCCAATATACCATGTCCATGCATTTCCCCACTCATTTGAGTAATTTTTCATGAAAAAAACAAGGTTTCATGATTGGTCAAAATTTTCACCAAAACGACATAGCGCGGGTCTACGCGTTTTTCTGATTCGGGTCAAAAATTGAAAAGTGCTTTTTGTCGCATTTCTGAGCAAAATTTGGTCCAATATACCATGTCCATGCATTTCCCCACTCATTTGAGTAATTTTTCATGAAAAAAACAAGGTTTCATGATTGGTCAAAATTTTCACCAAAACGACATACCGCGGGTCTACGCGTTTTTCTGATTTGGGTCAAAAATTGAAAAGTGCTTTTTGTCGCATTTCTGAGCAAAATTTGGTCCAATATACCATGTCCATGCATTTCCCCACTCATTTGAGTAATTTTTCATGAAAAAAACCAAGGTTTTATGATTGGTCAAAATTTTCACCAAAACGACATACCGCGGGTCTACGCGTTTTTCTGATTTTGGTCAAAAATTGAAAAGTGCTTTTTGTCGCATTTCTGAGCAAAATTTGGTCCAATATACCATGTCCATGCATTTCCCCACTCATTTGAGTAATTTTTCATGAAAAAAACAAGGTTTCATGATTGGTCAAAATTTTCACCAAAACGACATACCGCGGGTCTACGTGTTTTTCTGATTTGGGTCAAAAATTGAAAAGTGCTTTTTGTCGCATTTCTGAGCAAAATTTGGTCCAATATACCATGTCCATGCATTTCCCCACTCATTTGAGTAAATTTTCATGAAAAAAACAAGGTTTCATGATTGGTCAAAATTTTCACCAAAAACGACATACCGCGGGTCTACGCGTTTTTCTGATTTGGGTCAAAAATTGAAAAGTGCTTTTTGTCGCATTTCTGAGCAAAATTTGGTCCAATATACCATGTCCATGCATTTCCCCACTCATTTGAGTAAATTTTCATGAAAAAAACAAGGTTTCATGATTGGTCAAAATTTTCACCAAAACGACATACCGCGGGTCTACGCGTTTTTCTGATTTGGGTCAAAAATTGAAAAGTGCTTTTTGTCGCATTTCTGAGCAAAATTTGGTCCAATATACCATGTCCATGCATTTCCCCACTCATTTGAGTAAATTTTCATGAAAAAAACAAGGTTTCATGATTGGTCAAAATTTTCACCAAAACGACATACCGCGGGTCTACGCGTTTTTCTGATTTCGGTCAAAAATTGAAAAGTGCTTTTTGTCGCATTTCTGAGCAAAATTTGGTCCAATATACCATGTCCATGCATTTCCCCACTCATTTGAGTAATTTTTCATGAAAAAAAACAAGGTTTTATGATTGGTCAAAATTTTCACCAAAACGACATACCGCGGGTCTACGCGTTTTTCTGATTTTGGTCAAAAATTGAAAAGTGCTTTTTGTCGCATTTCTGAGCAAAATTTGGTCCAATATACCATGTCCATGCATTTCCCCACTCATTTGAGTAATTTTTCATGAAAAAAACCAAAGTTTTATGATTGGTCAAAATTTTCACCAAAACGACATACCGCGGGTCTACGCGTTTTTCTGATTTGGGTCAAAAATTGAAAAGTGCTTTTTGTCGCATTTCTGAGCAAAATTTGGTCCAATATACCATGTCCATGCATTTCCCCACTCATTTGAGTAATTTTTCATGAAAAAAACAATGTTTCATGATTGGTCAAAATTTTCACCAAAACGACATACCGCGGGTCTACGCGTTTTTCTGATTTGGGTCAAAAATTGAAAAGTGCTTTTTGTCGCATTTCTGAGCAAAATTTGGTCCAATATACCATGTCCATGCATTTCCCCACTCATTTGAGTAATTTTTCATGAAAAAAAACAAGGTTTCATGATTGGTCAAAATTTTCACCAAAACGACATACCGCGGGTCTATGCGTTTTTCTGATTTGGGTCAAAAATTGAAAAGTGCTTTTTGTCGCATTTCTGAGCAAAATTTGGTCCAATATACCATGTCCATGCATTTCCCCACTCATTTGAGTAATTTTTCATGAAAAAAACAAGGTTTCATGATTGGTCAAAATTTTTCACCAAAACGACATACCGCGGGTCTACGCGTTTTTCTGATTTGGGTCAAAAATTGAAAAGTGCTTTTTGTCGCATTTCTGAGCAAAATTTGGTCCAATATACCATGTCCATGCATTTCCCCACTCATTTGAGTAATTTTTCATGAAAAAAACAAGGTTTCATGATTGGTCAAAATTTTCACCAAAACGACATACCGCGGGTCTACGCGTTTTTCTGATTTGGGTCAAAAATTGAAAAGTGCTTTTTGTCGCATTTCTGAGCAAAATTTGGTCCAATATACCCTGTCCATGCATTTCCCCACTCATTTGAGTAATTTTTCATGAAAAAAACCAAGGTTTTATGATTGGTCAAAAGTTTCACCAAAACGACATACCGCGGGTCTATGCGTTTTTCTGATTTGGGTCAAAAATTGAAAAGTGCTTTTTGTCGCATTTCTGAGCAAAATTTGGTCCAATATACCATGTCCATGCATTTCCCCACTCATTTGAGTAATTTTTTATGAAAAAAACAAGGTTTCATGATTGGTCAAAATTTTCACCAAAACGACATACCGCGGGTCTACGCGTTTTTCTGATTTTGGTCAAAAATTGAAAAGTGCTTTTTGTCGCATTTCTGAGCAAAATTTGGTCCAATATACCATGTCCATGCATTTCCCCACTCATTTGAGTAATTTTTCATGAAAAAAACCAAAGTTTTATGATTGGTCAAAATTTTCACCAAAACGACATACCGCGGGTCTACGCGTTTTTCTGATTTGGGTCAAAAATTGAAAAGTGCTTTTTGTCGCATTTCTGAGCAAAATTTGGTCCAATATACCATGTCCATGCATTTCCCCACTCATTTGAGTAATTTTTCATGAAAAAAACAATGTTTCATGATTGGTCAAAATTTTCACCAAAACGACATACCGCGGGTCTACGCGTTTTTCTGATTTGGGTCAAAAATTGAAAAGTGCTTTTTGTCGCATTTCTGAGCAAAATTTGGTCCAATATACCATGTCCATGCATTTCCCCACTCATTTGAGTAATTTTTCATGAAAAAAAACAAGGTTTCATGATTGGTCAAAATTTTCACCAAAACGACATACCGCGGGTCTACGCGTTTTTCTGATTTGGGTCAAAAATTGAAAAGTGCTTTTTGTCGCATTTCTGAGCAAAATTTGGTCCAATATACCATGTCCATGCATTTCCCCACTCATTTGAGTAATTTTTCATGAAAAAAACAAGGTTTCATGATTGGTCAAAATTTTTCACCAAAACGACATACCGCGGGTCTACGCGTTTTTCTGATTTGGGTCAAAAATTGAAAAGTGCTTTTTGTCGCATTTCTGAGCAAAATTTGGTCCAATATACCATGTCCATGCATTTCCCCACTCATTTGAGTAATTTTTCATGAAAAAAACAAGGTTTCATGATTGGTCAAAATTTTCACCAAAACGACATACCGCGGGTCTACGCGTTTTTCTGATTTGGGTCAAAAATTGAAAAGTGCTTTTTGTCGCATTTCTGAGCAAAATTTTGTCCAATATACCCTGTCCATGCATTTCCCCACTCATTTGAGTAATTTTTCATGAAAAAAACCAAGGTTTTATGATTGGTCAAAATTTTCACCAAAACGACATACCGCGGGTCTACGCGTTTTTCTGATTTGGGTCAAAAATTGAAAAGTGCTTTTTGTCGCATTTCTGAGCAAAATTTGGTCCAATATACCATGTCCATGCATTTCCCCACTCATTTGAGTAATTTTTTATGAAAAAAACAAGGTTTCATGATTGGTCAAAACTTTCACCAAAACGACATACCGCGGGTCTATGCGTTTTTCTGATTTGGGTCAAAAATTGAAAAGTGCTTTTTGTCGCATTTCTGAGCAAAATTTGGTCCAATATACCATGTCCATGCATTTCCCCACTCATTTGAGTAATTTTTCTTGAAAAAAACAAGGTTTCATGATTGGTCAAAATTTTCACCAAAACGACATACCGCGGGTCTACACGTTTTTCTGATTTGGGTCAAAAATTTAAAAGTGCTTTTTGTCGCATTTCTGAGCAAAATTTGGTCCAATATACCATGTCCATGCATTTCCCCACTCATTTGAGTAATTTTTCATGAAAAAAACCAAAGTTTTATGATTGGTCAAAATTTTCACCAAAACGACATACCGCGGGTCTACGCGTTTTTCTGATTTGGGTCAAAAATTGAAAAGTGCTTTTTGTCGCATTTCTGAGCAAAATTTGGTCCAATATACCATGTCCATGCATTTCCCCACTCATTTGAGTAATTTTTCATGAAAAAAAACAAGGTTTCATGATTTGTCAAAATTTTCACCAAAACGACATACCGCGGGTCTACGCGTTTTTCTGATTTGGGTCAAAAATTGAAAAGTGCTTTTTGTCGCATTTCTGAGCAAAATTTGGTCCAATATACCATGTCCATGCATTTCCCCACTCATTTGAGTAATTTTTCATGAAAAAAACAAGGTTTCATGATTGGTCAAAATTTTTCACCAAAACGACATACCGCGGGTCTACGCGTTTTTCTGATTTGGGTCAAAAATTGAAAAGTGCTTGTTGTCGCATTTCTGAGCAAAATTTGGTCCAATATACCATGTCCATGCATTTCCCCACTCATTTGAGTAATTTTTCATGAAAAAAACAAGGTTTCATGATTGGTCAAAATTTTCACCAAAACGACATACCGCGGGTCTACGCGTTTTTCTGATTTGGGTCAAAAATTGAAAAGTGCTTTTTGTCGCATTTCTGAGCAAAATTTGGTCCAATATACCCTGTCCATGCATTTCCCCACTCATTTGAGTAATTTTTCATGAAAAAAACCAAGGTTTTATGATTGGTCAAAATTTTCACCAAAACGACATACCGCGGGTCTACGCGTTTTTCTGATTTGGGTCAAAAATTGAAAAGTGCTTTTTGTCGCATTTCTGAGCAAAATTTGGTCCAATATACCATGTCCATGCATTTCCCCACTCATTTGAGTAATTTTTTATGAAAAAAACAAGGTTTCATGATTGGTCAAAACTTTCACCAAAACGACATACCGCGGGTCTATGCGTTTTTCTGATTTGGGTCAAAAATTGAAAAGTGCTTTTTGTCGCATTTCTGAGCAAAATTTGGTCCAATATACCATGTCCATGCATTTCCCCACTCATTTGAGTAATTTTTCTTGAAAAAAACAAGGTTTCATGATTGGTCAAAATTTTCACCAAAACGACATACCGCGGGTCTACACGTTTTTCTGATTTGGGTCAAAAATTGAAAAGTGCTTTTTGTCGCATTTCTGAGCAAAATTTGGTCCAATATACCATGTCCATGCATTTCCCCACTCATTTGAGTAATTTTTCTTGAAAAAAACAAGGTTTCATGATTGGTCAAAATTTTCACCAAAACGACATACCGCGGGTCTACACGTTTTTCTGATTTGGGTCAAAAATTTAAAAGTGCTTTTTGTCGCATTTCTGAGCAAAATTTGGTCCAATATACCATGTCCATGCATTTCCCCACTCATTTGAGTAATTTTTCATGAAAAAAACCAAAGTTTTATGATTGGTCAAAATTTTCACCAAAACGACATACCGCGGGTCTACGCGTTTTTCTGATTTGGGTCAAAAATTGAAAAGTGCTTTTTGTCGCATTTCTGAGCAAAATTTGGTCCAATATACCATGTCCATGCATTTCCCCACTCATTTGAGTAATTTTTCATGAAAAAAACAATGTTTCATGATTGGTCAAAATTTTCACCAAAACGACATACCGCGGGTCTACGCGTTTTTCTGATTTGGGTCAAAAATTGAAAAGTGCTTTTTGTCGCATTTCTGAGCAAAATTTGGTCCAATATACCATGTCCATGCATTTCCCCACTCATTTGAGTAATTTTTCATGAAAAAAACAAGGTTTCATGATTGGTCAAAATTTTCACCAAAACGACATAGCGCGGGTCTACGCGTTTTTCTGATTTGGGTCAAAAATTGAAAAGTGCTTTTTGTCGCATTTCTGAGCAAAATTTGGTCCAATATACCATGTCCATGCATTTCCCCACTCATTTGAGTAATTTTTCATGAAAAAAACAAGGTTTCATGATTGGTCAAAATTTTCACCAAAACGACATAGCGCGGGTCTACGCGTTTTTCTGATTCGGGTCAAAAATTGAAAAGTGCTTTTTGTCGCATTTCTGAGCAAAATTTGGTCCAATATACCATGTCCATGCATTTCCCCACTCATTTGAGTAATTTTTCATGAAAAAAACAAGGTTTCATGATTGGTCAAAATTTTCACCAAAACGACATACCGCGGGTCTACGCGTTTTTCTGATTTGGGTCAAAAATTGAAAAGTGCTTTTTGTCGCATTTCTGAGCAAAATTTGGTCCAATATACCATGTCCATGCATTTCCCCACTCATTTGAGTAATTTTTCATGAAAAAAACCAAGGTTTCATGATTGGTCAAAATTTTCACCAAAACGACATACCGCGGGTCTACGCGTTTTTCTGATTTTGGTCAAAAATTGAAAAGTGCTTTTTGTCGCATTTCTGAGCAAAATTTGGTCCAATATACCATGTCCATGCATTTCCCCACTCATTTGAGTAATTTTTCATGAAAAAAACAAGGTTTCATGATTGGTCAAAATTTTCACCAAAACGACATACCGCGGGTCTACGCGTTTTTCTGATTTGGGTCAAAAATTGAAAAGTGCTTTTTGTCGCATTTCTGAGCAAAATTTGGTCCAATATACCATGTCCATGCATTTCCCCACTCATTTGAGTAAATTTTCATGAAAAAAACAAGGTTTCATGATTGGTCAAAATTTTCACCAAAACGACATACCGCGGGTCTACGCGTTTTTCTGATTTGGGTCAAAAATTGAAAAGTGCTTTTTGTCGCACTTCTGAGCAAAATTTGGTCCAATATACCATGTCCATGCATTTCCCCACTCATTTGAGTAATTTTTCATGAAAAAAACAAGGTTTCATGATTGGTTAAAATTTTCACCAAAACGACATAGCGCGGGTCTACGCGTTTTTCTGATTTGGGTCAAAAATTGAAAAGTGCTTTTTGTCGCATTTCTGAGCAAAATTTGGTCCAATATACCATGTCCATGCATTTCCCCACTCATTTGAGTAATTTTTCATGAAAAAAACAAGGTTTCATGATTGGTAAAAATTTTCACCAAAACGACATAGCGCGGGTCTACGCGTTTTTCTGATATGGGTAAAAAATTGAAAAGTGCTTTTTGTCGCATTTCTGAGCAAAATTTGGTCCAATATACCATGTCCATGCATTTCCCCACTCATTTGAGTAATTTTTCATGAAAAAAACAAGAATTCATGATTGGTCAAAATTTTCACCAAAACGACATACCGCGGGTCTACGCGTTTTTCTGATTTGGGTCAAAAATTGAAAAGTGCTTTTTGTCGCATTTCTGAGCAAAATTTGGTCCAATATACCATGTCCATGCATTTCCCCACTCATTTGAGTAATTTTTTATGAAAAAAACAAGGTTTCATGATTGGTCAAAACTTTCACCAAAACGACATACCGCGGGTCTATGCGTTTTTCTGATTTGGGTCAAAAATTGAAAAGTGCTTTTTGTCGCATTTCTGAGCAAAATTTGGTCCAATATACCATGTCCATGCATTTCCCCACTCATTTGAGTAATTTTTCTTGAAAAAAACAAGGTTTCATGATTGGTCAAAATTTTCACCAAAACGACATACCGCGGGTCTACACGTTTTTCTGATTTGGGTCAAAAATTTAAAAGTGCTTTTTGTCGCATTTCTGAGCAAAATTTGGTCCAATATACCATGTCCATGCATTTCCCCACTCATTTGAGTAATTTTTCATGAAAAAAACCAAAGTTTTATGATTGGTCAAAATTTTCACCAAAACGACATACCGCGGGTCTACGCGTTTTTCTGATTTGGGTCAAAAATTGAAAAGTGCTTTTTGTCGCATTTCTGAGCAAAATTTGGTCCAATATACCATGTCCATGCATTTCCCCACTCATTTGAGTAATTTTTCATGAAAAAAACAATGTTTCATGATTGGTCAAAATTTTCACCAAAACGACATACCGCGGGTCTACGCGTTTTTCTGATTTGGGTCAAAAATTGAAAAGTGCTTTTTGTCGCATTTCTGAGCAAAATTTGGTCCAATATACCATGTCCATGCATTTCCCCACTCATTTGAGTAATTTTTCATGAAAAAAAACAAGGTTTCATGATTGGTCAAAATTATCACCAAAACGACATACCGCGGGTCTACGCGTTTTTCTGATTTGGGTCAAAAATTGAAAAGTGCTTTTTGTCGCATTTCTGAGCAAAATTTGGTCCAATATACCATGTCCATGCATTTCCCCACTCATTTGAGTAATTTTTCATGAAAAAAACAAGGTTTCATGATTGGTCAAAATTTTTCACCAAAACGACATACCGCGGGTCTACGCGTTTTTCTGATTTGGGTCAAAAATTGAAAAGTGCTTTTTGTCGCATTTCTGAGCAAAATTTGGTCCAATATACCATGTCCATGCATTTCCCCACTCATTTGAGTAATTTTTCATGAAAAAAACAAGGTTTCATGATTGGTCAAAATTTTCACCAAAACGACATACCGCGGGTCTACGCGTTTTTCTGATTTGGGTCAAAAATTGAAAAGTGCTTTTTGTCGCATTTCTGAGCAAAATTTGGTCCAATATACCCTGTCCATGCATTTCCCCACTCATTTGAGTAATTTTTCATGAACAAAACCAAGGTTTTATGATTGGTCAAAATTTTCACCAAAACGACATACCGCGGGTCTACGCGTTTTTCTGATTTGGGTCAAAAATTGAAAAGTGCTTTTTGTCGCATTTCTGAGCAAAATTTGGTCCAATATACCATGTCCATGCATTTCCCCACTCATTTGAGTAAATTTTCATGAAAAAAACAAGGTTTCATGATTGGTCAAAATTTTCACCAAAACGACATACCGCGGGTCTACGCGTTTTTCTGATTTGGGTCAAAAATTGAAAAGTGCTTTTTGTCGCACTTCTGAGCAAAATTTGGTCCAATATACCATGTCCATGAATTTCCCCACTCATTTGAGTAATTTTTCATGAAAAAAACAAGGTTTCATGATTGGTCAAAATTTTCACCAAAACGACATAGCGCGGGTCTACGCGTTTTTCTGATTTGGGTCAAAAATTGAAAAGTGCTTTTTGACGCTTTTTGGAGCAAAATTTGGTCCAATATACCATGTCCATGCATTTCCCCACTCATTTGAGTAATTTTTCATGAAAAAAACAAGGTTTCATGATTGGTCAAAATTTTCACCAAAACGACATACGGCGGGTCTACGCGTTTTTCTGATTTGGGTCAAAAATTGAAAAGTGCTTTTTGTCGCATTTCTGAGCAAAATTTGGTCCAATATACCATGTCCATGCATTTCCCCACTCATTTGAGTAATTTTTTATGAAAAAAACAAGGTTTCATGATTGGTCAAAACTTTCACCAAAACGACATACCGCGGGTCTATGCGTTTTTCTGATTTGTGTCAAAAATTGAAAAGTGCTTTTTGTCGCATTTCTGAGCAAAATTTGGTCCAATATACCATGTCCATGCATTTCCCCACTCATTTGAGTAATTTTTCATGAAAAAAACCAAAGTTTTATGATTGGTCAAAATTTTCACCAAAACGACATACCGCGGGTCTACGCGTTTTTCTGATTTGGGTCAAAAATTGAAAAGTGCTTTTTGTCGCACTTCTGAGCAAAATTTGGTCCAATATACCATGTCCATGCATTTCCCCACTCATTTGAGTAATTTTTCATGAAAAAAACAAGGTTTCATGATTGGTCAAAATTTTCACCAAAACGACATAGCGCGGGTCTACGCGTTTTTCTGATTTGGGTCAAAAATTGAAAAGTGCTTTTTGACGCTTTTTGGAGCAAAATTTGGTCCAATATACCATGTCCATGCATTTCCCCACTCATTTGAGTAATTTTTCATGAAAAAAACAAGGTTTCATGATTGGTCAAAATTTTCACCAAAACGACATACCGCGGGTCTACGCGTTTTTCTGATTTGGGTCAAAAATTGAAAAGTGCTTTTTGTCGCATTTCTGAGCAAAATTTGGTCCAATATACCATGTCCATGCATTTCCCCACTCATTTGAGTAATTTTTTATGAAAAAAACAAGGTTTCATGATTGGTCAAAACTTTCACCAAAACGACATACCGCGGGTCTATGCGTTTTTCTGATTTGGGTCAAAAATTGAAAAGTGCTTTTTGACGCTTTTTGGAGCAAAATTTGGTCCAATATACCATGTCCATGCATTTCCCCACTCATTTGAGTAATTTTTCATGAAAAAAACAAGGTTTCATGATTGGTCAAAATTTTCACCAAAACGACATACCGCGGGTCTACGCGTTTTTCTGATTTGGGTCAAAAATTGAAAAGTGCTTTTTGTCGCATTTCTGAGCAAAATTTGGTCCAATATACCATGTCCATGCATTTCCCCACTCATTTGAGTAATTTTTTATGAAAAAAACAAGGTTTCATGATTGGTCAAAACTTTCACCAAAACGACATACCGCGGGTCTATGCGTTTTTCTGATTTGGGTCAAAAATTGAAAAGTGCTTTTTGTCGCATTTCTGAGCAAAATTTGGTCCAATATACCATGTCCATGCATTTCCCCACTCATTTGAGTAATTTTTTATGAAAAAAACAAGGTTTCATGATTGGTCAAAATTTTCACCAAAACGACATACCGCGGGTCTACACGTTTTTCTGATTTGGGTCAAAAATTTAAAAGTGCTTTTTGTCGCATTTCTGAGCAAAATTTGGTCCAATATACCATGTCCATGCATTTCCCCACTCATTTGAGTAATTTTTCATGAAAAAAACCAAAGTTTTATGATTGGTCAAAATTTTCACCAAAACGACATACCGCGGGTCTACGCGTTTTTCTGATTTGGGTCAAAAATTGAAAAGTGCTTTTTGTCGCATTTCTGAGCAAAATTTGGTCCAATATACCATGTCCATGCATTTCCCCACTAATTTGAGTAATTTTTCATGAAAAAAACAATGTTTCATGATTGGTCAAAATTTTCACCAAAACGACATACCGCGGGTCTACGCGTTTTTCTGATTTGGGTCAAAAATTGAAAAGTGCTTTTTGTCGCATTTCTGAGCAAAATTTGGTCCAATATACCATGTCCATGCATTTCCCCACTCATTTGAGTAATTTTTCATGAAAAAAACAAGGTTTCATGATTGGTCAAAATTTTCACCAAAACGACATACCGCGGGTCTACGCGTTTTTCTGATTTGGGTCAAAAATTGAAAAGTGCTTTTTGTCGCATTTCTGAGCAAAATTTGGTCCAATATACCATGTCCATGCATTTCCCCACTCATTTGAGTAATTTTTCATGAAAAAAACAAGGTTTCATGATTGGTCAAAATTTTTCACCAAAACGACATACCGCGGGTCTACGCGTTTTTCTGATTTGGGTCAAAAATTGAAAAGTGCTTTTTGTCGCATTTCTGAGCAAAATTTGGTCCAATATACCATGTCCATGCATTTCCCCACTCATTTGAGTAATTTTTCATGAAAAAAACAAGGTTTCATGATTGGTCAAAATTTTCACCAAAACGACATACCGCGGGTCTACGCGTTTTTCTGATTTGGGTCAAAAATTGAAAAGTGCTTTTTGTCGCATTTCTGAGCAAAATTTGGTCCAATATACCCTGTCCATGCATTTCCCCACTCATTTGAGTAATTTTTCATGAAAAAAACCAAGGTTTTATGATTGGTCAAAATTTTCACCAAAACGACATACCGCGGGTCTACGCGTTTTTCTGATTTGGGTCAAAAATTGAAAAGTGCTTTTTGTCGCATTTCTGAGCAAAATTTGGTCCAATATACCATGTCCATGCATTTCCCCACTCATTTGAGTAAATTTTCATGAAAAAAACAAGGTTTCATGATTGGTCAAAATTTTCACCAAAACGACATACCGCGGGTCTACGCGTTTTTCTGATTTGGGTCAAAAATTGAAAAGTGCTTTTTGTCGCACTTCTGAGCAAAATTTGGTCCAATATACCATGTCCATGAATTTCCCCACTCATTTGAGTAATTTTTCATGAAAAAAACAAGGTTTCATGATTGGTCAAAATTTTCACCAAAACGACATAGCGCGGGTCTACGCGTTTTTCTGATTTGGGTCAAAAATTGAAAAGTGCTTTTTGACGCTTTTTGGAGCAAAATTTGGTCCAATATACCATGTCCATGCATTTCCCCACTCATTTGAGTAATTTTTCATGAAAAAAACAAGGTTTCATGATTGGTCAAAATTTTCACCAAAACGACATACGGCGGGTCTACGCGTTTTTCTGATTTGGGTCAAAAATTGAAAAGTGCTTTTTGTCGCATTTCTGAGCAAAATTTGGTCCAATATACCATGTCCATGCATTTCCCCACTCATTTGAGTAATTTTTTATGAAAAAAACAAGGTTTCATGATTGGTCAAAACTTTCACCAAAACGACATACCGCGGGTCTATGCGTTTTTCTGATTTGTGTCAAAAATTGAAAAGTGCTTTTTGTCGCATTTCTGAGCAAAATTTGGTCCAATATACCATGTCCATGCATTTCCCCACTCATTTGAGTAATTTTTCATGAAAAAAACCAAAGTTTTATGATTGGTCAAAATTTTCACCAAAACGACATACCGCGGGTCTACGCGTTTTTCTGATTTGGGTCAAAAATTGAAAAGTGCTTTTTGTCGCACTTCTGAGCAAAATTTGGTCCAATATACCATGTCCATGCATTTCCCCACTCATTTGAGTAATTTTTCATGAAAAAAACAAGGTTTCATGATTGGTCAAAATTTTCACCAAAACGACATAGCGCGGGTCTACGCGTTTTTCTGATTTGGGTCAAAAATTGAAAAGTGCTTTTTGACGCTTTTTGGAGCAAAATTTGGTCCAATATACCATGTCCATGCATTTCCCCACTCATTTGAGTAATTTTTCATGAAAAAAACAAGGTTTCATGATTGGTCAAAATTTTCACCAAAACGACATACCGCGGGTCTACGCGTTTTTCTGATTTGGGTCAAAAATTGAAAAGTGCTTTTTGTCGCATTTCTGAGCAAAATTTGGTCCAATATACCATGTCCATGCATTTCCCCACTCATTTGAGTAATTTTTTATGAAAAAAACAAGGTTTCATGATTGGTCAAAACTTTCACCAAAACGACATACCGCGGGTCTATGCGTTTTTCTGATTTGGGTCAAAAATTGAAAAGTGCTTTTTGACGCTTTTTGGAGCAAAATTTGGTCCAATATACCATGTCCATGCATTTCCCCACTCATTTGAGTAATTTTTCATGAAAAAAACAAGGTTTCATGATTGGTCAAAATTTTCACCAAAACGACATACCGCGGGTCTACGCGTTTTTCTGATTTGGGTCAAAAATTGAAAAGTGCTTTTTGTCGCATTTCTGAGCAAAATTTGGTCCAATATACCATGTCCATGCATTTCCCCACTCATTTGAGTAATTTTTTATGAAAAAAACAAGGTTTCATGATTGGTCAAAACTTTCACCAAAACGACATACCGCGGGTCTATGCGTTTTTCTGATTTGGGTCAAAAATTGAAAAGTGCTTTTTGTCGCATTTCTGAGCAAAATTTGGTCCAATATACCATGTCCATGCATTTCCCCACTCATTTGAGTAATTTTTTATGAAAAAAACAAGGTTTCATGATTGGTCAAAATTTTCACCAAAACGACATACCGCGGGTCTACACGTTTTTCTGATTTGGGTCAAAAATTTAAAAGTGCTTTTTGTCGCATTTCTGAGCAAAATTTGGTCCAATATACCATGTCCATGCATTTCCCCACTCATTTGAGTAATTTTTCATGAAAAAAACCAAAGTTTTATGATTGGTCAAAATTTTCACCAAAACGACATACCGCGGGTCTACGCGTTTTTCTGATTTGGGTCAAAAATTGAAAAGTGCTTTTTGTCGCATTTCTGAGCAAAATTTGGTCCAATATACCATGTCCATGCATTTCCCCACTAATTTGAGTAATTTTTCATGAAAAAAACAATGTTTCATGATTGGTCAAAATTTTCACCAAAACGACATACCGCGGGTCTACGCGTTTTTCTGATTTGGGTCAAAAATTGAAAAGTGCTTTTTGTCGCATTTCTGAGCAAAATTTGGTCCAATATACCATGTCCATGCATTTCCCCACTCATTTGAGTAATTTTTCATGAAAAAAACAAGGTTTCATGATTGGTCAAAATTTTCACCAAAACGACATACCGCGGGTCTACGCGTTTTTCTGATTTGGGTCAAAAATTGAAAAGTGCTTTTTGTCGCATTTCTGAGCAAAATTTGGTCCAATATACCATGTCCATGCATTTCCCCACTCATTTGAGTAATTTTTCATGAAAAAAACAAGGTTTCATGATTGGTCAAAATTTTTCACCAAAACGACATACCGCGGGTCTACGCGTTTTTCTGATTTGGGTCAAAAATTGAAAAGTGCTTTTTGTCGCATTTCTGAGCAAAATTTGGTCCAATATACCATGTCCATGCATTTCCCCACTCATTTGAGTAATTTTTCATGAAAAAAACAAGGTTTCATGATTGGTCAAAATTTTCACCAAAACGACATACCGCGGGTCTACGCGTTTTTCTGATTTGGGTCAAAAATTGAAAAGTGCTTTTTGTCGCATTTCTGAGCAAAATTTGGTCCAATATACCATGTCCATGCATTTCCCCACTCATTTGAGTAATTTTTCATGAAAAAAACAAGGTTTCATGATTGGTCAAAATTTTCACCAAAACGACATACCGCGGGTCTACGCGTTTTTCTGATTTGGGTCAAAAATTGAAAAGTGCTTTTTGTCGCATTTCTGAGCAAAATTTGGTCCAATATACCATGTCCATGCATTTCCCCACTCATTTGAGTAATTTTTCATGAAAAAAACAAGGTTTCATGATTGGTCAAAATTTTCACCAAAACGACATACCGCGGGTCTACGCGTTTTTCTGATTTGGGTCAAAAATTGAAAAGTGCTTTTTGTCGCATTTCTGAGCAAAATTTGGTCCAATATACCCTGTCCATGCATTTCCCCACTCATTTGAGTAATTTTTCATGAAAAAAACCAAGGTTTTATGATTGGTCAAAATTTTCACCAAAACGACATACTGCGGGTCTACGCGTTTTTCTGATTTGGGTCAAAAATTGAAAAGTGCTTTTTGACGCTTTTTTGAGCAAAATTTGGTCCAATATACCATGTCCATGCATTTCCCCACTCATTTGAGTAATTTTTCATGAAAAAAACAAGGTTTCATGATTGGTCAAAATTTTCACCAAAACGACATAGCGTGGGTCTACGCGTTTTTCTGATTTGGGTCAAAAATTGAAAAGTGCTTTTTGTCGCATTTCTGAGCAAAATTTGGTCCAATATACCATGTCCATGCATTTCCCCACTCATTTGAGTAATTTTTCATGAAAAAAACAAGGTTTCATGATTGGTCAAAATTTTCACCAAAACGACATACCGCGGGTCTACGCGTTTTTCTGATTTGGGTCAAAAATTGAAAAGTGCTTTTTGTCGCATTTCTGAGCAAAATTTTGTCCAATATACCATGTCCATGCATTTCCCCACTCATTTGAGTAATTTTTCATGAAAAAAACAAGGTTTCATGATTGGTTAAAATTTTCACCAAAACGACATACCGCGGGTCTACGCGTTTTTCTGATTTGGGTCAAAAATTGAAAAGTGCTTTTTGTCGCATTTCTGAGCAAAATTTGGTCCAATATACCATGTCCATGCATTTCCCCACTCATTTGAGTAATTTTTCATGAAAAAAACAAGGTTTCATGATTGGTCAAAATTTTCACCAAAACGACATAGCGCGGGTCTACGCGTTTTTCTGATATGGGTAAAAAATTGAAAAGTGCTTTTTGTCGCATTTCTGAGCAAAATTTGGTCCAATATACCATGTCCATGCATTTCCCCACTCATTTGAGTAATTTTACATGAAAAAAACAAGGTTTCATGATTGGTCAAAATTTTCACCAAAACGACATACCGCGGGTCTACGCGTTTTTCTGATTTGGGTCAAAAATTGAAAAGTGCTTTTTGTCGCATTTCTGAGCAAAATTTGGTCCAATATACCATGTCCATGCATTTCCCCACTCATTTGAGTAATTTTTCATGAAAAAAACAAGGTTTCATGATTGGTCAAAATTTTCACCAAAACGACATACCGCGGGTCTACGCGTTTTTCTGATTTGGGTCAAAAATTGAAAAGTGCTTTTTGTCGCATTTCTGAGCAAAATTTGGTCCAATATACCATGTCCATGCATTTCCCCACTCATTTGAGTAATTTTTCATGAAAAAAACCAAGGTTTTATGATTGGTCAAAATTTTCACCAAAACGACATACCGCGGGTCTACGCGTTTTTCTGATTTTGGTCAAAAATTGAAAAGTGCTTTTTGTCGCATTTCTGAGCAAAATTTGGTCCAATATACCATGTCCATGCATTTCCCCACTCATTTGAGTAATTTTTCATGAAAAAAACAAGGTTTCATGATTGGTCAAAATTTTCACCAAAACGACATACCGCGGGTCTACGCGTTTTTCTGATTTGGGTCAAAAATTGAAAAGTGCTTTTTGTCGCATTTCTGAGCAAAATTTGGTCCAATATACCATGTCCATGCATTTCCCCACTCATTTGAGTAATTTTTCATGAAAAAAACAAGGTTTCATGATTGGTCAAAATTTTCACCAAAACGACATACCGCGGGTCTACGCGTTTTTCTGATTTGGGTCAAAAATTGAAAAGTGCTTTTTGTCGCATTTCTGAGCAAAATTTGGTCCAATATACCCTGTCCATGCATTTCCCCACTCATTTGAGTAATTTTTCATGAAAAAAACCAAGGTTTTATGATTGGTCAAAATTTTCACCAAAACGACATACTGCGGGTCTACGCGTTTTTCTGATTTGGGTCAAAAATTGAAAAGTGCTTTTTGACGCTTTTTTGAGCAAAATTTGGTCCAATATACCATGTCCATGCATTTCCCCACTCATTTGAGTAATTTTTCATGAAAAAAACAAGGTTTCATGATTGGTCAAAATTTTCACCAAAACGACATAGCGTGGGTCTACGCGTTTTTCTGATTTGGGTCAAAAATTGAAAAGTGCTTTTTGTCGCATTTCTGAGCAAAATTTGGTCCAATATACCATGTCCATGCATTTCCCCACTCATTTGAGTAATTTTTCATGAAAAAAACAAGGTTTCATGATTGGTCAAAATTTTCACCAAAACGACATACCGCGGGTCTACGCGTTTTTCTGATTTGGGTCAAAAATTGAAAAGTGCTTTTTGTCGCATTTCTGAGCAAAATTTGGTCCAATATACCCTGTCCATGCATTTCCCCACTCATTTGAGTAATTTTTCATGAAAAAAACCAAGGTTTTATGATTGGTCAAAATTTTCACCAAAACGACATACTGCGGGTCTACGCGTTTTTCTGATTTGGGTCAAAAATTGAAAAGTGCTTTTTGACGCTTTTTTGAGCAAAATTTGGTCCAATATACCATGTCCATGCATTTCCCCACTAATTTGAGTAATTTTTCATGAAAAAAACAAGGTTTCATGATTGGTCAAAATTTTCACCAAAACGACATAGCGTGGGTCTACGCGTTTTTCTGATTTGGGTCAAAAATTGAAAAGTGCTTTTTGTCGCATTTCTGAGCAAAATTTGGTCCAATATACCATGTCCATGCATTTCCCCACTCATTTGAGTAATTTTTCATGAAAAAAACAAGGTTTCATGATTGGTCAAAATTTTCACCAAAACGACATACCGCGGGTCTACGCGTTTTTCTGATTTGGGTCAAAAATTGAAAAGTGCTTTTTGTCGCATTTCTGAGCAAAATTTTGTCCAATATACCATGTCCATGCATTTCCCCACTCATTTGAGTAATTTTTCATGAAAAAAACAAGGTTTCATGATTGGTTAAAATTTTCACCAAAACGACATACCGCGGGTCTACGCGTTTTTCTGATTTGGGTCAAAAATTGAAAAGTGCTTTTTGTCGCATTTCTGAGCAAAATTTGGTCCAATATACCATGTCCATGCATTTCCCCACTCATTTGAGTAATTTTTCATGAAAAAAACAAGGTTTCATGATTGGTCAAAATTTTCACCAAAACGACATAGCGCGGGTCTACGCGTTTTTCTGATATGGGTAAAAAATTGAAAAGTGCTTTTTGTCGCATTTCTGAGCAAAATTTGGTCCAATATACCATGTCCATGCATTTCCCCACTCATTTGAGTAATTTTACATGAAAAAAACAAGGTTTCATGATTGGTCAAAATTTTCACCAAAACGACATACCGCGGGTCTACGCGTTTTTCTGATTTGGGTCAAAAATTGAAAAGTGCTTTTTGTCGCATTTCTGAGCAAAATTTGGTCCAATATACCATGTCCATGCATTTCCCCACTCATTTGAGTAATTTTTCATGAAAAAAACAAGGTTTCATGATTGGTCAAAATTTTCACCAAAACGACATACCGCGGGTCTACGCGTTTTTCTGATTTGGGTCAAAAATTGAAAAGTGCTTTTTGTCGCATTTCTGAGCAAAATTTGGTCCAATATACCATGTCCATGCATTTCCCCACTCATTTGAGTAATTTTTCATGAAAAAAACCAAGGTTTTATGATTGGTCAAAATTTTCACCAAAACGACATACCGCGGGTCTACGCGTTTTTCTGATTTTGGTCAAAAATTGAAAAGTGCTTTTTGTCGCATTTCTGAGCAAAATTTGGTCCAATATACCATGTCCATGCATTTCCCCACTCATTTGAGTAATTTTTCATGAAAAAAACAAGGTTTCATGATTGGTCAAAATTTTCACCAAAACGACATACCGCGGGTCTACGCGTTTTTCTGATTTGGGTCAAAAATTTAAAAGTGCTTTTTGTCACATTTCTGAGCAAAATTTGGTCCAATATACCATGTCCATGCATTTCCCCACTCATTTGAGTAATTTTTCATGAAAAAAACAAGGTTTCATGATTGGTCAAAATTTTCACCAAAACGACATATCGCGGGTCTACGCGTTTTTCTGATTTGGGTCAAAAATTGAAAAGTCCTATTTGTCGCTTTTTTGAGCAAAATTTGGTCCAATATACCATGTCCATGCATTTCCCCACTCATTTGAATAATTTTTCATGAAAAAAACAAGGTTTCATGATTGGTCAAAATTTTCAGCAAAACGACATACCGCGGGTCTACGCGTTTTTCTGATTTGGGTCAAAAATTGAAAAGTGCTTTTTGTCGCATTTCTGAGCAAAATTTGGTCCAATATACCATGTCCATGCATTTCCCCACTCATTTGAGTAATTTTTCATGAAAAAAACAAGGTTTCATGATTGGTCAAAATTTTCACCAAAACGACATACCGCGGGTCTACGCGTTTTTCTGATTTGGGTCAAAAATTGAAAAGTGCTTTTTGTCGCATTTCTGAGCAAAATTTGGTCCAATATACCATGTCCATGCATTTCCCCACTCATTTGAGTAATTTTTCATGAAAAAAACAAGGTTTCATGATTGGTCAAAATTTTCACCAAAACGACATACCGCGGGTCTACGCGTTTTTCTGATTTGGGTCAAAAATTGAAAAGTGCTTTTTGTCGCATTTCTGAGCAAAATTTGGTCCAATATACCATGTCCATGCATTTCCCCACTCATTTGAGTAATTTTTCATGAAAAAAACCAAGGTTTTATGATTGGTCAAAATTTTCACCAAAACGACATACCGCGGGTCTACGCGTTTTTCTGATTTTGGTCAAAAATTGAAAAGTGCTTTTTGTCGCATTTCTGAGCAAAATTTGGTCCAATATACCATGTCCATGCATTTCCCCACTCATTTGAGTAATTTTTCATGAAAAAAACAAGGTTTCATGATTGGTCAAAATTTTCACCAAAACGACATACCGCGGGTCTACGCGTTTTTCTGATTTGGGTCAAAAATTGAAAAGTGCTTTTTGTCGCATTTCTGAGCAAAATTTGGTCCAATATACCATGTCCATGCATTTCCCCACTCATTTGAGTAATTTTTCATGAAAAAAACAAGGTTTCATGATTGGTCAAAATTTTCACCAAAACGACATACCGCGGGTCTACGCGTTTTTCTGATTTGGGTCAAAAATTGAAAAGTGCTTTTTGTCGCACTTCTGAGCAAAATTTGGTCCAATATACCATGTCCATGCATTTCCCCACTCATTTGAGTAATTTTTCATGAAAAAAACAAGGTTTTATGATTGGTCAAAATTTTCACCAAAACGACATACTGCGGGTCTACGCGTTTTTCTGATTTGGGTCAAAAATTGAAAAGTGCTTTTTGTCGCACTTCTGAGCAAAATTTGGTCCAATATACCATGTCCATGCATTTCCCCACTCATTTGAGTAATTTTTCATGAAAAAAACAAGGTTTCATGATTGGTCAAAATTTTCACCAAAACGACATAACGCGGGTCTACGCGTTTTTCTGATTTGGGTCAAAAATTGAAAAGTGCTTTTTGTCGCATTTCTGAGCAAAATTTGGTCCAATATACCATGTCCATGCATTTCCCCACTCATTTGAGTAATTTTTCATGAAAAAAACCAAGGTTTTATGATTGGTCAAAATTTTCACCAAAACGACATACCGCGGGTCTACGCGTTTTTCTGATTTTGGTCAAAAATTGAAAAGTGCTTTTTGTCGCATTTCTGAGCAAAATTTGGTCCAATATACCATGTCCATGCATTTCCCCACTCATTTGAGTAATTTTTCATGAAAAAAACAAGGTTTCATGATTGGTCAAAATTTTCACCAAAACGACATACCGCGGGTCTACGCGTTTTTCTGATTTGGGTCAAAAATTGAAAAGTGCTTTTTGTCGCACTTCTGAGCAAAATTTGGTCCAATATACCATGTCCATGCATTTCCCCACTCATTTGAGTAATTTTTCATGAAAAAAACAAGGTTTCATGATTGGTCAAAATGTTCACCAAAACGACATACCGCGGGTCTACGCGTTTTTCTGATTTGGGTCAAAAATTGAAAAGTGCTTTTTGTCGCATTTCTGAGCAAAATTTGGTCCAATATACCATGTCCATGCATTTCCCCACTCATTTGAGTAATTTTTCATGAAAAAAACAAGGTTTCATGATTGGTCAAAATTTTCACCAAAACGACATACCGCGGGGTCTACGCGTTTTTCTGATTTGGGTCAAAAATTGAAAAGTGCTTTTTGTCGCATTTCTGAGCAAAATTTTGTCCAATATACCATGTCCATGCATTTCCCCACTCATTTGAGTAATTTTTCATGAAAAAAACAAGAATTCATGATTGGTCAAAATTTTCACCAAAACGACATACCGCGGGTCTACGCGTTTTTCTGATTTGGGTCAAAAATTGAAAAGTGCTTTTTGTCGCATTTCTGAGCAAAATTTGGTCCAATATACCATGTCCATGCATTTCCCCACTCATTTGAGTAATTTTTCATGAAAAAAACAAGGTTTCATGATTGGTCAAAATTTTCACCAAAACGACATACCGCGGGTCTACGCGTTTTTCTGATTTGGGTCAAAAATTGAAAAGTGCTTTTTGTCGCATTTCTGAGCAAAATTTGGTCCAATATACCATGTCCATGCATTTCCCCACTCATTTGAGTAATTTTTCATGAAAAAAACAAGGTTTCATGATTGGTCAAAATTTTCACCAAAACGACATACCGCGGGTCTACGCGTTTTTCTGATTTGGGTCAAAAATTGAAAAGTGCTTTTTGTCGCATTTCTGAGAAAAATTTGGTCCAATATACCATGTCCATGCATTTCCCCACTCATTTGAGTAATTTTTCATGAAAAAAACAAGGTTTCATGATTGGTCAAAATTTTCACCAAAACGACATACCGCGGGTCTATGCGTTTTTCTGATTTGGGTCAAAAATTGAAAAGTGCTTTTTGTCGCATTTCTGAGCAAAATTTGGTCCAATATACCATGTCCATGCATTTCCCCACTCATTTGAGTAATTTTTCTTGAAAAAAACAAGGTTTCATGATTGGTCAAAATTTTCACCAAAACGACATACCGCGGGTCTACGCGTTTTTCTGATTTGGGTCAAAAATTTAAAAGTGCTTTTTGTCGCATTTCTGAGCAAAATTTGGTCCAATATACCATGTCCATGCATTTCCCCACTCATTTGAGTAATTTTTCATGAAAAAAAACAAAGTTTTATGATTGGTCAAAATTTTCACCAAAACGACATACCGCGGGTCTACGCGTTTTTCTGATTTGGGTCAAAAATTGAAAAGTGCTTTTTGTCGCATTTCTGAGCAAAATTTGGTCCAATATACCATGTCCATGCATTTCCCCACTCATTTGAGTAATTTTTCATGAAAAAAACAAGGTTTCATGATTGGTCAAAATTTTCACCAAAACGACATACCGCGGGTCTACGCGCTTTTCTGATTTGGGTCAAAAATTGAAAAGTGCTTTTTGACGCATTTCTGAGCAAAATTTGGTCCAATATACCATGTCCATGCATTTCCCCACTCATTTGAGTAATTTTTCATGAAAAAAACAAGAATTCATGATTGGTCAAAATTTTCACCAAAACGACATACCGCGGGTCTACGCGTATTTCTGATTTGGGTCAAAAATTGAAAAGTGCTTTTTGTCGCATTTCTGAGCAAAATTTGGTCCAATATACCATGTCCATGCATTTCCCCACTCATTTGAGTAATTTTTCATGAAAAAAACAAGGTTTCATGATTGGTCAAAATTTTCACCAAAACGACATACCGCGGGTCTACGCGTTTTTCTGATTTGGGTCAAAAATTGAAAAGTGCTTTTTGTCGCATTTCTGAGCAAAATTTGGTCCAATATACCATGTCCATGCATTTCCCCACTCATTTGAGTAATTTTTCATAAAAAAAAACAAGGTTTCATGATTGGTCAAAATTTTCACCAAAACGACATACCGCGGGTCTATGCATTTTTCTGATTTGGGTCAAAAATTGAAAAGTGCTTTTTGTCGCATTTCTGAGCAAAATTTGGTCCAATATACCATGTCCATGCATTTCCCCACTCATTTGAGTAATTTTTCATGAAAAAAACAAGGTTTCATGATTGGTCAAAATTTTCACCAAAACGACATAGCGCGGGTCTACGCGTTTTTCTGATTTGGGTCAAAAATTGAAAAGTGCTTTTTGTCGCATTTCTGAGCAAAATTTGGTCCAATATACCATGTCCATGCATTTCCCCACTCATTTGAGTAATTTTTCATGAAAAAAACAAGGTTTCATGATTGGTCAAAATTTTCACCAAAACGACATACCGCGGGTCTACGCGTTTTTCTGATTTGGGTCAAAAATTGAAAAGTGCTTTTTGTCGCATTTCTGAGCAAAATTTGGTCCAATATACCATGTCCATGCATTTCCCCACTCATTTGAGTAATTTTTCATGAAAAAAACCAAGGTTTTATGATTGGTCAAAATTTTCACCAAAACGACATACCGCGGGTCTACGCGTTTTTCTGATTTTGGTCAAAAATTGAAAAGTGCTTTTTGTCGCATTTCTGAGCAAAATTTGGTCCAATATACCATGTCCATGCATTTCCCCACTCATTTGAGTAATTTTTCATGAAAAAAACAAGGTTTCATGATTGGTCAAAATTTTCACCAAAACGACATACCGCGGGTCTACGCGTTTTTCTGATTTGGGTCAAAAATTGAAAAGTGCTTTTTGTCGCATTTCTGAGAAAAATTTGGTCCAATATACCATGTCCATGCATTTCCCCACTCATTTGAGTAATTTTTCATGAAAAAAACAAGGTTTCATGATTGGTCAAAATTTTCACCAAAACGACATACCGCGGGTCTATGCGTTTTTCTGATTTGGGTCAAAAATTGAAAAGTGCTTTTTGTCGCATTTCTGAGCAAAATTTGGTCCAATATACCATGTCCATGCATTTCCCCACTCATTTGAGTAATTTTTCTTGAAAAAAACAAGGTTTCATGATTGGTCAAAATTTTCACCAAAACGACATACCGCGGGTCTACGCGTTTTTCTGATTTGGGTCAAAAATTGAAAAGTGCTTTTTGTCGCATTTCTGAGCAAAATTTGGTCCAATATACCATGTCCATGCATTTCCCCACTCATTTGAGTAATTTTTCATGAAAAAAACAAGAATTCATGATTGGTCAAAATTTTCACCAAAACGACATACCGCGGGTCTACGCGTTTTTCTGATTTGGGTCAAAAATTGAAAAGTGCTTTTTGTCGCATTTCTGAGCAAAATTTGGTCCAATATACCATGTCCATGCATTTCCCCACTCATTTGAGTAATTTTTCATGAAAAAAACAAGGTTTCATGATTGGTCAAAATTTTCACCAAAACGACATACCGCGGGTCTACTCGTTTTTCTGATTTGGGTCAAAAATTGAAAAGTGCTTTTTGTCGCATTTCTGAGGAAAATTTGGTCCAATATACCATGTCCATGCATTTCCCCACTCATTTGAGTAATTTTTCATAAAAAAAAACAAGGTTTCATGATTGGTCAAAATTTTCACCAAAACGACATACCGCGGGTCTATGCGTTTTTCTGATTTGGGTCAAAAATTGAAAAGTGCTTTTTGTCGCATTTCTGAGCAAAATTTGGTCCAATATACCATGTCCATGCATTTCCCCACTCATTTGAGTAATTTTTCATGAAAAAAACAAGGTTTTATGATTGGTCAAAATTTTCACCAAAACGACATACCGCGGGTCTACGCGTTTTTCTGATTTGGGTCAAAAATTGAAAAGTGCTTTTTGTCACATTTCTGAGCAAAATTTGGTCCAATATACCATGTCCATGCATTTCCCCACTCATTTGAGTAATTTTTCATGAAAAAAACAAGGTTTCATGATTGGTCAAAATTTTCACCAAAACGACATACCGCGGGTCTACGCGTTTTTCTGATTTGGGTCAAAAATTGAAAAGTGCTTTTTGTAGCATTTCTGAGCAAAATTTGGTCCAATATACCATGTCCATGCATTTCCCCACTCATTTGAGTAATTTTTCATGAAAAAAACCAAGGTTTCATGATTGGTCAAAATTTTCACCAAAACGACATACCGCGGGTCTACGCGTTTTTCTGATTTGGGTCAAAAATTGAAAAGTGCTTTTTGTCGCATTTCTGAGCAAAATTTGGTCCAATACACCATGTCCATGCATTTCCCCACTCATTTGAGTAATTTTTCATGAAAAAAACCAGGGTTTTATGATTGGTCAAAATTTTCACCAAAACGACATACCGCGGGTCTACGCGTTTTTCTGATTTGGGTCAAAAATTGAAAAGTGCTTTTTGTCGCCTTTCTGAGCAAAATTTGGTCCAATATACCATGTCCATGCATTTCCCCACTCATTTGAGTAATTTTTCATGAAAAAAAACAAGGTTTTATGATTGGTCAAAATTTTCACCAAAACGACATACCGCAGGTCTACGCGTTTTTCTGATTTGGGTCAAAAATTGAAAAGTGCTTTTTGTCGCATTTCTGAGAAAAATTTGGTCCAATATACCATGTCCATGCATTTCCCCACTCATTTGAGTAATTTTTCATGAAAAAACCAAGGTTTTATGATTGTTCAAAATTTTCACCAAAACGACATACCGCGGGTCTACGCGTTTTTCTGATTTGGGTCAAAAATTGAAAAGTGCTTTTTGTCGCATTTCTGCGCAAAATTTGGTCCAATATACCATGTCCATGCATTTCCCCACTCATTTGAGTAATTTTTCATGAAAAAAACAAGGTTTCATGATTGGTCAAAATTTTCACCAAAACGACATACCGCGGGTCTACGCGTTTTTCTGATTTGGGTCAAAAATTGAAAAGTGCTTTTTGTCGCATTTCTGAGCAAAATTTGGTCCAATATACCATGTCCATGCATTTCCCCACTCATTTGAGTAATTTTTCATGAAAAAAACAAGGTTTCATGATTGGTCAAAATTTTCACCAAAACGACATAGCGCGGGTCTACGCGTTTTTCTGATATGGGTAAAAATTTGAAAAGTGCTTTTTGTCACATTTCTGAGCAAAATTTGGTCCAATATACCATGTCCATGCATTTCCCCACTCATTTGAGTAATTTTTCATGAAAAAAACAAGGTTTCATGATTGGTCAAAATTTTCACCAAAACGACATAGCGCGGGTCTACGCGTTTTTCTTATTTGGGTCAAAAATTGAAAAGTGCTTTTTGTCGCATTTCTGAGCAAAATTTGGTCCAATATACCATGTCCATGCATTTCCCCACTCATTTGAGTAATTTTTCATGAAAAAAAACAAGGTTTCATGATTGGTCAAAATTTTCACCAAAACGACATACCGCGGGTCTACGCGTTTTTCTGATTTGGGTCAAAAATTGAAAAGTGCTTTTTGTCGCATTTCTGAGCAAAATTTGGTCCAATATACCATGTCCATGCATTTCCCCACTCATTTGAGTAATTTTTCATGAAAAAAACCAAGGTTTTATGATTGGTCAAAATTTTCACCAAAACGACATACCGCGGGTCTACGCGTTTTTCTGATTTGGGTCAAAAATTGAAAAGTGCTTTTTGACGCTTTTTTGAGCAAAATTTGGTCCAATATACCATGTCCATGCATTTCCCCACTCATTTGAGTAATTTTTCATGAAAAAAACAAGGTTTCATGATTGGTCAAAATTTTCACCAAAACGACATAGCGCGGGTCTACGCGTTTTTCTGATATGGGTAAAAAATTGAAAAGTGCTTTTTGTCGCATTTCTGAGCAAAATTTGGTCGAATATACCATGTCCATGCATTTCCCCACTCATTTGAGTAATTTTTCATGAAAAAAACAAGAATTCATGATTGGTCAAAATTTTCACCAAAACGACATACCGCGGGTCTACGCGTTTTTCTGATTTGGGTCAAAAATTGAAAAGTGCTTTTTGTCGCATTTCTGAGCAAAATTTGGTCCAATATACCATGTCCATGCATTTCCCCACTCATTTGAGTAATTTTTCATGAAAAAAACAAGGTTTCATGATTGGTCAAAATTTTCACCAAAACGACATACCGCGGGTCTATGCGTTTTTCTGATTTGGGTCAAAAATTGAAAAGTGCTTTTTGTCGCATTTCTGAGCAAAATTTGGTCCAATATACCATGTCCATGCATTTCCCCACTCATTTGAGTAATTTTTCATGAAAAAAACAAGGTTTCATGATTGGTCAAAATTTTCACCAAAACGACATACCGCGGGTCTACACGTTTTTCTGATTTGGGTCAAAAATTTAAAAGTGCTTTTTGTCGCATTTCTGAGCAAAATTTGGTCCAATATACCATGTCCATGCATTTCCCCACTCATTTGAGTAATTTGTCATGAAAAAAAACAAGGTTTTATGATTGGTCAAAATTTTCACCAAAACGACATACCGCGGGTCTACGCGTTTTTCTGATTTGGGTCAAAAATTGAAAAGTGCTTTTTGTCACATTTCTGAGCAAAATTTGGTCCAATATACCATGTCCATGCATTTCCCCACTCATTTGAGTAATTTTTCATGAAAAAAACAAGGTTTTATGATTGGTCAAAATTTTCACCAAAACGACATACCGCGGGTCTACGCGTTTTTCTGATTTGGGTCAAAAATTGAAAAGTGCTTTTTGTCGCATTTCTGAGCAAAATTTGGTCCAATATACCATGTCCATGCATTTCCCCACTCATTTGAGTAATTTTTCATGAAAAAAACAATGTTTCATGATTGGTCAAAATTTTCACCAAAACGACATACCGCGGGTCTACGCGTTTTTCTGATTTGGGTCAAAAATTGAAAAGTGCTTTTTGTCGCATTTCTGAGCAAAATTTGGTCCAATATACCATGTCCATGCATTTCCCCACTCATTTGAGTAATTTTTCATGAAAAAAACAAGAATTCATGATTGGTCAAAATTTTCACCAAAACGACATACCGCGGGTCTACGCGTTTTTCTGATTTGGGTCAAAAATTGAAAAGTGCTTTTTGTCGCATTTCTGAGCAAAATTTGGTCCAATATACCATGTCCATGCATTTCCCCACTCATTTGAGTAATTTTTCATGAAAAAAACAAGGTTTCATTATTGGTCAAAATTTTCACCAAAACGACATACCGCGGGTCTATGCGTTTTTCTGATTTGGGTCAAAAATTGAAAAGTGCTTTTTGTCGCATTTCTGAGCAAAATTTGGTCCAATATACCATGTCCATGCATTTCCCCACTCATTTGAGTAATTTTTCATGAAAAAAACAAGGTTTCATGATTGGTCAAAATTTTCACCAAAACGACATACCGCGGGTCTACACGTTTTTCTGATTTGGGTCAAAAATTTAAAAGTGCTTTTTGTCGCATTTCTGAGCAAAATTTGGTCCAATATACCATGTCCATGCATTTCCCCACTCATTTGAGTAATTTTTCATGAAAAAAACCAAGGTTTTATGATTGGTCAAAATTTTCACCAAAACGACATACCGCGGGTCTACGCGTTTTTCTGATTTGGGTCAAAAATTGAAAAGTGCTTTTTGTCGCATTTCTGAGCAAAATTTGGTCCAATATACCATGTCCATGCATTTCCCCACTCATTTGAGTAATTTTTCATGAAAAAAACAAGGTTTCATGATTGGTCAAAATTTTCACCAAAACGACATACCGCGGGTCTACGCGTTTTTCTGATTTGGGTCAAAAATTGAAAAGTGCTTTTTGTAGCATTTCTGAGCAAAATTTGGTCCAATATACCATGTCCATGCATTTCCCCACTCATTTGAGTAATTTTTCATGAAAAAAACCAAGGTTTCATGATTGGTCAAAATTTTCACCAAAACGACATACCGCGGGTCTACGCGTTTTTCTGATTTGGGTAAAAAATTGAAAAGTGCTTTTTGTCGCATTTCTGAGCAAAATTTGGTCCAATACACCATGTCCATGCATTTCCCCACTCATTTGAGTAATTTTTCATGAAAAAAAACAGGGTTTTATGATTGGTCAAAATTTTCACCAAAACGACATACCGCGGGTCTACGCGTTTTTCTGATTTGGGTCAAAAATTGAAAAGTGCTTTTTGTCGCCTTTCTGAGCAAAATTTGGTCCAATATACCATGTCCATGCATTTCCCCACTCATTTGAGTAATTTTTCATGAAAAAAAACAAGGTTTTATGATTGGTCAAAATTTTCACCAAAACGACATACCGCGGGTCTACGCGTTTTTCTGATTTGGGTCAAAAATTGAAAAGTGCTTTTTGTCGCATTTCTGAGAAAAATTTGGTCCAATATACCATGTCCATGCATTTCCCCACTCATTTGAGTAATTTTTCATGAAAAAACCAAGGTTTTATGATTGTTCAAAATTTTCACCAAAACGACATACCGCGGGTCTACGCGTTTTTCTGATTTGGGTCAAAAATTGAAAAGTGCTTTTTGTCGCATTTCTGAGCAAAATTTGGTCCAATATACCATGTCCATGCATTTCCCCACTCATTTGAGTAATTTTTCATGAAAAAAACAAGGTTTCATGATTGGTCAAAATTTTCACCAAAACGACATACCGCGGGTCTACGCGTTTTTCTGATTTGGGTCAAAAATTGAAAAGTGCTTTTTGTCACATTTCTGAGCAAAATTTGGTCCAATATACCATGTCCATGCATTTCCCCACTCATTTGAGTAATTTTTCATGAAAAAAACAAGGTTTTATGATTGGTCAAAATTTTCACCAAAACGACATACCGCGGGTCTACGCGTTTTTCTGATTTGGGTCAAAAATTGAAAAGTGCTTTTTGTCGCATTTCTGAGCAAAATTTGGTCCAATATACCATGTCCATGCATTTCCCCACTCATTTGAGTAATTTTTCATGAAAAAAACAATGTTTCATGATTGGTCAAAATTTTCACCAAAACGACATACCGCGGGTCTACGCGTTTTTCTGATTTGGGTCAAAAATTGAAAAGTGCTTTTTGTCGCATTTCTGAGCAAAATTTGGTCCAATATACCATGTCCATGCATTTCCCCACTCATTTGAGTAATTTTTCATGAAAAAAACAAGAATTCATGATTGGTCAAAATTTTCACCAAAACGACATACCGCGGGTCTACGCGTTTTTCTGATTTGGGTCAAAAATTGAAAAGTGCTTTTTGTCGCATTTCTGAGCAAAATTTGGTCCAATATACCATGTCCATGCATTTCCCCACTCATTTGAGTAATTTTTCATGAAAAAAACAAGGTTTCATTATTGGTCAAAATTTTCACCAAAACGACATACCGCGGGTCTATGCGTTTTTCTGATTTGGGTCAAAAATTGAAAAGTGCTTTTTGTCGCATTTCTGAGCAAAATTTGGTCCAATATACCATGTCCATGCATTTCCCCACTCATTTGAGTAATTTTTCATGAAAAAAACAAGGTTTCATGATTGGTCAAAATTTTCACCAAAACGACATACCGCGGGTCTACACGTTTTTCTGATTTGGGTCAAAAATTTAAAAGTGCTTTTTGTCGCATTTCTGAGCAAAATTTGGTCCAATATACCATGTCCATGCATTTCCCCACTCATTTGAGTAATTTTTCATGAAAAAAACCAAGGTTTTATGATTGGTCAAAATTTTCACCAAAACGACATACCGCGGGTCTACGCGTTTTTCTGATTTGGGTCAAAAATTGAAAAGTGCTTTTTGTCGCATTTCTGAGCAAAATTTGGTCCAATATACCATGTCCATGCATTTCCCCACTCATTTGAGTAATTTTTCATGAAAAAAACAAGGTTTCATGATTGGTCAAAATTTTCACCAAAACGACATACCGCGGGTCTACGCGTTTTTCTGATTTGGGTCAAAAATTGAAAAGTGCTTTTTGTAGCATTTCTGAGCAAAATTTGGTCCAATATACCATGTCCATGCATTTCCCCACTCATTTGAGTAATTTTTCATGAAAAAAACCAAGGTTTCATGATTGGTCAAAATTTTCACCAAAACGACATACCGCGGGTCTACGCGTTTTTCTGATTTGGGTCAAAAATTGAAAAGTGCTTTTTGTCGCATTTCTGAGCAAAATTTGGTCCAATACACCATGTCCATGCATTTCCCCACTCATTTGAGTAATTTTTCATGAAAAAAACCAGGGTTTTATGATTGGTCAAAATTTTCACCAAAACGACATACCGCGGGTCTACGCGTTTTTCTGATTTGGGTCAAAAATTGAAAAGTGCTTTTTGTCGCCTTTCTGAGCAAAATTTGGTCCAATATACCATGTCCATGCATTTCCCCACTCATTTGAGTAATTTTTCATGAAAAAAAACAAGGTTTTATGATTGGTCAAAATTTTCACCAAAACGACATACCGCGGGTCTACGCGTTTTTCTGATTTGGGTCAAAAATTGAAAAGTGCTTTTTGTCGCATTTCTGAGAAAAATTTGGTCCAATATACCATGTCCATGCATTTCCCCACTCATTTGAGTAATTTTTCATGAAAAAAACAAGGTTTTATGATTGTTCAAAATTTTCACCAAAACGACATACCGCGGGTCTACGCGTTTTTCTGATTTGGGTCAAAAATTGAAAAGTGCTTTTTGTCGCATTTCTGAGCAAAATTTGGTCCAATATACCATGTCCATGCATTTCCGCACTCATTTGAGTAATTTTTCATGAAAAAAACAAGGTTTCATGATTGGTCAAAATTTTCACCAAAACGACATACCGCGGGTCTACGCGTTTTTCTGATTTGGGTCAAAAATTGAAAAGTGCTTTTTGTCGCATTTCTGAGCAAAATTTGGTCCAATATACCATGTCCATGCATTTCCCCACTCATTTGAGTAATTTTTCATGAAAAAAACAAGGTTTCATGATTGGTCAAAATTTTCACCAAAACGACATAGCGCGGGTCTACGCGTTTTTCTTATTTGGGTCAAAAATTGAAAAGTGCTTTTTGTCGCATTTCTGAGCAAAATTTGGTCCAATATACCATGTCCATGCATTTCCCCACTCATTTGAGTAATTTTTCATGAAAAAAACAAGGTTTCATGATTGGTCAAAATTTTCACCAAAACGACATACCGCGGGTCTACGCGTTTTTCTGATTTGGGTCAAAAATTGAAAAGTGCTTTTTGTCGCATTTCTGAGCAAAATTTGGTCCAATATACCATGTCCATGCATTTCCCCACTCATTTGAGTAATTTTTCATGAAAAAAACCAAGGTTTTATGATTGGTCAAAATTTTCACCAAAACGACATACCGCGGGTCTACGCGTTTTTCTGATTTGGGTCAAAAATTGAAAAGTGCTTTTTGACGCTTTTTTGAGCAAAATTTGGTCCAATATACCATGTCCATGCATTTCCCCACTCATTTGAGTAATTTTTCATGAAAAAAACAAGGTTTCATGATTGGTCAAAATTTTCACCAAAACGACATAGCGCGGGTCTACGCGTTTTTCTGATATGGGTAAAAAATTGAAAAGTGCTTTTTGTCGCATTTCTGAGCAAAATTTGGTCGAATATACCATGTCCATGCATTTCCCCACTCATTTGAGTAATTTTTCATGAAAAAAACAAGAATTCATGATTGGTCAAAATTTTCACCAAAACGACATACCGCGGGTCTACGCGTTTTTCTGATTTGGGTCAAAAATTGAAAAGTGCTTTTTGTCGCATTTCTGAGCAAAATTTGGTCCAATATACCATGTCCATGCATTTCCCCACTCATTTGAGTAATTTTTCATGAAAAAAACAAGGTTTCATGATTGGTCAAAATTTTCACCAAAACGACATACCGCGGGTCTATGCGTTTTTCTGATTTGGGTCAAAAATTGAAAAGTGCTTTTTGTCGCATTTCTGAGCAAAATTTGGTCCAATATACCATGTCCATGCATTTCCCCACTCATTTGAGTAATTTTTCATGAAAAAAACAAGGTTTCATGATTGGTCAAAATTTTCACCAAAACGACATACCGCGGGTCTACACGTTTTTCTGATTTGGGTCAAAAATTTAAAAGTGCTTTTTGTCGCATTTCTGAGCAAAATTTGGTCCAATATACCATGTCCATGCATTTCCCCACTCATTTGAGTAATTTGTCATGAAAAAAACCAAGGTTTTATGATTGGTCAAAATTTTCACCAAAACGACATACCGCGGGTCTACGCGTTTTTCTGATTTGGGTCAAAAATTGAAAAGTGCTTTTTGTCACATTTCTGAGCAAAATTTGGTCCAATATACCATGTCCATGCATTTCCCCACTCATTTGAGTAATTTTTCATGAAAAAAACAAGGTTTTATGATTGGTCAAAATTTTCACCAAAACGACATACGCGTTTTTCTGATTTGGGTCAAAAATTGAAAAGTGCTTTTTGTCGCATTTCTGAGCAAAATTTGGTCCAATATACCATGTCCATGCATTTCCCCACTCATTTGAGTAATTTTTCATGAAAAAAACCAAGGTTTTATGATTGGTCAAAATTTTCACCAAAACGACATACCGCGGGGTCTACGCGTTTTTCTGATTTGGGTCAAAAATTGAAAATTGCTTTTTGTCGCATTTCTGAGCAAAATTTGGTCCAATATACCATGTCCATGCATTTCCCCACTCATTTGAGTAATTTTTCATGAAAAAAACCAAGGTTTCATGATTGGTCAAAATTTTCACCAAAACGACATACCGCGGGTCTACGCGTTTTTCTGATTTGGGTCAAAAATTGAAAAGTGCTTTTTGTAGCATTTCTGAGCAAAATTTTGTCCAATATACCATGTCCATGCATTTCCCCACTCATTTGAGTAATTTTTCATGAAAAAAACAAGGTTTCATGATTGGTCAAAATTTTCACCAAAACGACATACCGCGGGTCTACGCGTTTTTCTGATTTGGGTCAAAAATTGAAAAGTGCTTTTTGTCGCATTTCTGAGCAAAATTTGGTCCAATATACCATGTCCATGCATTTCCCCACTCATTTGAGTAATTTTTCATGAAAAAAACCAAGGTTTTATGATTGGTCAAAATTTTCACCAAAACGACATACCGCGGGTCTACGCGTTTTTCTGATTTGGGTCAAAAATTGAAAAGTGCTTTTTGTCGCATTTCTGAGCAAAATTTGGTCCAATATACCATGTCCATGCATTTCCCCACTCATTTGAGTAATTTTTCATGAAAAAAACAAGGTTTCATGATTGGTCAAAATTTTCACCAAAACGACATACCGCGGGTTTACGCGTTTTTCTGATTTGGGTCAAAAATTGAAAAGTGCTACTTGTCGCCTTTCTGAGCAAAATTTGGTCCAATATACCATGTCCATGCATTTCCCCACTCATTTGAGTAATTTTTCATGAAAAAAACCAAGGTTTTATGATTGGTCAAAATTTTCACCAAAACGACATACCGCGGGTCTACGCGTTTTTCTGATTTGGGTCAAAAATTGAAAAGTGCTTTTTGTAGCATTTCTGAGCAAAATTTTGTCCAATATACCATGTCCATGCATTTCCCCACTCATTTGAGTAATTTTTCATGAAAAAAACCAAGGTTTTATGATTGGTCAAAATTTTCACCAAAACGACATACCGCGGGTCTACGCGTTTTTCTGATTTGGGTCAAAAATTGAAAAGTGCTTTTTGACGCTTTTTTGAGCAAAATTTGGTCCAATATACCATGTCCATGCATTTCCCCACTCATTTGAGTAATTTTTCATGAAAAAAACAAGGTTTCATGATTGGTCAAAATTTTCACCAAAACGACATAGCGCGGGTCTACGCGTTTTTCTGATATGGGTAAAAAATTGAAAAGTGCTTTTTGTCGCATTTCTGAGCAAAATTTGGTCCAATATACCATGTCCATGCATTTCCCCACTCATTTGAGTAATTTTTCATAAAAAAACAAGGTTTTATGATTGGTCAAAATTTTCACCAAAACGACATACCGCGGGTCTACGCGTTTTTCTGATTTGGGTCAAAAATTGAAAAGTGCTTTTTGTCGCATTTCTGAGCAAAATTTGGTCCAATATACCATGTCCATGCATTTCCCCACTCATTTGAGTAATTTTTTCATGAAAAAAACAAGAATTCATGATTGGTCAAAATTTTCACCAAAACGACATACCGCGGGTCTACGCGTTTTTCTGATTTGGGTCAAAAATTGAAAAGTGCTTTTTGTCGCATTTCTGAGCAAAATTTGGTCCAATATACCATGTCCATGCATTTCCCCACTCATTTGAGTAATTTTTCATGAAAAAAACAAGGTTTCATGATTGGTCAAAATTTTCACCAAAACGACATACCGCGGGTCTACGCGTTTTTCTGATTTGGGTCAAAAATTGAAAAGTGCTTTTTGTCGCATTTCTGAACAAAATTTGGTCCAATATACCATGTCCATGCATTTCCCCACTCATTTGAGTAATTTTTCATGAAAAAAACCAAGGTTTTATGATTGTTCAAAATTTTCACCAAAACGACATACCGCGGGTCTACGCGTTTTTCTGATTTGGGTCAAAAATTGAAAAGTGCTTTTTGTCGCATTTCTGAGCAAAATTTGGTCCAATATACCATGTCCATGCATTTCCCCACTCATTTGAGTAATTTTTCATGAAAAAAACAAGGTTTTCATGATTGTTCAAAATTTTCACCAAAACGACATACCGCGGGTCTACACGTTTTTCTGATTTGGGTCAAAAATTTAAAAGTGCTTTTTGTCGCATTTCTGAGCAAAATTCGTCCAATATACCATGTCCATGCATTTCCCCACTCATTTGAGTAATTTTTCATGAAAAAAACAAGGTTTCATGATTGGTCAAAATTTTCACCAAAACGACATACCGCGGGTCTACGCGTTTTTCTGATTTGGGTCAAAAATTGAAAAGTGCTTTTTGACGCATTTCTGAGCAAAATTTGATCCAATATACCATGTCCATGCATTTCCCCACTCATTTGAGTAATTTTTCATGAAAAAAACAAGGTTTCATGATTGGTCAAAATTTTCACCAAAACGACATACCGCGGGTCTACGCGTTTTTCTGATTTGGGTCAAAAATTGAAAAGTGCTTTTTGTCGCATTTCTGAGCAAAATTTGGTCCAATATACCATGTCCATGCATTTCCCCACTCATTTGAGTAATTTTTCATGAAAAAAACAAGGTTTCATGATTGGTCAAAATTTTCACCAAAACGACATACCGCGGGTCTACGCGTTTTTCTGATTTGGGTCAAAAATTGAAAAGTGTTTTTTGTCGCATTTCTGAGCAAAATTTGGTCCAATATACCATGTCCATGCATTTCCCCACTCATTTGAGTAATTTTTCATGAAAAAAACAAGGTTTCATGATTGGTCAAAATTTTCACCAAAACGACATACGCGGGTCTACGCGTTTTTCTGATTTGGGTCAAAAATTGAAAAGTGCTTTTTGTCGCATTTCTGAGCAAAATTTGGTCCAATATACCATGTCCATGCATTTCCCCACTCATTTGAGTAATTTTTCATGAAAAAAAACAAGGTTTTATGATTGGTCAAAATTTTCACCAAAACGACATACCGCGGGTCTACGCGTTTTTCTGATTTGGGTCAAAAATTGAAAAAAGTGCTTTTTGACGCTTTTTTGAGCAAAATTTGGTCCAATATACCATGTCCATGCATTTCCCCACTCATTTGAGTAATTTTTCATGAAAAAAACAAGGTTTTATGATTGGTCAAAATTTTCACCAAAACGACATACCGCGGGTCTACGCGTTTTTCTGATTTGGGTCAAAAATTGAAAAGTGCTTCTTGTCGCCTTTCTGAGCAAAATTTGGTCCAATATACCATGTCCATGCATTTCCCCACTCATTTGAGTAATTTTTCATGAAAAAAACCAAGGTTTTATGATTGGTCAAAATTTTCACCAAAACGACATAGCGCGGGTCTACGCGTTTTTCTGATTTGGGTCAAAAATTGAAAAGTGCTTTTTGTCGCATTTCTGAGCAAAATTTGGTCCAATATACCATGTCCATGCATTTCCCAACTCATTTGAGTAATTTTTCATGAAAAAAACAAGGTTTCATGATTGGTCAAAATTTTCACCAAAACGACATAGCGCGGGTCTACGCGTTTTTCTGATATGGGTAAAAAATTGAAAAGTGATTTTGTCGCATTTCTGAGCAAAATTTGGTCCAATATACCATGTCCATGCATTTCCCCACTCATTTGAGTAATTTTTTCATGAAAAAAACAAGAATTCATGATTGGTCAAAATTTTCACCAAAACGACATACCGCGGGTCTACGCGTTTTTCTGATTTGGGTCAAAAATTGAAAAGTGCTTTTTGTCGCATTTCTGAGCAAAATTTGGTCCAATATACCATGTCCATGCATTTCCCCACTCATTTGAGTAATTTTTCATGAAAAAAACAAGGTTTCATGATTGGTCAAAATTTTCACCAAAACGACATACCGCGGGTCTACGCGTTTTTCTGATTTGGGTCAAAAATTGAAAAGTGCTTTTTGTCGCATTTCTGAACAAAATTTGGTCCAATATACCATGTCCATGCATTTCCCCACTCATTTGAGTAATTTTTCATGAAAAAAACCAAGGTTTTATGATTGTTCAAAATTTTCACCAAAACGACATACCGCGGGTCTACGCGTTTTTCTGATTTGGGTCAAAAATTGAAAAGTGCTTTTTGTCGCATTTCTGAGCAAAATTTGGTCCAATATACCATGTCCATGCATTTCCCCACTCATTTGAGTAATTTTTCATGAAAAAAACAAGGTTTTCATGATTGTTCAAAATTTTCACCAAAACGACATACCGCGGGTCTACACGTTTTTCTGATTTGGGTCAAAAATTTAAAAGTGCTTTTTGTCGCATTTCTGAGCAAAATTTGGTCCAATATACCATGTCCATGCATTTCCCCACTCATTTGAGTAATTTTTCATGAAAAAAACAAGGTTTCATGATTGGTCAAAATTTTCACCAAAACGACATACCGCGGGTCTACGCGTTTTTCTGATTTGGGTCAAAAATTGAAAAGTGCTTTTTGACGCATTTCTGAGCAAAATTTGATCCAATATACCATGTCCATGCATTTCCCCACTCATTTGAGTAATTTTTCATGAAAAAAACAAGGTTTCATGATTGGTCAAAATTTTCACCAAAACGACATACCGCGGGTCTACGCGTTTTTCTGATTTGGGTCAAAAATTGAAAAGTGCTTTTTGTCGCATTTCTGAGCAAAATTTGGTCCAATATACCATGTCCATGCATTTCCCCACTCATTTGAGTAATTTTTCATGAAAAAAACAAGGTTTCATGATTGGTCAAAATTTTCACCAAAACGACATACCGCGGGTCTACGCGTTTTTCTGATTTGGGTCAAAAATTGAAAAGTGTTTTTTGTCGCATTTCTGAGCAAAATTTGGTCCAATATACCATGTCCATGCATTTCCCCACTCATTTGAGTAATTTTTCATGAAAAAAACAAGGTTTCATGATTGGTCAAAATTTTCACCAAAACGACATACGCGGGTCTACGCGTTTTTCTGATTTGGGTCAAAAATTGAAAAGTGCTTTTTGTCGCATTTCTGAGCAAAATTTGGTCCAATATACCATGTCCATGCATTTCCCCACTCATTTGAGTAATTTTTCATGAAAAAAAACAAGGTTTTATGATTGGTCAAAATTTTCACCAAAACGACATACCGCGGGTCTACGCGTTTTTCTGATTTGGGTCAAAAATTGAAAAAAGTGCTTTTTGACGCTTTTTTGAGCAAAATTTGGTCCAATATACCATGTCCATGCATTTCCCCGCTCATTTGAGTAATTTTTCATGAAAAAAACAAGAATTCATGATTGGTCAAAATTTTCACCAAAACGACATACCGCGGGTCTACGCGTTTTTCTGATTTGGGTCAAAAATTGAAAAGTGCTTTTTGTCGCATTTCTGAGCAAAATTTGGTCCAATATACCATGTCCATGCATTTCCCCACTCATTTGAGTAATTTTTCATGAAAAAAACAAGGTTTTATGATTGGTCAAAATTTTCACCAAAATGACATACTGCGGGTCTACGCGTTTTTCTGATTTGGGTCAAAAATTGAAAAGTGCTTTTTGACGCTTTTTTGAGCAAAATTTGGTCCAATATACCATGTCCATGCATTTCCCCACTCATTTGAGTAATTTTTCATGAAAAAAACAAGAATTCATGATTGGTCAAAATTTTCACCAAAACGACATACCGCGGGTCTACGCGTTTTTCTGATTTGGGTCAAAAATTGAAAAGTGCTTTTTGTCGCATTTCTGAGCAAAATTTGGTCCAATATACCATGTCCATGCATTTCCCCACTCATTTGAGTAATTTTCCATGAAAAAAACAAGGTTTCATGATTGGTCAAAATTTTCACCAAAACGACATACCGCGGGTCTACGCGTTTTTCTGATTTGGGTCAAAAATTGAAAAGTGCTTTTTGTCGCATTTCTGAGCAAAATTTGGTCCAATATACCATGTCCATGCATTTCCCCACTCATTTGAGTAATTTTTCATAAAAAAAAACAAGGTTTCATGATTGGTCAAAATTTTCACCAAAACGACATACCGCGGGTCTATGCGTTTTTCTGATTTGGGTCAAAAATTGAAAAGTGCTTTTTGTCGCATTTCTGAGCAAAATTTGGTCCAATATACCATGTCCATGCATTTCCCCACTCATTTGAGTAATTTTTCATGAAAAAAACAAGGTTTCATGATTGGTCAAAATTTTCACCAAAACGACATACCGCGGGTCTACACGTTTTTCTGATTTGGGTCAAAAATTTAAAAGTGCTTTTTGTCGCATTTCTGAGCAAAATTTGGTCCAATATACCATGTCCATGCATTTCCCCACTCATTTGAGTAATTTTTCATGAAAAAAACCAAGGTTTTATGATTGGTCAAAATTTTCACCAAAACGACATACCGCGGGTCTACACGTTTTTCTGATTTGGGTCAAAAATTGAAAAGTGCTTTTTGTCGCATTTCTGAGCAAAATTTGGTCCAATATACCATGTCCATGCATTTCCCCACTCATTTGAGTAATTTTTCATGAAAAAAACAAGGTTTCATGATTGGTCAAAATTTTCACCAAAACGACATACCGCGGGTCTACGCGTTTTTCTGATTTGGGTCAAAAATTGAAAAGTGCTTTTTGTAGCATTTCTGAGCAAAATTTTGTCCAATATACCATGTCCATGCATTTCCCCACTCATTTGAGTAATTTTTCATGAAAAAAACAAGGTTTCATGATTGGTCAAAATTTTCACCAAAACGACATACCGCGGGTCTACGCGTTTTTCTGATTTGGGTCAAAAATTGAAAAGTGCTTTTTGTCGCATTTCTGAGCAAAATTTGGTCCAATATACCATGTCCATGCATTTCCCCACTCATTTGAGTAATTTTTCATGAAAAAAACCAAGGTTTTATGATTGGTCAAAATTTTCACCAAAACGACATACCGCGGGTCTACGCGTTTTTCTGATTTGGGTCAAAAATTGAAAAGTGCTTTTTGTCGCATTTCTGAGCAAAATTTGGTCCAATATACCATGTCCATGCATTTCCCCACTCATTTGAGTAATTTTTCATGAAAAAAACAAGGTTTCATGATTGGTCAAAGTTTTCACCAAAACGACATACCGCGGGTCTACGCGTTTTTCTGATTTGGGTCAAAAATTGAAAAGTGCTTTTTGTCGCATTTCTGAGCAAAATTTGGTCCAATATACCATGTCCATGCATTTCCCCACTCATTTGAGTAATTTTTCATGAAAAAAACCAAGGTTTTATGATTGTTCAAAATTTTCACCAAAACGACATACCGCGGGTCTACGCGTTTTTCTGATTTGGGTCAAAAATTGAAAAGTGCTTTTTGTCGCATTTCTGCGCAAAATTTGGTCCAATATACCATGTCCATGCATTTCCCCGCTCATTTGAGTAATTTTTCATGAAAAAAACAAGGTTTCATGATTGGTCAAAATTTTCACCAAAACGACATACCGCGGGTCTACGCGTTTTTCTGATTTGGGTCAAAAATTGAAAAGTGCTTTTTGTCGCCTTTCTGGGCAAAATTTGGTCCAATATACCATGTCCATGCATTTCCCCACTCATTTGAGTAATTTTTCATGAAAAAAACAAGGTTTCATGATTGGTCAAAATTTTCACCAAAACGACATACCGCGGGTCTACGCGTTTTTCTGATTTGGGTCAAAAATTGAAAAGTGCTTTTTGTCGCATTTCTGAGCAAAATTTGGTCCAATATACCCTGTCCATGCATTTCCCCACTCATTTGAGTAATTTTTCATGAAAAAAAACCAAGGTTTTATGATTGGTCAAAATTTTCACCAAAACGACATACTGCGGGTCTACGCGTTTTTCTGATTTGGGTCAAAAATTGAAAAGTGCTTTTTGACGCTTTTTTGAGCAAAATTTGGTCCAATATACCATGTCCATGCATTTCCCCACTCATTTGAGTAATTTTTCATGAAAAAAACAATGTTTCATGATTGGTCAAAATTTTCACCAAAACGACATAGCGCGGGTCTACGCGTTTTTCTGATTTGGGTCAAAAATTGAAAAGTGCTTTTTGTCGCATTTCTGAGCAAAATTTGGTCCAATATACCATGTCCATGCATTTCCCCACTCATTTGAGTAATTTTTCATGAAAAAAACAAGGTTTCATGATTGGTCAAAATTTTCACCAAAACGACATACAGCGGGTCTACGCGTTTTTCTGATTTGGGTCAAAAATTGAAAAGTGCTTTTTGTCGCATTTCTGAGCAAAATTTGGTCCAATATACCATGTCCATGCATTTCCCCACTCATTTGAGTAATTTTTCATGAAAAAAACAAGGTTTCATGATTGGTCAAAATTTTCACCAAAACGACATAGCGCGGGTCTACGCGTTTTTCTGATTTGGGTCAAAAATTGAAAAGTGCTTTTTGTCGCATTTCTGAGCAAAATTTGGTCCAATATACCATGTCCATGCATTTCCCCACTCATTTGAGTAATTTTTCATGAAAAAAACAAGGTTTCATGATTGGTCAAAATTTTCAGCAAAACGACATAGCGCGGGTCTACGCGTTTTTCTGATTTGGGTCAAAAATTGAAAAGTGCTTTTTGTCGCATTTCTGAGCAAAATTTGGTCCAATATACCATGTCCATGCATTTCCCCACTCATTTGAGTAATTTTTCATGAAAAAAACAAGGTTTCATGATTGGTCAAAATTTTCACCAAAACGACATACCGCGGGTCTACGCGTTTTTCTGATTTGGGTCAAAAATTTAAAAGTGCTTTTTGTCGCATTTCTGAGCAAAATTTGGTCCAATATACCATGTCCATGCATTTCCCCACTCATTTGAGTAATTTTTCATGAAAAAAACAAGGTTTCATGATTGGTCAAAATTTTCACCAAAACGACATACCGCGGGTCTACGCGTTTTTCTGATTTGGGTCAAAAATTGAAAAGTGCTTTTTGTCGCATTTCTGAGCAAAATTTGGTCCAATATACCATGTCCATGCATTTCCCCACTCATTTGAGTAATTTTTCATGAAAAAAACAAGGTTTCATGATTGGTCAAAATTTTCACCAAAACGACATAGCGCGGGTCTACGCGTTTTTTTGATATGGGTAAAAAATTGAAAAGTGCTTTTTGTCACATTTCTGAGCAAAATTTGGTCCAATATACCATGTCCATGCATTTCCCCACTCATTTGAGTAATTTTTCATGAAAAAAACAAGGTTTCATGATTGGTCAAAATTTTCAGCAAAACGACATAGCGCGGGTCTACGCGTTTTTCTGATTTGGGTCAAAAATTGAAAAGTGCTTTTTGTCGCATTTCTGAGCAAAATTTGGTCCAATATACCATGTCCATGCATTTCCCCACTCATTTGAGTAATTTTTCATGAAAAAAACAAGGTTTCATGATTGGTCAAAATTTTCACCAAAACGACATACCGCGGGTCTACGCGTTTTTCTGATTTGGGTCAAAAATTTAAAAGTGCTTTTTGTCGCATTTCTGAGCAAAATTTGGTCCAATATACCATGTCCATGCATTTCCCCACTCATTTGAGTAATTTTTCATGAAAAAAACAAGGTTTCATGATTGGTCAAAATTTTCACCAAAACGACATACCGCGGGTCTACGCGTTTTTCTGATTTGGGTCAGAAATTGAAAAGTGCTTTTTGTCGCATTTCTGAGCAAAATTTGGTCCAATATACCATGTCCATGCATTTCCCCACTCATTTGAGTAATTTTTCATGAAAAAAAACAAGGTTTCATGATTGGTCAAAATTTTCACCAAAACGACATAGCGCGGGTCTACGCGTTTTTCTGATTTGGGTCAAAAATTGAAAAGTGCTTTTTGTCGCATTTCTGAGCAAAATTTGGTCCAATATACCATGTCCATGCATTTCCCCACTCATTTGAGTAATTTTTCATGAAAAAAACAAGGTTTCATGATTGGTCAAAATTTTCACCAAAACGACATAGCGCGGGTCTACGCGTTTTTCTGATATGGGTAAAAAATTGAAAAGTGCTTTTTGTCACATTTCTGAGCAAAATTTGGTCCAATATACCATGTCCATGCATTTCCCCACTCATTTGAGTAATTTTTCATGAAAAAAACAAGGTTTCATGATTGGTCAAAATTTTCAGCAAAACGACATAGCGCGGGTCTACGCGTTTTTCTGATTTGGGTCAAAAATTGAAAAGTGCTTTTTGTCGCATTTCTGAGCAAAATTTGGTCCAATATACCATGTCCATGCATTTCCCCACTCATTTGAGTAATTTTTCATGAAAAAAACAAGGTTTCATGATTGGTCAAAATTTTCACCAAAACGACATACCGCGGGTCTACGCGTTTTTCTGATATGGGTAAAAAATTGAAAAGTGCTTTTTGTCACATTTCTGAGCAAAATTTGGTCCAATATACCATGTCCATGCATTTCCCCACTCATTTGAGTAATTTTTCATGAAAAAAACAAGGTTTCATGATTGGTCAAAATTTTCAGCAAAACGACATAGCGCGGGTCTACGCGTTTTTCTGATTTGGGTCAAAAATTGAAAAGTGCTTTTTGTCGCATTTCTGAGCAAAATTTGGTCCAATATACCATGTCCATGCATTTCCCCACTCATTTGAGTAATTTTTCATGAAAAAAACAAGGTTTCATGATTGGTCAAAATTTTCACCAAAACGACATACCGCGGGTCTACGCGTTTTTCTGATTTGGGTCAAAAATTGAAAAGTGCTTTTTGTCGCATTTCTGAGCAAAATTTGGTCCAATATACCATGTCCATGCATTTCCCCACTCATTTGAGTAATTTTTCATGAAAAAAACAAGGTTTCATGATTGGTCAAAATTTTCACCAAAACGACATACCGCGGGTCTACGCGTTTTTCTGATTTGGGTCAAAAATTGAAAAGTGCTTTTTGTCGCATTTCTGAGCAAAATTTGGTCCAATATACAATGTCCATGCATTTCCCCACTCATTTGAGTAATTTTTCATGAAAAAAACAAGGTTTCATGATTGGTCAAAATTTTCACCAAAACGACATACCGCGGGTCTACGCGTTTTTCTGATTTGGGTCAAAAATTGAAAAGTGCTTTTTGTCGCATTTCTGAGCAAAATTTGGTCCAATATACCATGTCCATGCATTTCCCCACTCATTTGAGTAATTTTTCATGAAAAAAACCAAGGTTTTATGATTGTTCAAAAATTTCACCAAAACGACATACCGCGGGTCTACGCGTTTTTCTGATTTGGGTCAAAAATTGAAAAGTGCTTTTTGTCGCATTTCTGCGCAAAATTTGGTCCAATATACCATGTCCATGCATTTCCCCGCTCATTTGAGTAATTTTTCATGAAAAAAACAAGGTTTCATGATTGGTCAAAATTTTCACCAAAACGACATACCGCGGGTCTACGCGTTTTTCTGATTTGGGTCAAAAATTGAAAAGTGTTTTTTGTCGCATTTCTGAGCAAAATTTGGTCCAATATACCATGTCCATGCATTTCCCCACTCATTTGAGTAATTTTTCATGAAAAAAACAAGGTTTCATGATTGGTCAAAATTTTCACCAAAACGACATACCGCGGGTCTACGCGTTTTTCTGATTTGGGTCAAAAATTGAAAAGTGCTTTTTGTCGTATTTCTGAGCAAAATTTTGTCCAATATACCATGTCCATGCATTTCCCCACTCATTTGAGTAATTTTTCATGAAAAAAACAAGGTTTCATGATTGGTCAAAATTTTCACCAAAACGACATACCGCGGGTCTACGCGTTTTTCTGATTTGGGTCAAAAATTGAAAAGTGCTTTTTGTCGCATTTCTGAGCAAAATTTGGTCCAATATACCATGTCCATGCATTTCCCCACTCATTTGAGTAATTTTTCATGAAAAAAACAAGGTTTCATGATTGGTCAAAATTTTCACCAAAACGACATAGCGCGGGTCTACGCGTTTTTCTGATATGGGTTAAAAATTGAAAAGTGCTTTTTGTCGCATTTCTGAGCAAAATTTGGTCCAATATACCATGTCCATGCATTTCCCCACTCATTTGAGTAATTTTTCATGAAAAAAACAAGGTTTTATGATTGGTCAAAATTTTCATCAAAACGACATACCGCGGGTCTACGCGTTTTTCTGATTTGGGTCAAAAATTGAAAAGTGCTTTTTGTCACATTTCTGAGCAAAATTTGGTCCAATATACCATGTCCATGCATTTCCCCACTCATTTGAGTAATTTTTCATGAAAAAAACAAGGTTTTATGATTGGTCAAAATTTTCACCAAAACGACATACCGCGGGTCTACGCGTTTTTCTGATTTGGGTCAAAAATTGAAAAGTGCTTTTTGTAGCATTTCTGAGCAAAATTTGGTCCAATATACCATGTCCATGCATTTCCCCACTCATTTGAGTAATTTTTCATGAAAAAAACCAAGGTTTCATGATTGGTCAAAATTTTCACCAAAACGACATACCGCGGGTCTACGCGTTTTTCTGATTTGGGTCAAAAATTGAAAAGTGCTTTTTGTCGCATTTCTGAGCAAAATTTGGTCCAATACACCATGTCCATGCATTTCCCCACTCATTTGAGTAATTTTTCATGAAAAAAACCAGGGTTTTATGATTGGTCAAAATTTTCACCAAAACGACATACCGCGGGTCTACGCGTTTTTCTGATTTGGGTCAAAAATTGAAAAGTGCTTTTTGTCGCCTTTCTGAGCAAAATTTGGTCCAATATACCATGTCCATGCATTTCCCCACTCATTTGAGTAATTTTTCATGAAAAAAAACAAGGTTTTATGATTGGTCAAAATTTTCACCAAAACGACATACCGCGGGTCTACGCGTTTTTCTGATTTGGGTCAAAAATTGAAAAGTGCTTTTTGTCGCATTTCTGAGAAAAATTTGGTCCAATATACCATGTCCATGCATTTCCCCACTCATTTGAGTAATTTTTCATGAAAAAACCAAGGTTTTATGATTGTTCAAAATTTTCACCAAAACGACATACCGCGGGTCTACGCGTTTTTCTGATTTGGGTCAAAAATTGAAAAGTGCTTTTTGTCGCATTTCTGCGCAAAATTTGGTCCAATATACCATGTCCATGCATTTCCCCACTCATTTGAGTAATTTTTCATGAAAAAAACAAGGTTTCATGATTGGTCAAAATTTTCACCAAAACGACATACCGCGGGTCTACGCGTTTTTCTGATTTGGGTCAAAAATTGAAAAGTGCTTTTTGTCGCATTTCTGAGCAAAATTTGGTCCAATATACCATGTCCATGCATTTCCCCACTCATTTGAGTAATTTTTCATGAAAAAAACAAGGTTTCATGATTGGTCAAAATTTTCACCAAAACGACATACCGCGGGTCTACGCGTTTTTCTGATTTGGGTCAAAAATTGAAAAGTGCTTTTTGTCGCATTTCTGAGCAAAATTTGGTCCAATATACCATGTCCATGCATTTCCCCACTCATTTGAGTAATTTTTCATGAAAAAAACAAGGTTTCATGATTGGTCAAAATTTTCACCAAAACGACATAGCGCGGGTCTACGCGTTTTTCTGATATGGGTAAAAATTTGAAAAGTGCTTTTTGTCACATTTCTGAGCAAAATTTGGTCCAATATACCATGTCCATGCATTTCCCCACTCATTTGAGTAATTTTTCATGAAAAAAACAAGGTTTCATGATTGGTCAAAATTTTCACCAAAACGACATAGCGCGGGTCTACGCGTTTTTCTTATTTGGGTCAAAAATTGAAAAGTGCTTTTTGTCGCATTTCTGAGCAAAATTTGGTCCAATATACCATGTCCATGCATTTCCCCACTCATTTGAGTAATTTTTCATGAAAAAAACAAGGTTTCATGATTGGTCAAAATTTTCACCAAAACGACATACCGCGGGTCTACGCGTTTTTCTGATTTGGGTCAAAAATTGAAAAGTGCTTTTTGTCGCATTTCTGAGCAAAATTTGGTCCAATATACCATGTCCATGCATTTCCCCACTCATTTGAGTAATTTTTCATGAAAAAAACCAAGGTTTTATGATTGGTCAAAATTTTCACCAAAACGACATACCGCGGGTCTACGCGTTTTTTTCTGTTTTGGGTCAAAAATTGAAAAGTGCTTTTTGACGCTTTTTTGAGCAAAATTTGGTCCAATATACCATGTCCATGCATTTCCCCACTCATTTGAGTAATTTTTCATGAAAAAAACAAGGTTTCATGATTGGTCAAAATTTTCACCAAAACGACATAGCGCGGGTCTACGCGTTTTTCTGATATGGGTAAAAAATTGAAAAGTGCTTTTTGTCGCATTTCTGAGCAAAATTTGGTCGAATATACCATGTCCATGCATTTCCCCACTCATTTGAGTAATTTTTCATGAAAAAAACAAGAATTCATGATTGGTCAAAATTTTCACCAAAACGAAATACCGCGGGTCTACGCGTTTTTCTGATTTGGGTCAAAAATTGAAAAGTGCTTTTTGTCGCATTTCTGAGCAAAATTTGGTCCAATATACCATGTCCATGCATTTCCCCACTCATTTGAGTAATTTTTCATGAAAAAAACAAGGTTTCATGATTGGTCAAAATTTTCACCAAAACGACATACCGCGGGTCTATGCGTTTTTCTGATTTGGGTCAAAAATTGAAAAGTGCTTTTTGTCGCATTTCTGAGCAAAATTTGGTCCAATATACCATGTCCATGCATTTCCCCACTCATTTGAGTAATTTTTCATGAAAAAAACAAGGTTTCATGATTGGTCAAAATTTTCACCAAAACGACATACCGCGGGTCTACACGTTTTTCTGATTTGGGTCAAAAATTTAAAAGTGCTTTTTGTCGCATTTCTGAGCAAAATTTGGTCCAATATACCATGTCCATGCATTTCCCCACTCATTTGAGTAATTTGTCATGAAAAAAAACAAGGTTTTATGATTGTTCAAAATTTTCACCAAAACGACATACCGCGGGTCTACGCGTTTTTCTGATTTGGGTCAAAAATTGAAAAGTGCTTTTTGTCACATTTCTGAGCAAAATTTGGTCCAATATACCATGTCCATGCATTTCCCCACTCATTTGAGTAATTTTTCATGAAAAAAACAAGGTTTTATGATTGGTCAAAATTTTCACCAAAACGACATACCGCGGGTCTACGCGTTTTTCTGATTTGGGTCAAAAATTGAAAAGTGCTTTTTGTCGCATTTCTGAGCAAAATTTGGTCCAATATACCATGTCCATGCATTTCCCCACTCATTTGAGTAATTTTTCATGAAAAAAACAATGTTTCATGATTGGTCAAAATTTTCACCAAAACGACATACCGCGGGGTCTACGCGTTTTTCTGATTTGGGTCAAAAATTGAAAAGTGCTTTTTGTCGCATTTCTGAGCAAAATTTGGTCCAATATACCATGTCCATGCATTTCCCCACTCATTTGAGTAATTTTTCATGAAAAAAACAAGAATTCATGATTGGTCAAAATTTTCACCAAAACGACATACCGCGGGTCTACGCGTTTTTCTGATTTGGGTCAAAAATTGAAAAGTGCTTTTTGTCGCATTTCTGAGCAAAATTTGGTCCAATATACCATGTCCATGCATTTCCCCACTCATTTGAGTAATTTTTCATGAAAAAACAAGGTTTCATGATTGGTCAAAATTTTCACCAAAACGACATACCGCGGGTCTACGCGTTTTTCTGATTTGGGTCAAAAATTGAAAAGTGCTTTTTGTCGCATTTCTGAGCAAAATTTGGTCCAATATACCATGTCCATGCATTTCCCCACTCATTTGAGTAATTTTTCATAAAAAAAAACAAGGTTTCATGATTGGTCAAAATTTTCACCAAAACGACATACCGCGGGTCTATGCGTTTTTCTGATTTGGGTCAAAAATTGAAAAGTGCTTTTTGTCGCATTTCTGAGCAAAATTTGGTCCAATATACCATGTCCATGCATTTCCCCACTCATTTGAGTAATTTTTCATGAAAAAAACAAGGTTTCATGATTGGTCAAAATTTTCACCAAAACGACATACCGCGGGTCTACACGTTTTTCTGATTTGGGTCAAAAATTTAAAAGTGCTTTTTGTCGCATTTCTGAGCAAAATTTGGTCCAATATACCATGTCCATGCATTTCCCCACTCATTTGAGTAATTTTTCATGAAAAAAACCAAGGTTTTATGATTGGTCAAAATTTTCACCAAAACGACATACCGCGGGTCTACCCGTTTTTCTGATTTGGGTCAAAAATTGAAAAGTGCTTTTTGTCGCATTTCTGAGCAAAATTTGGTCCAATATACCATGTCCATGCATTTCCCCACTCATTTGAGTAATTTTTCATGAAAAAAACAAGGTTTTATGATTGGTCAAAATTTTCACCAAAACGACATACCGCGGGTCTACGCGTTTTTCTGATTTGGGTCAAAAATTGAAAAGTGCTTTTTGTCACATTTCTGAGCAAAATTTGGTCCAATATACCATGTCCATGCATTTCCCCACTTATTTGAGTAATTTTTCATGAAAAAAACAAGGTTTCATGATTGGTCAAAATTTTCACCAAAACGACATACCGCGGGTCTACGCGTTTTTCTGATTTGGGTCAAAAATTGAAAAGTGCTTTTTGTAGCATTTCTGAGCAAAATTTGGTCCAATATACCATGTCCATGCATTTCCCCACTCATTTGAGTAATTTTTCATGAAAAAAACCAAGGTTTCATGATTGGTCAAAATTTTCACCAAAACGACATACCGCGGGTCTACGCGTTTTTCTGATTTGGGTCAAAAATTGAAAAGTGCTTTTTGTCGCATTTCTGAGCAAAATTTGGTCCAATACACCATGTCCATGCATTTCCCCACTCATTTGAGTAATTTTTCATGAAAAAAACCAGGGTTTTATGATTGGTCAAAATTTTCACCAAAACGACATACCGCGGGTCTACGCGTTTTTCTGATTTGGGTCAAAAATTGAAAAGTGCTTTTTGTCGCATTTCTGAGCAAAATTTGGTCCAATATACCATGTCCATGCATTTCCCCACTCATTTGAGTAATTTTTCATGAAAAAAACAATGTTTCATGATTGGTCAAAATTTTCACCAAAACGACATACCGCGGGGTCTACGCGTTTTTCTGATTTGGGTCAAAAATTGAAAAGTGCTTTTTGTCGCATTTCTGAGCAAAATTTGGTCCAATATACCATGTCCATGCATTTCCCCACTCATTTGAGTAATTTTTCATGAAAAAAACAAGAATTCATGATTGGTCAAAATTTTCACCAAAACGACATACCGCGGGTCTACGCGTTTTTCTGATTTGGGTCAAAAATTGAAAAGTGCTTTTTGTCGCATTTCTGAGCAAAATTTGGTCCAATATACCATGTCCATGCATTTCCCCACTCATTTGAGTAATTTTTCATGAAAAAAACAAGGTTTCATGATTGGTCAAAATTTTCACCAAAACGACATACCGCGGGTCTACGCGTTTTTCTGATTTGGGTCAAAAATTGAAAAGTGCTTTTTGTCGCATTTCTGAGCAAAATTTGGTCCAATATACCATGTCCATGCATTTCCCCACTCATTTGAGTAATTTTTCCTGAAAAAAACAAGGTTTCATGATTGGTCAAAATTTTCACCAAAACGACATACCGCGGGTCTACACGTTTTTCTGATTTGGGTCAAAAATTTAAAAGTGCTTTTTGTCGCATTTCTGAGCAAAATTTGGTCCAATATACCATGTCCATGCATTTCCCCACTCATTTGAGTAATTTTTCATGAAAAAAACCAAGGTTTTATGATTGGTCAAAATTTTCACCAAAACGGCATACCGCGGGTCTACGCGTTTTTCTGATTTGGGTCAAAAATTGAAAAGTGCTTTTTGTCGCATTTCTGAGCAAAATTTGGTCCAATATACCATGTCCATGCATTTCCCCACTCATTTGAGTAATTTTTCATGAAAAAAACAAGGTTTTATGATTGGTCAAAATTTTCACCAAAACGACATACCGCGGGTCTACGCGTTTTTCTGATTTGGGTCAAAAATTGAAAAGTGCTTTTTGTCGCATTTCTGCGCAAAATTTGGTCCAATATACCATGTCCATGCATTTCCCCACTCATTTGAGTAATTTTTCATGAAAAAAACAAGGTTTCATGATTGGTCAAAATTTTCACCAAAACGACATACCGCGGGTCTACGCGTTTTTCTGATTTGGGTCAAAAATTGAAAAGTGCTTTTTGTCGCATTTCTGAGCAAAATTTGGTCCAATATACCATGTCCATGCATTTCCCCACTCATTTGAGTAATTTTTCATGAAAAAAACAAGGTTTCATGATTGGTCAAAATTTTCACCAAAACGACATACCGCGGGTCTACGCGTTTTTCTGATTTGGGTCAAAAATTGAAAAGTGCTTTTTGTCGCATTTCTGAGCAAAATTTGGTCCAATATACCATGTCCATGCATTTCCCCACTCATTTGAGTAATTTTTCATGAAAAAAACAAGGTTTCATGATTGGTCAAAATTTTCACCAAAACGACATAGCGCGGGTCTACGCGTTTTTCTGATATGGGTAAAAATTTGAAAAGTGCTTTTTGTCACATTTCTGAGCAAAATTTGGTCCAATATACCATGTCCATGCATTTCCCCACTCATTTGAGTAATTTTTCATGAAAAAAACAAGGTTTCATGATTGGTCAAAATTTTCACCAAAACGACATAGCGCGGGTCTACGCGTTTTTCTTATTTGGGTCAAAAATTGAAAAGTGCTTTTTGTCGCATTTCTGAGCAAAATTTGGTCCAATATACCATGTCCATGCATTTCCCCACTCATTTGAGTAATTTTTCATGAAAAAAACAAGGTTTCATGATTGGTCAAAATTTTCACCAAAACGACATACCGCGGGTCTACGCGTTTTTCTGATTTGGGTCAAAAATTGAAAAGTGCTTTTTGACGCTTTTTTGAGCAAAATTTGGTCCAATATACCATGTCCATGCATTTCCCCACTCATTTGAGTAATTTTTCATGAAAAAAACAAGGTTTCATGATTGGTCAAAATTTTCACCAAAACGACATAGCGCGGGTCTACGCGTTTTTCTGATATGGGTAAAAAATTGAAAAGTGCTTTTTGTCGCATTTCTGAGCAAAATTTGGTCCAATATACCATGTCCATGCATTTCCCCACTCATTTGAGTAATTTTTCATGAAAAAAACAAGGTTTCATGATTGGTCAAAATTTTCACCAAAACGACATACCGCGGGTCTACGCGTTTTTCTGATTTGGGTCAAAAATTGAAAAGTGCTTTTTGTCGCATTTCTGAGCAAAATTTGGTCCAATATACCATGTCCATGCATTTCCCCACTCATTTGAGTAATTTTTCATGAAAAAAACAAGGTTTCATGATTGGTCAAAATTTTCACCAAAACGACATACCGCGGGTCTATGCGTTTTTCTGATTTGGGTCAAAAATTGAAAAGTGCTTTTTGTCGCATTTCTGAGCAAAATTTGGTCCAATATACCATGTCCATGCATTTCCCCACTCATTTGAGTAATTTTTCATGAAAAAAACAAGGTTTCATGATTGGTCAAAATTTTCACCAAAACGACATACCGCGGGTCTACGCGTTTTTCTGATTTGGGTCAAAAATTGAAAAGTGCTTTTTGTCGCATTTCTGAGCAAGATTTGGTCCAATATACCATGTCCATGCATTTCCCCACTCATTTGAGTAATTTTTCATGAAAAAAACAAGGTTTCATGATTGGTCAAAATTTTCACCAAAACGACATAGCGCGGGTCTACGCGTTTTTCTGATATGGGTAAAACAATGAAAAGTGCTTTTTGTCGCATTTCTGAGCAAAATTTGGTCCAATATACCATGTCCATGCATTTCCCCACTCATTTGAGTAATTTTTCATGAAAAAAACAAGGTTTCATGATTGGTCAAAATTTTCACCAAAACGACATACCGCGGGTCTACGCGTTTTTCTGATATGGGTAAAACAATGAAAAGTGCTTTTTGTCGCATTTCTGAGCAAAATTTGGTCCAATATACCATGTCCATGCATTTCCCCACTCATTTGAGTAATTTTTCATGAAAAAAACAAGGTTTCATGATTGGTCAAAATTTTCACCAAAACGACATACCGCGGGTCTATGCGTTTTTCTGATTTGGGTCAAAAATTGAAAAGTGCTTTTTGTCGCATTTCTGAGCAAAATTTGGTCCAATATACCATGTCCATGCATTTCCCCACTCATTTGAGTAATTTTTCATGAAAAAAACAAGGTTTCATGATTGGTCAAAATTTTCACCAAAACGACATACCGCGGGTCTACGCGTTTTTCTGATTTGGGTCAAAAATTTAAAAGTGCTTTTTGTCGCATTTCTGAGCAAAATTTGGTCCAATATACCATGTCCATGCATTTCCCCACTCATTTGAGTAATTTGTCATGAAAAAAAACAAGGTTTTATGATTGGTCAAAATTTTCACCAAAACGACATACCGCGGGTCTACGCGTTTTTCTGATTTGGGTCAAAAATTGAAAAGTGCTTTTTGTCGCATTTCTGAGCAAAATTTGGTCCAATATACCATGTCCATGCATTTCCCCACTCATTTGAGTAATTTTTCATGAAAAAAACAAGGTTTCATGATTGGTCAAAATTTTCACCAAAACGACATACCGCGGGTCTATGCGTTTTTCTGATTTGGGTCAAAAATTGAAAAGTGCTTTTTGTCGCATTTCTGAGCAAAATTTGGTCCAATATACCATGTCCATGCATTTCCCCACTCATTTGAGTAATTTTTCATGAAAAAAACAAGGTTTCATGATTGGTCAAAATTTTCACCAAAACGACATACCGCGGGTCTACGCGTTTTTCTGATTTGGGTCAAAAATTTAAAAGTGCTTTTTGTCGCATTTCTGAGCAAAATTTGGTCCAATATACCATGTCCATGCATTTCCCCACTCATTTGAGTAATTTGTCATGAAAAAAAACAAGGTTTTATGATTGGTCAAAATTTTCACCAAAACGACATACCGCGGGTCTACGCGTTTTTCTGATTTGGGTCAAAAATTGAAAAGTGCTTTTTGTCACATTTCTGAGCAAAATTTGGTCCAATATACCATGTCCATGCATTTCCCCACTCATTTGAGTAATTTTTCATGAAAAAAACAAGGTTTTATGATTGGTCAAAATTTTCACCAAAACGACATACCGCGGGTCTACGCGTTTTTCTGATTTGGGTCAAAAATTGAAAAGTGCTTTTTGTCGCATTTCTGAGCAAGATTTGGTCCAATATACCATGTCCATGCATTTCCCCACTCATTTGAGTAATTTGTCATGAAAAAAAACAAGGTTTTATGATTGGTCAAAATTTTCACCAAAACGACATACCGCGGGTCTACGCGTTTTTCTGATTTGGGTCAAAAATTGAAAAGTGCTTTTTGTCACATTTCTGAGCAAAATTTGGTCCAATATACCATGTCCATGCATTTCCCCACTCATTTGAGTAATTTTTCATGAAAAAAACAAGGTTTTATGATTGGTCAAAATTTTCACCAAAACGACATACCGCGGGTCTACGCGTTTTTCTGATTTGGGTCAAAAATTGAAAAGTGCTTTTTGTCGCATTTCTGAGCAAGATTTGGTCCAATATACCATGTCCATGCATTTCCCCACTCATTTGAGTAATTTTTCATGAAAAAAACAAGGTTTCATGATTGGTCAAAATTTTCACCAAAACGACATAGCGCGGGTCTACGCGTTTTTCTGATATGGGTAAAACAATGAAAAGTGCTTTTTGTCGCATTTCTGAGCAAAATTTGGTCCAATATACCATGTCCATGCATTTCCCCACTCATTTGAGTAATTTTTCATGAAAAAAACAAGGTTTCATGATTGGTCAAAATTTTCATCAAAACGACATTTCGCGGGTCTACGCGTTTTTCTGATATGGGTAAAACAATGAAAAGTGCTTTTTGTCGCATTTCTGAGCAAAATTTGGTCCAATATACCATGTCCATGCATTTCCCCACTCATTTGAGTAATTTTTCATGAAAAAAACAAGGTTTCATGATTGGTCAAAATTTTCACCAAAACGACATACCGCGGGTCTATGCGTTTTTCTGATTTGGGTCAAAAATTGAAAAGTGCTTTTTGTCGCATTTCTGAGCAAAATTTGGTCCAATATACCATGTCCATGCATTTCCCCACTCATTTGAGTAATTTTTCATGAAAAAAACAAGGTTTCATGATTGGTCAAAATTTTCACCAAAACGACATACCGCGGGTCTACGCGTTTTTCTGATTTGGGTCAAAAATTGAAAAGTGCTTTTTGTCGCATTTCTGAGCAAAATTTGGTCCAATATACCATGTCCATGCATTTCCCCACTCATTTGAGTAATTTTTCATGAAAAAAACAAGGTTTTATGATTGGTCAAAATTTTCACCAAAACGACATACCGCGGGTCTACGCGTTTTTCTGATTTGGGTCAAAAATTGAAAAGTGCTTTTTGTCGCATTTCTGAGCAAAATTTGGTCCAATATACCATGTCCATGCATTTCCCCACTCATTTGAGTAATTTTTCATGAAAAAAACCAAGGTTTTATGATTGGTCAAAATTTTCACCAAAACGACATACCGCGGGTCTACGCGTTTTTCTGATTTGGGTCAAAAATTGAAAAGTGCTTTTTGATGCTTTTTTGAGCAAAATTTGGTCCAATATACCATGTCCATGCATTTCCCCACTCATTTGAGTAATTTTTCATGAAAAAAACAAGGTTTCATGATTGGTCAAAATTTTCACCAAAACGACATAGCGCGGGTCTACGCGTTTTTCTGATTTGGGTCAAAAATTGAACAGTTCTTTTTGTCGCATTTCTGAGCAAAATTTGGTCCAATATACCATGTCCATGCATTTCCCCACTCATTTGAGTAATTTTTCATGAAAAAAACAAGGTTTCATGATTGGTCAAAATTTTCACCAAAACGACATAGCGCGGGTCTACGCGTTTTTTCTGATATGGGTAAAACAATGAAAAGTGCTTTTTGTCGCATTTCTGAGCAAAATTTGGTCCAATATACCATGTCCATGCATTTCCCCACTCATTTGAGTAATTTTTCATGAAAAAAACAAGGTTTCATGATTGGTCAAAATTTTCACCAAAACGACATACCGCGGGTCTACGCGTTTTTCTGATTTGGGTCAAAAATTGAAAAGTGCTTTTTGTCACATTTCTGAGCAAAATTTGGTCCAATATACCATGTCCATGCATTTCCCCACTCATTTGAGTAATTTTTCATGAAAAAAACAAGGTTTTATGATTGGTCAAAATTTTCACCAAAACGACATACCGCGGGTCTACGCGTTTTTCTGATTTGGGTCAAAAATTGAAAAGTGCTTTTTGTCGCATTTCTGAGCAAAATTTGGTCCAATATACCATGTCCATGCATTTCCCCACTCATTTGAGTAATTTTTCATGAAAAAAACCAAGGTTTTATGATTGGTCAAAATTTTCACCAAAACGACATACCGCGGGTCTACGCGTTTTTCTGATTTGGGTCAAAAATTGAAAAGTGCTTTTTGATGCTTTTTTGAGCAAAATTTGGTCCAATATACCATGTCCATGCATTTCCCCACTCATTTGAGTAATTTTTCATGAAAAAAACAAGGTTTCATGATTGGTCAAAATTTTCACCAAAACGACATAGCGCGGGTCTACGCGTTTTTCTGATTTGGGTCAAAAATTGAACAGTTCTTTTTGTCGCATTTCTGAGCAAAATTTGGTCCAATATACCATGTCCATGCATTTCCCCACTCATTTGAGTAATTTTTCATGAAAAAAACAAGGTTTCATGATTGGTCAAAATTTTCACCAAAACGACATAGCGCGGGTCTACGCGTTTTTTCTGATATGGGTAAAACAATGAAAAGTGCTTTTTGTCGCATTTCTGAGCAAAATTTGGTCCAATATACCATGTCCATGCATTTCCCCACTCATTTGAGTAATTTTTCATGAAAAAAACAAGGTTTCATGATTGGTCAAAATTTTCACCAAAACGACATACCGCGGGTCTACGCGTTTTTCTGATTTGGGTCAAAAATTGAAAAGTGCTTTTTGTCGCATTTCTGAGCAAAATTTGGTCCAATATACCATGTCCATGCATTTCCCCACTCATTTGAGTAATTTTTCATGAAAAAAACAAGGTTTCATGATTGGTCAAAATTTTCACCAAAACGACATAGCGCGGGTCTACGCGTTTTTCTGATATGGGTAAAACAATGAAAAGTGCTTTTTGTCGCATTTCTGAGCAAAATTTGGTCCAATATACCATGTCCATGCATTTCCCCACTCATTTGAGTAATTTTTCATGAAAAAAACAAGGTTTCATGATTGGTCAAAATTTTCACCAAAACGACATACCGCGGGTCTACGCGTTTTTCTGATTTGGGTCAAAAATTGAAAAGTGCTTTTTGTCGCATTTCTGAGCAAAATTTGGTCCAATATACCATGTCCATGCATTTCCCCACTCATTTGAGTAATTTTTCATGAAAAAAACAAGGTTTCATGATTGGTCAAAATTTTCACCAAAACGACATACCGCGGGTCTACGCGTTTTTCTGATTTGGGTCAAAAATTGAAAAGTGCTTTTTGTCGCATTTCTGAGCAAAATTTGGTCCAATATACCATGTCCATGCATTTCCCCACTCATTTGAGTAATTTTTCATGAAAAAAACCAAGGTTTTATGATTGGTCAAAATTTTCACCAAAACGACATACCGCGGGTCTACGCGTTTTTCTGATTTGGGTCAAAAATTGAAAAGTGTTTTTTGACGCTTTTTTGAGCAAAATTTGGTCCAATATACCATGTCCATGCATTTCCCCACTCATATGAGTAATTTTTCATGAAAAAAACAAGGTTTTATGATTGGTCAAAATTTTCACCAAAACGACATACCGCGGGTCTACGCGTTTTTCTGATTTGGGTCAAAAATTGAAAAGTGCTTTTTGTCGCATTTCTGAGCAAAATTTGGTCCAATATACCATGTCCATGCATTTCCCCACTCATTTGAGTAATTTTTCATGAAAAAAAACAAGGTTTTATGATTGGTCAAAATTTTCACCAAAACGACATACCGCGGGTCTACGCGTTTTTCTGATTTGGGTCAAAAATTGAAAAGTGCTTTTTGATGCTTTTTTGAGCAAAATTTGGTCCAATATACCATGTCCATGCATTTCCCCACTCATTTGAGTAATTTTTCATGAAAAAAACAAGGTTTCATGATTGGTCAAAATTTTCACCAAAACGACATAGCGCGGGTCTACGCGTTTTTCTGATTTGGGTCAAAAATTGAACAGTTCTTTTTGTCGCATTTCTGAGCAAAATTTGGTCCAATATACCATGTCCATGCATTTCCCCACTCATTTGAGTAATTTTTCATGAAAAAAACAAGGTTTCATGATTGGTCAAAATTTTCACCAAAACGACATAGCGCGGGTCTACGCGTTTTTCTGATATGGGTAAAGCAATGAAAAGTGCTTTTTGTCGCATTTCTGAGCAAAATTTGGTCCAATATACCATGTCCATGCATTTCCCCACTCATTTGAGTAATTTTTCATGAAAAAAACAAGGTTTCATGATTGGTCAAAATTTTCACCAAAACGACATACCGCGGGTCTACGCGTTTTTCTGATATGGGTAAAACAATGAAAAGTGCTTTTTGTCGCATTTCTGAGCAAAATTTGGTCCAATATACCATGTCCATGCATTTCCCCACTCATTTGAGTAATTTTTCATGAAAAAAACAAGGTTTCATGATTGGTCAAAATTTTCACCAAAACGACATAGCGCGGGTCTACGCGTTTTTCTGATATGGGTAAAACAATGAAAAGTGCTTTTTGTCGCATTTCTGAGCAAAATTTGGTCCAATATACCATGTCCATGCATTTCCCCACTCATTTGAGTAATTTTTCATGAAAAAAACAAGGTTTCATGATTGGTCAAAATTTTCACCAAAACGACATAGCGCGGGTCTACGCGTTTTTCTGATATGGGTAAAACAATGAAAAGTGCTTTTTGTCGCATTTCTGAGCAAAATTTGGTCCAATATACCATGTCCATGCATTTCCCCACTCATTTGAGTAATTTTTCATGAAAAAAACAAGGTTTCATGATTGGTCAAAATTTTCACCAAAACGACATACCGCGGGTCTACGCGTTTTTCTGATTTGGGTCAAAAATTGAAAAGTGCTTTTTGTCGCATTTCTGAGCAAAATTTGGTCCAATATACCATGTCCATGCATTTCCCCACTCATTTGAGTAATTTTTCATGAAAAAAACCAAGGTTTTATGATTGGTCAAAATTTTCACCAAAACGACATACCGCGGGTCTACGCGTTTTTCTGATTTGGGTCAAAAATTGAAAAGTGCTTTTTGTCGCATTTCTGAGCAAAATTTGGTCCAATATACCATGTCCATGCATTTCCCCACTCATTTGAGTAATTTTTCATGAAAAAAACAAGGTTTCATGATTGGTCAAAATTTTCACCAAAACGACATACCGCGGGTCTACGCGTTTTTCTGATTTGGGTCAAAAATTGAAAAGTGCTTTTTGTCGCATTTCTGAGCAAAATTTGGTCCAATATACCATGTCCATGCATTTCCCCACTCATTTGAGTAATTTTTCATGAAAAAAACCAAGGTTTTATGATTGGTCAAAATTTTCACCAAAACGACATACCGCGGGTCTACGCGTTTTTCTGATTTGGGTCAAAAATTGAAAAGTGTTTTTTGACGCTTTTTTGAGCAAAATTTGGTCCAATATACCATGTCCATGCATTTCCCCACTCATTTGAGTAATTTTTCATGAAAAAAACAAGGTTTCATGATTGGTCAAAATTTTCACCAAAACGACATAGCGCGGGTCTACGCGTTTTTCTGATTTGGGTCAAAAATTGAAAAGTGCTTTTTGTCGCATTTCTGAGCAAAATTTGGTCCAATATACCATGTCCATGCATTTCCCCACTCATTTGAGTAATTTTTCATGAAAAAAACCAAGGTTTTATGATTGGTCAAAATTTTCACCAAAACGACATACCGCGGGGTCTACGCGTTTTTCTGATTTGGGTCAAAAATTGAAAATTGCTTTTTGTCGCATTTCTGAGCAAAATTTGGTCCAATATACCATGTCCATGCATTTCCCCACTCATTTGAGTAATTTTTCATGAAAAAAACCAAGGTTTCATGATTGGTCAAAATTTTCACCAAAACGACATACCGCGGGTCTACGCGTTTTTCTGATTTGGGTCAAAAATTGAAAAGTGCTTTTTGTAGCATTTCTGAGCAAAATTTTGTCCAATATACCATGTCCATGCATTTCCCCACTCATTTGAGTAATTTTTCATGAAAAAAACAAGGTTTCATGATTGGTCAAAATTTTCACCAAAACGACATACCGCGGGTCTACGCGTTTTTCTGATTTGGGTCAAAAATTGAAAAGTGCTTTTTGTCGCATTTCTGAGCAAAATTTGGTCCAATATACCATGTCCATGCATTTCCCCACTCATTTGAGTAATTTTTCATGAAAAAAACCAAGGTTTTATGATTGGTCAAAATTTTCACCAAAACGACATACCGCGGGTCTACGCGTTTTTCTGATTTGGGTCAAAAATTGAAAAGTGCTTTTTGTCGCATTTCTGAGCAAAATTTGGTCCAATATACCATGTCCATGCATTTCCCCACTCATTTGAGTAATTTTTCATGAAAAAAACAAGGTTTCATGATTGGTCAAAATTTTCACCAAAACGACATACCGCGGGTCTACGCGTTTTTCTGATTTGGGTCAAAAATTGAAAAGTGCTTTTTGTCGCATTTCTGAGCAAAATTTGGTCCAATATACCATGTCCATGCATTTCCCCACTCATTTGAGTAATTTTTCATGAAAAAAACCAAGGTTTTATGATTGGTCAAAATTTTCACCAAAACGACATACCGCGGGTCTACGCGTTTTTCTGATTTGGGTCAAAAATTGAAAAGTGTTTTTTGACGCTTTTTTGAGCAAAATTTGGTCCAATATACCATGTCCATGCATTTCCCCACTCATTTGAGTAATTTTTCATGAAAAAAACAAGGTTTCATGATTGGTCAAAATTTTCACCAAAACGACATAGCGCGGGTCTACGCGTTTTTCTGATTTGGGTCAAAAATTGAAAAGTGCTTTTTGTCGCATTTCTGAGCAAAATTTGGTCCAATATACCATGTCCATGCATTTCCCCACTCATTTGAGTAATTTTTCATGAAAAAAACCAAGGTTTTATGATTGGTCAAAATTTTCACCAAAACGACATACCGCGGGGTCTACGCGTTTTTCTGATTTGGGTCAAAAATTGAAAATTGCTTTTTGTCGCATTTCTGAGCAAAATTTGGTCCAATATACCATGTCCATGCATTTCCCCACTCATTTGAGTAATTTTTCATGAAAAAAACCAAGGTTTCATGATTGGTCAAAATTTTCACCAAAACGACATACCGCGGGTCTACGCGTTTTTCTGATTTGGGTCAAAAATTGAAAAGTGCTTTTTGTAGCATTTCTGAGCAAAATTTTGTCCAATATACCATGTCCATGCATTTCCCCACTCATTTGAGTAATTTTTCATGAAAAAAACAAGGTTTCATGATTGGTCAAAATTTTCACCAAAACGACATACCGCGGGTCTACGCGTTTTTCTGATTTGGGTCAAAAATTGAAAAGTGCTTTTTGTCGCATTTCTGAGCAAAATTTGGTCCAATATACCATGTCCATGCATTTCCCCACTCATTTGAGTAATTTTTCATGAAAAAAACCAAGGTTTTATGATTGGTCAAAATTTTCACCAAAACGACATACCGCGGGTCTACGCGTTTTTCTGATTTGGGTCAAAAATTGAAAAGTGCTTTTTGTCGCATTTCTGAGCAAAATTTGGTCCAATATACCATGTCCATGCATTTCCCCACTCATTTGAGTAATTTTTCATGAAAAAAACAAGGTTTCATGATTGGTCAAAATTTTCACCAAAACGACATACCGCGGGTCTACGCGTTTTTCTGATTTGGGTCAAAAATTGAAAAGTGCTTCTTGTCGCCTTTCTGAGCAAAATTTGGTCCAATATACCATGTCCATGCATTTCCCCACTCATTTGAGTAATTTTTCATGAAAAAAACCAAGGTTTTATGATTGGTCAAAATTTTCACCAAAACGACATACCGCGGGTCTACGCGTTTTTCTGATTTGGGTCAAAAATTGAAAAGTGCTTTTTGTCGCATTTCTGAGCAAAATTTTGTCCAATATACCATGTCCATGCATTTCCCCACTCATTTGAGTAATTTTTCATGAAAAAAACCAAGGTTTTATGATTGGTCAAAATTTTCACCAAAACGACATACCGCGGGTCTACGCGTTTTTCTGATTTGGGTCAAAAATTGAAAAGTGCTTTTTGACGCTTTTTTGAGCAAAATTTGGTCCAATATACCATGTCCATGCATTTCCCCACTCATTTGAGTAATTTTTCATGAAAAAAACAAGGTTTTATGATTGGTCAAAATTTTCACCAAAACGACATAGCGCGGGTCTACGCGTTTTTCTGATTTGGGTCAAAAATTGAAAAGTGCTTTTTGTCGCATTTCTGAGCAAAATTTGGTCCAATATACCATGTCCATGCATTTCCCAACTCATTTGAGTAATTTTTCATGAAAAAAACAAGGTTTCATGATTGGTCAAAATTTTCACCAAAACGACATAGCGCGGGTCTACGCGTTTTTCTGATATGGGTAAAAAATTGAAAAGTGATTTTGTCGCATTTCTGAGCAAAATTTGGTCCAATATACCATGTCCATGCATTTCCCCACTCATTTGAGTAATTTTTCATGAAAAAAACAAGAATTCATGATTGGTCAAAATTTTCACCAAAACGACATACCGCGGGTCTACGCGTTTTTCTGATTTGGGTCAAAAATTGAAAAGTGCTTTTTGTCGCATTTCTGAGCAAAATTTGGTCCAATATACCATGTCCATGCATTTCCCCACTCATTTGAGTAATTTTTCATGAAAAAAACAAGGTTTCATGATTGGTCAAAATTTTCACCAAAACGACATACCGCGGGTCTACGCGTTTTTCTGATTTGGGTCAAAAATTGAAAAGTGCTTTTTGTCGCATTTCTGAACAAAATTTGGTCCAATATACCATGTCCATGCATTTCCCCACTCATTTGAGTAATTTTTCATGAAAAAAACCAAGGTTTTATGATTGGTCAAAATTTTCACCAAAACGACATACCGCGGGTCTACGCGTTTTTCTGATTTGGGTCAAAAATTGAAAAGTGCTTTTTGTCGCATTTCTGAGCAAAATTTGGTCCAATATACCATGTCCATGCATTTCCCCACTCATTTGAGTAATTTTTCATGAAAAAAACAAGGTTTCATGATTGGTCAAAATTTTCACCAAAACGACATACTGCGGGTCTACGCGTTTTTCTGATTTGGGTCAAAATTTGAAAAGTGCTTTTTGTCGCATTTCTGAGCAAAATTTGGTCCAATATACCATGTCCATGCATTTCCCCACTCATTTGAGTAATTTTTCATGAAAAAAACCAAGGTTTTATGATTGTTCAAAATTTTCACCAAAACGACATACCGCGGGTCTACGCGTTTTTCTGATTTGGGTCAAAAATTGAAAAGTGCTTTTTGTCGCATTTCTGAGCAAAATTTGGTCCAATATACCATGTCCATGCATTTCCCCACTCATTTGAGTAATTTTTCATGAAAAAAACAAGGTTTTCATGATTGTTCAAAATTTTCACCAAAACGACATACCGCGGGTCTACACGTTTTTCTGATTTGGGTCAAAAATTTAAAAGTGCTTTTTGTCGCATTTCTGAGCAAAATTTGGTCCAATATACCATGTCCATGCATTTCAGCACTCATTTGAGTAATTTTTCATGAAAAAAAACAAGGTTTTATGATTGGTCAAAATTTTCACCAAAACGACATACCGCGGGTCTACGCGTTTTTCTGATTTGGGTCAAAAATTGAAAAGTGCTTTTTGACGCATTTCTGAGCAAAATTTGATCCAATATACCATGTCCATGCATTTCCCCACTCATTTGAGTAATTTTTCATGAAAAAAACAAGGTTTCATGATTGGTCAAAATTTTCACCAAAACGACATACCGCGGGTCTACGCGTTTTTCTGATTTGGGTCAAAAATTGAAAAGTGCTTTTTGTCGCATTTCTGAGCAAAATTTGGTCCAATATACCATGTCCATGCATTTCCCCACTCATTTGAGTAATTTTTCATGAAAAAAACAAGGTTTCATGATTGGTCAAAATTTTCACCAAAACGACATACCGCGGGTCTACGCGTTTTTCTGATTTGGGTCAAAAATTGAAAAGTGTTTTTTGTCGCATTTCTGAGCAAAATTTGGTCCAATATACCATGTCCATGCATTTCCCCACTCATTTGAGTAATTTTTCATGAAAAAAACAAGGTTTCATGATTGGTCAAAATTTTCACCAAAACGACATACGCGGGTCTACGCGTTTTTCTGATTTGGGTCAAAAATTGAAAAGTGCTTTTTGTCGCATTTCTGAGCAAAATTTGGTCCAATATACCATGTCCATGCATTTCCCCACTCATTTGAGTAATTTTTCATGAAAAAAACCAAGGTTTTATGATTGGTCAAAATTTTCACCAAAACGACATACCGCGGGTCTACGCGTTTTTCTGATTTGGGTCAAAAATTGAAAAAAGTGCTTTTTGACGCTTTTTTGAGCAAAATTTGGTCCAATATACCATGTCCATGCATTTCCCCGCTCATTTGAGTAATTTTTCATGAAAAAAACAAGAATTCATGATTGGTCAAAATTTTCACCAAAACGACATACCGCGGGTCTACGCGTTTTTCTGATTTGGGTCAAAAATTGAAAAGTGCTTTTTGACGCTTTTTTGAGCAAAATTTGGTCCAATATACCATGTCCATGCATTTCCCCACTCATTTGAGTAATTTTTCATGAAAAAAACAAGAATTCATGATTGGTCAAAATTTTCACCAAAACGACATACCGCGGGTCTACGCGTTTTTCTGATTTGGGTCAAAAATTGCAAAGTGCTTTTTGTCGCATTTCTGAGCAAAATTTGGTCCAATATACCATGTCCATGCATTTCCCCACTCATTTGAGTAATTTTTCATGAAAAAAACAAGGTTTTATGATTGGTCAAAATTTTCACCAAAATGACATACTGCGGGTCTACGCGTTTTTCTGATTTGGGTCAAAAATTGAAAAGTGCTTTTTGACGCTTTTTTGAGCAAAATTTGGTCCAATATACCATGTCCATGCATTTCCCCACTCATTTGAGTAATTTTTCATAAAAAAAACAAGGTTTCATGATTGGTCAAAATTTTCACCAAAACGACATACCGCGGGTCTACGCGTTTTTCTGATTTGGGTCAAAAATTGAAAAGTGCTTTTTGTCGCATTTCTGAGCAAAATTTGGTCCAATATACCATGTCCATGCATTTCCCCACTCATTTGAGTAATTTTTCATAAAAAAAAACAAGGTTTCATGATTGGTCAAAATTTTCACCAAAACGACATACCGCGGGTCTATGCGTTTTTCTGATTTGGGTCAAAAATTGAAAAGTGCTTTTTGTCGCATTTCTGAGCAAAATTTGGTCCAATATACCATGTCCATGCATTTCCCCACTCATTTGAGTAATTTTTCATGAAAAAAACAAGGTTTCATGATTGGTCAAAATTTTCACCAAAACGACATACCGCGGGTCTACACGTTTTTCTGATTTGGGTCAAAAATTTAAAAGTGCTTTTTGTCGCATTTCTGAGCAAAATTTGGTCCAATATACCATGTCCATGCATTTCCCCACTCATTTGAGTAATTTTTCATGAAAAAAACCAAGGTTTTATGATTGGTCAAAATTTTCACCAAAACGACATACCGCGGGTCTACACGTTTTTCTGATTTGGGTCAAAAATTGAAAAGTGCTTTTTGACGCATTTCTGAGCAAAATTTGGTCCAATATACCATGTCCATGCATTTCCCCACTCATTTGAGTAATTTTTCATGAAAAAAACCAAGGTTTTATGATTGGTCAAAATTCTCACCAAAACGACATACCGCGGGTCTACGCGTTTTTCTGATTTGGGTCAAAAATTGAAAAGTGCTTTTTGTCGCATTTCTGAGCAAAATTTGGTCCAATATACCATGTCCATGCATTTCCCCACTCATTTGAGTAATTTTTCATGAAAAAAACAAGGTTTCATGATTGGTCAAAATTTTCACCAAAACGACATACCGCGGGTCTACGCGTTTTTCTGATTTGGGTCAAAAATTGAAAAGTGCTTTTTGTCGCATTTCTGAACAAAATTTGGTCCAATATACCATGTCCATGCATTTCCCCACTCATTTGAGTAATTTTTCATGAAAAAAACCAAGGTTTTATGATTGTTCAAAATTTTCACCAAAACGACATACCGCGGGTCTACGCGTTTTTCTGATTTGGGTCAAAAATTGAAAAGTGCTTTTTGTCGCATTTCTGCGCAAAATTTGGTCCAATATACCATGTCCATGCATTTCCCCGCTCATTTGAGTAATTTTTCATGAAAAAAACAAGGTTTCATGATTGGTCAAAATTTTCACCAAAACGACATACCGCGGGTCTACGCGTTTTTCTGATTTGGGTCAAAAATTGAAAAGTGCTTTTTGTCGCCTTTCTGAGCAAAATTTGGTCCAATATACCCTGTCCATGCATTTCCCCACTCATTTGAGTAATTTTTCATGAAAAAAACCAAGGTTTTATGATTGGTCAAAATTTTCACCAAAACGACATACTGCGGGTCTACGCGTTTTTCTGATTTGGGTCAAAAATTGAAAAGTGCTTTTTGACGCTTTTTTGAGCAAAATTTGGTCCAATATACCATGTCCATGCATTTCCCCACTCATTTGAGTAATTTTTCATGAAAAGAACAAGGTTTCATGATTGGTCAAAATTTTCACCAAAACGACATAGCGCGGGTCTACGCGTTTTTCTGATTTGGGTCAAAAATTGAAAAGTGCTTTTTGTCGCATTTCTGAGCAAAATTTGGTCCAATATACCATGTCCATGCATTTCCCCACTCATTTGAGTAATTTTTCATGAAAAAAACAAGGTTTCATGATTGGTCAAAATTTTCACCAAAACGACATACCGCGGGTCTACGCGTTTTTCTGATTTGGGTCAAAAATTGAAAAGTGCTTTTTGTCGCATTTCTGAGCAAAATTTGGTCCAATATACCATGTCCATGCATTTCCCCACTCATTTGAGTAATTTTTCATGAAAAAAACAAGGTTTCATGATTGGTCAAAATTTTCACCAAAACGACATACCGCGGGTCTACGCGTTTTTCTGATTTGGGTCAAAAATTGAAAAGTGCTTTTTGTCGCATTTCTGAGCAAAATTTGGTCCAATATACCATGTCCATGCATTTCCCCACTCATTTGAGTAATTTTTCATGAAAAAAACAAGGTTTCATGATTGGTCAAAATTTTCACCAAAACGACATACCGCGGGTCTACGCGTTTTTCTGATTTGGGTCAAAAATTGAAAAGTGCTTTTTGTCGCATTTCTGAGCAAAATTTGGTCCAATATACCATGTCCATGCATTTCCCCACTCATTTGAGTAATTTTTCATGAAAAAAACAAGGTTTCATGATTGGTCAAAATTTTCACCAAAACGACATAGCGCGGGTCTACGCGTTTTTTTGATATGGGTAAAAAATTGAAAAGTGCTTTTTGTCACATTTCTGAGCAAAATTTGGTCCAATATACCATGTCCATGCATTTCCCCACTCATTTGAGTAATTTTTCATGAAAAAAACAAGGTTTCATGATTGGTCAAAATTTTCAGCAAAACGACATAGCGCGGGTCTACGCGTTTTTCTGATTTGGGTCAAAAATTGAAAAGTGCTTTTTGTCGCATTTCTGAGCAAAATTTGGTCCAATATACCATGTCCATGCATTTCCCCACTCATTTGAGTAATTTTTCATGAAAAAAACAAGGTTTCATGATTGGTCAAAATTTTCACCAAAACGACATACCGCGGGTCTACGCGTTTTTCTGATTTGGGTCAAAAATTGAAAAGTGCTTTTTGTCGCATTTCTGAGCAAAATTTGGTCCAATATACCATGTCCATGCATTTCCCCACTCATTTGAGTAATTTTTCATGAAAAAAACAAGGTTTCATGATTGGTCAAAATTTTCACCAAAACGACATACCGCGGGTCTACGCGTTTTTCTGATTTGGGTCAAAAATTGAAAAGTGCTTTTTGTCGCATTTCTGAGCAAAATTTGGTCCAATATACCCTGTCCATGCATTTCCCCACTCATTTGAGTAATTTTTCATGAAAAAAACCAAGGTTTTATGATTGGTCAAAATTTTCACCAAAACGACATACTGCGGGTCTACGCGTTTTTCTGATTTGGGTCAAAAATTGAAAAGTGCTTTTTGACGCTTTTTTGAGCAAAATTTGGTCCAATATACCATGTCCATGCATTTCCCCACTCATTTGAGTAATTTTTCATGAAAAAAACAAGGTTTCATGATTGGTCAAAATTTTCACCAAAACGACATAGCGCGGGTCTACGCGTTTTTCTGATTTGGGTCAAAAATTGAAAAGTGCTTTTTGTCGCATTTCTGAGCAAAATTTGGTCCAATATACCATGTCCATGCATTTCCCCACTCATTTGAGTAATTTTTCATGAAAAAAACAAGGTTTCATGATTGGTCAAAATTTTCACCAAAACGACATACCGCGGGTCTACGCGTTTTTCTGATTTGGGTCAAAAATTGAAAAGTGCTTTTTGTCGCATTTCTGAGCAAAATTTGGTCCAATATACCATGTCCATGCATTTCCCCACTCATTTGAGTAATTTTTCATGAAAAAAACAAGGTTTCATGATTGGTCAAAATTTTCACCAAAACGACATACCGCGGGTCTACGCGTTTTTCTGATTTGGGTCAAAAATTGAAAAGTGCTTTTTGTCGCATTTCTGAGCAAAATTTGGTCCAATATACCATGTCCATGCATTTCCCCACTCATTTGAGTAATTTTTCATGAAAAAAACAAGGTTTCATGATTGGTCAAAATTTTCACCAAAACGACATACCGCGGGTCTACGCGTTTTTCTGATTTGGGTCAAAAATTGAAAAGTGCTTTTTGTCGCATTTCTGAGCAAAATTTGGTCCAATATACCATGTCCATGCATTTCCCCACTCATTTGAGTAATTTTTCATGAAAAAAACAAGGTTTCATGATTGGTCAAAATTTTCACCAAAACGACATAGCGCGGGTCTACGCGTTTTTTTGATATGGGTAAAAAATTGAAAAGTGCTTTTTGTCACATTTCTGAGCAAAATTTGGTCCAATATACCATGTCCATGCATTTCCCCACTCATTTGAGTAATTTTTCATGAAAAAAACAAGGTTTCATGATTGGTCAAAATTTTCAGCAAAACGACATAGCGCGGGTCTACGCGTTTTTCTGATTTGGGTCAAAAATTGAAAAGTGTTTTTTGACGCTTTTTTGAGCAAAATTTGGTCCAATATACCATGTCCATGCATTTCCCCACTCATTTGAGTAATTTTTCATGAAAAAAACAAGGTTTTATGATTGGTCAAAATTTTCACCAAAACGACATACCGCGGGTCTACGCGTTTTTCTGATTTGGGTCAAAAATTGAAAAGTGCTTTTTGTCGCATTTCTGAGCAAAATTTGGTCCAATATACCATGTCCATGCATTTCCCCACTCATTTGAGTAATTTTTCATGAAAAAAAACAAGGTTTTATGATTGGTCAAAATTTTCACCAAAACGACATACCGCGGGTCTACGCGTTTTTCTGATTTGGGTCAAAAATTGAAAAGTGCTTTTTGATGCTTTTTTGAGCAAAATTTGGTCCAATATACCATGTCCATGCATTTCCCCACTCATTTGAGTAATTTTTCATGAAAAAAACAAGGTTTCATGATTGGTCAAAATTTTCACCAAAACGACATAGCGCGGGTCTACGCGTTTTTCTGATTTGGGTCAAAAATTGAACAGTTCTTTTTGTCGCATTTCTGAGCAAAATTTGGTCCAATATACCATGTCCATGCATTTCCCCACTCATTTGAGTAATTTTTCATGAAAAAAACAAGGTTTCATGATTGGTCAAAATTTTCACCAAAACGACATAGCGCGGGTCTACGCGTTTTTCTGATATGGGTAAAGCAATGAAAAGTGCTTTTTGTCGCATTTCTGAGCAAAATTTGGTCCAATATACCATGTCCATGCATTTCCCCACTCATTTGAGTAATTTTTCATGAAAAAAAACAAGGTTTCATGATTGGTCAAAATTTTCACCAAAACGACATACCGCGGGTCTACGCGTTTTTCTGATATGGGTAAAACAATGAAAAGTGCTTTTTGTCGCATTTCTGAGCAAAATTTGGTCCAATATACCATGTCCATGCATTTCCCCACTCATTTGAGTAATTTTTCATGAAAAAAACAAGGTTTCATGATTGGTCAAAATTTTCACCAAAACGACATAGCGCGGGTCTACGCGTTTTTCTGATATGGGTAAAACAATGAAAAGTGCTTTTTGTCGCATTTCTGAGCAAAATTTGGTCCAATATACCATGTCCATGCATTTCCCCACTCATTTGAGTAATTTTTCATGAAAAAAACAAGGTTTCATGATTGGTCAAAATTTTCAGCAAAACGACATAGCGCGGGTCTACGCGTTTTTCTGATTTGGGTCAAAAATTGAAAAGTGTTTTTTGACGCTTTTTTGAGCAAAATTTGGTCCAATATACCATGTCCATGCATTTCCCCACTCATTTGAGTAATTTTTCATGAAAAAAACAAGGTTTTATGATTGGTCAAAATTTTCACCAAAACGACATACCGCGGGTCTACGCGTTTTTCTGATTTGGGTCAAAAATTGAAAAGTGCTTTTTGTCGCATTTCTGAGCAAAATTTGGTCCAATATACCATGTCCATGCATTTCCCCACTCATTTGAGTAATTTTTCATGAAAAAAAACAAGGTTTTATGATTGGTCAAAATTTTCACCAAAACGACATACCGCGGGTCTACGCGTTTTTCTGATTTGGGTCAAAAATTTAAAAGTGCTTTTTGATGCTTTTTTGAGCAAAATTTGGTCCAATATACCATGTCCATGCATTTCCCCACTCATTTGAGTAATTTTTCATGAAAAAAACAAGGTTTCATGATTGGTCAAAATTTTCACCAAAACGACATAGCGCGGGTCTACGCGTTTTTCTGATTTGGGTCAAAAATTGAACAGTTCTTTTTGTCGCATTTCTGAGCAAAATTTGGTCCAATATACCATGTCCATGCATTTCCCCACTCATTTGAGTAATTTTTCATGAAAAAAACAAGGTTTCATGATTGGTCAAAATTTTCACCAAAACGACATAGCGCGGGTCTACGCGTTTTTCTGATATGGGTAAAGCAATGAAAAGTGCTTTTTGTCGCATTTCTGAGCAAAATTTGGTCCAATATACCATGTCCATGCATTTCCCCACTCATTTGAGTAATTTTTCATGAAAAAAACAAGGTTTCATGATTGGTCAAAATTTTCACCAAAACGACATACCGCGGGTCTACGCGTTTTTCTGATATGGGTAAAACAATGAAAAGTGCTTTTTGTCGCATTTCTGAGCAAAATTTGGTCCAATATACCATGTCCATGCATTTCCCCACTCATTTGAGTAATTTTTCATGAAAAAAACAAGGTTTCATGATTGGTCAAAATTTTCACCAAAACGACATAGCGCGGGTCTACGCGTTTTTCTGATATGGGTAAAACAATGAAAAGTGCTTTTTGTCGCATTTCTGAGCAAAATTTGGTCCAATATACCATGTCCATGCATTTCCCCACTCATTTGAGTAATTTTTCATGAAAAAAACAAGGTTTCATGATTGGTCAAAATTTTCACCAAAACGACATAGCGCGGGTCTACGCGTTTTTCTGATATGGGTAAAACAATGAAAAGTGCTTTTTGTCGCATTTCTGAGCAAAATTTGGTCCAATATACCATGTCCATGCATTTCCCCACTCATTTGAGTAATTTTTCATGAAAAAAACAAGGTTTCATGATTGGTCAAAATTTTCACCAAAACGACATACCGCGGGTCTACGCGTTTTTCTGATTTGGGTCAAAAATTGAAAAGTGCTTTTTGTCGCATTTCTGAGCAAAATTTGGTCCAATATACCATGTCCATGCATTTCCCCACTCATTTGAGTAATTTTTCATGAAAAAAACCAAGGTTTTATGATTGGTCAAAATTTTCACCAAAACGACATACCGCGGGTCTACGCGTTTTTCTGATTTGGGTCAAAAATTGAAAAGTGCTTTTTGTCGCATTTCTGAGCAAAATTTGGTCCAATATACCATGTCCATGCATTTCCCCACTCATTTGAGTAATTTTTCATGAAAAAAACAAGGTTTCTTGATTGGTCAAAATTTTCACCAAAACGACATACCGCGGGTCTACGCGTTTTTCTGATTTGGGTCAAAAATTGAAAAGTGCTTTTTGTCGCATTTCTGAGCAAAATTTGGTCCAATATACCATGTCCATGCATTTCCCCACTCATTTGAGTAATTTTTCATGAAAAAAACCAAGGTTTTATGATTGGTCAAAATTTTCACCAAAACGACATACCGCGGGTCTACGCGTTTTTCTGATTTGGGTCAAAAATTGAAAAGTGTTTTTTGACGCTTTTTTGAGCAAAATTTGGTCCAATATACCATGTCCATGCATTTCCCCACTCATTTGAGTAATTTTTCATGAAAAAAACAAGGTTTCATGATTGGTCAAAATTTTCACCAAAACGACATAGCGCGGGTCTACGCGTTTTTCTGATTTGGGTCAAAAATTGAAAAGTGCTTTTTGTCGCATTTCTGAGCAAAATTTGGTCCAATATACCATGTCCATGCATTTCCCCACTCATTTGAGTAATTTTTCATGAAAAAAACCAAGGTTTTATGATTGGTCAAAATTTTCACCAAAACGACATACCGCGGGGTCTACGCGTTTTTCTGATTTGGGTCAAAAATTGAAAATTGCTTTTTGTCGCATTTCTGAGCAAAATTTGGTCCAATATACCATGTCCATGCATTTCCCCACTCATTTGAGTAATTTTTCATGAAAAAAAACAAGGTTTCATGATTGGTCAAAATTTTCACCAAAACGACATACCGCGGGTCTACGCGTTTTTCTGATTTGGGTCAAAAATTGAAAAGTGCTTTTTGTAGCATTTCTGAGCAAAATTTTGTCCAATATACCATGTCCATGCATTTCCCCACTCATTTGAGTAATTTTTCATGAAAAAAACAAGGTTTCATGATTGGTCAAAATTTTCACCAAAACGACATACCGCGGGTCTACGCGTTTTTCTGATTTGGGTCAAAAATTGAAAAGTGCTTTTTGTCGCATTTCTGAGCAAAATTTGGTCCAATATACCATGTCCATGCATTTCCCCACTCATTTGAGTAATTTTTCATGAAAAAAACCAAGGTTTTATGATTGGTCAAAATTTTCACCAAAACGACATACCGCGGGTCTACGCGTTTTTCTGATTTGGGTCAAAAATTGAAAAGTGCTTTTTGTCGCATTTCTGAGCAAAATTTGGTCCAATATACCATGTCCATGCATTTCCCCACTCATTTGAGTAATTTTTCATGAAAAAAACAAGGTTTCATGATTGGTCAAAATTTTCACCAAAACGACATACCGCGGGTCTACGCGTTTTTCTGATTTGGGTCAAAAATTGAAAAGTGCTTTTTGTCGCATTTCTGAGCAAAATTTGGTCCAATATACCATGTCCATGCATTTCCCCACTCATTTGAGTAATTTTTCATGAAAAAAACCAAGGTTTTATGATTGGTCAAAATTTTCACCAAAACGACATACCGCGGGTCTACGCGTTTTTCTGATTTGGGTCAAAAATTGAAAAGTGTTTTTTGACGCTTTTTTGAGCAAAATTTGGTCCAATATACCATGTCCATGCATTTCCCCACTCATTTGAGTAATTTTTCATGAAAAAAACAAGGTTTCATGATTGGTCAAAATTTTCACCAAAACGACATAGCGCGGGTCTACGCGTTTTTCTGATTTGGGTCAAAAATTGAAAAGTGCTTTTTGTCGCATTTCTGAGCAAAATTTGGTCCAATATACCATGTCCATGCATTTCCCCACTCATTTGAGTAATTTTTCATGAAAAAAACCAAGGTTTTATGATTGGTCAAAATTTTCACCAAAACGACATACCGCGGGGTCTACGCGTTTTTCTGATTTGGGTCAAAAATTGAAAATTGCTTTTTGTCGCATTTCTGAGCAAAATTTGGTCCAATATACCATGTCCATGCATTTCCCCACTCATTTGAGTAATTTTTCATGAAAAAAACCAAGGTTTCATGATTGGTCAAAATTTTCACCAAAACGACATACCGCGGGTCTACGCGTTTTTCTGATTTGGGTCAAAAATTGAAAAGTGCTTTTTGTAGCATTTCTGAGCAAAATTTTGTCCAATATACCATGTCCATGCATTTCCCCACTCATTTGAGTAATTTTTCATGAAAAAAACAAGGTTTCATGATTGGTCAAAATTTTCACCAAAACGACATACCGCGGGTCTACGCGTTTTTCTGATTTGGGTCAAAAATTGAAAAGTGCTTTTTGTCGCATTTCTGAGCAAAATTTGGTCCAATATACCATGTCCATGCATTTCCCCACTCATTTGAGTAATTTTTCATGAAAAAAACCAAGGTTTTATGATTGGTCAAAATTTTCACCAAAACGACATACCGCGGGTCTACGCGTTTTTCTGATTTGGGTCAAAAATTGAAAAGTGCTTTTTGTCGCATTTCTGAGCAAAATTTGGTCCAATATACCATGTCCATGCATTTCCCCACTCATTTGAGTAATTTTTCATGAAAAAAACAAGGTTTCATGATTGGTCAAAATTTTCACCAAAACGACATAGCGCGGGTCTACGCGTTTTTCTGATTTGGGTCAAAAATTGAAAAGTGCTTCTTGTCGCCTTTCTGAGCAAAATTTGGTCCAATATACCATGTCCATGCATTTCCCCACTCATTTGAGTAATTTTTCATGAAAAAAAACAAGGTTTTATGATTGGTCAAAATTTTCACCAAAACGACATACCGCGGGTCTACGCGTTTTTCTGATTTGGGTCAAAAATTGAAAAGTGCTTTTTGTCGCATTTCTGAGCAAAATTTTGTCCAATATACCATGTCCATGCATTTCCCCACTCATTTGAGTAATTTTTCATGAAAAAAACCAAGGTTTTATGATTGGTCAAAATTTTCACCAAAACGACATACCGCGGGTCTACGCGTTTTTCTGATTTGGGTCAAAAATTGAAAAGTGCTTTTTGACGCTTTTTTGAGCAAAATTTGGTCCAATATACCATGTCCATGCATTTCCCCACTCATTTGAGTAATTTTTCATGAAAAAAACAAGGTTTTATGATTGGTCAAAATTTTCACCAAAACGACATAGCGCGGGTCTACGCGTTTTTCTGATTTGGGTCAAAAATTGAAAAGTGCTTTTTGTCGCATTTCTGAGCAAAATTTGGTCCAATATACCATGTCCATGCATTTCCCAACTCATTTGAGTAATTTTTCATGAAAAAAACAAGGTTTCATGATTGGTCAAAATTTTCACCAAAACGACATAGCGCGGGTCTACGCGTTTTTCTGATATGGGTAAAAAATTGAAAAGTGATTTTGTCGCATTTCTGAGCAAAATTTGGTCCAATATACCATGTCCATGCATTTCCCCACTCATTTGAGTAATTTTTCATGAAAAAAACAAGAATTCATGATTGGTCAAAATTTTCACCAAAACGACATACCGCGGGTCTACGCGTTTTTCTGATTTGGGTCAAAAATTGAAAAGTGCTTTTTGTCGCATTTCTGAGCAAAATTTGGTCCAATATACCATGTCCATGCATTTCCCCACTCATTTGAGTAATTTTTCATGAAAAAAACAAGGTTTCATGATTGGTCAAAATTTTCACCAAAACGACATACCGCGGGTCTACGCGTTTTTCTGATTTGGGTCAAAAATTGAAAAGTGCTTTTTGTCGCATTTCTGAACAAAATTTGGTCCAATATACCATGTCCATGCATTTCCCCACTCATTTGAGTAATTTTTCATGAAAAAAACCAAGGTTTTATGATTGGTCAAAATTTTCACCAAAACGACATACCGCGGGTCTACGCGTTTTTCTGATTTGGGTCAAAAATTGAAAAGTGCTTTTTGTCGCATTTCTGAGCAAAATTTGGTCCAATATACCATGTCCATGCATTTCCCCACTCATTTGAGTAATTTTTCATGAAAAAAACAAGGTTTCATGATTGGTCAAAATTTTCACCAAAACGACATACTGCGGGTCTACGCGTTTTTCTGATTTGGGTCAAAATTTGAAAAGTGCTTTTTGTCGCATTTCTGAGCAAAATTTGGTCCAATATACCATGTCCATGCATTTCCCCACTCATTTGAGTAATTTTTCATGAAAAAAACCAAGGTTTTATGATTGTTCAAAATTTTCACCAAAACGACATACCGCGGGTCTACGCGTTTTTCTGATTTGGGTCAAAAATTGAAAAGTGCTTTTTGTCGCATTTCTGAGCAAAATTTGGTCCAATATACCATGTCCATGCATTTCCCCACTCATTTGAGTAATTTTTCATGAAAAAAACAAGGTTTTCATGATTGTTCAAAATTTTCACCAAAACGACATACCGCGGGTCTACACGTTTTTCTGATTTGGGTCAAAAATTTAAAAGTGCTTTTTGTCGCATTTCTGAGCAAAATTTGGTCCAATATACCATGTCCATGCATTTCAGCACTCATTTGAGTAATTTTTCATGAAAAAAAACAAGGTTTTATGATTGGTCAAAATTTTCACCAAAACGACATACCGCGGGTCTACGCGTTTTTCTGATTTGGGTCAAAAATTGAAAAGTGCTTTTTGACGCATTTCTGAGCAAAATTTGATCCAATATACCATGTCCATGCATTTCCCCACTCATTTGAGTAATTTTTCATGAAAAAAACAAGGTTTCATGATTGGTCAAAATTTTCACCAAAACGACATACCGCGGGTCTACGCGTTTTTCTGATTTGGGTCAAAAATTGAAAAGTGCTTTTTGTCGCATTTCTGAGCAAAATTTGGTCCAATATACCATGTCCATGCATTTCCCCACTCATTTGAGTAATTTTTCATGAAAAAAACAAGGTTTCATGATTGGTCAAAATTTTCACCAAAACGACATACCGCGGGTCTACGCGTTTTTCTGATTTGGGTCAAAAATTGAAAAGTGTTTTTTGTCGCATTTCTGAGCAAAATTTGGTCCAATATACCATGTCCATGCATTTCCCCACTCATTTGAGTAATTTTTCATGAAAAAAACAAGGTTTCATGATTGGTCAAAATTTTCACCAAAACGACATACGCGGGTCTACGCGTTTTTCTGATTTGGGTCAAAAATTGAAAAGTGCTTTTTGTCGCATTTCTGAGCAAAATTTGGTCCAATATACCATGTTCATGCATTTCCCCACTCATTTGAGTAATTTTTCATGAAAAAAACCAAGGTTTTATGATTGGTCAAAATTTTCACCAAAACGACATACCGCGGGTCTACGCGTTTTTCTGATTTGGGTCAAAAATTGAAAAAAGTGCTTTTTGACGCTTTTTTGAGCAAAATTTGGTCCAATATACCATGTCCATGCATTTCCCCGCTCATTTGAGTAATTTTTCATGAAAAAAACAAGAATTCATGATTGGTCAAAATTTTCACCAAAACGACATACCGCGGGTCTACGCGTTTTTCTGATTTGGGTCAAAAATTGAAAAGTGCTTTTTGACGCTTTTTTGAGCAAAATTTGGTCCAATATACCATGTCCATGCATTTCCCCACTCATTTGAGTAATTTTTCATGAAAAAAACAAGAATTCATGATTGGTCAAAATTTTCACCAAAACGACATACCGCGGGTCTACGCGTTTTTCTGATTTGGGTCAAAAATTGCAAAGTGCTTTTTGTCGCATTTCTGAGCAAAATTTGGTCCAATATACCATGTCCATGCATTTCCCCACTCATTTGAGTAATTTTTCATGAAAAAAACAAGGTTTTATGATTGGTCAAAATTTTCACCAAAATGACATACTGCGGGTCTACGCGTTTTTCTGATTTGGGTCAAAAATTGAAAAGTGCTTTTTGACGCTTTTTTGAGCAAAATTTGGTCCAATATACCATGTCCATGCATTTCCCCACTCATTTGAGTAATTTTTCATAAAAAAACAAGGTTTCATGATTGGTCAAAATTTTCACCAAAACGACATACCGCGGGTCTACGCGTTTTTCTGATTTGGGTCAAAAATTGAAAAGTGCTTTTTGTCGCATTTCTGAGCAAAATTTGGTCCAATATACCATGTCCATGCATTTCCCCACTCATTTGAGTAATTTTTCATAAAAAAAAACAAGGTTTCATGATTGGTCAAAATTTTCACCAAAACGACATACCGCGGGTCTATGCGTTTTTCTGATTTGGGTCAAAAATTGAAAAGTGCTTTTTGTCGCATTTCTGAGCAAAATTTGGTCCAATATACCATGTCCATGCATTTCCCCACTCATTTGAGTAATTTTTCATGAAAAAAACAAGGTTTCATGATTGGTCAAAATTTTCACCAAAACGACATACCGCGGGTCTACACGTTTTTCTGATTTGGGTCAAAAATTTAAAAGTGCTTTTTGTCGCATTTCTGAGCAAAATTTGGTCCAATATACCATGTCCATGCATTTCCCCACTCATTTGAGTAATTTTTCATGAAAAAAACCAAGGTTTTATGATTGGTCAAAATTTTCACCAAAACGACATACCGCGGGTCTACACGTTTTTCTGATTTGGGTCAAAAATTGAAAAGTGCTTTTTGACGCATTTCTGAGCAAAATTTGGTCCAATATACCATGTCCATGCATTTCCCCACTCATTTGAGTAATTTTTCATGAAAAAAACCAAGGTTTTATGATTGGTCAAAATTTTCACCAAAACGACATACCGCGGGTCTACGCGTTTTTCTGATTTGGGTCAAAAATTGAAAAGTGCTTTTTGTCGCATTTCTGAGCAAAATTTGGTCCAATATACCATGTCCATGCATTTCCCCACTCATTTGAGTAATTTTTCATGAAAAAAACAAGGTTTCATGATTGGTCAAAATTTTCACCAAAACGACATACCGCGGGTCTACGCGTTTTTCTGATTTGGGTCAAAAATTGAAAAGTGCTTTTTGTCGCATTTCTGAACAAAATTTGGTCCAATATACCATGTCCATGCATTTCCCCACTCATTTGAGTAATTTTTCATGAAAAAAACCAAGGTTTTATGATTGTTCAAAATTTTCACCAAAACGACATACCGCGGGTCTACGCGTTTTTCTGATTTGGGTCAAAAATTGAAAAGTGCTTTTTGTCGCATTTCTGCGCAAAATTTGGTCCAATATACCATGTCCATGCATTTCCCCGCTCATTTGAGTAATTTTTCATGAAAAAAACAAGGTTTCATGATTGGTCAAAATTTTCACCAAAACGACATACCGCGGGTCTACGCGTTTTTCTGATTTGGGTCAAAAATTGAAAAGTGCTTTTTGTCGCCTTTCTGAGCAAAATTTGGTCCAATATACCCTGTCCATGCATTTCCCCACTCATTTGAGTAATTTTTCATGAAAAAAACCAAGGTTTTATGATTGGTCAAAATTTTCACCAAAACGACATACCGCGGGTCTACGCGTTTTTCTGATTTGGGTCAAAAATTGAAAAGTGCTTTTTGTCGCATTTCTGAGCAAAATTTGGTCCAATATACCATGTCCATGCATTTCCCCACTCATTTGAGTAATTTTTCATGAAAAAAACAAGGTTTCATGATTGGTCAAAATTTTCACCAAAACGACATACCGCGGGTCTACGCGTTTTTCTGATTTGGGTCAAAAATTGAAAAGTGCTTTTTGTCGCATTTCTGAACAAAATTTGGTCCAATATACCATGTCCATGCATTTCCCCACTCATTTGAGTAATTTTTCATGAAAAAAACCAAGGTTTTATGATTGTTCAAAATTTTCACCAAAACGACATACCGCGGGTCTACGCGTTTTTCTGATTTGGGTCAAAAATTGAAAAGTGCTTTTTGTCGCATTTCTGCGCAAAATTTGGTCCAATATACCATGTCCATGCATTTCCCCGCTCATTTGAGTAATTTTTCATGAAAAAAACAAGGTTTCATGATTGGTCAAAATTTTCACCAAAACGACATACCGCGGGTCTACGCGTTTTTCTGATTTGGGTCAAAAATTGAAAAGTGCTTTTTGTCGCCTTTCTGAGCAAAATTTGGTCCAATATACCCTGTCCATGCATTTCCCCACTCATTTGAGTAATTTTTCATGAAAAAAACCAAGGTTTTATGATTGGTCAAAATTTTCACCAAAACGACATACTGCGGGTCTACGCGTTTTTCTGATTTGGGTCAAAAATTGAAAAGTGCTTTTTGACGCTTTTTTGAGCAACATTTGGTCCAATATACCATGTCCATGCATTTCCCCACTCATTTGAGTAATTTTTCATGAAAAGAACAAGGTTTCATGATTGGTCAAAATTTTCACCAAAACGACATAGCGCGGGTCTACGCGTTTTTCTGATTTGGGTCAAAAATTGAAAAGTGCTTTTTGTCGCATTTCTGAGCAAAATTTGGTCCAATATACCATGTCCATGCATTTCCCCACTCATTTGAGTAATTTTTCATGAAAAAAACAAGGTTTCATGATTGGTCAAAATTTTCACCAAAACGACATACCGCGGGTCTACGCGTTTTTCTGATTTGGGTCAAAAATTGAAAAGTGCTTTTTGTCGCATTTCTGAGCAAAATTTGGTCCAATATACCATGTCCATGCATTTCCCCACTCATTTGAGTAATTTTTCATGAAAAAAACAAGGTTTCATGATTGGTCAAAATTTTCACCAAAACGACATACCGCGGGTCTATGCGTTTTTCTGATTTGGGTCAAAAATTGAAAAGTGCTTTTTGTCGCATTTCTGAGCAAAATTTGGTCCAATATACCATGTCCATGCATTTCCCCACTCATTTGAGTAATTTTTCATGAAAAAAACAAGGTTTCATGATTGGTCAAAATTTTCACCAAAACGACATACCGCGGGTCTACACGTTTTTCTGATTTGGGTCAAAAATTTAAAAGTGCTTTTTGTCGCATTTCTGAGCAAAATTTGGTCCAATATACCATGTCCATGCATTTCCCCACTCATTTGAGTAATTTTTCATGAAAAAAACCAAGGTTTTATGATTGGTCAAAATTTTCACCAAAACGACATACCGCGGGTCTACACGTTTTTCTGATTTGGGTCAAAAATTGAAAAGTGCTTTTTGACGCATTTCTGAGCAAAATTTGGTCCAATATACCATGTCCATGCATTTCCCCACTCATTTGAGTAATTTTTCATGAAAAAAACCAAGGTTTTATGATTGGTCAAAATTTTCACCAAAACGACATACCGCGGGTCTACGCGTTTTTCTGATTTGGGTCAAAAATTGAAAAGTGCTTTTTGTCGCATTTCTGAGCAAAATTTGGTCCAATATACCATGTCCATGCATTTCCCCACTCATTTGAGTAATTTTTCATGAAAAAAACAAGGTTTCATGATTGGTCAAAATTTTCACCAAAACGACATACCGCGGGTCTACGCGTTTTTCTGATTTGGGTCAAAAATTGAAAAGTGCTTTTTGTCGCATTTCTGAACAAAATTTGGTCCAATATACCATGTCCATGCATTTCCCCACTCATTTGAGTAATTTTTCATGAAAAAAACCAAGGTTTTATGATTGTTCAAAATTTTCACCAAAACGACATACCGCGGGTCTACGCGTTTTTCTGATTTGGGTCAAAAATTGAAAAGTGCTTTTTGTCGCATTTCTGCGCAAAATTTGGTCCAATATACCATGTCCATGCATTTCCCCGCTCATTTGAGTAATTTTTCATGAAAAAAACAAGGTTTCATGATTGGTCAAAATTTTCACCAAAACGACATACCGCGGGTCTACGCGTTTTTCTGATTTGGGTCAAAAATTGAAAAGTGCTTTTTGTCGCCTTTCTGAGCAAAATTTGGTCCAATATACCCTGTCCATGCATTTCCCCACTCATTTGAGTAATTTTTCATGAAAAAAACCAAGGTTTTATGATTGGTCAAAATTTTCACCAAAACGACATACCGCGGGTCTACGCGTTTTTCTGATTTGGGTCAAAAATTGAAAAGTGCTTTTTGTCGCATTTCTGAGCAAAATTTGGTCCAATATACCATGTCCATGCATTTCCCCACTCATTTGAGTAATTTTTCATGAAAAAAACAAGGTTTCATGATTGGTCAAAATTTTCACCAAAACGACATACCGCGGGTCTACGCGTTTTTCTGATTTGGGTCAAAAATTGAAAAGTGCTTTTTGTCGCATTTCTGAACAAAATTTGGTCCAATATACCATGTCCATGCATTTCCCCACTCATTTGAGTAATTTTTCATGAAAAAAACCAAGGTTTTATGATTGTTCAAAATTTTCACCAAAACGACATACCGCGGGTCTACGCGTTTTTCTGATTTGGGTCAAAAATTGAAAAGTGCTTTTTGTCGCATTTCTGCGCAAAATTTGGTCCAATATACCATGTCCATGCATTTCCCCGCTCATTTGAGTAATTTTTCATGAAAAAAACAAGGTTTCATGATTGGTCAAAATTTTCACCAAAACGACATACCGCGGGTCTACGCGTTTTTCTGATTTGGGTCAAAAATTGAAAAGTGCTTTTTGTCGCCTTTCTGAGCAAAATTTGGTCCAATATACCCTGTCCATGCATTTCCCCACTCATTTGAGTAATTTTTCATGAAAAAAACCAAGGTTTTATGATTGGTCAAAATTTTCACCAAAACGACATACTGCGGGTCTACGCGTTTTTCTGATTTGGGTCAAAAATTGAAAAGTGCTTTTTGACGCTTTTTTGAGCAACATTTGGTCCAATATACCATGTCCATGCATTTCCCCACTCATTTGAGTAATTTTTCATGAAAAGAACAAGGTTTCATGATTGGTCAAAATTTTCACCAAAACGACATAGCGCGGGTCTACGCGTTTTTCTGATTTGGGTCAAAAATTGAAAAGTGCTTTTTGTCGCATTTCTGAGCAAAATTTGGTCCAATATACCATGTCCATGCATTTCCCCACTCATTTGAGTAATTTTTCATGAAAAAAACAAGGTTTCATGATTGGTCAAAATTTTCACCAAAACGACATACCGCGGGTCTACGCGTTTTTCTGATTTGGGTCAAAAATTGAAAAGTGCTTTTTGTCGCATTTCTGAGCAAAATTTGGTCCAATATACCATGTCCATGCATTTCCCCACTCATTTGAGTAATTTTTCATGAAAAAAACAAGGTTTCATGATTGGTCAAAATTTTCACCAAAACGACATACCGCGGGTCTACGCGTTTTTCTGATTTGGGTCAAAAATTGAAAAGTGCTTTTTGTCGCATTTCTGAGCAAAATTTGGTCCAATATACCATGTCCATGCATTTCCCCACTCATTTGAGTAATTTTTCATGAAAAAAACAAGGTTTCATGATTGGTCAAAATTTTCACCAAAACGACATACCGCGGGTCTACGCGTTTTTCTGATTTGGGTCAAAAATTGAAAAGTGCTTTTTGTCGCATTTCTGAGCAAAATTTGGTCCAATATACCATGTCCATGCATTTCCCCACTCATTTGAGTAATTTTTCATGAAAAAAACAAGGTTTCATGATTGGTCAAAATTTTCACCAAAACGACATAGCGCGGGTCTACGCGTTTTTTTGATATGGGTAAAAAATTGAAAAGTGCTTTTTGTCACATTTCTGAGCAAAATTTGGTCCAATATACCATGTCCATGCATTTCCCCACTCATTTGAGTAATTTTTCATGAAAAAAACAAGGTTTCATGATTGGTCAAAATTTTCAGCAAAACGACATAGCGCGGGTCTACGCGTTTTTCTGATTTGGGTCAAAAATTGAAAAGTGCTTTTTGTCGCATTTCTGAGCAAAATTTGGTCCAATATACCATGTCCATGCATTTCCCCACTCATTTGAGTAATTTTTCATGAAAAAAACAAGGTTTCATGATTGGTCAAAATTTTCACCAAAACGACATACCGCGGGTCTACGCGTTTTTCTGATTTGGGTCAAAAATTGAAAAGTGCTTTTTGTCGCATTTCTGAGCAAAATTTGGTCCAATATACCATGTCCATGCATTTCCCCACTCATTTGAGTAATTTTTCATGAAAAAAACAAGGTTTCATGATTGGTCAAAATTTTCACCAAAACGACATACCGCGGGTCTACGCGTTTTTCTGATTTGGGTCAAAAATTGAAAAGTGCTTTTTGTCGCATTTCTGAGCAAAATTTGGTCCAATATACCCTGTCCATGCATTTCCCCACTCATTTGAGTAATTTTTCATGAAAAAAACCAAGGTTTTATGATTGGTCAAAATTTTCACCAAAACGACATACTGCGGGTCTACGCGTTTTTCTGATTTGGGTCAAAAATTGAAAAGTGCTTTTTGACGCTTTTTTGAGCAAAATTTGGTCCAATATACCATGTCCATGCATTTCCCCACTCATTTGAGTAATTTTTCATGAAAAAAACAAGGTTTCATGATTGGTCAAAATTTTCACCAAAACGACATAGCGCGGGTCTACGCGTTTTTCTGATTTGGGTCAAAAATTGAAAAGTGCTTTTTGTCGCATTTCTGAGCAAAATTTGGTCCAATATACCATGTCCATGCATTTCCCCACTCATTTGAGTAATTTTTCATGAAAAAAACAAGGTTTCATGATTGGTCAAAATTTTCACCAAAACGACATACCGCGGGTCTACGCGTTTTTCTGATTTGGGTCAAAAATTGAAAAGTGCTTTTTGTCGCATTTCTGAGCAAAATTTGGTCCAATATACCATGTCCATGCATTTCCCCACTCATTTGAGTAATTTTTCATGAAAAAAACAAGGTTTCATGATTGGTCAAAATTTTCACCAAAACGACATACCGCGGGTCTACGCGTTTTTCTGATTTGGGTCAAAAATTGAAAAGTGCTTTTTGTCGCATTTCTGAGCAAAATTTGGTCCAATATACCATGTCCATGCATTTCCCCACTCATTTGAGTAATTTTTCATGAAAAAAACAAGGTTTCATGATTGGTCAAAATTTTCACCAAAACGACATACCGCGGGTCTACGCGTTTTTCTGATTTGGGTCAAAAATTGAAAAGTGCTTTTTGTCGCATTTCTGAGCAAAATTTGGTCCAATATACCATGTCCATGCATTTCCCCACTCATTTGAGTAATTTTTCATGAAAAAAACAAGGTTTCATGATTGGTCAAAATTTTCACCAAAACGACATAGCGCGGGTCTACGCGTTTTTTTGATATGGGTAAAAAATTGAAAAGTGCTTTTTGTCACATTTCTGAGCAAAATTTGGTCCAATATACCATGTCCATGCATTTCCCCACTCATTTGAGTAATTTTTCATGAAAAAAACAAGGTTTCATGATTGGTCAAAATTTTCACCAAAACGACATACCGCGGGTCTACGCGTTTTTCTGATTTGGGTCAAAAATTGAAAAGTGCTTTTTGTCGCATTTCTGAGCAAAATTTGGTCCAATATACCATGTCCATGCATTTCCCCACTCATTTGAGTAATTTTTCATGAAAAAAACAAGGTTTCATGATTGGTCAAAATTTTCACCAAAACGACATACCGCGGGTCTACGCGTTTTTCTGATTTGGGTCAAAAATTGAAAAGTGCTTTTTGTCGCATTTCTGAGCAAAATTTGGTCCAATATACCATGTCCATGCATTTCCCCACTCATTTGAGTAATTTTTCATGAAAAAAACAAGGTTTCATGATTGGTCAAAATTTTCACCAAAACGACATACCGCGGGTCTACGCGTTTTTCTGATTTGGGTCAAAAATTGAAAAGTGCTTTTTGTCGCATTTCTGAGCAAAATTTGGTCCAATATACCATGTCCATGCATTTCCCCACTCATTTGAGTAATTTTTCATGAAAAAAACAAGGTTTCATGATTGGTCAAAATTTTCACCAAAACGACATAGCGCGGGTCTACGCGTTTTTCTGATTTGGGTCAAAAATTGAAAAGTGCTTTTTGTCGCATTTCTGAGCAAAATTTGGTCCAATATACCATGTCCATGCATTTCCCCACTCATTTGAGTAATTTTTCATGAAAAAAACAAGGTTTCATGATTGGTCAAAATTTTCACCAAAACGACATAGCGCGGGTCTACGCGTTTTTCTGATATGGGTAAAAAATTGAAAAGTGCTTTTTGTCACATTTCTGAGCAAAATTTGGTCCAATATACCATGTCCATGCATTTCCCCACTCATTTGAGTAATTTTTCATGAAAAAAACAAGGTTTCATGATTGGTCAAAATTTTCACCAAAACGACATAGCGCGGGTCTACGCGTTTTTCTGATTTGGGTCAAAAATTGAAAAGTGCTTTTTGTCGCATTTCTGAGCAAAATTTGGTCCAATATACCATGTCCATGCATTTCCCCACTCATTTGAGTAATTTTTCATGAAAAAAACAAGGTTTCATGATTGGTCAAAATTTTCACCAAAACGACATACCGCGGGTCTACGCGTTTTTCTGATTTGGGTCAAAAATTGAAAAGTGCTTTTTGTCGCATTTCTGAGCAAAATTTGGTCCAATATACCATGTCCATGCATTTCCCCACTCATTTGAGTAATTTTTCATGAAAAAAACAAGGTTTCATGATTGGTCAAAATTTTCACCAAAACGACATAGCGCGGGTCTACGCGTTTTTCTGATTTGGGTCAAAAATTGAAAAGTGCTTTTTGTCGCATTTCTGAGCAAAATTTGGTCCAATATACCATGTCCATGCATTTCCCCACTCATTTGAGTAATTTTTCATGAAAAAAACAAGGTTTCATGATTGGTCAAAATTTTCACCAAAACGACATAGCGCGGGTCTACGCATTTTTCTGATATGGGTAAAAAATTGAAAAGTGCTTTTTGTCACATTTCTGAGCAAAATTTGGTCCAATATACCATGTCCATGCATTTCCCCACTCATTTGAGTAATTTTTCATGAAAAAAACAAGGTTTCATGATTGGTCAAAATTTTCAGCAAAACGACATAGCGCGGGTCTACGCGTTTTTCTGATTTGGGTCAAAAATTGAAAAGTGCTTTTTGTCGCATTTCTGAGCAAAATTTGGTCCAATATACCATGTCCATGCATTTCCCCACTCATTTGAGTAATTTTTCATGAAAAAAACAAGGTTTCATGATTGGTCAAAATTTTCACCAAAACGACATACCGCGGGTCTACGCGTTTTTCTGATTTGGGTCAAAAATTGAAAAGTGCTTTTTGTCGCATTTCTGAGCAAAATTTGGTCCAATATACCATGTCCATGCATTTCCCCACTCATTTGAGTAATTTTTCATGAAAAAAACAAGGTTTCATGATTGGTCAAAATTTTCACCAAAACGACATACCGCGGGTCTACGCGTTTTTCTGATTTGGGTCAAAAATTGAAAAGTGCTTTTTGTCGCATTTCTGAGCAAAATTTGGTCCAATATACAATGTCCATGCATTTCCCCACTCATTTGAGTAATTTTTCATGAAAAAAACAAGGTTTCATGATTGGTCAAAATTTTCACCAAAACGACATAGCGCGGGTCTACGCGTTTTTCTGATTTGGGTCAAAAATTGAAAAGTGCTTTTTGTCGCATTTCTGAGCAAAATTTGGTCCAATATACCATGTCCATGCATTTCCCCACTCATTTGAGTAATTTTTCATGAAAAAAACAAGGTTTCATGATTGGTCAAAATTTTCACCAAAACGACATACCGCGGGTCTACGCGTTTTTCTGATTTGGGTCAAAAATTGAAAAGTGCTTTTTGTCGCATTTCTGAGCAAAATTTGGTCCAATATACCATGTCCATGCATTTCCCCACTCATTTGAGTAATTTTTCATGAAAAAAACAAGGTTTCATGATTGGTCAAAATTTTCACCAAAACGACATACCGCGGGTCTACGCGTTTTTCTGATTTGGGTCAAAAATTTAAAAGTGCTTTTTGTCGCATTTCTGAGCAAAATTTGGTCCAATATACCATGTCCATGCATTTCCCCACTCATTTGAGTAATTTTTCATGAAAAAAACAAGGTTTCATGATTGGTCAAAATTTTCACCAAAACGACATACCGCGGGTCTACGCGTTTTTCTGATTTGGGTCAAAAATTGAAAAGTGCTTTTTGTCGCATTTCTGAGCAAAATTTGGTCCAATATACCATGTCCATGCATTTCCCCACTCATTTGAGTAATTTTTCATGAAAAAAACAAGGTTTCATGATTGGTCAAAATTTTCACCAAAACGACATACCGCGGGTCTACGCGTTTTTCTGATTTGGGTCAAAAATTGAAAAGTGCTTTTTGTCACATTTCTGAGCAAAATTTGGTCCAATATACCATGTCCATGCATTTCCCCACTCATTTGAGTAATTTTTCATAAAAAAAACCAAGGTTTTATGATTGTTCAAAAATTTCACCAAAACGACATACCGCGGGTCTATGCGTTTTTCTGATTTGGGTCAAAAATTGAAAAGTGCTTTTTGTCGCATTTCTGAGCAAAATTTGGTCCAATATACCATGTCCATGCATTTCCCCACTCATTTGAGTAATTTTTCATGAAAAAAACAAGGTTTCATGATTGGTCAAAATTTTCACCAAAACGACATACCGCGGGTCTACGCGTTTTTCTGATTTGGGTCAAAAATTGAAAAGTGCTTTTTGTCGCATTTCTGAGCAAAATTTGGTCCAATATACCATGTCCATGCATTTCCCCACTCATTTGAGTAATTTTTCATGAAAAAAACCAAGGTTTTATGATTGGTCAAAATTTTCACCAAAACGACATACCGCGGGTCTACGCGTTTTTCTGATTTGGGTCAAAAATTGAAAAGTGCTTTTTGACGCTTTTTTGAGCAAAATTTGGTCCAATATACCATGTCCATGCATTTCCCCACTCATTTGTGTAATTTTTCATGAAAAAAACAAGGTTTAATGATTGGTCAAAATTTTCACCAAAACGACATACCGCGGGTCTACGCGTTTTTCTGATTTGGGTCAAAAATTGAAAAGTGCTTTTTGACGCTTTTTTGAGCAAAATTTGGTCCAATATACCATGTCCATGCATTTCCCCACTCATTTGAGTAATTTTTCATAAAAAAAAACAAGGTTTCATGATTGGTCAAAATTTTCACCAAAACGACATACCGCGGGTCTATGCGTTTTTCTGATTTGGGTCAAAAATTGAAAAGTGCTTTTTGTCGCATTTCTGAGCAAAATTTGGTCCAATATACCATGTCCATGCATTTCCCCACTCATTTGAGTAATTTTTCATGAAAAAAAACAAGGTTTCATGATTGGTCAAAATTTTCACCAAAACGACATACCGCGGGGTCTACACGTTTTTCTGATTTGGGTCAAAAATTTAAAAGTGCTTTTTGTCGCATTTCTGAGCAAAATTTGGTCCAATATACCATGTCCATGCATTTCCCCACTCATTTGAGTAATTTTTCATGAAAAAAACCAAGGTTTTATGATTGGTCAAAATTTTCACCAAAACGACATACCGCGGGTCTACGCGTTTTTCTGATTTGGGTCAAAAATTGAAAAGTGCTTTTTGTCACATTTCTGAGCAAAATTTGGTCCAATATACCATGTCCATGCATTTCCCCACTCATTTGAGTAATTTTTCATGAAAAAAACAAGGTTTCATGATTGGTCAAAATTTTCACCAAAACGACATACCGCTGGTCTACGCGTTTTTCTGATTTGGGTCAAAAATTGAAAAGTGCTGTTTGTAGCATTTCTGAGCAAAATTTTGTCCAATATACCATGTCCATGCATTTCCCCACTCATTTGAGTAATTTTTCATGAAAAAAACAAGGTTTCATGATTGGTCAAAATTTTCACCAAAACGACATACCGCGGGTCTACGCGTTTTTCTGATTTGGGTCAAAAATTGAAAAGTGCTTTTTGTCGCATTTCTGAGCAAAATTTGGTCCAATATACCATGTCCATGCATTTCCCCACTCATTTGAGTAATTTTTCATGAAAAAAACCAAGGTTTTATGATTGGTCAAAATTTTCACCAAAACGACATACCGCGGGTCTACGCGTTTTTCTGATTTGGGTCAAAAATTGAAAAGTGCTTTTTGTCGCATTTCTGAGCAAAATTTGGTCCAATATACCATGTCCATGCATTTCCCCACTCATTTGAGTAATTTTTCATGAAAAAAACAAGGTTTCATGATTGGTCAAAATTTTCACCAAAACGACATACCGCGGGTCTACGCGTTTTTCTGATTTGGGTCAAAAATTGAAAAGTGCTTTTTGTCGCATTTCTGAGCAAAATTTGGTCCAATATACCATGTCCATGCATTTCCCCACTCATTTGAGTAATTTTTCATGAAAAAAACCAAGGTTTTATGATTGTTCAAAAATTTCACCAAAACGACATACCGCGGGTCTACGCGTTTTTCTGATTTGGGTCAAAAATTGAAAAGTGCTTTTTGTCGCATTTCTGAGCAAAATTTGGTCCAATATACCATGTCCATGCATTTCCCCACTCATTTGAGTAATTTTTCATGAAAAAAACAAGGTTTCATGATTGGTCAAAATTTTCACCAAAACGACATACCGCGGGTCTACGCGTTTTTCTGATTTGGGTCAAAAATTTAAAAGTGCTTTTTGTCGCATTTCTGAGCAAAATTTGGTCCAATATACCATGTCCATGCATTTCCCCACTCATTTGAGTAATTTTTCATGAAAAAAACAAGGTTTCATGATTGGTCAAAATTTTCACCAAAACGACATACCGCGGGTCTACGCGTTTTTCTGATTTGGGTCAAAAATTGAAAAGTGCTTTTTGTCACATTTCTGAGCAAAATTTGGTCCAATATACCATGTCCATGCATTTCCCCACTCATTTGAGTAATTTTTCATAAAAAAAACCAAGGTTTTATGATTGTTCAAAAATTTCACCAAAACGACATACCGCGGGTCTACGCGTTTTTCTGATTTGGGTCAAAAATTGAAAAGTGCTTTTTGTCGCATTTCTGAGCAAAATTTGGTCCAATATACCATGTCCATGCATTTCCCCACTCATTTGAGTAATTTTTCATGAAAAAAACAAGGTTTCATGATTGGTCAAAATTTTCACCAAAACGACATACCGCGGGTCTACGCGTTTTTCTGATTTGGGTCAAAAATTGAAAAGTGCTTTTTGTCGCATTTCTGAGCAAAATTTGGTCCAATATACCATGTCCATGCATTTCCCCACTCATTTGAGTAATTTTTCATGAAAAAAACCAAGGTTTTATGATTGGTCAAAATTTTCACCAAAACGACATACCGCGGGTCTACGCGTTTTTCTGATTTGGGTCAAAAATTGAAAAGTGCTTTTTGACGCTTTTTTGAGCAAAATTTGGTCCAATATACCATGTCCATGCATTTCCCCACTCATTTGAGTAATTTTTCATGAAAAAAACAAGGTTTAATGATTGGTCAAAATTTTCACCAAAACGACATACCGCGGGTCTACGCGTTTTTCTGATTTGGGTCAAAAATTGAAAAGTGCTTTTTGACGCTTTTTTGAGCAAAATTTGGTCCAATATACCATGTCCATGCATTTCCCCACTCATTTGAGTAATTTTTCATAAAAAAAAACAAGGTTTCATGATTGGTCAAAATTTTCACCAAAACGACATACCGCGGGTCTATGCGTTTTTCTGATTTGGGTCAAAAATTGAAAAGTGCTTTTTGTCGCATTTCTGAGCAAAATTTGGTCCAATATACCATGTCCATGCATTTCCCCACTCATTTGAGTAATTTTTCATGAAAAAAAACAAGGTTTCATGATTGGTCAAAATTTTCACCAAAACGACATACCGCGGGGTCTACACGTTTTTCTGATTTGGGTCAAAAATTTAAAAGTGCTTTTTGTCGCATTTCTGAGCAAAATTTGGTCCAATATACCATGTCCATGCATTTCCCCACTCATTTGAGTAATTTTTCATGAAAAAAACAAGGTTTCATGATTGGTCAAAATTTTCACCAAAACGACATACCGCGGGTCTACGCGTTTTTCTGATTTGGGTCAAAAATTGAAAAGTGCTGTTTGTAGCATTTCTGAGCAAAATTTTGTCCAATATACCATGTCCATGCATTTCCCCACTCATTTGAGTAATTTTTCATGAAAAAAACAAGGTTTCATGATTGGTCAAAATTTTCACCAAAACGACATACCGCGGGTCTACGCGTTTTTCTGATTTGGGTCAAAAATTGAAAAGTGCTTTTTGTCGCATTTCTGAGCAAAATTTGGTCCAATATACCATGTCCATGCATTTCCCCACTCATTTGAGTAATTTTTCATGAAAAAAACCAAGGTTTTATGATTGGTCAAAATTTTCACCAAAACGACATACCGCGGGTCTACGCGTTTTTCTGATTTGGGTCAAAAATTGAAAAGTGCTTTTTGTCGCATTTCTGAGCAAAATTTGGTCCAATATACCATGTCCATGCATTTCCCCACTCATTTGAGTAATTTTTCATGAAAAAAACAAGGTTTCATGATTGGTCAAAATTTTCACCAAAACGACATACCGCGGGTCTACGCGTTTTTCTGATTTGGGTCAAAAATTGAAAAGTGCTTTTTGTCGCATTTCTGAGCAAAATTTGGTCCAATATACCATGTCCATGCATTTCCCCACTCATTTGAGTAATTTTTCATGAAAAAAACCAAGGTTTTATGATTGTTCAAAAATTTCACCAAAACGACATACCGCGGGTCTACGCGTTTTTCTGATTTGGGTCAAAAATTGAAAAGTGCTTTTTGTCGCATTTCTGAGCAAAATTTGGTCCAATATACCATGTCCATGCATTTCCCCACTCATTTGAGTAATTTTTCATGAAAAAAACAAGGTTTCATGATTGGTCAAAATTTTCACCAAAACGACATACCGCGGGTCTACGCGTTTTTCTGATTTGGGTCAAAAATTTAAAAGTGCTTTTTGTCGCATTTCTGAGCAAAATTTGGTCCAATATACCATGTCCATGCATTTCCCCACTCATTTGAGTAATTTTTCATGAAAAAAACAAGGTTTCATGATTGGTCAAAATTTTCACCAAAACGACATACCGCGGGTCTACGCGTTTTTCTGATTTGGGTCAAAAATTGAAAAGTGCTTTTTGTCGCATTTCTGAGCAAAATTTGGTCCAATATACCATGTCCATGCATTTCCCCACTCATTTGAGTAATTTTTCATGAAAAAAACAAGGTTTCATGATTGGTCAAAATTTTCACCAAAACGACATACCGCGGGTCTACGCGTTTTTCTGATTTGGGTCAAAAATTGAAAAGTGCTTTTTGTCACATTTCTGAGCAAAATTTGGTCCAATATACCATGTCCATGCATTTCCCCACTCATTTGAGTAATTTTTCATAAAAAAAACCAAGGTTTTATGATTGGTCAAAATTTTCACCAAAACGACATACCGCGGGTCTACGCGTTTTTCTGATTTGGGTCAAAAATTGAAAAGTGCTTTTTGTCGCATTTCTGAGCAAAATTTGGTCCAATATACCATGTCCATGCATTTCCCCACTCATTTGAGTAATTTTTCATGAAAAAAACAAGGTTTCATGATTGGTCAAAATTTTCACCAAAACGACATACCGCGGGTCTACGCGTTTTTCTGATTTGGGTCAAAAATTGAAAAGTGCTTTTTGTCGCATTTCTGAGCAAAATTTGGTCCAATATACCATGTCCATGCATTTCCCCACTCATTTGAGTAATTTTTCATGAAAAAAACCAAGGTTTTATGATTGGTCAAAATTTTCACCAAAACGACATACCGCGGGTCTACGCGTTTTTCTGATTTGGGTCAAAAATTGAAAAGTGCTTTTTGACGCTTTTTTGAGCAAAATTTGGTCCAATATACCATGTCCATGCATTTCCCCACTCATTTGAGTAATTTTTCATGAAAAAAACAAGGTTTAATGATTGGTCAAAATTTTCACCAAAACGACATACCGCGGGTCTACGCGTTTTTCTGATTTGGGTCAAAAATTGAAAAGTGCTTTTTGACGCTTTTTTGAGCAAAATTTGGTCCAATATACCATGTCCATGCATTTCCCCACTCATTTGAGTAATTTTTCATAAAAAAAAACAAGGTTTCATGATTGGTCAAAATTTTCACCAAAACGACATACCGCGGGTCTATGCGTTTTTCTGATTTGGGTCAAAAATTGAAAAGTGCTTTTTGTCGCATTTCTGAGCAAAATTTGGTCCAATATACCATGTCCATGCATTTCCCCACTCATTTGAGTAATTTTTCATGAAAAAAACAAGGTTTCATGATTGGTCAAAATTTTCACCAAAACGACATACCGCGGGTCTACGCGTTTTTCTGATTTGGGTCAAAAATTGAAAAGTGCTTTTTGTCGCATTTCTGAGCAAAATTTGGTCCAATATACCATGTCCATGCATTTCCCCACTCATTTGAGTAATTTTTCATGAAAAAAACCAAGGTTTTATGATTGGTCAAAATTTTCACCAAAACGACATACCGCGGGTCTACGCGTTTTTCTGATTTGGGTCAAAAATTGAAAAGTGCTTTTTGACGCTTTTTTGAGCAAAATTTGGTCCAATATACCATGTCCATGCATTTCCCCACTCATTTGAGTAATTTTTCATGAAAAAAACAAGGTTTAATGATTGGTCAAAATTTTCACCAAAACGACATACCGCGGGTCTACGCGTTTTTCTGATTTGGGTCAAAAATTGAAAAGTGCTTTTTGACGCTTTTTTGAGCAAAATTTGGTCCAATATACCATGTCCATGCATTTCCCCACTCATTTGAGTAATTTTTCATTAAAAAAATTAAGGTTTCATGATTGGTCAAAATTTTCACCAAAACGACATACCGCGGGTCTATGCGTTTTTCTGATTTGGGTCAAAAATTGAAAAGTGCTTTTTGTCGCATTTCTGAGCAAAATTTGGTCCAATATACCATGTCCATGCATTTCCCCACTCATTTGAGTAATTTTTCATGAAAAAAACCAAGGTTTTATGATTGGTCAAAATTTTCACCAAAACGACATACCGCGGGTCTACGCGTTTTTCTGATTTGGGTCAAAAATTGAAAAGTGCTTTTTGACGCTTTTTTGAGCAAAATTTGGTCCAATATACCATGTCCATGCATTTCCCCACTCATTTGAGTAATTTTTCATGAAAAAAACAAGGTTTAATGATTGGTCAAAATTTTCACCAAAACGACATACCGCGGGTCTACGCGTTTTTCTGATTTGGGTCAAAAATTGAAAAGTGCTTTTTGACGCTTTTTTGAGCAAAATTTGGTCCAATATACCATGTCCATGCATTTCCCCACTCATTTGAGTAATTTTTCATAAAAAAAAACAAGGTTTCATGATTGGTCAAAATTTTCACCAAAACGACATACCGCGGGTCTATGCGTTTTTCTGATTTGGGTCAAAAATTGAAAAGTGCTTTTTGTCGCATTTCTGAGCAAAATTTGGTCCAATATACCATGTCCATGCATTTCCCCACTCATTTGAGTAATTTTTCATGAAAAAAAAACAAGGTTTCATGATTGGTCAAAATTTTCACCAAAACGACATACCGCGGGGTCTACACGTTTTTCTGATTTGGGTCAAAAATTTAAAAGTGCTTTTTGTCGCATTTCTGAGCAAAATTTGGTCCAATATACCATGTCCATGCATTTCCCCACTCATTTGAGTAATTTTTCATGAAAAAAACCAAGGTTTTATGATTGGTCAAAATTTTCACCAAAACGACATACCGCGGGTCTACGCGTTTTTCTGATTTGGGTCAAAAATTGAAAAGTGCTTTTTGTCACATTTCTGAGCAAAATTTGGTCCAATATACCATGTCCATGCATTTCCCCACTCATTTGAGTAATTTTTCATGAAAAAAACAAGGTTTCATGATTGGTCAAAATTTTCACCAAAACGACATACCGCGGGTCTACGCGTTTTTCTGATTTGGGTCAAAAATTGAAAAGTGCTGTTTGTAGCATTTCTGAGCAAAATTTTGTCCAATATACCATGTCCATGCATTTCCCCACTCATTTGAGTAATTTTTCATGAAAAAAACAAGGTTTCATGATTGGTCAAAATTTTCACCAAAACGACATACCGCGGGTCTACGCGTTTTTCTGATTTGGGTCAAAAATTGAAAAGTGCTTTTTGTCGCATTTCTGAGCAAAATTTGGTCCAATATACCATGTCCATGCATTTCCCCACTCATTTGAGTAATTTTTCATGAAAAAAACCAAGGTTTTATGATTGGTCAAAATTTTCACCAAAACGACATACCGCGGGTCTACGCGTTTTTCTGATTTGGGTCAAAAATTGAAAAGTGCTTTTTGTCGCATTTCTGAGCAAAATTTGGTCCAATATACCATGTCCATGCATTTCCCCACTCATTTGAGTAATTTTTCATGAAAAAAACAAGGTTTCATGATTGGTCAAAATTTTCACCAAAACGACATACCGCGGGTCTACGCGTTTTTCTGATTTGGGTCAAAAATTGAAAAGTGCTTTTTGTCGCATTTCTGAGCAAAATTTGGTCCAATATACCATGTCCATGCATTTCCCCACTCATTTGAGTAATTTTTCATGAAAAAAACCAAGGTTTTATGATTGTTCAAAAATTTCACCAAAACGACATACCGCGGGTCTACGCGTTTTTCTGATTTGGGTCAAAAATTGAAAAGTGCTTTTTGTCGCATTTCTGCGCAAAATTTGGTCCAATATACCATGTCCATGCATTTCCCCGCTCATTTGAGTAATTTTTCATGAAAAAAACAAGGTTTCATGATTGGTCAAAATTTTCACCAAAACGACATACCGCGGGTCTACGCGTTTTTCTGATTTGGGTCAAAAATTGAAAAGTGTTTTTTGTCGCATTTCTGAGCAAAATTTGGTCCAATATACCATGTCCATGCATTTCCCCACTCATTTGAGTAATTTTTCATGAAAAAAACAAGGTTTCATGATTGGTCAAAATTTTCACCAAAACGACATACCGCGGGTCTACGCGTTTTTCTGATTTGGGTCAAAAATTGAAAAGTGCTTTTTGTCGCATTTCTGAGCAAAATTTTGTCCAATATACCATGTCCATGCATTTCCCCACTCATTTGAGTAATTTTTCATGAAAAAAACAAGGTTTCATGATTGGTCAAAATTTTCACCAAAACGACATACCGCGGGTCTACGCGTTTTTCTGATTTGGGTCAAAAATTGAAAAGTGCTTTTTGTCGCATTTCTGAGCAAAATTTGGTCCAATATACCATGTCCATGCATTTCCCCACTCATTTGAGTAATTTTTCATGAAAAAAACAAGGTTTCATGATTGGTCAAAATTTTCACCAAAACGACATACCGCGGGTCTACGCGTTTTTCTGATTTGGGTCAAAAATTTAAAAGTGCTTTTTGTCGCATTTCTGAGCAAAATTTGGTCCAATATACCATGTCCATGCATTTCCCCACTCATTTGAGTAATTTTTCATGAAAAAAACAAGGTTTCATGATTGGTCAAAATTTTCACCAAAACGACATAGCGCGGGTCTACGCGTTTTTCTGATATGGGTTAAAAATTGAAAAGTGCTTTTTGTCGCATTTCTGAGCAAAATTTGGTCCAATATACCATGTCCATGCATTTCCCCACTCATTTGAGTAATTTTTCATGAAAAAAACAAGGTTTTATGATTGGTCAAAATTTTCATCAAAACGACATACCGCGGGTCTACGCGTTTTTCTGATTTGGGTCAAAAATTGAAAAGTGCTTTTTGTCACATTTCTGAGCAAAATTTGGTCCAATATACCATGTCCATGCATTTCCCCACTCATTTGAGTAATTTTTCATGAAAAAAACAAGGTTTTATGATTGGTCAAAATTTTCACCAAAACGACATACCGCGGGTCTACGCGTTTTTCTGATTTGGGTCAAAAATTGAAAAGTGCTTTTTGTCGCATTTCTGAGCAAAATTTGGTCCAATATACCATGTCCATGCATTTCCCCACTCATTTGAGTAACTTTTCATGAAAAAAACAAGGTTTCATGATTGGTCAAAATTTTCACCAAAACGACATACCGCGGGTCTACGCGTTTTTCTGATTTGGGTCAAAAATTGAAAAGTGTTTTTTGTCGCATTTCTGAGCAAAATTTGGTCCAATATACCATGCCCATGCATTTCCCCACTCATTTGAGTAATTTTTCATGAAAAAAACAAGGTTTCATGATTGGTCAAAATTTTCACCAAAACGACATACCGCGGGTCTACGCGTTTTTCTGATTTGGGTCAAAAATTGAAAAGTGCTTTTTGTCGCATTTCTGAGCAAAATTTGGTCCAATATACCATGTCCATGCATTTCCCCACTCATTTGAGTAATTTTTCATGAAAAAAACAAGGTTTCATGATTGGTCAAATTTTTCACCAAAACGACATAGCGCGGGTCTACGCGTTTTTCTGATTTGGGTCAAAAATTGAAAAGTGCTTTTTGTCGCATTTCTGAGCAAAATTTGGTCCAATATACCATGTCCATGCATTTCCCCACTCATTTGAGTAATTTTTCATAAAAAAAAACAAGGTTTCATGATTGGTCAAAATTTTCACCAAAACGACATACCGCGGGTCTATGCGTTTTTCTGATTTGGGTCAAAAATTGAAAAGTGCTTTTTGTCGCATTTCTGAGCAAAATTTGGTCCAATATACCATGTCCATGCATTTCCCCACTCATTTGAGTAATTTTTCATGAAAAAAAACAAGGTTTCATGATTGGTCAAAATTTTCACCAAAACGACATACCGCGGGGTCTACACGTTTTTCTGATTTGGGTCAAAAATTGAAAAGTGCTTATTGTCGCATTTCTGAGCAAAATTTGGTCCAATATACCATGTCCATGCATTTCCCCACTCATTTGATTAATTTTTCATGAAAAAAACAAGGTTTCATGATTGGTCAAAATTTTCACCAAAACGACATACCGCGGGTCTACGCGTTTTTCTGATTTGGGTCAAAAATTGAAAAGTGCTTTTTGTCGCATTTCTGAGCAAAATTTGGTCCAATATACCATGTCCATGCATTTCCCCACTCATTTGAGTAATTTTTCATGAAAAAAACAAGGTTTTATGATTGGTCAAAATTTTCACCAAAACGACATACCGCGGGTCTACGCGTTTTTCTGATTTGGGTCAAAAATTGAAAAGTGCTTTTTGTCGCATTTCTGAGCAAAATTTGGTCCAATATACCATGTCCATGCATTTCCCCACTCATTTGAGTAATTTTTCATGAAAAAAACAAGGTTTCATGATTGGTCAAAATTTTCACCAAAACGACATACCGCGGGTCTACGCGTTTTTGTGATTTGGGTCAAAAATTGAAAAGTGCTTTTTGTCGCATTTCTGAGCAAAATTTTGTCCAATATACCATGTCCATGCATTTCCCCAGTCATTTGAGTAATTTTTCATGAAAAAAACAAGGTTTCATGATTGGTCAAAATTTTCACCAAAACGACATACCGCGGGTCTACGCGTTTTTCTGATTTGGGTCAAAAATTGAAAAGTGCTTTTTGTCGCATTTCTGAGCAAAATTTGGTCCAATATACCATGTCCATGCATTTCCCCACTCATTTGAGTAATTTTTCATGAAAAAAACCAAGGTTTTATGATTGGTCAAAATTTTAACCAAAACGACATACCGCGGGTCTACGCGTTTTTCTGATTTGGGTCAAAAATTTAAAAGTGCTTTTTGTCGCATTTCTGAGCAAAATTTGGTCCAATATACCATGTCCATGCATTTCCCCACTCATTTGAGTAATTTTTCATGAAAAAAACAAGGTTTCATGATTGGTCAAAATTTTCACCAAAACGACATACCGCGGGTCTACGCGTTTTTCTGATTTGGGTCAAAAATTGAAAAGTGCTTTTTGTCGCATTTCTGAGCAAAATTTGGTCCAATATACCATGTCCATGCATTTCCCCACTCATTTGAGTAATTTTTCATGAAAAAAACAAGGTTTCATGATTGGTCAAAATTTTCACCAAAACGACATAGCGCGGGTCTACGCGTTTTTCTGATTTGGGTCAAAAATTGAAAAGTGCTTTTTGTCGCATTTCTGAGCAAAATTTGGTCCAATATACCATGTCCATGCATTTCCCCACTCATTTGAGTAATTTTTCATGAAAAAAACAAGGTTTCATGATTGGTCAAAATTTTCAGCAAAACGACATAGCGCGGGTCTACGCGTTTTTCTGATTTGGGTCAAAAATTGAAAAGTGCTTTTTGTCGCATTTCTGAGCAAAATTTGGTCCAATATACCATGTCCATGCATTTCCCCACTCATTTGAGTAATTTTTCATGAAAAAAACAAGGTTTCATGATTGGTCAAAATTTTCACCAAAACGACATACCGCGGGTCTACGCGTTTTTCTGATTTGGGTCAAAAATTGAAAAGTGCTTTTTGTCGCATTTCTGAGCAAAATTTGGTCCAATATACCATGTCCATGCATTTCCCCACTCATTTGATTAATTTTTCATGAAAAAAACAAGGTTTCATGATTGGTCAAAATTTTCACCAAAACGACATACCGCGGGTCTACGCGTTTTTCTGATTTGGGTCAAAAATTGAAAAGTGCTTTTTGTCGCATTTCTGAGCAAAATTTGGTCCAATATACAATGTCCATGCATTTCCCCACTCATTTGAGTAATTTTTCATGAAAAAAACAAGGTTTCATGATTGGTCAAAATTTTCACCAAAACGACATACCGCGGGTCTACGCGTTTTTCTGATTTGGGTCAAAAATTGAAAAGTGCTTTTTGTCGCATTTCTGAGCAAAATTTGGTCCAATATACCATGTCCATGCATTTCCCCACTCATTTGAGTAATTTTTCATGAAAAAAACAAGGTTTCATGATTGGTCAAAATTTTCACCAAAACGACATACCGCGGGTCTACGCGTTTTTCTGATTTGGGTCAAAAATTTAAAAGTGCTTTTTGTCGCATTTCTGAGCAAAATTTGGTCCAATATACCATGTCCATGCATTTCCCCACTCATTTGAGTAATTTTTCATGAAAAAAACAAGGTTTCATGATTGGTCAAAATTTTCACCAAAACGACATAGCGCGGGTCTACGCGTTTTTCTGATTTGGGTCAAAAATTGAAAAGTGCTTTTTGTCGCATTTCTGAGCAAAATTTGGTCCAATATACCATGTCCATGCATTTCCCCACTCATTTGAGTAATTTTTCATGAAAAAAACAAGGTTTCATGATTGGTCAAAATTTTCACCAAAACGACATAGCGCGGGTCTACGCGTTTTTCTGATATGGGTAAAAAATTGAAAAGTGCTTTTTGTCACATTTCTGAGCAAAATTTGGTCCAATATACCATGTCCATGCATTTCCCCACTCATTTGAGTAATTTTTCATGAAAAAAACAAGGTTTCATGATTGGTCAAAATTTTCAGCAAAACGACATAGCGCGGGTCTACGCGTTTTTCTGATTTGGGTCAAAAATTGAAAAGTGCTTTTTGTCGCATTTCTGAGCAAAATTTGGTCCAATATACCATGTCCATGCATTTCCCCACTCATTTGAGTAATTTTTCATGAAAAAAACAAGGTTTCATGATTGGTCAAAATTTTCACCAAAACGACATACCGCGGGTCTACGCGTTTTTCTGATTTGGGTCAAAAATTGAAAAGTGCTTTTTGTCGCATTTCTGAGCAAAATTTGGTCCAATATACCATGTCCATGCATTTCCCCACTCATTTGATTAATTTTTCATGAAAAAAACAAGGTTTCATGATTGGTCAAAATTTTCACCAAAACGACATACCGCGGGTCTACGCGTTTTTCTGATTTGGGTCAAAAATTGAAAAGTGCTTTTTGTCGCATTTCTGAGCAAAATTTGGTCCAATATACAATGTCCATGCATTTCCCCACTCATTTGAGTAATTTTTCATGAAAAAAACAAGGTTTCATGATTGGTCAAAATTTTCACCAAAACGACATACCGCGGGTCTACGCGTTTTTCTGATTTGGGTCAAAAATTGAAAAGTGCTTTTTGTCGCATTTCTGAGCAAAATTTGGTCCAATATACCATGTCCATGCATTTCCCCACTCATTTGAGTAATTTTTCATGAAAAAAACAAGGTTTCATGATTGGTCAAAATTTTCACCAAAACGACATACCGCGGGTCTACGCGTTTTTCTGATTTGGGTCAAAAATTGAAAAGTGCTTTTTGTCGCATTTCTGAGCAAAATTTGGTCCAATATACCATGTCCATGCATTTCCCCACTCATTTGAGTAATTTTTCATGAAAAAAACAAGGTTTCATGATTGGTCAAAATTTTCACCAAAACGACATACCGCGGGTCTACGCGTTTTTCTGATTTGGGTCAAAAATTGAAAAGTGCTTTTTGTCACATTTCTGAGCAAAATTTGGTCCAATATACCATGTCCATGCATTTCCCCACTCATTTGAGTAATTTTTCATAAAAAAAAACAAGGTTTTATGATTGGTCAAAATTTTCACCAAAACGACATACCGCGGGTCTACGCGTTTTTCTGATTTGGGTCAAAAATTGAAAAGTGCTTTTTGTAGCATTTCTGAGCAAAATTTGGTCCAATATACCATGTCCATGCATTTCCCCACTCATTTGAGTAATTTTTCATGAAAAAAACAAGGTTTCATGATTGGTCAAAATTTTCACCAAAACGACATACCGCGGGTCTACGCGTTTTTCTGATTTGGGTCAAAAATTGAAAAGTGTTTTTTGTCGCATTTCTGAGCAAAATTTGGTCCAATATACCATGTCCATGCATTTCCCCACTCATTTGAGTAATTTTTCATGAAAAAAACAAGGTTTCATGATTGGTCAAAATTTTCACCAAAACGACATACCGCGGGTCTACGCGTTTTTCTGATTTGGGTCAAAAATTGAAAAGTGCTTTTTGTCGCATTTCTGAGCAAAATTTGGTCCAATATACCATGTCCATGCATTTCCCCACTCATTTGAGTAATTTTTCATGAAAAAAACCAAGGTTTTATGATTGGTCAAAATTTTCACCAAAACGACATACCGCGGGTCTACGCGTTTTTCTGATTTGGGTCAAAAATTGAAAAGTGCTTTTTGACGCTTTTTTGAGCAAAATTTGGTCCAATATACCATGTCCATGCATTTCCCCACTCATTTGAGTAATTTTTCATGAAAAAAACAAGGTTTAATGATTGGTCAAAATTTTCACCAAAACGACATACCGCGGGTCTACACGTTTTTCTGATTCGGGTCAAAAATTGAAAAGTGCTTTTTGACGCTTTTTTGAGCAAAATTTGGTCCAATATACCATGTCCATGCATTTCCCCACTCATTTGAGTAATTTTTCATAAAAAAAAACAAGGTTTCATGATTGGTCAAAATTTTCACCAAAACGACATACCGCGGGTCTATGCGTTTTTCTGATTTGGGTCAAAAATTGAAAAGTGCTTTTTGTCGCATTTCTGAGCAAAATTTGGTCCAATATACCATGTCCATGCATTTCCCCACTCATTTGAGTAATTTTTCATGAAAAAAAACAAGGTTTCATGATTGGTCAAAATTTTCACCAAAACGACATACCGCGGGGTCTACACGTTTTTCTGATTTGGGTCAAAAATTTAAAAGTGCTTTTTGTCGCATTTCTGAGCAAAATTTGGTCCAATATACCATGTCCATGCATTTCCCCACTCATTTGAGTAATTTTTAATGAAAAAATCAAGGTTTTATGATTGGTCAAAATTTTCACCAAAACGACATACCGCGGGTCTACGCGTTTTTCTGATTTGGGTCAAAAATTGAAAAGTGCTTTTTGTCACATTTCTGAGCAAAATTTGGTCCAATATACCATGTCCATGCATTTCCCCACTCATTTGAGTAATTTTTCATGAAAAAAACAAGGTTTCATGATTGGTCAAAATTTTCACCAAAACGACATACCGCGGGTCTACGCGTTTTTCTGATTTGGGTCAAAAATTGAAAAGTGCTTTTTGTAGCATTTCTGAGCAAAATTTGGTCCAATATACCATGTCCATGCATTTCCCCACTCATTTGAGTAATTTTTCATGAAAAAAACAAGGTTTCATGATTGGTCAAAATTTTCACCAAAACGACATACCGCGGGTCTACGCGTTTTTCTGATTTGGGTCAAAAATTGAAAAGTGCTTTTTGTAGCATTTCTGAGCAAAATTTTGTCCAATATACCATGTCCATGCATTTCCCCACTCATTTGAGTAATTTTTCATGAAAAAAACAAGGTTTCATGATTGGTCAAAATTTTCACCAAAACGACATACCGCGGGTCTACGCGTTTTTCTGATTTGGGTCAAAAATTGAAAAGTGCTTTTTGTCGCATTTCTGAGCAAAATTTGGTCCAATATACCATGTCCATGCATTTCCCCACTCATTTGAGTAATTTTTCATGAAAAAAACCAAGGTTTTATGATTGGTCAAAATTTTCACCAAAACGACATACCGCGGGTCTACGCGTTTTTCTGATTTGGGTCAATAATTGAAAAGTGCTTTTTGTCGCATTTCTGAGCAAAATTTGGTCCAATATACCATGTCCATGCATTTCCCCACTCATTTGAGTAATTTTTCATGAAAAAAACAAGGTTTCATGATTGGTCAAAATTTTCACCAAAACGACATACCGCGGGTCTACGCGTTTTTCTGATTTGGGTCAAAAATTGAAAAGTGCTTTTTGTCGCATTTCTGAGCAAAATTTGGTCCAATATACCATGTCCATGCATTTCCCCACTCATTTGAGTAATTTTTCATGAAAAAAACAAGGTTTCATGATTGGTCAAAATTTTCACCAAAACGACATACCGCGGGTCTACGCGTTTTTCTGATTTGGGTCAAAAATTGAAAAGTGCTTTTTGTCACATTTCTGAGCAAAATTTGGTCCAATATACCATGTCCATGCATTTCCCCACTCATTTGAGTAATTTTTCATAAAAAAAAACAAGGTTTTATGATTGGTCAAAATTTTCACCAAAACGACATACCGCGGGTCTACGCGTTTTTCTGATTTGGGTCAAAAATTGAAAAGTGCTTTTTGTCGCATTTCTGAGCAAAATTTGGTCCAATATACCATGTCCATGCATTTCCCCACTCATTTGAGTAATTTTTCATAAAAAAAACAAGGTTTCATGATTGGTCAAAATTTTCACCAAAACGACATACCGCGGGTCTACGCGTTTTTCTGATTTGGGTCAAAAATTGAAAAGTGTTTTTTGTCGCATTTCTGAGCAAAATTTGGTCCAATATACCATGTCCATGCATTTCCCCACTCATTTGAGTAATTTTTCATGAAAAAAACAAGGTTTCATGATTGGTCAAAATTTTCACCAAAACGACATACCGCGGGTCTACGCGTTTTTCTGATTTGGGTCAAAAATTGAAAAGTGCTTTTTGTCGCATTTCTGAGCAAAATTTGGTCCACTATACCATGTCCATGCATTTCCCCACTCATTTGAGTAATTTTTCATGAAAAAAACCAAGGTTTTATGATTGGTCAAAATTTTCACCAAAACGACATACCGCGGGTCTACGTGTTTTTCTGATTTGGGTCAAAAATTGAAAAGTGCTTTTTGACGCTTTTTTGAGCAAAATTTGGTCCAATATACCATGTCCATGCATTTCCCCACTCATTTGAGTAATTTTTCATGAAAAAAACAAGGTTTAATGATTGGTCAAAATTTTCACCAAAACGACATACCGCGGGTCTACACGTTTTTCTGATTCGGGTCAAAAATTGAAAAGTGCTTTTTGACGCTTTTTTGAGCAAAATTTGGTCCAATATACCATGTCCATGCATTTCCCCACTCATTTGAGTAATTTTTCATAAAAAAAAAACAAGGTTTCATGATTGGTCAAAATTTTCACCAAAACGACATACCGCGGGTCTATGCGTTTTTCTGATTTGGGTCAAAAATTGAAAAGTGCTTTTTGTCGCATTTCTGAGCAAAATTTGGTCCAATATACCATGTCCATGCATTTCCCCACTCATTTGAGTAATTTTTCATGAAAAAAAACAAGGTTTCATGATTGGTCAAAATTTTCACCAAAACGACATACCGCGGGGTCTACACGTTTTTCTGATTTGGGTCAAAAATTTAAAAGTGCTTTTTGTCGCATTTCTGAGCAAAATTTGGTCCAATATACCATGTCCATGCATTTCCCCACTCATTTGAGTAATTTTTCATGAAAAAAACCAAGGTTTTATGATTGGTCAAAATTTTCACCAAAACGACATACCGCGGGTCTACGCGTTTTTCTGATTTGGGTCAAAAATTGAAAAGTGCTTTTTGTCACATTTCTGAGCAAAATTTGGTCCAATATACCATGTCCATGCATTTCCCCACTCATTTGAGTAATTTTTCATGAAAAAAACAAGGTTTCATGATTGGTCAAAATTTTCACCAAAACGACATACCGCGGGTCTACGCGTTTTTCTGATTTGGGTCAAAAATTGAAAAGTGCTTTTTGTAGCATTTCTGAGCAAAATTTTGTCCAATATACCATGTCCATGCATTTCCCCACTCATTTGAGTAATTTTTCATGAAAAAAACAAGGTTTCATGATTGGTCAAAATTTTCACCAAAACGACATACCGCGGGTCTACGCGTTTTTCTGATTTGGGTCAAAAATTGAAAAGTGCTTTTTGTCGCATTTCTGAGCAAAATTTGGTCCAATATACCATGTCCATGCATTTCCCCACTCATTTGAGTAATTTTTCATGAAAAAAACCAAGGTTTTATGATTGGTCAAAATTTTCACCAAAACGACATACCGCGGGTCTACGCGTTTTTCTGATTTGGGTCAAAAATTTAAAAGTGCTTTTTGTCGCATTTCTGAGCAAAATTTGGTCCAATATACCATGTCCATGCATTTCCCCACTCATTTGAGTAATTTTTCATGAAAAAAACAAGGTTTCATGATTGGTCAAAATTTTCACCAAAACGACATACCGCGGGTCTACGCGTTTTTCTGATTTGGGTCAAAAATTGAAAAGTGCTTTTTGTCGCATTTCTGAGCAAAATTTGGTCCAATATACCATGTCCATGCATTTCCCCACTCATTTGAGTAATTTTTCATGAAAAAAACAAGGTTTCATGATTGGTCAAAATTTTCACCAAAACGACATAGCGCGGGTCTACGCGTTTTTCTGATTTGGGTCAAAAATTGAAAAGTGCTTTTTGTCGCATTTCTGAGCAAAATTTGGTCCAATATACCATGTCCATGCATTTCCCCACTCATTTGAGTAATTTTTCATGAAAAAAACAAGGTTTCATGATTGGTCAAAATTTTCAGCAAAACGACATAGCGCGGGTCTACGCGTTTTTCTGATTTGGGTCAAAAATTGAAAAGTGCTTTTTGTCGCATTTCTGAGCAAAATTTGGTCCAATATACCATGTCCATGCATTTCCCCACTCATTTGAGTAATTTTTCATGAAAAAAACAAGGTTTCATGATTGGTCAAAATTTTCACCAAAACGACATACCGCGGGTCTACGCGTTTTTCTGATTTGGGTCAAAAATTGAAAAGTGCTTTTTGTCGCATTTCTGAGCAAAATTTGGTCCAATATACCATGTCCATGCATTTCCCCACTCATTTGATTAATTTTTCATGAAAAAAACAAGGTTTCATGATTGGTCAAAATTTTCACCAAAACGACATACCGCGGGTCTACGCGTTTTTCTGATTTGGGTCAAAAATTGAAAAGTGCTTTTTGTCGCATTTCTGAGCAAAATTTGGTCCAATATACAATGTCCATGCATTTCCCCACTCATTTGAGTAATTTTTCATGAAAAAAACAAGGTTTCATGATTGGTCAAAATTTTCACCAAAACGACATACCGCGGGTCTACGCGTTTTTCTGATTTGGGTCAAAAATTGAAAAGTGCTTTTTGTCGCATTTCTGAGCAAAATTTGGTCCAATATACAATGTCCATGCATTTCCCCACTCATTTGAGTAATTTTTCATGAAAAAAACAAGGTTTCATGATTGGTCAAAATTTTCACCAAAACGACATACCGCGGGTCTACGCGTTTTTCTGATTTGGGTCAAAAATTGAAAAGTGCTTTTTGTCGCATTTCTGAGCAAAATTTGGTCCAATATACCATGTCCATGCATTTCCCCACTCATTTGAGTAATTTTTCATGAAAAAAACAAGGTTTCATGATTGGTCAAAATTTTCACCAAAACGACATACCGCGGGTCTACGCGTTTTTCTGATTTGGGTCAAAAATTGAAAAGTGCTTTTTGTCGCATTTCTGAGCAAAATTTGGTCCAATATACCATGTCCATGCATTTCCCCACTCATTTGAGTAATTTTTCATGAAAAAAACAAGGTTTCATGATTGGTCAAAATTTTCACCAAAACGACATAGCGCGGGTCTACGCGTTTTTCTGATATGGGTAAAAAATTGAAAAGTGCTTTTTGTCACATTTCTGAGCAAAATTTGGTCCAATATACCATGTCCATGCATTTCCCCACTCATTTGAGTAATTTTTCATAAAAAAAACAAGGTTTCATGATTGGTCAAAATTTTCAGCAAAACGACATAGCGCGGGTCTACGCGTTTTTCTGATTTGGGTCAAAAATTGAAAAGTGCTTTTTGTCGCATTTCTGAGCAAAATTTGGTCCAATATACCATGTCCATGCATTTCCCCACTCATTTGAGTAATTTTTTTATGAAAAAAACAAGGTTTCATGATTGGTCAAAATTTTCACCAAAACGACATACCGCGGGTCTACGCGTTTTTCTGATTTGGGTAAAAAATTGAAAAGTGCTTTTTGTCGCATTTCTGAGCAAAATTTGGTCCAATATACCATGTCCATGCATTTCCCCACTCATTTGATTAATTTTTCATGAAAAAAACAAGGTTTCATGATTGGTCCAAATTTTCACCAAAACGACATACCGCGGGTCTACGCGTTTTTCTGATTTGGGTCAAAAATTGAAAAGTGCTTTTTGTCGCATTTCTGAGCAAAATTTGGTCCAATATACAATGTCCATGCATTTCCCCACTCATTTGAGTAATTTTTCATGAAAAAAACAAGGTTTCATGATTGGTCAAAATTTTCACCAAAACGACATACCGCGGGTCTACGCGTTTTTCTGATTTGGGTCAAAAATTGAAAAGTGCTTTTTGTCGCATTTCTGAGCAAAATTTGGTCCAATATACCATGTCCATGCATTTCCCCACTCATTTGAGTAATTTTTCATGAAAAAAACAAGGTTTCATGATTGGTCAAAATTTTCACCAAAACGACATACCGCGGGTCTACGCGTTTTTCTGATTTGGGTCAAAAATTGAAAAGTGCTTTTTGTCGCATTTCTGAGCAAAATTTGGTCCAATATACCATGTCCATGCATTTCCCCACTCATTTGAGTAATTTTTCATGAAAAAAACAAGGTTTCATGATTGGTCAAAATTTTCACCAAAACGACATACCGCGGGTCTACGCGTTTTTCTGATTTGGGTCAAAAATTTAAAAGTGCTTTTTGTCGCATTTCTGAGCAAAATTTGGTCCAATATACCATGTCCATGCATTTCCCCACTCATTTGAGTAATTTTTCATGAAAAAAACAAGGTTTCATGATTGGTCAAAATTTTCACCAAAACGACATACCGCGGGTCTACGCGTTTTTCTGATTTGGGTCAAAAATTTAAAAGTGCTTTTTGTCGCATTTCTGAGCAAAATTTGGTCCAATATACCATGTCCATGCATTTCCCCACTCATTTGAGTAATTTTTCATGAAAAAAACAAGGTTTCATGATTGGTCAAAATTTTCACCAAAACGACATACCGCGGGTCTACGCGTTTTTCTGATTTGGGTCAAAAATTGAAAAGTGCTTTTTGTCACATTTCTGAGCAAAATTTGGTCCAATATACCATGTCCATGCATTTCCCCACTCATTTGAGTAATTTTTCATAAAAAAAAACAAGGTTTTATGATTGGTCAAAATTTTCACCAAAACGACATACCGCGGGTCTACGCGTTTTTCTGATTTGGGTCAAAAATTGAAAAGTGCTTTTTGTCGCATTTCTGAGCAAAATTTGGTCCAATATACCATGTCCATGCATTTCCCCACTCATTTGAGTAATTTTTCATGAAAAAAACAAGGTTTCATGATTGGTCAAAATTTTCACCAAAACGACATACCGCGGGTCTACGCGTTTTTCTGATTTGGGTCAAAAATTGAAAAGTGCTTTTTGTCGCATTTCTGAGCAAAATTTGGTCCAATATACCATGTCCATGCATTTCCCCACTCATTTGAGTAATTTTTCATGAAAAAAACCAAGGTTTTATGATTGGTCAAAATTTTCACCAAAACGACATACCGCGGGTCTACGCGTTTTTCTGATTTGGGTCAAAAATTGAAAAGTGCTTTTTGACGCTTTTTTGAGCAAAATTTGGTCCAATATACCATGTCCATGCATTTCCCCACTCATTTGAGTAATTTTTCATGAAAAAAACAAGGTTTAATGATTGGTCAAAATTTTCACCAAAACGACATACCGCGGGTCTACACGTTTTTCTGATTCGGGTCAAAAATTGAAAAGTGCTTTTTGACGCTTTTTTGAGCAAAATTTGGTCCAATATACCATGTCCATGCATTTCCCCACTCATTTGAGTAATTTTTCATAAAAAAAAACAAGGTTTCATGATTGGTCAAAATTTTCACCAAAACGACATACCGCGGGGTCTACACGTTTTTCTGATTTGGGTCAAAAATTTAAAAGTGCTTTTTGTCGCATTTCTGAGCAAAATTTGGTCCAATATACCATGTCCATGCATTTCCCCACTCATTTGAGTAATTTTTCATGAAAAAAAACAAGGTTTCATGATTGGTCAAAATTTTCACCAAAACGACATACCGCGGGGTCTACACGTTTTTCTGATTTGGGTCAAAAATTTAAAAGTGCTTTTTGTCGCATTTCTGAGCAAAATTTGGTCCAATATACCATGTCCATGCATTTCCCCACTCATTTGAGTAATTTTTAATGAAAAAATCAAGGTTTTATGATTGGTCAAAATTTTCACCAAAACGACATACCGCGGGTCTACGCGTTTTTCTGATTTGGGTCAAAAATTGAAAAGTGCTTTTTGTCACATTTCTGAGCAAAATTTGGTCCAATATACCATGTCCATGCATTTCCCCACTCATTTGAGTAATTTTTCATGAAAAAAACAAGGTTTCATGATTGGTCAAAATTTTCACCAAAACGACATACCGCGGGTCTACGCGTTTTTCTGATTTGGGTCAAAAATTGAAAAGTGCTTTTTGTAGCATTTCTGAGCAAAATTTTGTCCAATATACCATGTCCATGCATTTCCCCACTCATTTGAGTAATTTTTCATGAAAAAAACAAGGTTTCATGATTGGTCAAAATTTTCACCAAAACGACATACCGCGGGTCTACGCGTTTTTCTGATTTGGGTCAAAAATTGAAAAGTGCTTTTTGTCGCATTTCTGAGCAAAATTTGGTCCAATATACCATGTCCATGCATTTCCCCACTCATTTGAGTAATTTTTCATGAAAAAAACCAAGGTTTTATGATTGGTCAAAATTTTCACCAAAACGACATACCGCGGGTCTACGCGTTTTTCTGATTTGGGTCAAAAATTGAAAAGTGCTTTTTGTCGCATTTCTGAGCAAAATTTGGTCCAATATACCATGTCCATGCATTTCCCCACTCATTTGAGTAATTTTTCATGAAAAAAACAAGGTTTCATGATTGGTCAAAATTTTCACCAAAACGACATACCGCGGGTCTACGCGTTTTTCTGATTTGGGTCAAAAATTGAAAAGTGCTTTTTGTCGCATTTCTGAGCAAAATTTGGTCCAATATACCATGTCCATGCATTTCCCCACTCATTTGAGTAATTTTTCATGAAAAAAAACAAGGTTTTATGATTGTTCAAAAATTTCACCAAAACGACATACCGCGGGTCTACGCGTTTTTCTGATTTGGGTCAAAAATTGAAAAGTGCTTTTTGTCGCATTTCTGCGCAAAATTTGGTCCAATATACCATGTCCATGCATTTCCCCGCTCATTTGAGTAATTTTTCATGAAAAAAACAAGGTTTCATGATTGGTCAAAATTTTCACCAAAACGACATACCGCGGGTCTACGCGTTTTTCTGATTTGGGTCAAAAATTGAAAAGTGTTTTTTGTCGCATTTCTGAGCAAAATTTGGTCCAATATACCATGTCCATGCATTTCCCCACTCATTTGAGTAATTTTTCATGAAAAAAAACAAGGTTTTATGATTGTTCAAAAATTTCACCAAAACGACATACCGCGGGTCTACGCGTTTTTCTGATTTGGGTCAAAAATTGAAAAGTGCTTTTTGTCGCATTTCTGCGCAAAATTTGGTCCAATATACCATGTCCATGCATTTCCCCGCTCATTTGAGTAATTTTTCATGAAAAAAACAAGGTTTCATGATTGGTCAAAATTTTCACCAAAACGACATACCGCGGGTCTACGCGTTTTTCTGATTTGGGTCAAAAATTGAAAAGTGTTTTTTGTCGCATTTCTGAGCAAAATTTGGTCCAATATACCATGTCCATGCATTTCCCCACTCATTTGAGTAATTTTTCATGAAAAAAACAAGGTTTCATGATTGGTCAAAATTTTCACCAAAACGACATACCGCGGGTCTACGCGTTTTTCTGATTTGGGTCAAAAATTGAAAAGTGCTTTTTGTCGCATTTCTGAGCAAAATTTTGTCCAATATGCCATGTCCATGCATTTCCCCACTCATTTGAGTAATTTTTCATGAAAAAAACAAGGTTTCATGATTGGTCAAAATTTTCACCAAAACGACATACCGCGGGTCTACGCGTTTTTCTGATTTGGGTCAAAAATTGAAAAGTGCTTTTTGTCGCATTTCTGAGCAAAATTTGGTCCAATATACCATGTCCATGCATTTCCCCACTCATTTGAGTAATTTTTCATGAAAAAAACAAGGTTTCATGATTGGTCAAAATTTTCACCAAAACGACATACCGCGGGTCTACGCGTTTTTCTGATTTGGGTCAAAAATTGAAAAGTGCTTTTTGTCGCATTTCTGAGCAAAATTTGGTCCAATATACCATGTCCATGCATTTCCCCACTCATTTGAGTAATTTTTCATGAAAAAAACAAGGTTTCATGATTGGTCAAAATTTTCACCAAAACGACATAGCGCGGGTCTACGCGTTTTTCTGATATGGGTTAAAAATTGAAAAGTGCTTTTTGTCGCATTTCTGAGCAAAATTTGGTCCAATATACCATGTCCATGCATTTCCCCACTCATTTGAGTAATTTTTCATGAAAAAAACAAGGTTTTATGATTGGTCAAAATTTTCATCAAAACGACATACCGCGGGTCTACGCGTTTTTCTGATTTGGGTCAAAAATTGAAAAGTGCTTTTTGTCACATTTCTGAGCAAAATTTGGTCCAATATACCATGTCCATGCATTTCCCCACTCATTTGAGTAATTTTTCATGAAAAAAACAAGGTTTTATGATTGGTCAAAATTTTCACCAAAACGACATACCGCGGGTCTACGCGTTTTTCTGATTTGGGTCAAAAATTGAAAAGTGCTTTTTGTCGCATTTCTGAGCAAAATTTGGTCCAATATACCATGTCCATGCATTTCCCCACTCATTTGAGTAACTTTTCATGAAAAAAACAAGGTTTCATGATTGGTCAAAATTTTCACCAAAACGACATACCGCGGGTCTACGCGTTTTTCTGATTTGGGTCAAAAATTGAAAAGTGTTTTTTGTCGCATTTCTGAGCAAAATTTGGTCCAATATACCATGTCCATGCATTTCCCCACTCATTTGAGTAATTTTTCATGAAAAAAACAAGGTTTCATGATTGGTCAAAATTTTCACCAAAACGACATACCGCGGGTCTATGCGTTTTTCTGATTTGGGTCAAAAATTGAAAAGTGCTTTTTGTCGCATTTCTGAGCAAAATTTGGTCCAATATACCATGTCCATGCATTTCCCCACTCATTTGAGTAATTTTTCATGAAAAAAACCAAGGTTTTATGATTGGTCAAAATTTTCACCAAAACGACATACCGCGGGTCTACGCGTTTTTCTGATTTGGGTCAAAAATTGAAAAGTGCTTTTTGTCGCATTTCTGAGCAAAATTTGGTCCAATATACCATGTCCATGCATTTCCCCACTCATTTGAGTAATTTTTCATGAAAAAAACCAAGGTTTTATGATTGGTCAAAATTTTCACCAAAACGACATACCGCGGGTCTACGCGTTTTTCTGATTTGGGTCAAAAATTGAAAAGTGCTTTTTGTCGCATTTCTGAGCAAAATTTGGTCCAATATACCATGTCCATGCATTTCCCCACTCATTTGAGTAATTTTTCATAAAAAAAAACAAGGTTTCATGATTGGTCAAAATTTTCACCAAAACGACATACCGCGGGTCTATGCGTTTTTCTGATTTGGGTCAAAAATTGAAAAGTGCTTTTTGTCGCATTTCTGAGCAAAATTTGGTCCAATATACCATGTCCATGCATTTCCCCACTCATTTGAGTAATTTTTCATGAAAAAAACAAGGTTTCATGATTGGTCAAAATTTTCACCAAAACGACATACCGCGGGTCTACGCGTTTTTCTGATTTGGGTCAAAAATTTAAAAGTGCTTTTTGTCGCATTTCTGAGCAAAATTTGGTCCAATATACCATGTCCATGCATTTCCCCACTCATTTGAGTAATTTTTCATGAAAAAAACAAGGTTTCATGATTGGTCAAATTTTCACCAAAACGACATAGCGCGGGTCTACGCGTTTTTCTGATTTGGGTCAAAAATTGAAAAGTGCTTTTTGTCGCATTTCTGAGCAAAATTTGGTCCAATATACCATGTCCATGCATTTCCCCACTCATTTGAGTAATTTTTCATGAAAAAAACAAGGTTTCATGATTGGTCAAAATTTTCACCAAAACGACATAGCGCGGGTCTACGCGTTTTTCTGATATGGGTAAAAAATTGAAAAGTGCTTTTTGTCACATTTCTGAGCAAAATTTGGTCCAATATACCATGTCCATGCATTTCCCCACTCATTTGAGTAATTTTTCATGAAAAAAACAAGGTTTCATGATTGGTCAAAATTTTCACCAAAACGACATACCGCGGGTCTACGCGTTTTTCTGATTTGGGTCAAAAATTGAAAAGTGCTTTTTGTCGCATTTCTGAGCAAAATTTGGTCCAATATACCATGTCCATGCATTTCCCCACTCATTTGAGTAATTTTTCATGAAAAAAACAAGGTTTTATGATTGATCAAAATTTTCACCAAAACGACATACCGCGTGTCTACGCGTTTTTCTGATTTGGGTCAAAAATTGAAAAGTACTTTTTGTCACATTTCTGAGCAAAATTTGGTCCAATATACCATGTCCATGCATTTCCCCACTCATTTGAGTAATTTTTCATGAAAAAAACAAGGTTTCATGATTGGTCAAAATTTTCACCAAAACGACATACCGCGGGTCTACGCGTTTTTCTGATTTGGGTCAAAAATTGAAAAGTGCTTTTTGTCGCATTTCTGAGCAAAATTTGGTCCAATATACCATGTCCATGCATTTCACCACTCATTTGAGTAATTTTTCATGAAAAAAAACAAGGTTTCATGATTGGTCAAAATTTTCACCAAAACGACATACCGCGGGTCTACGCGTTTTTCTGATTTGGGTCAAAAATTGAAAAGTGCTTTTTGTCGCATTTCTGAGCAAAATTTGGTCCAATATACCATGTCCATGCATTTCCCCACTCATTTGAGTAATTTTTCATGAAAAAAAACAAGGTTTTATGATTGGTCAAAATTTTCACCAAAACGACATACCGCGGGTCTACGCGTTTTTCTGATTTGGGTCAAAAATTGAAAAGTGCTTTTTGTCACATTTCTGAGCAAAATTTGGTCCAATATACCATGTCCATGCATTTCCCCACTCATTTGAGTAATTTTTCATGAAAAAAACAAGGTTTCATGATTGGTCAAAATTTTCAGCAAAACGACATAACGCGGGTCTACGCGTTTTTCTGATTTGGGTCAAAAATTGAAAAGTGCTTTTTGTCGCATTTCTGAGCAAAATTTGGTCCAATATACCATGTCCATGCATTTCCCCACTCATTTGAGTAATTTTTCATGAAAAAAACAAGGTTTCATGATTGGTCAAAATTTTCACCAAAACGACATACCGCGGGTCTACGCGTTTTTCTGATTTGGGTCAAAAATTTAAAAGTGCTTTTTGTCGCATTTCTGAGCAAAATTTGGTCCAATATACCATGTCCATGCATTTCCCCACTCATTTGAGTAATTTTTCATGAAAAAAACAAGGTTTCATGATTGGTCAAAATTTTCACCAAAACGACATACCGCGGGTCTACGCGTTTTTCTGATTTGGGTCAAAAATTGAAAAGTGCTTTTTGTCGCATTTCTGAGCAAAATTTGGTCCAATATACCATGTCCATGCATTTCCCCACTCATTTGAGTAATTTTTCATGAAAAAAACAAGGTTTCATGATTGGTCAAAATTTTCACCAAAACGACATAGCGCGGGTCTACGCGTTTTTCTGATTTGGGTCAAAAATTGAAAAGTGCTTTTTGTCGCATTTCTGAGCAAAATTTGGTCCAATATACCATGTCCATGCATTTCCCCACTCATTTGAGTAATTTTTCATGAAAAAAACAAGGTTTCATGATTGGTCAAAATTTTCAGCAAAACGACATAGCGCGGGTCTACGCGTTTTTCTGATTTGGGTCAAAAATTGAAAAGTGCTTTTTGTCGCATTTCTGAGCAAAATTTGGTCCAATATACCATGTCCATGCATTTCCCCACTCATTTGAGTAATTTTTCATGAAAAAAACAAGGTTTCATGATTGGTCAAAATTTTCACCAAAACGACATACCGCGGGTCTACGCGTTTTTCTGATTTGGGTCAAAAATTGAAAAGTGCTTTTTGTCGCATTTCTGAGCAAAATTTGGTCCAATATACCATGTCCATGCATTTCACCACTCATTTGAGTAATTTTTCATGAAAAAAAACAAGGTTTCATGATTGGTCAAAATTTTCACCAAAACGACATACCGCGGGTCTACGCGTTTTTCTGATTTGGGTCAAAAATTGAAAAGTGCTTTTTGTCGCATTTCTGAGCAAAATTTGGTCCAATATACCATGTCCATGCATTTCCCCACTCATTTGAGTAATTTTTCATGAAAAAAACCAAGGTTTTATGATTGGTCAAAATTTTCACCAAAACGACATACCGCGGGTCTACGCGTTTTTCTGATTTGGGTCAAAAATTGAAAAGTGCTTTTTGTCACATTTCTGAGCAAAATTTGGTCCAATATACCATGTCCATGCATTTCCCCACTCATTTGAGTAATTTTTCATGAAAAAAACAAGGTTTCATGATTGGTCAAAATTTTCAGCAAAACGACATAGCGCGGGTCTACGCGTTTTTCTGATTTGGGTCAAAAATTGAAAAGTGCTTTTTGTCGCATTTCTGAGCAAAATTTGGTCCAATATACCATGTCCATGCATTTCCCCACTCATTTGAGTAATTTTTCATGAAAAAAACAAGGTTTCATGATTGGTCAAAATTTTCACCAAAACGACATACCGCGGGTCTACGCGTTTTTCTGATTTGGGTCAAAAATTTAAAAGTGCTTTTTGTCGCATTTCTGAGCAAAATTTGGTCCAATATACCATGTCCATGCATTTCCCCACTCATTTGAGTAATTTTTCATGAAAAAAACAAGGTTTCATGATTGGTCAAAATTTTCACCAAAACGACATACCGCGGGTCTACGCGTTTTTCTGATTTGGGTCAAAAATTGAAAAGTGCTTTTTGTCGCATTTCTGAGCAAAATTTGGTCCAATATACCATGTCCATGCATTTCCCCACTCATTTGAGTAATTTTTCATGAAAAAAACAAGGTTTCATGATTGGTCAAAATTTTCACCAAAACGACATAGCGCGGGTCTACGCGTTTTTCTGATTTGGGTCAAAAATTGAAAAGTGCTTTTTGTCGCATTTCTGAGCAAAATTTGGTCCAATATACCATGTCCATGCATTTCCCCACTCATTTGAGTAATTTTTCATGAAAAAAACAAGGTTTCATGATTGGTCAAAATTTTCAGCAAAACGACATAGCGCGGGTCTACGCGTTTTTCTGATTTGGGTCAAAAATTGAAAAGTGCTTTTTGTCGCATTTCTGAGCAAAATTTGGTCCAATATACCATGTCCATGCATTTCCCCACTCATTTGAGTAATTTTTCATGAAAAAAACAAGGTTTCATGATTGGTCAAAATTTTCACCAAAACGACATACCGCGGGTCTACGCGTTTTTCTGATTTGGGTCAAAAATTGAAAAGTGCTTTTTGTCGCATTTCTGAGCAAAATTTGGTCCAATATACCATGTCCATGCATTTCCCCACTCATTTGATTAATTTTTCATGAAAAAAACAAGGTTTCATGATTGGTCAAAATTTTCACCAAAACGACATACCGCGGGTCTACGCGTTTTTCTGATTTGGGTCAAAAATTGAAAAGTGCTTTTTGTCGCATTTCTGAGCAAAATTTGGTCCAATATACAATGTCCATGCATTTCCCCACTCATTTGAGTAATTTTTCATGAAAAAAACAAGGTTTCATGATTGGTCAAAATTTTCACCAAAACGACATACCGCGGGTCTACGCGTTTTTCTGATTTGGGTCAAAAATTGAAAAGTGCTTTTTGTCGCATTTCTGAGCAAAATTTGGTCCAATATACCATGTCCATGCATTTCCCCACTCATTTGAGTAATTTTTCATGAAAAAAACAAGGTTTCATGATTGGTCAAAATTTTCACCAAAACGACATACCGCGGGTCTACGCGTTTTTCTGATTTGGGTCAAAAATTTAAAAGTGCTTTTTGTCGCATTTCTGAGCAAAATTTGGTCCAATATACCATGTCCATGCATTTCCCCACTCATTTGAGTAATTTTTCATGAAAAAAACAAGGTTTCATGATTGGTCAAAATTTTCACCAAAACGACATAGCGCGGGTCTACGCGTTTTTCTGATTTGGGTCAAAAATTGAAAAGTGCTTTTTGTCGCATTTCTGAGCAAAATTTGGTCCAATATACCATGTCCATGCATTTCCCCACTCATTTGAGTAATTTTTCATGAAAAAAACAAGGTTTCATGATTGGTCAAAATTTTCACCAAAACGACATAGCGCGGGTCTACGCGTTTTTCTGATATGGGTAAAAAATTGAAAAGTGCTTTTTGTCACATTTCTGAGCAAAATTTGGTCCAATATACCATGTCCATGCATTTCCCCACTCATTTGAGTAATTTTTCATGAAAAAAACAAGGTTTCATGATTGGTCAAAATTTTCAGCAAAACGACATAGCGCGGGTCTACGCGTTTTTCTGATTTGGGTCAAAAATTGAAAAGTGCTTTTTGTCGCATTTCTGAGCAAAATTTGGTCCAATATACCATGTCCATGCATTTCCCCACTCATTTGAGTAATTTTTCATGAAAAAAACAAGGTTTCATGATTGGTCAAAATTTTCACCAAAACAACATACCGCGGGTCTACGCGTTTTTCTGATTTGGGTCAAAAATTGAAAAGTGCTTTTTGTCGCATTTCTGAGCAAAATTTGGTCCAATATACCATGTCCATGCATTTCCCCACTCATTTGATTAATTTTTCATGAAAAAAACAAGGTTTCATGATTGGTCAAAATTTTCACCAAAACGACATACCGCGGGTCTACGCGTTTTTCTGATTTGGGTCAAAAATTGAAAAGTGCTTTTTGTCGCATTTCTGAGCAAAATTTGGTCCAATATACAATGTCCATGCATTTCCCCACTCATTTGAGTAATTTTTCATGAAAAAAACAAGGTTTCATGATTGGTCAAAATTTTCACCAAAACGACATACCGCGGGTCTACGCGTTTTTCTGATTTGGGTCAAAAATTGAAAAGTGCTTTTTGTCGCATTTCTGAGCAAAATTTGGTCCAATATACCATGTCCATGCATTTCCCCACTCATTTGAGTAATTTTTCATGAAAAAAACAAGGTTTCATGATTGGTCAAAATTTTCACCAAAACGACATACCGCGGGTCTACGCGTTTTTCTGATTTGGGTCAAAAATTGAAAAGTGCTTTTTGTCGCATTTCTGAGCAAAATTTGGTCCAATATACCATGTCCATGCATTTCCCCACTCATTTGAGTAATTTTTCATGAAAAAAACAAGGTTTCATGATTGGTCAAAATTTTCACCAAAACGACATACCGCGGGTCTACGCGTTTTTCTGATTTGGGTCAAAAATTTAAAAGTGCTTTTTGTCGCATTTCTGAGCAAAATTTGGTCCAATATACCATGTCCATGCATTTCCCCACTCATTTGAGTAATTTTTCATGAAAAAAAACAAGGTTTCATGATTGGTCAAAATTTTCACCAAAACGACATACCGCGGGTCTACGCGTTTTTCTGATTTGGGTCAAAAATTGAAAAGTGCTTTTTGTCGCATTTCTGAGCAAAATTTGGTCCAATATACCATGTCCATGCATTTCCCCACTCATTTGAGTAATTTTTCATGAAAAAAACAAGGTTTCATGATTGGTCAAAATTTTCACCAAAACGACATACCGCGGGTCTACGCGTTTTTCTGATTTGGGTCAAAAATTGAAAAGTGTTTTTTGTCGCATTTCTGAGCAAAATTTGGTCCAATATACCATGTCCATGCATTTCCCCACTCATTTGAGTAATTTTTCATGAAAAAAACAAGGTTTCATGATTGGTCAAAATTTTCACCAAAACGACATACCGCGGGTCTACGCGTTTTTCTGATTTGGGTCAAAAATTGAAAAGTGCTTTTTGTCGCATTTCTGAGCAAAATTTGGTCCAATATACCATGTCCATGCATTTCCCCACTCATTTGAGTAATTTTTCATGAAAAAAACCAAGGTTTTATGATTGGTCAAAATTTTCACCAAAACGACATACCGCGGGTCTACGCGTTTTTCTGATTTGGGTCAAAAATTGAAAAGTGCTTTTTGACGCTTTTTTGAGCAAAATTTGGTCCAATATACCATGTCCATGCATTTCCCCACTCATTTGAGTAATTTTTCATGAAAAAAACAAGGTTTAATGATTGGTCAAAATTTTCACCAAAACGACATACCGCGGGTCTACACGTTTTTCTGATTCGGGTCAAAAATTGAAAAGTGCTTTTTGACGCTTTTTTGAGCAAAATTTGGTCCAATATACCATGTCCATGCATTTCCCCACTCATTTGAGTAATTTTTCATAAAAAAAAACAAGGTTTCATGATTGGTCAAAATTTTCACCAAAACGACATACCGCGGGTCTATGCGTTTTTCTGATTTGGGTCAAAAATTGAAAAGTGCTTTTTGTCGCATTTCTGAGCAAAATTTGGTCCAATATACCATGTCCATGCATTTCCCCACTCATTTGAGTAATTTTTCATGAAAAAAAACAAGGTTTCATGATTGGTCAAAATTTTCACCAAAACGACATACCGCGGGGTCTACACGTTTTTCTGATTTGGGTCAAAAATTTAAAAGTGCTTTTTGTCGCATTTCTGAGCAAAATTTGGTCCAATATACCATGTCCATGCATTTCCCCACTCATTTGAGTAATTTTTCATGAAAAAAACCAAGGTTTTATGATTGGTCAAAATTTTCACCAAAACGACATACCGCGGGTCTACGCGTTTTTCTGATTTGGGTCAAAAATTGAAAAGTGCTTTTTGTCACATTTCTGAGCAAAATTTGGTCCAATATACCATGTCCATGCATTTCCCCACTCATTTGAGTAATTTTTCATGAAAAAAACAAGGTTTCATGATTGGTCAAAATTTTCACCAAAACGACATACCGCGGGTCTACGCGTTTTTCTGATTTGGGTCAAAAATTGAAAAGTGCTTTTTGTAGCATTTCTGAGCAAAATTTTGTCCAATATACCATGTCCATGCATTTCCCCACTCATTTGAGTAATTTTTCATGAAAAAAACAAGGTTTCATGATTGGTCAAAATTTTCACCAAAACGACATACCGCGGGTCTACGCGTTTTTCTGATTTGGGTCAAAAATTGAAAAGTGCTTTTTGTCGCATTTCTGAGCAAAATTTGGTCCAATATACCATGTCCATGCATTTCCCCACTCATTTGAGTAATTTTTCATGAAAAAAACCAAGGTTTTATGATTGGTCAAAATTTTCACCAAAACGACATACCGCGGGTCTACGCGTTTTTCTGATTTGGGTCAAAAATTGAAAAGTGCTTTTTGTCGCATTTCTGAGCAAAATTTGGTCCAATATACCATGTCCATGCATTTCCCCACTCATTTGAGTAATTTTTCATGAAAAAAACAAGGTTTCATGATTGGTCAAAATTTTCACCAAAACGACATACCGCGGGTCTACGCGTTTTTCTGATTTGGGTCAAAAATTGAAAAGTGCTTTTTGTCGCATTTCTGAGCAAAATTTGGTCCAATATACCATGTCCATGCATTTCCCCACTCATTTGAGTAATTTTTCATGAAAAAAACAAGGTTTCATGATTGGTCAAAATTTTCACCAAAACGACATAGCGCGGGTCTACGCGTTTTTCTGATTTGGGTCAAAAATTGAAAAGTGCTTTTTGTCGCATTTCTGAGCAAAATTTGGTCCAATATACCATGTCCATGCATTTCCCCACTCATTTGAGTAATTTTTCATGAAAAAAACAAGGTTTCATGATTGGTCAAAATTTTCACCAAAACGACATACCGCGGGTCTACGCGTTTTTCTGATTTGGGTCAAAAATTGAAAAGTGCTTTTTGTCGCATTTCTGAGCAAAATTTGGTCCAATATACAATGTCCATGCATTTCCCCACTCATTTGAGTAATTTTTCATGAAAAAAACAAGGTTTCATGATTGGTCAAAATTTTCACCAAAACGACATACCGCGGGTCTACGCGTTTTTCTGATTTGGGTCAAAAATTGAAAAGTGCTTTTTGTCGCATTTCTGAGCAAAATTTGGTCCAATATACCATGTCCATGCATTTCCCCACTCATTTGAGTAATTTTTCATGAAAAAAACAAGGTTTCATGATTGGTCAAAATTTTCACCAAAACGACATACCGCGGGTCTACGCGTTTTTCTGATTTGGGTCAAAAATTTAAAAGTGCTTTTTGTCGCATTTCTGAGCAAAATTTGGTCCAATATACCATGTCCATGCATTTCCCCACTCATTTGAGTAATTTTTCATGAAAAAAACAAGGTTTCATGATTGGTCAAAATTTTCACCAAAACGACATAGCGCGGGTCTACGCGTTTTTCTGATTTGGGTCAAAAATTGAAAAGTGCTTTTTGTCGCATTTCTGAGCAAAATTTGGTCCAATATACCATGTCCATGCATTTCCCCACTCATTTGAGTAATTTTTCATGAAAAAAACAAGGTTTCATGATTGGTCAAAATTTTCACCAAAACGACATAGCGCGGGTCTACGCGTTTTTCTGATATGGGTAAAAAATTGAAAAGTGCTTTTTGTCACATTTCTGAGCAAAATTTGGTCCAATATACCATGTCCATGCATTTCCCCACTCATTTGAGTAATTTTTCATGAAAAAAACAAGGTTTCATGATTGGTCAAAATTTTCAGCAAAACGACATAGCGCGGGTCTACGCGTTTTTCTGATTTGGGTCAAAAATTGAAAAGTGCTTTTTGTCGCATTTCTGAGCAAAATTTGGTCCAATATACCATGTCCATGCATTTCCCCACTCATTTGAGTAATTTTTCATGAAAAAAACAAGGTTTCATGATTGGTCAAAATTTTCACCAAAACGACATACCGCGGGTCTACGCGTTTTTCTGATTTGGGTCAAAAATTGAAAAGTGCTTTTTGTCGCATTTCTGAGCAAAATTTGGTCCAATATACCATGTCCATGCATTTCCCCACTCATTTGAGTAATTTTTCATGAAAAAAACAAGGTTTCATGATTGGTCAAAATTTTCACCAAAACGACATACCGCGGGTCTACGCGTTTTTCTGATTTGGGTCAAAAATTGAAAAGTGCTTTTTGTCGCATTTCTGAGCAAAATTTGGTCCAATATACCATGTCCATGCATTTCCCCACTCATTTGAGTAATTTTTCATGAAAAAAAACAAGGTTTCATGATTGGTCAAAATTTTCACCAAAACGACATACCGCGGGTCTACGCGTTTTTCTGATTTGGGTCAAAAATTTAAAAGTGCTTTTTGTCGCATTTCTGAGCAAAATTTGGTCCAATATACCATGTCCATGCATTTCCCCACTCATTTGAGTAATTTTTCATGAAAAAAACAAGGTTTCATGATTGGTCAAAATTTTCACCAAAACGACATACCGCTGGTCTACGCGTTTTTCTGATTTGGGTCAAAAATTGAAAAGTGCTTTTTGTCGCATTTCTGAGCAAAATTTTGTCCAATATACCATGTCCATGCATTTCCCCACTCATTTGAGTAATTTTTCATGAAAAAAACAAGGTTTCATGATTGGTCAAAATTTTCACCAAAACGACATACCGCGGGTCTACGCGTTTTTCTGATTTGGGTCAAAAATTGAAAAGTGCTTTTTGTCGCATTTCTGAGCAAAATTTGGTCCAATATACCATGTCCATGCATTTCCCCACTCATTTGAGTAATTTTTCATGAAAAAAACAAGGTTTCATGATTGGTCAAAATTTTCACCAAAACGACATACCGCGGGTCTACGCGTTTTTCTGATTTGGGTCAAAAATTTAAAAGTGCTTTTTGTCGCATTTCTGAGCAAAATTTGGTCCAATATACCATGTCCATGCATTTCCCCACTCATTTGAGTAATTTTTCATGAAAAAAAACAAGGTTTCATGATTGGTCAAAATTTTCACCAAAACGACATACCGCGGGTCTACGCGTTTTTCTGATTTGGGTCAAAAATTGAAAAGTGCTTTTTGTCGCATTTCTGAGCAAAATTTGGTCCAATATACCATGTCCATGCATTTCCCCACTCATTTGAGTAATTTTTCATGAAAAAAACAAGGTTTCATGATTGGTCAAAATTTTCACCAAAACGACATACCGCGGGTCTACGCGTTTTTCTGATTTGGGTCAAAAATTGAAAAGTGTTTTTTGTCGCATTTCTGAGCAAAATTTGGTCCAATATACCATGTCCATGCATTTCCCCACTCATTTGAGTAATTTTTCATGAAAAAAACAAGGTTTCATGATTGGTCAAAATTTTCACCAAAACGACATACCGCGGGTCTACGCGTTTTTCTGATTTGGGTCAAAAATTGAAAAGTGCTTTTTGTCGCATTTCTGAGCAAAATTTGGTCCAATATACCATGTCCATGCATTTCCCCACTCATTTGAGTAATTTTTTATGAAAAAAACAAGGTTTCATGATTGGTCAAAATTTTCACCAAAACGACATACCGCGGGTCTACGCGTTTTTCTGATTTGGGTCAAAAATTGAAAAGTGCTTTTTGACGCTTTTTTGAGCAAGATTTGGTCCAATATACCATGTCCATGCATTTCCCCACTCATTTGAGTAATTTTTCATGAAAAAAACAAGGTTTAATGATTGGTCAAAATTTTCACCAAAACGACATACCGCGGGTCTACACGTTTTTCTGATTCGGGTCAAAAATTGAAAAGTGCTTTTTGACGCTTTTTTGAGCAAAATTTGGTCCAATATACCATGTCCATGCATTTCCCCACTCATTTGAGTAATTTTTCATAAAAAAAAACAAGGTTTCATGATTGGTCAAAATTTTCACCAAAACGACATACCGCGGGTCTATGCGTTTTTCTGATTTGGGTCAAAAATTGAAAAGTGCTTTTTGTCGCATTTCTGAGCAAAATTTGGTCCAATATACCATGTCCATGCATTTCCCCACTCATTTGAGTAATTTTTCATGAAAAAAAACAAGGTTTCATGATTGGTCAAAATTTTCACCAAAACGACATACCGCGGGGTCTACACGTTTTTCTGATTTGGGTCAAAAATTTAAAAGTGCTTTTTGTCGCATTTCTGAGCAAAATTTGGTCCAATATACCATGTCCATGCATTTCCCCACTCATTTGAGTAATTTTTCATGAAAAAAACCAAGGTTTTATGATTGGTCAAAATTTTCACCAAAACGACATACCGCGGGTCTACGCGTTTTTCTGATTTGGGTCAAAAATTGAAAAGTGCTTTTTGTCACATTTCTGAGCAAAATTTGGTCCAATATACCATGTCCATGCATTTCCCCACTCATTTGAGTAATTTTTCATGAAAAAAACAAGGTTTCATGATTGGTCAAAATTTTCACCAAAACGACATACCGCGGGTCTACGCGTTTTTCTGATTTGGGTCAAAAATTGAAAAGTGCTTTTTGTAGCATTTCTGAGCAAAATTTTGTCCAATATACCATGTCCATGCATTTCCCCACTCATTTGAGTAATTTTTCATGAAAAAAACAAGGTTTCATGATTGGTCAAAATTTTCACCAAAACGACATACCGCGGGTCTACGCGTTTTTCTGATTTGGGTCAAAAATTGAAAAGTGCTTTTTGTCGCATTTCTGAGCAAAATTTGGTCCAATATACCATGTCCATGCATTTCCCCACTCATTTGAGTAATTTTTCATGAAAAAAACCAAGGTTTTATGATTGGTCAAAATTTTCACCAAAACGACATACCGCGGGTCTACGCGTTTTTCTGATTTGGGTCAAAAATTGAAAAGTGCTTTTTGTCGCATTTCTGAGCAAAATTTGGTCCAATATACCATGTCCATGCATTTCCCCACTCATTTGAGTAATTTTTCATGAAAAAAACAAGGTTTCATGATTGGTCAAAATTTTCACCAAAACGACATACCGCGGGTCTACGCGTTTTTCTGATTTGGGTCAAAAATTGAAAAGTGCTTTTTGTCGCATTTCTGAGCAAAATTTGGTCCAATATACCATGTCCATGCATTTCCCCACTCATTTGAGTAATTTTTCATGAAAAAAACAAGGTTTCATGATTGGTCAAAATTTTCACCAAAACGACATAGCGCGGGTCTACGCGTTTTTCTGATTTGGGTCAAAAATTGAAAAGTGCTTTTTGTCGCATTTCTGAGCAAAATTTGGTCCAATATACCATGTCCATGCATTTCCCCACTCATTTGAGTAATTTTTCATGAAAAAAACAAGGTTTCATGATTGGTCAAAATTTTCACCAAAACGACATACCGCGGGTCTACGCGTTTTTCTGATTTGGGTCAAAAATTGAAAAGTGCTTTTTGTCGCATTTCTGAGCAAAATTTGGTCCAATATACAATGTCCATGCATTTCCCCACTCATTTGAGTAATTTTTCATGAAAAAAACAAGGTTTCATGATTGGTCAAAATTTTCACCAAAACGACATAACGCGGGTCTACGCGTTTTTCTGATTTGGGTCAAAAATTGAAAAGTGCTTTTTGTCGCATTTCTGAGCAAAATTTGGTCCAATATACCATGTCCATGCATTTCCCCACTCATTTGAGTAATTTTTCATGAAAAAAACAAGGTTTCATGATTGGTCAAAATTTTCACCAAAACGACATACCGCGGGTCTACGCGTTTTTCTGATTTGGGTCAAAAATTTAAAAGTGCTTTTTGTCGCATTTCTGAGCAAAATTTGGTCCAATATACCATGTCCATGCATTTCCCCACTCATTTGAGTAATTTTTCATGAAAAAAACAAGGTTTCATGATTGGTCAAAATTTTCACCAAAACGACATAGCGCGGGTCTACGCGTTTTTCTGATTTGGGTCAAAAATTGAAAAGTGCTTTTTGTCGCATTTCTGAGCAAAATTTGGTCCAATATACCATGTCCATGCATTTCCCCACTCATTTGAGTAATTTTTCATGAAAAAAACAAGGTTTCATGATTGGTCAAAATTTTCACCAAAACGACATAGCGCGGGTCTACGCGTTTTTCTGATATGGGTAAAAAATTGAAAAGTGCTTTTTGTCACATTTCTGAGCAAAATTTGGTCCAATATACCATGTCCATGCATTTCCCCACTCATTTGAGTAATTTTTCATGAAAAAAACAAGGTTTCATGATTGGTCAAAATTTTCAGCAAAACGACATAGCGCGGGTCTACGCGTTTTTCTGATTTGGGTCAAAAATTGAAAAGTGCTTTTTGTCGCATTTCTGAGCAAAATTTGGTCCAATATACCATGTCCATGCATTTCCCCACTCATTTGAGTAATTTTTCATGAAAAAAACAAGGTTTCATGATTGGTCAAAATTTTCACCAAAACGACATACCGCGGGTCTACGCGTTTTTCTGATTTGGGTCAAAAATTGAAAAGTGCTTTTTGTCGCATTTCTGAGCAAAATTTGGTCCAATATACCATGTCCATGCATTTCCCCACTCATTTGAGTAATTTTTCATGAAAAAAACAAGGTTTCATGATTGGTCAAAATTTTCACCAAAACGACATACCGCGGGTCTACGCGTTTTTCTGATTTGGGTCAAAAATTGAAAAGTGCTTTTTGTCGCATTTCTGAGCAAAATTTGGTCCAATATACCATGTCCATGCATTTCCCCACTCATTTGAGTAATTTTTCATGAAAAAAACAAGGTTTCATGATTGGTCAAAATTTTCACCAAAACGACATACCGCGGGTCTACGCGTTTTTCTGATTTGGGTCAAAAATTTAAAAGTGCTTTTTGTCGCATTTCTGAGCAAAATTTGGTCCAATATACCATGTCCATGCATTTCCCCACTCATTTGAGTAATTTTTCATGAAAAAAACAAGGTTTCATGATTGGTCAAAATTTTCACCAAAACGACATACCGCGGGTCTACGCGTTTTTCTGATTTGGGTCAAAAATTGAAAAGTGCTTTTTGTCGCATTTCTGAGCAAAATTTGGTCCAATATACCATGTCCATGCATTTCCCCACTCATTTGAGTAATTTTTCATGAAAAAAACAAGGTTTCATGATTGGTCAAAATTTTCACCAAAACGACATACCGCGGGTCTACGCGTTTTTCTGATTTGGGTCAAAAATTGAAAAGTGCTTTTTGTCACATTTCTGAGCAAAATTTGGTCCAATATACCATGTCCATGCATTTCCCCACTCATTTGAGTAATTTTTCATAAAAAAAAACAAGGTTTTATGATTGGTCAAAATTTTCACCAAAACGACATACCGCGGGTCTACGCGTTTTTCTGATTTGGGTCAACAATTGAAAAGTGCTTTTTGTCGCATTTCTGAGCAAAATTTGGTCCAATATACCATGTCCATGCATTTCCCCACTCATTTGAGTAATTTTTCATGAAAAAAACAAGGTTTCATGATTGGTCAAAATTTTCACCAAAACGACATACCGCGGGTCTACGCGTTTTTCTGATTTGGGTCAAAAATTGAAAAGTGTTTTTTGTCGCATTTCTGAGCAAAATTTGGTCCAATATACCATGTCCATGCATTTCCCCACTCATTTGAGTAATTTTTCATGAAAAAAACAAGGTTTCATGATTGGTCAAAATTTTCACCAAAACGACATACCGCGGGTCTACGCGTTTTTCTGATTTGGGTCAAAAATTGAAAAGTGCTTTTTGTCGCATTTCTGAGCAAAATTTGGTCCAATATACCATGTCCATGCATTTCCCCACTCATTTGAGTAATTTTTCATGAAAAAAACCAAGGTTTTATGATTGGTCAAAATTTTCACCAAAACGACATACCGCGGGTCTACGCGTTTTTCTGATTTGGGTCAAAAATTGAAAAGTGCTTTTTGACGCTTTTTTGAGCAAAATTTGGTCCAATTTACCATGTCCATGCATTTCCCCACTCATTTGAGTAATTTTTCATGAAAAAAACAAGGTTTAATGATTGGTCAAAATTTTCACCAAAACGACATACCGCGGGTCTACACGTTTTTCTGATTCGGGTCAAAAATTGAAAAGTGCTTTTTGACGCTTTTTTGAGCAAAATTTGGTCCAATATACCATGTCCATGCATTTCCCCACTCATTTGAGTAATTTTTCATAAAAAAAAAACAAGGTTTCATGATTGGTCAAAATTTTCACCAAAACGACATACCGCGGGTCTATGCGTTTTTCTGATTTGGGTCAAAAATTGAAAAGTGCTTTTTGTCGCATTTCTGAGCAAAATTTGGTCCAATATACCATGTCCATGCATTTCCCCACTCATTTGAGTAATTTTTCATGAAAAAAAACAAGGTTTCATGATTGGTCAAAATTTTCACCAAAACGACATACCGCGGGGTCTACACGTTTTTCTGATTTGGGTCAAAAATTTAAAAGTGCTTTTTGTCGCATTTCTGAGCAAAATTTGGTCCAATATACCATGTCCATGCATTTCCCCACTCATTTGAGTAATTTTTAATGAAAAAATCAAGGTTTTATGATTGGTCAAAATTTTCACCAAAACGACATACCGCGGGTCTACGCGTTTTTCTGATTTGGGTCAAAAATTGAAAAGTGCTTTTTGTCACATTTCTGAGCAAAATTTGGTCCAATATACCATGTCCATGCATTTCCCCACTCATTTGAGTAATTTTTCATGAAAAAAACAAGGTTTCATGATTGGTCAAAATTTTCACCAAAACGACATACCGCGGGTCTACGCGTTTTTCTGATTTGGGTCAAAAATTGAAAAGTGCTTTTTGTAGCATTTCTGAGCAAAATTTTGTCCAATATACCATGTCCATGCATTTCCCCACTCATTTGAGTAATTTTTCATGAAAAAAACAAGGTTTCATGATTGGTCAAAATTTTCACCAAAACGACATACCGCGGGTCTACGCGTTTTTCTGATTTGGGTCAAAAATTGAAAAGTGCTTTTTGTCGCATTTCTGAGCAAAATTTGGTCCAATATACCATGTCCATGCATTTCCCCACTCATTTGAGTAATTTTTCATGAAAAAAAACAAGGTTTTATGATTGGTCAAAATTTTCACCAAAACGACATACCGCGGGTCTACGCGTTTTTCTGATTTGGGTCAAAAATTGAAAAGTGCTTTTTGTCGCATTTCTGAGCAAAATTTGGTCCAATATACCATGTCCATGCATTTCCCCACTCATTTGAGTAATTTTTCATGAAAAAAACAAGGTTTCATGATTGGTCAAAATTTTCACCAAAACGACATACCGCGGGTCTACGCGTTTTTCTGATTTGGGTCAAAAATTGAAAAGTGCTTTTTGTCGCATTTCTGAGCAAAATTTGGTCCAATATACCATGTCCATGCATTTCCCCACTCATTTGAGTAATTTTTCATGAAAAAAAACAAGGTTTTATGATTGTTCAAAAATTTCACCAAAACGACATACCGCGGGTCTACGCGTTTTTCTGATTTGGGTAAAAAATTGAAAAGTGCTTTTTGTCGCATTTCTGCGCAAAATTTGGTCCAATATACCATGTCCATGCATTTCCCCGCTCATTTGAGTAATTTTTCATGAAAAAAACAAGGTTTCATGATTGTTCAAAATTTTCACCAAAACGACATACCGCGGGTCTACGCGTTTTTCTGATTTGGGTCAAAAATTGAAAAGTGTTTTTTGTCGCATTTCTGAGCAAAATTTGGTCCAATATACCATGTCCATGCATTTCCCCACTCATTTGAGTAATTTTTCATGAAAAAAACAAGGTTTCATGATTGGTCAAAATTTTCACCAAAACGACATACTGCGGGTCTACGCGTTTTTCTGATTTGGGTCAAAAATTGAAAAGTGCTTTTTGTCGCATTTCTGAGCAAAATTTTGTCCAATATACCATGTCCATGCATTTCCCCACTCATTTGAGTAATTTTTCATGAAAAAAACAAGGTTTCATGATTGGTCAAAATTTTCACCAAAACGACATACCGCGGGTCTACGCGTTTTTCTGATTTGGGTCAAAAATTGAAAAGTGCTTTTTGTCGCATTTCTGAGCAAAATTTGGTCCAATATACCATGTCCATGCATTTCCCCACTCATTTGAGTAATTTTTCATGAAAAAAACAAGGTTTCATGATTGGTCAAAATTTTCACCAAAACGACATACCGCGGGTCTACGCGTTTTTCTGATTTGGGTCAAAAATTGAAAAGTGCTTTTTGTCGCATTTCTGAGCAAAATTTGGTCCAATATACCATGTCCATGCATTTCCCCACTCATTTGAGTAATTTTTCATGAAAAAAACAAGGTTTCATGATAGGTCAAAATTTTCACCAAAACGACATAGCGCGGGTCTACGCGTTTTTCTGATATGGGTTAAAAATTGAAAAGTGCTTTTTGTCGCATTTCTGAGCAAAATTTGGTCCAATATACCATGTCCATGCATTTCCCCACTCATTTGAGTAATTTTTCATGAAAAAAACAAGGTTTTATGATTGGTCAAAATTTTCATCAAAACGACATACCGCGGGTCTACGCGTTTTTCTGATTTGGGTCAAAAATTGAAAAGTGCTTTTTGTCACATTTCTGAGCAAAATTTGGTCCAATATACCATGTCCATGCATTTCCCCACTCATTTGAGTAATTTTTCATGAAAAAAACAAGGTTTTATGATTGGTCAAAATTTTCACCAAAACGACATACCGCGGGTCTACGCGTTTTTCTGATTTGGGTCAAAAATTGAAAAGTGCTTTTTGTCGCATTTCTGAGCAAAATTTGGTCCAATATACCATGTCCATGCATTTCCCCACTCATTTGAGTAACTTTTCATGAAAAAAACAAGGTTTCATGATTGGTCAAAATTTTCACCAAAACGACATACCGCGGGTCTACGCGTTTTTCTGATTTGGGTCAAAAATTGAAAAGTGTTTTTTGTCGCATTTCTGAGCAAAATTTGGTCCAATATACCATGTCCATGCATTTCCCCACTCATTTGAGTAATTTTTCATGAAAAAAACAAGGTTTCATGATTGGTCAAAATTTTCACCAAAACGACATACCGCGGGTCTATGCGTTTTTCTGATTTGGGTCAAAAATTGAAAAGTGCTTTTTGTCGCATTTCTGAGCAAAATTTGGTCCAATATACCATGTCCATGCATTTCCCCACTCATTTGAGTAATTTTTCATGAAAAAAACCAAGGTTTTATGATTGGTCAAAATTTTCACCAAAACGACATACCGCGGGTCTACGCGTTTTTCTGATTTGGGTCAAAAATTGAAAAGTGCTTTTTGTCGCATTTCTGAGCAAAATTTGGTCCAATATACCATGTCCATGCATTTCCCCACTCATTTGAGTAATTTTTCATAAAAAAAAACAAGGTTTCATGATTGGTCAAAATTTTCACCAAAACGACATACCGCGGGTCTATGCGTTTTTCTGATTTGGGTCAAAAATTGAAAAGTGCTTTTTGTCGCATTTCTGAGCAAAATTTGGTCCAATATACCATGTCCATGCATTTCCCCACTCCTTTGAGTAATTTTTCATGAAAAAAAACAAGGTTTCATGATTGGTCAAAATTTTCACCAAAACGACATACCGCGGGGTCTACACGTTTTTCTGATTTGGGTCAAAAATTTAAAAGTGCTTTTTGTCGCATTTCTGAGCAAAATTTGGTCCAATATACCATGTCCATGCATTTCCCCACTCATTTGAGTAATTTTTCATGAAAAAAACCAAGGTTTTATGATTGGTCAAAATTTTCACCAAAACGACATACCGCGGGTCTACGCGTTTTTCTGATTTGGGTCAAAAATTGAAAAGTGCTTTTTGTCGCATTTCTGAGCAAAATTTGGTCCAATATACCATGTCCATGCATTTCCCCACTCATTTGAGTAATTTTTCATGAAAAAAACAAGGTTTTATGATTGGTCAAAATTTTCACCAAAACGACATACCGCGGGTCTACGCGTTTTTCTGATTTGGGTCAAAAATTGAAAAGTGCTTTTTGTCACATTTCTGAGCAAAATTTGGTCCAATATACCATGTCCATGCATTTCCCCACTCATTTGAGTAATTTTTCATGAAAAAAACAAGGTTTCATGATTGGTCAAAATTTTCACCAAAACGACATACCGCGGGTCTACGCGTTTTTCTGATTTGGGTCAAAAATTGAAAAGTGCTTTTTGTCGCATTTCTGAGCAAAATTTGGTCCAATATACCATGTCCATGCATTTCCCCACTCATTTGAGTAATTTTTCATGAAAAAAACAAGGTTTCATGATTGGTCAAAATTTTCACCAAAACGACATACCGCGGGTCTACGCGTTTTTCTGATTTGGGTCAAAAATTGAAAAGTGCTTTTTGTCGCATTTCTGAGCAAAATTTGGTCCAATATACCATGTCCATGCATTTCCCCACTCATTTGAGTAATTTTTCATGAAAAAAACCAAGGTTTTATGATTGTTCAAAATTTTCACCAAAACGACATACCGCGGGTCTACGCGTTTTTCTGATTTGGGTCAAAAATTGAAAAGTGCTTTTTGTCGCATTTCTGCGCAAAATTTGGTCCAATATACCATGTCCATGCATTTCCCCGCTCATTTGAGTAATTTTTCATGAAAAAAACAAGGTTTCATGATTGGTCAAAATTTTCACCAAAACGACATACCGCGGGTCTACGCGTTTTTCTGATTTGGGTCAAAAATTGAAAAGTGTTTTTTGTCGCATTTCTGAGCAAAATTTGGTCCAATATACCATGTCCATGCATTTCCCCACTCATTTGAGTAATTTTTCATGAAAAAAACAAGGTTTCATGATTGGTCAAAATTTTCACCAAAACGACATACCGCGGGTCTACGCGTTTTTCTGATTTGGGTCAAAAATTGAAAAGTGCTTTTTGTCGCATTTCTGAGCAAAATTTGGTCCAATATACCATGTCCATGCATTTCCCCACTCATTTGAGTAATTTTTCATGAAAAAAACCAAGGTTTTATGATTGGTCAAAATTTTCACCAAAACGACATACCGCGGGTCTATGCGTTTTTCTGATTTGGGTCAAAAATTGAAAAGTGCTTTTTGACGCTTTTTTGAGCAAAATTTGGTCCAATATACCATGTCCATGCATTTCCCCACTCATTTGAGTAATTTTTCATGAAAAAAACAAGGTTTAATGATTGGTCAAAATTTTCACCAAAACGACATACCGCGGGTCTACACGTTTTTCTGATTTGGGTCAAAAATTGAAAAGTGCTTTTTGACGCTTTTTTGAGCAAAATTTGGTCCAATATACCATGTCCATGCATTTCCCCACTCATTTGAGTAATTTTTCATGAAAAAAAAAAGAATTCATGATTGGTCAAAATTTTCACCAAAACGACATACCGCGGGTCTACGCGTTTTTCTGATTTGGGTCAAAAATTGAAAAGTGCTTTTTGTCGCATTTCTGAGCAAAATTTGGTCCAATATACCATGTCCATGCATTTCCCCACTCATTTGAGTAATTTTTCATGAAAAAAACAAGGTTTCATGATTGGTCAAAATTTTCACCAAAACGACATAGCGCGGGTCTATGCGTTTTTCTGATTTGGGTCAAAAATTGAAAAGTGCTTTTTGTCGCATTTCTGAGCAAAATTTGGTCCAATATACCATGTCCATGCATTTCCCCACTCATTTGAGTAATTTTTCATGAAAAAAAACAAGGTTTCATGATTGGTCAAAATTTTCACCAAAACGACATACACGTTCTACACGACATACACGGTCTACACGTTTTTCTGATTTGGGTCAAAAATTTAAAAGTGCTTTTTGTCGCATTTCTGAGCAAAATTTGGTCCAATATACCATGTCCATGCATTTCCCCACTCATTTGAGTAATTTTTCATGAAAAAAACCAAGGTTTTATGATTGGTCAAAATTTTCACCAAAACGACATACCGCGGGTCTACGCGTTTTTCTGATTTGGGTCAAAAATTGAAAAGTGCTTTTTGTCGCATTTCTGAGCAAAATTTGGTCCAATATACCATGTCCATGCATTTCCCCACTCATTTGAGTAATTTTTCATGAAAAAAACAAGGTTTCATGATTGGTCAAAATTTTCACCAAAACGACATACCGCGGGTCTACGCGTTTTTCTGATTTGGGTCAAAAATTGAAAAGTGCTTTTTGTCGCATTTCTGAGCAAAATTTGGTCCAATATACCATGTCCATGCATTTCCCCACTCATTTGAGTAATTTTTCATGAAAAAAACCAAGGTTTTATGATTGGTCAAAATTTTCACCAAAACGACATACCGCGGGTCTACGCGTTTTTCTGATTTGGGTCAAAAATTGAAAAGTGCTTTTTGTCGCATTTCTGCGCAAAATTTGGTCCAATATACAATGTCCATGCATTTCCCCGCTCATTTGAGTAATTTTTCATGAAAAAAACAAGGTTTCATGATTGGTCAAAATTTTCACCAAAACGACATACTGCGGGTCTACGCGTTTTTCTGATTTGGGTCAAAAATTGAAAAGTGCTTTTTGTCGCATTTCTGAGCAAAATTTGGTCCAATATACCATGTCCATGCATTTCCCCACTCATTTGAGTAATTTTTCATGAAAAAAACCAAGGTTTTATGATTGGTCAAAATTTTCACCAAAACGACATACTGCGGGTCTACGCGTTTTTCTGATTTGGGTCAAAAATTGAAAAGTGCTTTTTGACGCTTTTTTGAGCAAAATTTGGTCCAATATACCATGTCCATGCATTTCCCCACTCATTTGAGTAATTTTTCATGAAAAAAACAAGGTTTCATGATTGGTCAAAATTTTCACCAAAACGACATAGCGCGGGTCTACGCGTTTTTCTGATTTGGGTCAAAAATTGAAAAGTGCTTTTTGTCGCATTTCTGAGCAAAATTTGGTCCAATATACCATGTCCATGCATTTCCCCACTCATTTGAGTAATTTTTCATGAAAAAAACAAGGTTTCATGATTGGTCAAAATTTTCACCAAAACGACATACCGCGGGTCTACGCGTTTTTCTGATTTGGGTCAAAAATTGAAAAGTGCTTTTTGTCGCATTTCTGAGCAAAATTTGGTCCAATATACCATGTCCATGCATTTCCCCACTCATTTGAGTAATTTTTCATGAAAAAAACAAGGTTTCATGATTGGTCAAAATTTTCACCAAAACGACATACCGCGGGTCTACGCGTTTTTCTGATTTGGGTCAAAAATTGAAAAGTGCTTTTTGTCGCATTTCTGAGCAAAATTTGGTCCAATATACCATGTCCATGCATTTCCCCACTCATTTGAGTAATTTTTCATGAAAAAAACAAGGTTTCATGATTGGTCAAAATTTTCACCAAAACGACATAGCGCGGGTCTACGCGTTTTTCTGATTTGGGTCAAAAATTGAAAAGTGCTTTTTGTCGCATTTCTGAGCAAAATTTGGTCCAATATACCATGTCCATGCATTTCCCCACTCATTTGAGTAATTTTTCATGAAAAAAACAAGGTTTCATGATTGGTCAAAATTTTCACCAAAACGACATACCGCGGGTCTACGCGTTTTTCTGATTTGGGTCAAAAATTGAAAAGTGCTTTTTGTCGCATTTCTGAGCAAAATTTGGTCCAATATACCATGTCCATGCATTTCCCCACTCATTTGAGTAATTTTTCATGAAAAAAACAAGGTTTCATGATTGGTCAAAATTTTCACCAAAACGACATACCGCGGGTCTACGCGTTTTTCTGATTTGGGTCAAAAATTGAAAAGTGCTTTTTGTCGCATTTCTGAGCAAAATTTGGTCCAATATACCATGTCCATGCATTTCCCCACTCATTTGAGTAATTTTTCATGAAAAAAACCAAGGTTTTATGATTGGTCAAAATTTTCACCAAAACGACATACCGCGGGTCTACGCGTTTTTCTGATTTGGGTCAAAAATTGAAAAGTGTTTTTTGACGCTTTTTTGAGCAAAATTTGGTCCAATATACCATGTCCATGCATTTCCCCACTCATTTGAGTAATTTTTCATGAAAAAAACAAGGTTTCATGATTGGTCAAAATTTTCACCAAAACGACATAGCGCGGGTCTACGCGTTTTTCTGATTTGGGTCAAAAATTGAAAAGTGCTTTTTGTCGCATTTCTGAGCAAAATTTGGTCCAATATACCATGTCCATGCATTTCCCCACTCATTTGAGTAATTTTTCATGAAAAAAAACAAGGTTTTATGATTGGTCAAAATTTTCACCAAAACGACATACCGCGGGTCTACGCGTTTTTCTGATTTGGGTCAAAAATTGAAAATTGCTTTTTGTCGCATTTCTGAGCAAAATTTGGTCCAATATACCATGTCCATGCATTTCCCCACTCATTTGAGTAATTTTTCATGAAAAAAACAAGGTTTCATGATTGGTCAAAATTTTCACCAAAACGACATACCGCGGGTCTACGCGTTTTTCTGATTTGGGTCAAAAATTGAAAAGTGCTTTTTGACGCTTTTTTGAGCAAAATTTGGTCCAATATACCATGTCCATGCATTTCCCCACTCATTTGAGTAATTTTTCATGAAAAAAACAAGGTTTCATGATTGGTCAAAATTTTCACCAAAACGACATAGCGCGGGTCTACGCGTTTTTCTGATTTGGGTCAAAAATTGAAAAGTGCTTTTTGTCGCATTTCTGAGCAAAATTTGGTCCAATAGACCATGTCCATGCATTTCCCCACTCATTTGAGTAATTTTTCATGAAAAAAACAAGGTTTCATGATTGGTCAAAATTTTCACCAAAACGACATAGCGCGGGTCTACGCGTTTTTCTGATATGGGTAAAAAATTGAAAAGTGCTTTTTGTCGCATTTCTGAGCAAAATTTGGTCCAATATACCATGTCCATGCATTTCCCCACTCATTTGAGTAATTTTTCATGAAAGAAACAAGAATTCATGATTGGTCAAAATTTTCACCAAAACGACATACCGCGGGTCTACGCGTTTTTCTGATTTGGGTCAAAAATTGAAAAGTGCTTTTTGTCGCATTTCTGAGCAAAATTTGGTCCAATATACCATGTCCATGCATTTCCCCACTCATTTGAGTAATTTTTCATGAAAAAAACAAGGTTTCATGATTGGTCAAAATTTTCACCAAAACGACATACCGCGGGTCTATGCGTTTTTCTGATTTGGGTCAAAAATTGAAAAGTGCTTTTTGTCGCATTTCTGAGCAAAATTTGGTCCAATATACCATGTCCATGCATTTCCCCACTCATTTGAGTAATTTTTCATGAAAAAAACAAGGTTTCATGATTGGTCAAAATTTTCACCAAAACGACATACCGCGGGTCTACGCGTTTTTCTGATTTGGGTCAAAAATTGAAAAGTGCTTTTTGTAGCATTTCTGAGCAAAATTTTGTCCAATATACCATGTCCATGCATTTCCCCACTCATTTGAGTAATTTTTCATGAAAAAAACAAGAATTTATGATTGGTCAGAATTTTCACCAAAACGACATACCGCAGGTCTACGCGTTTTTCTGATTTGGGTCAAAAATTGAAAAGTGCTTTTTGTCGCATTTCTGAGCAAAATTTGGTCCAATATACCATGTCCATGCATTTCCCCACTCATTTGAGTAATTTTTCATGAAAAAAACAAGGTTTCATGATTGGTCAAAATTTTCACCAAAACGACATACCGCGGGTCTACGCGTTTTTCTGATTTGGGTCAAAAATTGAAAAGTGCTTCTTGTCGCCTTTCTGAGCAAAATTTGGTCCAATATACCATGTCCATGCATTTCCCCACTCATTTGAGTAATTTTTCATGAAAAAAACCAAGGTTTTATGATTGGTCAAAATTTTCACCAAAACGACATACCGCGGGTCTACACGTTTTTCTGATTTGGGTCAAAAATTGAAAAGTCCTTTTTGTCACATTTCTGAGCAAAATTTGGTCCAATATACCATGTCCATGCATTTCCCCACTCATTTGAGTAATTTTTCATGAAAAAAACAAGGTTTCATGATTTGTCAAAATTTTCACCAAAACGACATACCGCGGGTCTACGCGTTTTTCTGATTTGGGTCAAAAATTGAAAAGTGCTTTTTGTCGCATTTCTGAGCAAAATTTGGTCCAATATACCATGTCCATGCATTTCCCCACTCATTTGAGTAATTTTTCATGAAAAAAACCAAGGTTTTATGATTGGTCAAAATTTTCACCAAAACGACATACCGCGGGTCTATGCGTTTTTCTGATTTGGGTCAAAAATTGAAAAGTGCTTTTTGACGCTTTTTTGAGCAAAATTTGGTCCAATATACCATGTCCATGCATTTCCCCACTCATTTGAGTAATTTTTCATGAAAAAAACAAGGTTTAATGATTGGTCAAAATTTTCACCAAAACGACATACCGCGGGTCTACACGTTTTTCTGATTTGGGTCAAAAATTGAAAAGTGCTTTTTGACGCTTTTTTGAGCAAAATTTGGTCCAATATACCATGTCCATGCATTTCCCCACTCATTTGAGTAATTTTTCATGAAAAAAAAAAGAATTCATGATTGGTCAAAATTTTCACCAAAACGACATACCGCGGGTCTACGCGTTTTTCTGATTTGGGTCAAAAATTGAAAAGTGCTTTTTGTCGCATTTCTGAGCAAAATTTGGTCCAATATACCATGTCCATGCATTTCCCCACTCATTTGAGTAATTTTTCATGAAAAAAACAAGGTTTCATGATTGGTCAAAATTTTCACCAAAACGACATAGCGCGGGTCTATGCGTTTTTCTGATTTGGGTCAAAAATTGAAAAGTGCTTTTTGTCGCATTTCTGAGCAAAATTTGGTCCAATATACCATGTCCATGCATTTCCCCACTCATTTGAGTAATTTTTCATGAAAAAAAACAAGGTTTCATGATTGGTCAAAATTTTCACCAAAACGACATACACGTTCTACACGACATACACGGTCTACACGTTTTTCTGATTTGGGTCAAAAATTTAAAAGTGCTTTTTGTCGCATTTCTGAGCAAAATTTGGTCCAATATACCATGTCCATGCATTTCCCCACTCATTTGAGTTATTTTTCATGAAAAAAACCAAGGTTTTATGATTGGTCAAAATTTTCACCAAAACGACATACCGCGGGTCTACGCGTTTTTCTGATTTGGGTCAAAAATTGAAAAGTGCTTTTTGTCGCATTTCTGAGCAAAATTTGGTCCAATATACCATGTCCATGCATTTCCCCACTCATTTGAGTAATTTTTCATGAAAAAAACAAGGTTTCATGATTGGTCAAAATTTTCACCAAAACGACATACCGCGGGTCTACGCGTTTTTCTGATTTGGGTCAAAAATTGAAAAGTGCTTTTTGTCGCATTTCTGAGCAAAATTTGGTCCAATATACCATGTCCATGCATTTCCCCACTCATTTGAGTAATTTTTCATGAAAAAAACCAAGGTTTTATGATTGGTCAAAATTTTCACCAAAACGACATACCGCGGGTCTACGCGTTTTTCTGATTTGGGTCAAAAATTGAAAAGTGCTTTTTGTCGCATTTCTGCGCAAAATTTGGTCCAATATACAATGTCCATGCATTTCCCCGCTCATTTGAGTAATTTTTCATGAAAAAAACAAGGTTTCATGATTGGTCAAAATTTTCACCAAAACGACATACTGCGGGTCTACGCGTTTTTCTGATTTGGGTCAAAAATTGAAAAGTGCTTTTTGTCGCATTTCTGAGCAAAATTTGGTCCAATATACCATGTCCATGCATTTCCCCACTCATTTGAGTAATTTTTCATGAAAAAAACCAAGGTTTTATGATTGGTCAAAATTTTCACCAAAACGACATACTGCGGGTCTACGCGTTTTTCTGATTTGGGTCAAAAATTGAAAAGTGCTTTTTGACGCTTTTTTGAGCAAAATTTGGTCCAATATACCATGTCCATGCATTTCCCCACTCATTTGAGTAATTTTTCATGAAAAAAACAAGGTTTCATGATTGGTCAAAATTTTCACCAAAACGACATAGCGCGGGTCTACGCGTTTTTCTGATTTGGGTCAAAAATTGAAAAGTGCTTTTTGTCGCATTTCTGAGCAAAATTTGGTCCAATATACCATGTCCATGCATTTCCCCACTCATTTGAGTAATTTTTCATGAAAAAAACAAGGTTTCATGATTGGTCAAAATTTTCACCAAAACGACATACCGCGGGTCTACGCGTTTTTCTGATTTGGGTCAAAAATTGAAAAGTGCTTTTTGTCGCATTTCTGAGCAAAATTTGGTCCAATATACCATGTCCATGCATTTCCCCACTCATTTGAGTAATTTTTCATGAAAAAAACAAGGTTTCATGATTGGTCAAAATTTTCACCAAAACGACATACCGCGGGTCTACGCGTTTTTCTGATTTGGGTCAAAAATTGAAAAGTGCTTTTTGTCGCATTTCTGAGCAAAATTTGGTCCAATATACCATGTCCATGCATTTCCCCACTCATTTGAGTAATTTTTCATGAAAAAAACAAGGTTTCATGATTGGTCAAAATTTTCACCAAAACGACATAGCGCGGGTCTACGCGTTTTTCTGATTTGGGTCAAAAATTGAAAAGTGCTTTTTGTCGCATTTCTGAGCAAAATTTGGTCCAATATACCATGTCCATGCATTTCCCCACTCATTTGAGTAATTTTTCATGAAAAAAACAAGGTTTCATGATTGGTCAAAATTTTCACCAAAACGACATACCGCGGGTCTACGCGTTTTTCTGATTTGGGTCAAAAATTGAAAAGTGCTTTTTGTCGCATTTCTGAGCAAAATTTGGTCCAATATACCATGTCCATGCATTTCCCCACTCATTTGAGTAATTTTTCATGAAAAAAACAAGGTTTCATGATTGGTCAAAATTTTCACCAAAACGACATACCGCGGGTCTACGCGTTTTTCTGATTTGGGTCAAAAATTGAAAAGTGCTTTTTGTCGCATTTCTGAGCAAAATTTGGTCCAATATACCATGTCCATGCATTTCCCCACTCATTTGAGTAATTTTTCATGAAAAAAACCAAGGTTTTATGATTGGTCAAAATTTTCACCAAAACGACATACCGCGGGTCTACGCGTTTTTCTGATTTGGGTCAAAAATTGAAAAGTGTTTTTTGACGCTTTTTTGAGCAAAATTTGGTCCAATATACCATGTCCATGCATTTCCCCACTCATTTGAGTAATTTTTCATGAAAAAAACAAGGTTTCATGATTGGTCAAAATTTTCACCAAAACGACATAGCGCGGGTCTACGCGTTTTTCTGATTTGGGTCAAAAATTGAAAAGTGCTTTTTGTCGCATTTCTGAGCAAAATTTGGTCCAATATACCATGTCCATGCATTTCCCCACTCATTTGAGTAATTTTTCATGAAAAAAAACAAGGTTTTATGATTGGTCAAAATTTTCACCAAAACGACATACCGCGGGTCTACGCGTTTTTCTGATTTGGGTCAAAAATTGAAAATTGCTTTTTGTCGCATTTCTGAGCAAAATTTGGTCCAATATACCATGTCCATGCATTTCCCCACTCATTTGAGTAATTTTTCATGAAAAAAACAAGGTTTCATGATTGGTCAAAATTTTCACCAAAACGACATACCGCGGGTCTACGCGTTTTTCTGATTTGGGTCAAAAATTGAAAAGTGCTTTTTGACGCTTTTTTGAGCAAAATTTGGTCCAATATACCATGTCCATGCATTTCCCCACTCATTTGAGTAATTTTTCATGAAAAAAACAAGGTTTCATGATTGGTCAAAATTTTCACCAAAACGACATAGCGCGGGTCTACGCGTTTTTCTGATTTGGGTCAAAAATTGAAAAGTGCTTTTTGTCGCATTTCTGAGCAAAATTTGGTCCAATAGACCATGTCCATGCATTTCCCCACTCATTTGAGTAATTTTTCATGAAAAAAACAAGGTTTCATGATTGGTCAAAATTTTCACCAAAACGACATAGCGCGGGTCTACGCGTTTTTCTGATATGGGTAAAAAATTGAAAAGTGCTTTTTGTCGCATTTCTGAGCAAAATTTGGTCCAATATACCATGTCCATGCATTTCCCCACTCATTTGAGTAATTTTTCATGAAAAAAACAAGAATTCATGATTGGTCAAAATTTTCACCAAAACGACATACCGCGGGTCTACGCGTTTTTCTGATTTGGGTCAAAAATTGAAAAGTGCTTTTTGTCGCATTTCTGAGCAAAATTTGGTCCAATATACCATGTCCATGCATTTCCCCACTCATTTGAGTAATTTTTCATGAAAAAAACAAGGTTTCATGATTGGTCAAAATTTTCACCAAAACGACATACCGCGGGTCTATGCGTTTTTCTGATTTGGGTCAAAAATTGAAAAGTGCTTTTTGTCGCATTTCTGAGCAAAATTTGGTCCAATATACCATGTCCATGCATTTCCCCACTCATTTGAGTAATTTTTCATGAAAAAAACAAGGTTTCATGATTGGTCAAAATTTTCACCAAAACGACATACCGCGGGTCTACGCGTTTTTCTGATTTGGGTCAAAAATTGAAAAGTGCTTTTTGTAGCATTTCTGAGCAAAATTTTGTCCAATATACCATGTCCATGCATTTCCCCACTCATTTGAGTAATTTTTCATGAAAAAAACAAGAATTTATGATTGGTCAGAATTTTCACCAAAACGACATACCGCAGGTCTACGCGTTTTTCTGATTTGGGTCAAAAATTGAAAAGTGCTTTTTGTCGCATTTCTGAGCAAAATTTGGTCCAATATACCATGTCCATGCATTTCCCCACTCATTTGAGTAATTTTTCATGAAAAAAACAAGGTTTCATGATTGGTCAAAATTTTCACCAAAACGACATACCGCGGGTCTACGCGTTTTTCTGATTTGGGTCAAAAATTGAAAAGTGCTTCTTGTCGCCTTTCTGAGCAAAATTTGGTCCAATATACCATGTCCATGCATTTCCCCACTCATTTGAGTAATTTTTCATGAAAAAAACCAAGGTTTTATGATTGGTCAAAATTTTCACCAAAACGACATACCGCGGGTCTACACGTTTTTCTGATTTGGGTCAAAAATTGAAAAGTCCTTTTTGTCACATTTCTGAGCAAAATTTGGTCCAATATACCATGTCCATGCATTTCCCCACTCATTTGAGTAATTTTTCATGAAAAAAACAAGGTTTCATGATTTGTCAAAATTTTCACCAAAACGACATACCGCGGGTCTACGCGTTTTTCTGATTTGGGTCAAAAATTGAAAAGTGCTTTTTGTCGCATTTCTGAGCAAAATTTGGTCCAATATACCATGTCCATGCATTTCCCCACTCATTTGAGTAATTTTTCATGAAAAAAACCAAGGTTTTATGATTGGTCAAAAGTTTCACCAAAACGACATACCGCGGGTCTACGCGTTTTTCTGATTTGGGTCAAAAATTGAAAATTGCTTTTTGTCGCATTTCTGAGCAAAATTTGGTCCAATATACCATGTCCATGCATTTCCCCACTCATTTGAGTAATTTTTCATGAAAAAAACAAGGTTTTATGATTGGTCAAAATTTTCACCAAAACGACATACCGCGGCTCTACGCGTTTTTCTGATTTGGGTCAAAAATTGAAAAGTGCTTTTTGTCACATTTCTGAGCAAAATTTGGTCCAATATACCATGTCCATGCATTTCCCCACTCATTTGAGTAATTTTTCATGAAAAAAACCAAGGTTTCATGATTGGTCAAAATTTTCACCAAAATGACATACCGCGGCTCTACGCGTTTTTCTGATTTGGGTCAAAAATTGAAAAGTGCTTTTTGTCACATTTCTGAGCAAAATTTGGTCCAATATACCATGTCCATGCATTTCCCCACTCATTTGAGTAATTTTTCATGAAAAAAAACCAAGGTTTCATGATTGGTCAAAATTTCACCAAATCGACATACCGCGGGTCTACGCGTTTTTCTGATTTGGGTCAAAAATTGAAAAGTGCTTTTTGTCGCATTTCTGAGCAAAATTTTGTCCAATATACCATGTCCATGCATTTCCCCACTCATTTGAGTAATTTTTCATGAAAAAAACAAGAATTTATGATTGGTCAGAATTTTCACCAAAACGACATACCGCAGGTCTACGCGTTTTTCTGATTTGGGTCAAAAATTGAAAAGTGCTTTTTGTCGCATTTCTGAGCAAAATTTGGTCCAATATACCATGTCCATGCATTTCCCCACTCATTTGAGTAATTTTTCATGAAAAAAACAAGGTTTCATGATTGGTCAAAATTTTCACCAAAACGACATACCGCGGGTCTACGCGTTTTTCTGATTTGGGTCAAAAATTGAAAAGTGCTTTTTGTCGCATTTCTGAGCAAAATTTGGTCCAATATACCATGTCCATGCATTTCCCCACTCATTTGAGTAATTTTTCATGAAAAAAACAAGGTTTCATGATTGGTCAAAATTTTCACCAAAACGACATACCGCGGGTCTACGCGTTTTTCTGATTTGGGTCAAAAATTGAAAAGTGCTTCTTGTCGCCTTTCTGAGCAAAATTTGGTCCAATATACCATGTCCATGCATTTCCCCACTCATTTGAGTAATTTTTCATGAAAAAAACCAACGTTTTATGATTGGTCAAAATTTTCACCAAAACGACATACCGCGGGTCTACGCGTTTTTCTGATTTGGGTCAAAAATTGAAAAGTCCTTTTTGTCACATTTCTGAGCAAAATTTGGTCCAATATACCATGTCCATGCATTTCCCCACTCATTTGAGTAATTTTTCATGAAAAAAACAAGGTTTCATGATTTGTCAAAATTTTCACCAAAACGACATACCGCGGGTCTACGCGTTTTTCTGATTTGGGTCAAAAATTGAAAAGTGCTTTTTGTCGCATTTCTGAGCAAAATTTGGTCCAATATACCATGTCCATGCATTTCCCCACTCATTTGAGTAATTTTTCATGAAAAAAACCAAGGTTTTATGATTGGTCAAAATTTTCACCAAAACGACATACCGCGGGTCTACGCGTTTTTCTGATTTGGGTCAAAAATTGAAAATTGCTTTTTGTCGCATTTCTGAGCAAAATTTGGTCCAATATACCATGTCCATGCATTTCCCCACTCATTTGAGTAATTTTTCATGAAAAAAACCAAGGTTTTATGATTGGTCAAAATTTTCACCAAAACGACATACCGCGGGTCTACGCGTTTTTCTGATTTGGGTCAAAAATTGAAAAGTCCTTTTTGTCACATTTCTGAGCAAAATTTGGTCCAATATACCATGTCCATGCATTTCCCCACTCATTTGAGTAATTTTTCATGAAAAAAACAAGGTTTCATGATTTGTCAAAATTTTCACCAAAACGACATACCGCGGGTCTACGCGTTTTTCTGATTTGGGTCAAAAATTGAAAAGTGCTTTTTGTCGCATTTCTGAGCAAAATTTGGTCCAATATACCATGTCCATGCATTTCCCCACTCATTTGAGTAATTTTTCATGAAAAAAACCAAGGTTTTATGATTGGTCAAAATTTTCACCAAAACGACATACCGCGGGTCTACGCGTTTTTCTGATTTGGGTCAAAAATTGAAAATTGCTTTTTGTCGCATTTCTGAGCAAAATTTGGTCCAATATACCATGTCCATGCATTTCCCCACTCATTTGAGTAATTTTTCATGAAAAAAAACAAGGTTTTATGATTGGTCAAAATTTTCACCAAAACGACATGCCGCGGCTCTACGCGTTTTTCTGATTTGGGTCAAAAATTGAAAAGTGCTTTTTGTCACATTTCTGAGCAAAATTTGGTCCAATATACCATGTCCATGCATTTCCCCACTCATTTGAGTAATTTTTCATGAAAAAAACAAGGTTTCATGATTGGTCAAAATTTTCACCAAAACGACATACCGCGGGTCTACGCGTTTTTCTGATTTGGGTCAAAAATTGAAAAGTGCTTCTTGTCGCCTTTCTGAGCAAAATTTGGTCCAATATACCATGTCCATGCATTTCCCCACTCATTTGAGTAATTTTTCATGAAAAAAACCAAGGTTTATGATTGGTCAAAATTTTCACCAAAACGACATACCGCGGGTCTACGCGTTTTTCTGATTTGGGTCAAAAATTGAAAATTGCTTTTTGTCGCATTTCTGAGCAAAATTTGGTCCAATATACCATGTCCATGCATTTCCCCACTCATTTGAGTAATTTTTCATGAAAAAAACAAGGTTTTATGATTGGTCAAAATTTTCACCAAAACGACATACCGCGGCTCTACGCGTTTTTCTGATTTGGGTCAAAAATTGAAAAGTGCTTTTTGTCACATTTCTGAGCAAAATTTGGTCCAATATACCATGTCCATGCATTTCCCCACTCATTTGAGTAATTTTTCATGAAAAAAACCAAGGTTTCATGATTGGTCAAAATTTTCACCAAAACAACATACCGCGGGTCTACGCGTTTTTCTGATTTGGGTCAAAAATTGAAAAGTGCTTTTTGTAGCATTTCTGAGCAAAATTTTGTCCAATATACCATGTCTATGCATTTCCCCACTCATTTGAGTAATTTTTCATGAAAAAAACAAGAATTTATGATTGGTCAGAATTTTCACCAAAACGACATACCGCAGGTCTACGCGTTTTTCTGATTTGGGTCAAAAATTGAAAAGTGCTTTTTGTCGCATTTCTGAGCAAAATTTGGTCCAATATACCATGTCCATGCATTTCCCCACTCATTTGAGTAATTTTTCATGAAAAAAACAAGGTTTCATGATTGGTCAAAATTTTCACCAAAACGACATACCGTGGGTCTACGCGTTTTTCTGATTTGGGTCAAAAATTGAAAAGTGCTTCTTGTCGCCTTTCTGAGCAAAATTTGGTCCAATATACCATGTCCATGCATTTCCCCACTCATTTGAGTAATTTTTCATGAAAAAAACCAAGGTTTTATGATTGGTCAAAATTTTCACCAAAACGACATACCGCGGGTCTACGCGTTTTTCTGATTTGGGTCAAAAATTGAAAAGTCCTTTTTGTCACATTTCTGAGCAAAATTTGGTCCAATATACCATGTCCATGCATTTCCCCACTCATTTGAGTAATTTTTCATGAAAATAACAAGGTTTCATGATTTGTCAAAATTTTCACCAAAACGACATACCGCGGGTCTACGCGTTTTTCTGATTTGGGTCAAAAATTGAAAAGTGCTTTTTGTCGCATTTCTGAGCAAAATTTGGTCCAATATACCATGTCCATGCATTTCCCCACTCATTTGAGTAATTTTTCATGAAAAAAACCAAGGTTATATGATTGGTCAAAATTTTCACCAAAACGACATACCGCGGGTCTACGCGTTTTTCTGATTTGGGTCAAAAATTGAAAATTGCTTTTTGTCGCATTTCTGAGCAAAATTTGGTCCAATATACCATGTCCATGCATTTCCCCACTCATTTGAGTAATTTTTCATGAAAAAAACAAGGTTTTATGATTGGTCAAAATTTTCACCAAAACGACATACCGCGGCTCTACGCGTTTTTCTGATTTGGGTCAAAAATTGAAAAGTGCTTTTTGTCACATTTCTGAGCAAAATTTGGTCCAATATACCATGTCCATGCATTTCCCCACTCATTTGAGTAATTTTTCATGAAAAAAACCAAGGTTTCATGATTGGTCAAAATTTTCACCAAAACGACATACCGCGGGTCTACGCGTTTTTCTGATTTGGGTCAAAAATTGAAAAGTGCTTTTTGTAGCATTTCTGAGCAAAATTTTGTCCAATATACCATGTCCATGCATTTCCCCACTCATTTGAGTAATTTTTCATGAAAAAAACAAGAATTTATGATTGGTCAGAATTTTCACCAAAACGACATACCGCAGGTCTACGCGTTTTTCTGATTTGGGTCAAAAATTGAAAAGTGCTTTTTGTCGCATTTCTGAGCAAAATTTGGTCCAATATACCATGTCCATGCATTTCCCCACTCATTTGAGTAATTTTTCATGAAAAAAACAAGGTTTCATGATTGGTCAAAATTTTCACCAAAACGACATACCGCGGGTCTACGCGTTTTTCTGATTTGGGTCAAAAATTGAAAAGTGCTTCTTGTCGCCTTTCTGAGCAAAATTTGGTCCAATATACCATGTCCATGCATTTCCCCACTCATTTGAGTAATTTTTCATGAAAAAAACCAAGGTTTTATGATTGGTCAAAATTTTCACCAAAACGACATACCGCGGGTCTACGCGTTTTTCTGATTTGGGTCAAAAATTGAAAATTGCTTTTTGTCGCATTTCTGAGCAAAATTTGGTCCAATATACCATGTCCATGCATTTCCCCACTCATTTGAGTAATTTTTCATGAAAAAAACAAGGTTTCATGATTTGTCAAAATTTTCACCAAAACGACATACCGCGGCTCTACGCGTTTTTCTGATTTGGGTCAAAAATTGAAAAGTGCTTTTTGTCAAATTTCTGAGCAAAATTTGGTCCAATATACCATGTCCATGCATTTCCCCACTCATTTGAGTAATTTTTCATGAAAAAAAACAAGGTTTCATGATTGGTCAAAATTTTCACCAAAACGACATACCGCGGCTCTACGCGTTTTTCTGATTAGGGTCAAAAATTGAAAAGTGCTTTTTGTCACATTTCTGAGCAAAATTTGGTCCAATATACCATGTCCATGCATTTCCCCACTCATTTGAGTAATTTTTCATGAAAAAAAACAAGGTTTCATGATTGGTCAAAATTTTCACCAAAACGACATACCGCGGGTCTACGCGTTTTTCTGATTTGGGTCAAAAATTGAAAAGTGCTTTTTGTAGCATTTCTGAGCAAAATTTTGTCCAATATACCATGTCCATGCATTTCCCCACTCATTTGAGTAATTTTTCATGAAAAAAACAAGAATTTATGATTGGTCAGAATTTTCACCAAAACGACATACCGCAGGTCTACGCGTTTTTCTGATTTGGGTCAAAAATTGAAAAGTGCTTTTTGTCGCATTTCTGAGCAAAATTTGGTCCAATATACCATGTCCATGCATTTCCCCACTCATTTGAGTAATTTTTCATGAAAAAAACAAGGTTTCATGATTGGTCAAAATTTTCACCAAAACGACATACCGCGGGTCTACGCGTTTTTCTGATTTGGGTCAAAAATTGAAAAGTGCTTCTTGTCGCCTTTCTGAGCAAAATTTGGTCCAATATACCATGTCCATGCATTTCCCCACTCATTTGAGTAATTTTTCATGAAAAAAACCAAGGTTTTATGATTGGTCAAAATTTTCACCAAAACGACATACCGCGGGTCTACGCGTTTTTCTGATTTGGGTCAAAAATTGAAAAGTCCTTTTTGTCACATTTCTGAGCAAAATTTGGTCCAATATACCATGTCCATGCATTTCCCCACTCATTTGAGTAATTTTTCATGAAAAAAACAAGGTTTCATGATTGGTCAAAATTTTCACCAAAACGACATACCGCGGGTCTACGCGTTTTTCTGATTTGGGTCAAAAATTGAAAAGTGCTTTTTGTCGCATTTCTGAGCAAAATTTGGTCCAATATACCATGTCCATGCATTTCCCCACTCATTTGAGTAATTTTTCATGAAAAAAACCAAGGTTTTATGATTGGTCAAAATTTTCACCAAAACGACATACCGCGGGTCTACGCGTTTTTCTGATTTGGGTCAAAAATTGAAAAGTGTTTTTTGACGCTTTTTTGAGCAAAATTTGGTCCAATATAACATGTCCATGCATTTCCCCACTCATTTGAGTAATTTTTCATGAAAAAAATAAGGTTTCATGATTGGTCAAAATTTTCACCAAAATGACATAGCGCGGGTCTACGCGTTTTTCTGATTTGGGTCAAAAATTGAAAAGTGGTTTTTGTCGCATTTCTGAGCAAAATTTGGTCCAATATACCATGTCCATGCATTTCCCCACTCATTTGAGTAATTTTTCATGAAAAAAACAAGGTTTTATGATTGGTAAAAATTTTCACCAAAACGACATACCGCGGGTCTACGCGTTTTTCTGATTTGGGTCAAAAATTGAAAAGTGGTTTTTGTCGCATTTCTGAGCAAAATTTGGTCCAATATACCATGTCCATGCATTTCCCCACTCATTTGAGTAATTTTTCATGAAAAAAACAAGGTTTCATAATTGGTCAAAATTTTCACCAAAACGACATAGCGCGGGTCTACGCGTTTTTCTGATTTGGGTCAAAAATTGAACAATGCTTTTTGTCGCATTTCTGAGCAAAATTTGGTCCAATATACCATGTCCATGCATTTCCCCACTCATTTGAGTAATTTTTCATGAAAAAAACAAGGTTTTATGATTGGTCAAAATTTTCACCAAAACGACATACCGCGGGTCTACGCGTTTTTCTGATTTGGGTCAAAAATTGAAAAGTGCTTTTTGTCGCATTTCTGAGCAAAATTTGGTCCAATATACCATGTCCATGCATTTCCCCACTCATTTGAGTAATTTTTCATGAAAAAAACAAGGTTTCATGATTGGTCAAAATTTTCACCAAAACGACATACCGCGGGTCTACGCGTTTTTCTGATTTGGGTCAAAAATTGAAAAGTGCTTTTTGTCGCATTTCTGAGCAAAATTTGGTCCAATATACCATGTCCATGCATTTCCCCACTCATTTGAGTAATTTTTCATGAAAAAAACAAGGTTTCATGATTGGTCAAAATTTTCACCAAAACGACATACCGCGGGTCTACGCGTTTTTCTGATTTGGGTCAAAAATTGAAAAGTCCTTTTTATCGCATTTCTGAGCAAAATTTGGTCCAATATACCATGTCCATGCATTTCCCCACTCATTTGAGTAATTTTTCATGAAAAAAACAAGGTTTCATGATTGGTCAAAATTTTCACCAAAACGACATACCGCGGGTCTACGCGTTTTTCTGATTTTGGTCAAAAATTGAAAAGTGCTTTTTGACGCTTTTTTGAGCAAAATTTGGTCCAATATACCATGTCCATGCATTTCCCCACTCATTTGAGTAATTTTTCATGAAAAAAACAAGGTTTCATGATTGGTCAAAATTTTCACCAAAACGACATACCGCGGGTCTACGCGTTTTTCTGATTTGGGTCAAAAATTGAAAAGTGCTTTTTGACGCTTTTTTGAGCAAAATTTGGTCCAATATACCATGTCCATGCATTTCCCCACTCATTTGAGTAATTTTTCATGAAAAAAACAAGGTTTCATGATTGGTCAAAATTTTCACCAAAACGACATAGCGCGGGTCTACGCGTTTTTCTGATTTGGGTCAAAAATTGAAAAGTGCTTTTTGTCGCATTTCTGAGCAAAATTTGGTCCAATAGACCATGTCCATGCATTTCCCCACTCATTTGAGTAATTTTTCATGAAAAAAACAAGGTTTCATGATTGGTCAAAATTTTCACCAAAACGACATAGCGCGGGTCTACGCGTTTTTCTGATATGGGTAAAAAATTGAAAAGTGCTTTTTGTCGCATTTCTGAGCAAAATTTGGTCCAATATACCATGTCCATGCATTTCCCCACTCATTTGAGTAATTTTTCATGAAAAAAACAAGAATTCATGATTGGTCAAAATTTTCACCAAAACGACACACCGCGGGTCTACGCGTTTTTCTGATTTGGGTCAAAAATTGAAAAGTGCTTTTTGTCGCATTTCTGAGCAAAATTTGGTCCAATATACCATGTCCATGCATTTCCCCACTCATTTGAGTAATTTTTCATGAAAAAAACAAGGTTTCATGATTGGTCAAAATTTTCACCAAAACGACATACCGCGGGTCTATGCGTTTTTCTGATTTGGGTCAAAAATTGAAAAGTGCTTTTTGTCGCATTTCTGAGCAAAATTTGGTCCAATATACCATGTCCATGCATTTCCCCACTCATTTGAGTAATTTTTCATGAAAAAAACAAGGTTTCATGATTGGTCAAAATTTTCACCAAAACGAAATACCGCGGGTCTACGCGTTTTTCTGATTTGGGTCAAAAATTGAAAAGTGCTTTTTGTAGCATTTCTGAGCAAAATTTTGTCCAATATACCATGTCCATGCATTTCCCCACTCATTTGAGTAATTTTTCATGAAAAAAACAAGAATTTATGATTGGTCAGAATTTTCACCAAAACGACATATCGCAGGTCTACGCGTTTTTCTGATTTGGGTCAAAAATTGAAAAGTGCTTTTTGTCGCATTTCTGAGCAAAATTTGGTCCAATATACCATGTCCATGCATTTCCCCACTCATTTGAGTAATTTTTCATGAAAAAAACAAGGTTTCATGATTGGTCAAAATTTTCACCAAAACGACATACCGCGGGTCTACGCGTTTTTCTGATTTGGGTCAAAAATTGAAAAGTGCTTTTTGTCGCATTTCTGAGCAAAATTTGGTCCAATATACCATGTCCATGCATTTCCCCACTCATTTGAGTAATTTTTCATGAAAAAAACAAGGTTTCATGATTGGTCAAAATTTTCACCAAAACGACATACCGCGGGTCTACGCGTTTTTCTGATTTGGGTCAAAAATTGAAAAGTGCTTTTTGTCGCATTTCTGAGCAAAATTTGGTCCAATATACCATGTCCATGCATTTCCCCACTCATTTGAGTAATTTTTCATGAAAAAAACAAGGTTTCATGATTGGTCAAAATTTTCACCAAAACGACATACCGCGGGTCTACGCGTTTTTCTGATTTGGGTCAAAAATTGAAAAGTGCTTTTTGTCGCATTTCTGAGCAAAATTTGGTCCAATATACCATGTCCATGCATTTCCCCACTCATTTGAGTAATTTTTCATGAAAAAAACAAGGTTTCATGATTGGTCAAAATTTTCACCAAAACGACATACCGCGGGTCTACGCGTTTTTCTGATTTGGGTCAAAAATTGAAAAGTGCTTTTTGTCGCATTTCTGAGCAAAATTTGGTCCAATATACCATGTCCATGCATTTCCCCACTCATTTGAGTAATTTTTCATGAAAAAAACAAGGTTTCATGATTGGTCAAAATTTTCACCAAAACGACATACCGCGGGTCTACGCGTTTTTCTGATTTGGGTCAAAAATTGAAAAGTCCTTTTTATCGCATTTCTGAGCAAAATTTGGTCCAATATACCATGTCCATGCATTTCCCCACTCATTTGAGTAATTTTTCATGAAAAAAACAAGGTTTCATGATTGGTCAAAATTTTCACCAAAACGACATACCGCGGGTCTACGCGTTTTTCTGATTTTGGTCAAAAATTGAAAAGTGCTTTTTGACGCTTTTTTGAGCAAAATTTGGTCCAATATACCATGTCCATGCATTTCCCCACTCATTTGAGTAATTTTTCATGAAAAAAACAAGGTTTCATGATTGGTCAAAATTTTCACCAAAACGACATACCGCGGGTCTACGCGTTTTTCTGATTTGGGTCAAAAATTGAAAAGTGCTTTTTGACGCTTTTTTGAGCAAAATTTGGTCCAATATACCATGTCCATGCATTTCCCCACTCATTTGAGTAATTTTTCATGAAAAAAACAAGGTTTCATGATTGGTCAAAATTTTCACCAAAACGACATAGCGCGGGTCTACGCGTTTTTCTGATTTGGGTCAAAAATTGAAAAGTGCTTTTTGTCGCATTTCTGAGCAAAATTTGGTCCAATAGACCATGTCCATGCATTTCCCCACTCATTTGAGTAATTTTTCATGAAAAAAACAAGGTTTCATGATTGGTCAAAATTTTCACCAAAACGACATAGCGCGGGTCTACGCGTTTTTCTGATATGGGTAAAAAATTGAAAAGTGCTTTTTGTCGCATTTCTGAGCAAAATTTGGTCCAATATACCATGTCCATGCATTTCCCCACTCATTTGAGTAATTTTTCATGAAAAAAACAAGAATTTATGATTGGTCAGAATTTTCACCAAAACGACATACCGCAGGTCTACGCGTTTTTCTGATTTGGGTCAAAAATTGAAAAGTGCTTTTTGTCGCATTTCTGAGCAAAATTTGGTCCAATATACCATGTCCATGCATTTCCCCACTCATTTGAGTAATTTTTCATGAAAAAAACAAGGTTTCATGATTGGTCAAAATTTTCACCAAAACGACATACCGCGGGTCTACGCGTTTTTCTGATTTGGGTCAAAAATTGAAAAGTGCTTTTTGTCGCATTTCTGAGCAAAATTTGGTCCAATATACCATGTCCATGCATTTCCCCACTCATTTGAGTAATTTTTCATGAAAAAAACCAAGGTTTTATGATTGGTCAAAATTTTCACCAAAACGACATACCGCGGGTCTACGCGTTTTTCTGATTTGGGTCAAAAATTGAAAAGTGCTTTTTGACGCTTTTTTGAGCAAAATTTGGTCCAATATACCATGTCCATGCATTTCCCCACTCATTTGAGTAATTTTTCATGAAAAAAACAAGGTTTCATGATTGGTCAAAATTTTCACCAAAACGACATAGCGCGGGTCTACGCGTTTTTCTGATTTGGGTCAAAAATTGAAAAGTGCTTTTTGTCGCATTTCTGAGCAAAATTTGGTCCAATAGACCATGTCCATGCATTTCCCCACTCATTTGAGTAATTTTTCATGAAAAAAACAAGGTTTCATGATTGGTCAAAATTTTCACCAAAACGACATAGCGCGGGTCTACGCGTTTTTCTGATATGGGTAAAAAATTGAAAAGTGCTTTTTGTCGCATTTCTGAGCAAAATTTGGTCCAATATACCATGTCCATGCATTTCCCCACTCATTTGAGTAATTTTTCATGAAAAAAACAAGAATTCATGATTGGTCAAAATTTTCACCAAAACGACATACCGCGGGTCTACGCGTTTTTCTGATTTGGGTCAAAAATTGAAAAGTGCTTTTTGTCGCATTTCTGAGCAAAATTTGGTCCAATATACCATGTCCATGCATTTCCCCACTCATTTGAGTAATTTTTCATGAAAAAAACAAGGTTTCATGATTGGTCAAAATTTTCACCAAAACGACATACCGCGAGTCTATGCGTTTTTCTGATTTGGGTCAAAAATTGAAAAGTGCTTTTTGTCGCATTTCTGAGCAAAATTTGGTCCAATATACCATGTCCATGCATTTCCCCACTCATTTGAGTAATTTTTCATGAAAAAAACAAGGTTTCATGATTGGTCAAAATTTTCACCAAAACGAAATACCGCGGGTCTACGCGTTTTTCTGATTTGGGTCAAAAATTGAAAAGTGCTTTTTGTAGCATTTCTGAGCAAAATTTTGTCCAATATACCATGTCCATGCATTTCCCCACTCATTTGAGTAATTTTTCATGAAAAAAACAAGAATTTATGATTGGTCAGAATTTTCACCAAAACGACATACCGCAGGTCTACGCGTTTTTCTGATTTGGGTCAAAAATTGAAAAGTGCTTTTTGTCGCATTTCTGAGCAAAATTTGGTCCAATATACCATGTCCATGCATTTCCCCACTCATTTGAGTAATTTTTCATGAAAAAAACAAGGTTTCATGATTGGTCAAAATTTTCACCAAAACGACATACCGCGGGTCTACGCGTTTTTCTGATTTGGGTCAAAAATTGAAAAGTGCTTTTTGTCGCATTTCTGAGCAAAATTTGGTCCAATATACCATGTCCATGCATTTCCCCACTCATTTGAGTAATTTTTCATGAAAAAAACAAGGTTTCATGATTGGTCAAAATTTTCACCAAAACGACATACCGCGGGTCTACGCGTTTTTCTGATTTGGGTCAAAAATTGAAAAGTGCTTCTTGTCGCCTTTCTGAGCAAAATTTGGTCCAATATACCATGTCCATGCATTTCCCCACTCATTTGAGTAATTTTTCATGAAAAAAACAAGGTTTCATGATTTGTCAAAATTTTCACCAAAACGACATACCGCGGGTCTACGTGTTTTTCTGATTTGGGTCAAAAATTGAAAAGTGCTTTTTGTCGCATTTCTGAGCAAAATTTGGTCCAATATACCATGTCCATGCATTTCCCCACTCATTTGAGTAATTTTTCATGAAAAAAAACAAGGTTTTATGATTGGTCAAAATTTTCACCAAAACGACATACCGCGGGTCTACGCGTTTTTCTGATTTGGGTCAAAAATTGAAAATTGCTTTTTGTCGCATTTCTGAGCAAAATTTGGTCCAATATACCATGTCCATGCATTTCCCCACTCATTTGAGTAATTTTTCATGAAAAAAACAAGGTTTTATGATTGGTCAAAATTTTCACCAAAACGACATACCGCGGCTCTACGCGTTTTTCTGATTTGGGTCAAAAATTGAAAAGTGCTTTTTGTCACATTACTGAGCAAAATTTGGTCCAATATACCATGTCCATGCATTTCCCCACTCATTTGAGTAATTTTTCATGAAAAAAACCAAGGTTTCATGATTGGTCAAAATTTTCACCAAAACGACATACCGCGGGTCTACGCGTTTTTCTGATTTGGGTCAAAAATTGAAAAGTGCTTTTTGTAGCATTTCTGAGCAAAATTTTGTCCAATATACCATGTCCATGCATTTCCCCACTCATTTGAGTAATTTTTCATGAAAAAAACAAGAATTTATGATTGGTCAGAATTTTCACCAAAACGACATACCGCAGGTCTACGCGTTTTTCTGATTTGGGTCAAAAATTGAAAAGTGCTTTTTGTCGCATTTCTGAGCAAAATTTGGTCCAATATACCATGTCCATGCATTTCCCCACTCATTTGAGTAATTTTTCATGAAAAAAACAAGGTTTCATGATTGGTCAAAATTTTCACCAAAACGACATACCGCGGGTCTACGCGTTTTTCTGATTTGGGTCAAAAATTGAAAAGTGCTTCTTGTCGCCTTTCTGAGCAAAATTTGGTCCAATATACCATGTCCATGCATTTCCCCACTCATTTGAGTAATTTTTCATGAAAAAAACCAAGGTTTTATGATTGGTCAAAATTTTCACCAAAACGACATACCGCGGGTCTACGCGTTTTTCTGATTTGGGTCAAAAATTGAAAAGTCCTTTTTGTCACATTTCTGAGCAAAATTTGGTCCAATATACCATGTCCATGCATTTCCCCACTCATTTGAGTAATTTTTCATGAAAAAAACAAGGTTTCATGATTTGTCAAAATTTTCACCAAAACGACATACCGCGGGTCTACGCGTTTTTCTGATTTGGGTCAAAAATTGAAAAGTGCTTTTTGTCGCATTTCTGAGCAAAATTTGGTCCAATATACCATGTCCATGCATTTCCCCACTCATTTGAGTAATTTTTCATGAAAAAAACCAAGGTTTTATGATTGGTCAAAATTTTCACCAAAACGACATACCGCGGGTCTACGCGTTTTTCTGATTTGGGTCAAAAATTGAAAATTGCTTTTTGTCGCATTTCTGAGCAAAATTTGGTCCAATATACCATGTCCATGCATTTCCCCACTCATTTGAGTAATTTTTCATGAAAAAAACAAGGTTTTATGATTGGTCAAAATTTTCACCAAAACGACATACCGCGGCTCTACGCGTTTTTCTGATTTGGGTCAAAAATTGAAAAGTGCTTTTTGTCACATTTCTGAGCAAAATTTGGTCCAATATACCATGTCCATGCATTTCCCCACTCATTTGAGTAATTTTTCATGAAAAAAACCAAGGTTTCATGATTGGTCAAAATTTTCACCAAAACGACATACCGCGGCTCTACGCGTTTTTCTGATTAGGGTCAAAAATTGAAAAGTGCTTTTTGTCACATTTCTGAGCAAAATTTGGTCCAATATACCATGTCCATGCATTTCCCCACTCATTTGAGTAATTTTTCATGAAAAAAAACAAGGTTTCATGATTGGTCAAAATTTTCACCAAAACGACATACCGCGGGTCTACGCGTTTTTCTGATTTGGGTCAAAAATTGAAAAGTCCTTTTTGTAGCATTTCTGAGCAAAATTTTGTCCAATATACCATGTCCATGCATTTCCCCACTCATTTGAGTAATTTTTCATGAAAAAAACAAGAATTTATGATTGGTCAGAATTTTCACCAAAACGACATACCGCAGGTCTACGCGTTTTTCTGATTTGGGTCAAAAATTGAAAAGTGCTTTTTGACGCTTTTTTGAGCAAAATTTGGTCCAATATAACATGTCCATGCATTTCCCCACTCATTTGAGTAATTTTTCATGAAAAAAACAACGTTTCATGATTGGTCAAAATTTTCACCAAAACGACATACCACGGGTCTACGCGTTTTTCTGATTTGGGTCAAAAATTGAAAAGTGCTTCTTGTCGCCTTTCTGAGCAAAATTTGGTCCAATATACCATGTCCATGCATTTCCCCACTCATTTGAGTAATTTTTCATGAAAAAAACAAGAATTCATGATTGGTCAAAATTTTCACCAAAACGACATACCGCGGGTCTATGCGTTTTTCTGATTTGGGTCAAAAATTGAAAAGTGCTTTTTGTCGCATTTCTGAGCAAAATTTGGTCCAATATACCATGTCCATGCATTTCCCCACTCATTTGAGTAATTTTTCATGAAAAAAACAAGGTTTCATGATTGGTCAAAATTTTCACCAAAACGACATACCGCGGGTCTACGCGTTTTTCTGATTTGGGTCAAAAATTGAAAAGTGCTTTTTGTAGCATTTCTGAGCAAAATTTGGTCCAATATACCATGTCCATGCATTTCCCCACTCATTTGAGTAATTTTTCATGAAAAAAAACAAGAATTTATGATTGGTCAGAATTTTCACCAAAACGACATACCGCAGGTCTACGCGTTTTTCTGATTTGGGTCAAAAATTGAAAAGTGCTTTTTGTCGCATTTCTGTGCAAAATTTGGTCCAATATACCATGTCCATGCATTTCCCCACTCATTTGAGTAATTTTTCATGAAAAAAAACAAGGTTTCATGATTGGTCAAAATTTTCACCAAAACGACATACCGCGGGTCTACGCGTTTTTCTGATTTGGGTCAAAAATTGAAAAGTGCTTCTTGTCGCCTTTCTGAGCAAAATTTGGTCCAATATACCATGTCCATGCATTTCCCCACTCATTTGAGTAATTTTTCATGAAAAAAACCAAGGTTTTATGATTGGTCAAAATTTTCACCAAAACGACATACCGCGGGTCTACGCGTTTTTCTGATTTGGGTCAAAAATTGAAAAGTCCTTTTTGTCACATTTCTGAGCAAAATTTGGTCCAATATACCATGTCCATGCATTTCCCCACTCATTTGAGTAATTTTTCATGAAAAAAACAAGGTTTCATGATTTGTCAAAATTTTCACCAAAACGACATACCGCGGGTCTACGCGTTTTTCTGATTTGGGTCAAAAATTGAAAAGTGCTTTTTGTCGCATTTCTGAGCAAAATTTGGTCGAATATACCATGTCCATGCATTTCCCCACTCATTTGAGTAATTTTTCATGAAAAAAACCAAGGTTTTATGATTGGTCAAAATTTTCACCAAAACGACATACCGCGGGTCTACGCGTTTTTCTGATTTGGGTCAAAAATTGAACAATGCTTTTTGTCGCATTTCTGAGCAAAATTTGGTCCAATATACCATGTCCATGCATTTCCCCACTCATTTGAGTAATTTTTCATGAAAAAAACAAGGTTTCATGATTGGTCAAAATTTTCACCAAAACGACATAGCGCGGGTCTACGCGTTTTTCTGATATGGGTAAAAAATTGAAAAGTGCTTTTTGTCGCATTTCTGAGCAAAATTTGGTCCAATATACCATGTCCATGCATTTCCCCACTCATTTGAGTAATTTTTCATGAAAAAAACAAGAATTCATGATTGGTCAAAATTTTCACCAAAACGACATACCGCGGGTCTACGCGTTTTTCTGATTTGGGTCAAAAATTGAAAAGTGCTTTTTGTCGCATTTCTGAGCAAAATTTGGTCCAATATACCATGTCCATGCATTTCCCCACTCATTTGAGTAATTTTTCATGAAAAAAACAAGGTTTCATGATTGGTCAAAATTTTCACCAAAACGACATACCGCGGGTCTATGCGTTTTTCTGATTTGGGTCAAAAATTGAAAAGTGCTGTTTGTCGCATTTCTGAGCAAAATTTGGTCCAATATACCATGTCCATGCATTTCCCCACTCATTTGAGTAATTTTTCATGAAAAAAACAAGGTTTCATGATTGGTCAAAATTTTCACCAAAACGACATACCGCGGGTCTACGCGTTTTTCTGATTTGGGTCAAAAATTGAAAAGTGCTTTTTGTAGCATTTCTGAGCAAAATTTTGTCCAATATACCATGTCCATGCATTTCCCCACTCATTTGAGTAATTTTTCATGAAAAAAACAAGAATTTATGATTGGTCAGAATTTTCACCAAAACGACATACCGCAGGTATACGCGTTTTTCTGATTTGGGTCAAAAATTGAAAAGTGCTTTTTGTCGCATTTCTGAGCAAAATTTGGTCCAATATACCATGTCCATGCATTTCCCCACTCATTTGAGTAATTTTTCATGAAAAAAAACAAGGTTTCATGATTGGTCAAAATTTTCACCAAAACGACATACCGCGGGTCTACGCGTTTTTCTGATTTGGGTCAAAAATTGAAAAGTGCTTCTTGTCGCCTTTCTGAGCAAAATTTGGTCCAATATACCATGTCCATGCATTTCCCCACTCATTTGAGTAATTTTTCATGAAAAAAACCAAGGTTTTATGATTGGTCAAAATTTTCACCAAAACGACATACCGCGGGTCTACGCGTTTTTCTGATTTGGGTCAAAAATTGAAAAGTCCTTTTTGTCACATTTCTGAGCAAAATTTGGTCCAATATACCATGTCCATGCATTTCCCCACTCATTTGAGTAATTTTTCATGAAAAAAACAAGGTTTCATGATTGGTCAAAATTTTCACCAAAACGACATACCGCGGGTCTACGCGTTTTTCTGATTTGGGTCAAAAATTGAAAAGTGCTTTTTGTCGCATTTCTGAGCAAAATTTGGTCCAATATACCATGTCCATGCATTTCCCCACTCATTTGAGTAATTTTTCATGAAAAAAAACAAGGTTTTATGATTGGTCAAAATTTTCACCAAAACGACATACCGCGGGTCTACGCGTTTTTCTGATTTGGGTCAAAAATTGAACAATGCTTTTTGTCGCATTTCTGAGCAAAATTTGGTCCAATATACCATGTCCATGCATTTCCCCACTCATTTGAGTAATTTTTCATGAAAAAAACAAGGTTTCATGATTGGTCAAAATTTTCACCAAAACGACATACCGCGGGTCTACGCGTTTTTCTGATTTGGGTCAAAAATTGAAAAGTGCTTTTTGTCGCATTTCTGAGCAAAATTTGGTCCAATATACCATGTCCATGCATTTCCCCACTCACTTGAGTAATTTTTCATGAAAAAAACAAGGTTTTATGATTGGTCAAAATTTTCACCAAAACGACATACCGCGGGTCTACGCGTTTTTCTGATTTGGGTCAAAAATTGAAAAGTGCTTTTTGTCGCATTTCTGAGCAAAATTTGGTCCAATATACCATGTCCATGCATTTCCCCACTCATTTGAGTAATTTTTCATGAAAAAAACAAGGTTTCATGATTGGTCAAAATTTTCACCAAAACGACATACCGCGGGTCTACGCGTTTTTCTGATTTGGGTCAAAAATTGAAAAGTGCTTTTTGTCACATTTCTGAGCAAAATTTGGTCCAATATACCATGTCCATGCATTTCCCCACTCATTTGAGTAATTTTTCATGAAAAAAACAAGGTTTTATGATTGGTCAAAATTTTCACCAAAACGACATACCGCGGGTCTACGCGTTTTTCTGATTTGGGTCAAAAATTGAAAAGTGCTTTTTGTCGCATTTCTGAGCAAAATGTGGTCCAATATACCATGTCCATGCATTTCCCCACTCATTTGAGTAATTTTTCATGAAAAAAACAAGGTTTCATGATTGGTCAAAATTTTCATCAAAACGACATACCGCGGGTCTACGCGTTTTTCTGATTTGGGTCAAAAATTGAAAAGTGCTTTTTATCGCATTTCTGAGCAAAATTTGGTCCAATATACCATGTCCATGCATTTCCCCACTCATTTGAGTAATTTTTCATGAAAAAAACAAGGTTTCATGATTGGTCAAAATTTTCACCAAAACGACATACCGCGGGTCTACGCGTTTTTCTGATTTGGGTCAAAAATTGAAAAGTGCTTTTTGTCGCATTTCTGAGCAAAATTTGGTCCAATATACCATGTCCATGCATTTCCCCACTCATTTGAGTAATTTTTCATGAAAAAAACAAGGTTTCATGATTGGTCAAAATTTTCACCAAAACGACATACCGCGGGTCTACGCGTTTTTCTGATTTGGGTCAAAAATTGAAAAGTGCTTCTTGTCGCCTTTCTGAGCAAAATTTGGTCCAATATACCATGTCCATGCATTTCCCCACTCATTTGAGTAATTTTTCATGAAAAAAACCAAGGTTTTATGATTGGTCAAAATTTTCACCAAAACGACATACCGCGGGTCTACGCGTTTTTCTGATTTGGGTCAAAAATTGAAAAGTCCTTTTTGTCACATTTCTGAGCAAAATTTGGTCCAATATACCATGTCCATGCATTTCCCCACTCATTTGAGTAATTTTTCATGAAAAAAACAAGGTTTCATGATTTGTCAAAATTTTCACCAAAACGACATACCGCGGGTCTACGCGTTTTTCTGATTTGGGTCAAAAATTGAAAAGTGCTTTTTGTCGCATTTCTGAGCAAAATTTGGTCGAATATACCATGTCCATGCATTTCCCCACTCATTTGAGTAATTTTTCATGAAAAAAACCAAGGTTTTATGATTGGTCAAAATTTTCACCAAAACGACATACCGCGGGTCTACGCGTTTTTCTGATTTGGGTCAAAAATTGAACAATGCTTTTTGTCGCATTTCTGAGCAAAATTTGGTCCAATATACCATGTCCATGCATTTCCCCACTCATTTGAGTAATTTTTCATGAAAAAAACAAGGTTTCATGATTGGTCAAAATTTTCACCAAAACGACATAGCGCGGGTCTACGCGTTTTTCTGATATGGGTAAAAAATTGAAAAGTGCTTTTTGTCGCATTTCTGAGCAAAATTTGGTCCAATATACCATGTCCATGCATTTCCCCACTCATTTGAGTAATTTTTCATGAAAAAAACAAGAATTCATGATTGGTCAAAATTTTCACCAAAACGACATACCGCGGGTCTACGCGTTTTTCTGATTTGGGTCAAAAATTGAAAAGTGCTTTTTGTCGCATTTCTGAGCAAAATTTGGTCCAATATACCATGTCCATGCATTTCCCCACTCATTTGAGTAATTTTTCATGAAAAAAACAAGGTTTCATGATTGGTCAAAATTTTCACCAAAACGACATACCGCGGGTCTATGCGTTTTTCTGATTTGGGTCAAAAATTGAAAAGTGCTGTTTGTCGCATTTCTGAGCAAAATTTGGTCCAATATACCATGTCCATGCATTTCCCCACTCATTTGAGTAATTTTTCATGAAAAAAACAAGGTTTCATGATTGGTCAAAATTTTCACCAAAACGACATACCGCGGGTCTACGCGTTTTTCTGATTTGGGTCAAAAATTGAAAAGTGCTTTTTGTAGCATTTCTGAGCAAAATTTTGTCCAATATACCATGTCCATGCATTTCCCCACTCATTTGAGTAATTTTTCATGAAAAAAACAAGAATTTATGATTGGTCAGAATTTTCACCAAAACGACATACCGCAGGTATACGCGTTTTTCTGATTTGGGTCAAAAATTGAAAAGTGCTTTTTGTCGCATTTCTGAGCAAAATTTGGTCCAATATACCATGTCCATGCATTTCCCCACTCATTTGAGTAATTTTTCATGAAAAAAAACAAGGTTTCATGATTGGTCAAAATTTTCACCAAAACGACATACCGCGGGTCTACGCGTTTTTCTGATTTGGGTCAAAAATTGAAAAGTGCTTCTTGTCGCCTTTCTGAGCAAAATTTGGTCCAATATACCATGTCCATGCATTTCCCCACTCATTTGAGTAATTTTTCATGAAAAAAACCAAGGTTTTATGATTGGTCAAAATTTTCACCAAAACGACATACCGCGGGTCTACGCGTTTTTCTGATTTGGGTCAAAAATTGAAAAGTCCTTTTTGTCACATTTCTGAGCAAAATTTGGTCCAATATACCATGTCCATGCATTTCCCCACTCATTTGAGTAATTTTTCATGAAAAAAACAAGGTTTCATGATTGGTCAAAATTTTCACCAAAACGACATACCGCGGGTCTACGCGTTTTTCTGATTTGGGTCAAAAATTGAAAAGTGCTTTTTGTCGCATTTCTGAGCAAAATTTGGTCCAATATACCATGTCCATGCATTTCCCCACTCATTTGAGTAATTTTTCATGAAAAAAAACAAGGTTTTATGATTGGTCAAAATTTTCACCAAAACGACATACCGCGGGTCTACGCGTTTTTCTGATTTGGGTCAAAAATTGAACAATGCTTTTTGTCGCATTTCTGAGCAAAATTTGGTCCAATATACCATGTCCATGCATTTCCCCACTCATTTGAGTAATTTTTCATGAAAAAAACAAGGTTTCATGATTGGTCAAAATTTTCACCAAAACGACATACCGCGGGTCTACGCGTTTTTCTGATTTGGGTCAAAAATTGAAAAGTGCTTTTTGTCGCATTTCTGAGCAAAATTTGGTCCAATATACCATGTCCATGCATTTCCCCACTCATTTGAGTAATTTTTCATGAAAAAAACAAGGTTTTATGATTGGTCAAAATTTTCACCAAAACGACATACCGCGGGTCTACGCGTTTTTCTGATTTGGGTCAAAAATTGAAAAGTGCTTTTTGTCGCATTTCTGAGCAAAATTTGGTCCAATATACCATGTCCATGCATTTCCCCACTCATTTGAGTAATTTTTCATGAAAAAAACAAGGTTTCATGATTGGTCAAAATTTTCACCAAAACGACATACCGCGGGTCTACGCGTTTTTCTGATTTGGGTCAAAAATTGAAAAGTGCTTTTTGTCGCATTTCTGAGCAAAATGTGGTCCAATATACCATGTCCATGCATTTCCCCACTCATTTGAGTAATTTTTCATGAAAAAAACAAGGTTTCATGATTGGTCAAAATTTTCATCAAAACGACATACCGCGGGTCTACGCGTTTTTCTGATTTGGGTCAAAAATTGAAAAGTGCTTTTTATCGCATTTCTGAGCAAAATTTGGTCCAATATACCATGTCCATGCATTTCCCCACTCATTTGAGTAATTTTTCATGAAAAAAACAAGGTTTCATGATTGGTCAAAATTTTCACCAAAACGACATACCGCGGGTCTACGCGTTTTTCTGATTTGGGTCAAAAATTGAAAAGTGCTTTTTGTCGCATTTCTGAGCAAAATTTGGTCCAATATACCATGTCCATGCATTTCCCCACTCATTTGAGTAATTTTTCATGAAAAAAACAAGGTTTCATGATTGGTCAAAATTTTCACCAAAACGACATACCGCGGGTCTACGCGTTTTTCTGATTTGGGTCAAAAATTGAAAAGTGCTTTTTGTCACATTTCTGAGCAAAATTTGGTCCAATATACCATGTCCATGCATTTCCCCACTCATTTGAGTAATTTTTCATGAAAAAAACCAAGGTTTTATGATTGGTCAAAATTTTCACCAAAACGACATACCGCGGGTCTACGCGTTTTTCTGATTTGGGTCAAAAATTGAAAAGTGCTTTTTGACGCTTTTTTGAGCAAAATTTGGTCCAATATACCATGTCCATGCATTTCCCCACTCATTTGAGTAATTTTTCATGAAAAAAACAAGGTTTCATGATTGGTCAAAATTTTCACCAAAACGACATAGCGTGGGTCTACGCGTTTTTCTGATTTGGGTCAAAAATTGAAAAGTGCTTTTTGTCGCATTTCTGAGCAAAATTTGGTCCAATAGACCATGTCCATGCATTTCCCCACTCATTTGAGTAATTTTTCATGAAAAAAACAAGGTTTCATGATTGGTCAAAATTTTCACCAAAACGACATACCGCGGGTCTACGCGTTTTTCTGATTTGGGTCAAAAATTGAAAAGTGCTTCTTGTCGCCTTTCTGAGCAAAATTTGGTCCAATATACCATGTCCATGCATTTCCCCACTCATTTGAGTAATTTTTCATGAAAAAAACCAAGGTTTTATGATTGGTCAAAATTTTCACCAAAACGACATACCGCGGGTCTACGCGTTTTTCTGATTTGGGTCAAAAATTGAAAAGTGCTTTTTGTCGCATTTCTGAGCAAAATTTGGTCCAATATACCATGTCCATGCATTTCCCCACTCATTTGAGTAATTTTTCATGAAAAAAACAAGGTTTTATGATTGGTCAAAATTTTCACCAAAACGACATACCGCGGCTCTACGCGTTTTTCTGATTTGGGTCAAAAATTGAAAAGTGCTTTTTGTCACATTTCTGAGCAAAATTTGGTCCAATATACCATGTCCATGCATTTCCCCACTCATTTGAGTAATTTTTCATGAAAAAAACAAGGTTTCATGATTGGTCAAAATTTTCACCAAAACGACATACCGCGGGTCTATGCGTTTTTCTGATTTGGGTCAAAAATTGAAAAGTGCTTTTTGTCGCATTTCTGAGCAAAATTTGGTCCAATATACCATGTCCATGCATTTCCCCACTCATTTGAGTAATTTTTCATGAAAAAAACAAGGTTTCATGATTGGTCAAAATTTTCACCAAAACGACATACCGCGGGTCTACGCGTTTTTCTGATTTGGGTCAAAAATTGAAAAGTGCTCTTTGTAGCATTTCTGAGCAAAATTTTGTCCAATATACCATGTCCATGCATTTCCCCACTCATTTGAGTAATTTTTCATGAAAAAAACAAGAATTTATGATTGGTCAGAATCTTCACCAAAACGACATACCGCAGGTCTACGCGTTTTTCTGATTTGGGTCAAAAATTGAAAAGTGCTTTTTGTCGCATTTCTGAGCAAAATTTGGTCCAATATACCATGTCCATGCATTTCCCCACTCATTTGAGTAATTTTTCATGAAAAAAAACAAGGTTTCATGATTGGTCAAAATTTTCACCAAAACGACATACCGCGGGTCTACGCGTTTTTCTGATTTGGGTCAAAAATTGAAAAGTGCTTCTTGTCGCCTTTCTGAGCAAAATTTGGTCCAATATACCATGTCCATGCATTTCCCCACTCATTTGAGTAATTTTTCATGAAAAAAACCAAGGTTTTATGATTGGTCAAAATTTTCACCAAAACGACATACCGCGGGTCTACGCGTTTTTCTGATTTGGGTCAAAAATTGAAAAGTCCTTTTTGTCACATTTCTGAGCAAAATTTGGTCCAATATACCATGTCCATGCATTTCCCCACTCATTTGAGTAATTTTTCATGAAAAAAACAAGGTTTAATGATTTGTCAAAATTTTCACCAAAACGACATACCGCGGGTCTACGCGTTTTTCTGATTTGGGTCAAAAATTGAAAAGTGCTTTTTGTCGCATTTCTGAGCAAAATTTGGTCCAATATACCATGTCCATGCATTTCCCCACTCATTTGAGTAATTTTTCATGAAAAAAACCAAGGTTTTATGATTGGTCAAAATTTTCACCAAAACGACATACCGCGGGTCTACGCGTTTTTCTGATTTGGGTCAAAAATTGAACAATGCTTTTTGTCGCATTTCTGAGCAAAATTTGGTCCAATATACCATGTCCATGCATTTCCCCACTCATTTGAGTAATTTTTCATGAAAAAAACAAGGTTTCATGATTGGTCAAAATTTTCACCAAAACGACATACCGCGGGTCTACGCGTTTTTCTGATTTGGGTCAAAAATTGAAAAGTGCTTTTTGTCGCATTTCTGAGCAAAATTTGGTCCAATAGACCATGTCCATGCATTTCCCCACTCATTTGAGTAATTTTTCATGAAAAAAACAAGGTTTCATGATTGGTCAAAATTTTCACCAAAACGACATAGCGCGGGTCTACGCGTTTTTCTGATATGGGTAAAAAATTGAAAAGTGCTTTTTGTCGCATTTCTGAGCAAAATTTGGTCCAATATGCCATGTCCATGCATTTCCCCACTCATTTGAGTAATTTTTCATGAAAAAAACAAGAATTCATGATTGGTCAAAATTTTCACCAAAACGACATACCGCGGGTCTACGCGTTTTTCTGATTTGGGTCAAAAATTGAAAAGTGCTTTTTGTCGCATTTCTGAGCAAAATTTGGTCCAATATACCATGTCCATGCATTTCCCCACTCATTTGAGTAATTTTTCATGAAAAAAACAAGGTTTCATGATTGGTCAAAATTTTCACCAAAACGACATACCGCGGGTCTATGCGTTTTTCTGATTTGGGTCAAAAATTGAAAAGTGCTTTTTGTCGCATTTCTGAGCAAAATTTGGTCCAATATACCATGTCCATGCATTTCCCCACTCATTTGAGTAATTTTTCATGAAAAAAACAAGGTTTCATGATTGGTCAAAATTTTCACCAAAACGACATACCGCGGGTCTACGCGTTTTTCTGATTTGGGTCAAAAATTGAAAAGTGCTTTTTGTAGCATTTCTGAGCAAAATTTTGTCCAATATACCATGTCCATGCATTTCCCCACTCATTTGAGTAATTTTTCATGAAAAAAACAAGAATTTATGATTGGTCAGAATTTTCACCAAAACGACATACCGCAGGTCTACGCGTTTTTCTGATTTGGGTCAAAAATTGAAAAGTGCTTTTTGTCGCATTTCTGAGCAAAATTTGGTCCAATATACCATGTCCATGCATTTCCCCACTCATTTGAGTAATTTTTCATGAAAAAAAACAAGGTTTCATGATTGGTCAAAATTTTCACCAAAACGACATACCGCGGGTCTACGCGTTTTTCTGATTTGGGTCAAAAATTGAAAAGTGCTCTTTGTAGCATTTCTGAGCAAAATTTTGTCCAATATACCATGTCCATGCATTTCCCCACTCATTTGAGTAATTTTTCATGAAAAAAACAAGAATTTATGATTGGTCAGAATCTTCACCAAAACGACATACCGCAGGTCTACGCGTTTTTCTGATTTGGGTCAAAAATTGAAAAGTGCTTTTTGTCGCATTTCTGAGCAAAATTTGGTCCAATATACCATGTCCATGCATTTCCCCACTCATTTGAGTAATTTTTCATGAAAAAAAACAAGGTTTCATGATTGGTCAAAATTTTCACCAAAACGACATACCGCGGGTCTACGCGTTTTTCTGATTTGGGTCAAAAATTGAAAAGTGCTTCTTGTCGCCTTTCTGAGCAAAATTTGGTCCAATATACCATGTCCATGCATTTCCCCACTCATTTGAGTAATTTTTCATGAAAAAAACCAAGGTTTTATGATTGGTCAAAATTTTCACCAAAACGACATACCGCGGGTCTACGCGTTTTTCTGATTTGGGTCAAAAATTGAAAAGTCCTTTTTGTCACATTTCTGAGCAAAATTTGGTCCAATATACCATGTCCATGCATTTCCCCACTCATTTGAGTAATTTTTCATGAAAAAAACAAGGTTTCATGATTTGTCAAAATTTTCACCAAAACGACATACCGCGGGTCTACGCGTTTTTCTGATTTGGGTCAAAAATTGAAAAGTGCTTTTTGTCGCATTTCTGAGCAAAATTTGGTCCAATATACCATGTCCATGCATTTCCCCACTCATTTGAGTAATTTTTCATGAAAAAAACCAAGGTTTTATGATTGGTCAAAATTTTCACCAAAACGACATACCGCGGGTCTACGCGTTTTTCTGATTTGGGTCAAAAATTGAACAATGCTTTTTGTCGCATTTCTGAGCAAAATTTGGTCCAATATACCATGTCCATGCATTTCCCCACTCATTTGAGTAATTTTTCATGAAAAAAACAAGGTTTCATGATTGGTCAAAATTTTCACCAAAACGACATACCGCGGGTCTACGCGTTTTTCTGATTTGGGTCAAAAATTGAAAAGTGCTTTTTGTCGCATTTCTGAGCAAAATTTGGTCCAATAGACCATGTCCATGCATTTCCCCACTCATTTGAGTAATTTTTCATGAAAAAAACAAGGTTTCATGATTGGTCAAAATTTTCACCAAAACGACATAGCGCGGGTCTACGCGTTTTTCTGATATGGGTAAAAAATTGAAAAGTGCTTTTTGTCGCATTTCTGAGCAAAATTTGGTCCAATATGCCATGTCCATGCATTTCCCCACTCATTTGAGTAATTTTTCATGAAAAAAACAAGAATTCATGATTGGTCAAAATTTTCACCAAAACGACATACCGCGGGTCTACGCGTTTTTCTGATTTGGGTCAAAAATTGAAAAGTGCTTTTTGTCGCATTTCTGAGCAAAATTTGGTCCAATATACCATGTCCATGCATTTCCCCACTCATTTGAGTAATTTTTCATGAAAAAAACAAGGTTTCATGATTGGTCAAAATTTTCACCAAAACGACATACCGCGGGTCTATGCGTTTTTCTGATTTGGGTCAAAAATTGAAAAGTGCTTTTTGTCGCATTTCTGAGCAAAATTTGGTCCAATATACCATGTCCATGCATTTCCCCACTCATTTGAGTAATTTTTCATGAAAAAAACAAGGTTTCATGATTGGTCAAAATTTTCACCAAAACGACATACCGCGGGTCTACGCGTTTTTCTGATTTGGGTCAAAAATTGAAAAGTGCTTTTTGTAGCATTTCTGAGCAAAATTTTGTCCAATATACCATGTCCATGCATTTCCCCACTCATTTGAGTAATTTTTCATGAAAAAAACAAGAATTTATGATTGGTCAGAATTTTCACCAAAACGACATACCGCAGGTCTACGCGTTTTTCTGATTTGGGTCAAAAATTGAAAAGTGCTTTTTGTCGCATTTCTGAGCAAAATTTGGTCCAATATACCATGTCCATGCATTTCCCCACTCATTTGAGTAATTTTTCATGAAAAAAAACAAGGTTTCATGATTGGTCAAAATTTTCACCAAAACGACATACCGCGGGTCTACGCGTTTTTCTGATTTGGGTCAAAAATTGAAAAGTCCTTTTTGTCACATTTCTGAGCAAAATTTGGTCCAATATACCATGTCCATGCATTTCCCCACTCATTTGAGTAATTTTTCATGAAAAAAACAAGGTTTCATGATTTGTCAAAATTTTCACCAAAACGACATACCGCGGGTCTACGCGTTTTTCTGATTTGGGTCAAAAATTGAAAAGTGCTTTTTGTCGCATTTCTGAGCAAAATTTGGTCCAATATACCATGTCCATGCATTTCCCCACTCATTTGAGTAATTTTTCATGAAAAAAACCAAGGTTTTATGATTGGTCAAAATTTTCACCAAAACGACATACCGCGGGTCTACGCGTTTTTCTGATTTGGGTCAAAAATTGAACAATGCTTTTTGTCGCATTTCTGAGCAAAATTTGGTCCAATATACCATGTCCATGCATTTCCCCACTCATTTGAGTAATTTTTCATGAAAAAAACAAGGTTTCATGATTGGTCAAAATTTTCACCAAAACGACATACCGCGGGTCTACGCGTTTTTCTGATTTGGGTCAAAAATTGAAAAGTGCTTTTTGTCGCATTTCTGAGCAAAATTTGGTCCAATATACCATGTCCATGCATTTCCCCACTCATTTGAGTAATTTTTCATGAAAAAAACAAGGTTTCATGATTGGTCAAAATTTTCACCAAAACGACATACCGCGGGTCTACGCGTTTTTCTGATTTGGGTCAAAAATTGAAAAGTGCTTTTTGTCACATTTCTGAGCAAAATTTGGTCCAATATACCATGTCCATGCATTTCCCCACTCATTTGAGTAATTTTTCATGAAAAAAACAAGGTTTTATGATTGGTCAAAATTTTCACCAAAACGACATACCGCGGGTCTACGCGTTTTTCTGATTTGGGTCAAAAATTGAAAAGTGCTTTTTGTCGCATTTCTGAGCAAAATTTGGTCCAATATACCATGTCCATGCATTTCCCCACTCATTTGAGTAATTTTTCATGAAAAAAACAAGGTTTCATGATTGGTCAAAATTTTCATCAAAACGACATACCGCGGGTCTACGTGTTTTTCTGATTTGGGTCAAAAATTGAAAAGTGCTTTTTATCGCATTTCTGAGCAAAATTTGGTCCAATATACCATGTCCATGCATTTCCCCACTCATTTGAGTAATTTTTCATGAAAAAAACAAGGTTTCATGATTGGTCAAAATTTTCACCAAAACGACATACCGCGGGTCTACGCGCTTTTCTGATTTGGGTCAAAAATTGAAAAGTGCTTTTTGTCGCATTTCTGAGCAAAATTTGGTCCAATAGACCATGTCCATGCATTTCCCCACTCATTTGAGTAATTTTTCATGAAAAAAACAAGGTTTCATGATTGGTCAAAATTTTCACCAAAACGACATAGCGCGGGTCTACGCGTTTTTCTGATATGGGTAAAAAATTGAAAAGTGCTTTTTGTCGCATTTCTGAGCAAAATTTGGTCCAATATACCATGTCCATGCATTTCCCCACTCATTTGAGTAATTTTTCATGAAAAAAACAAGAATTCATGATTGGTCAAAATTTTCACCAAAACGACATACCGCGGGTCTACGCGTTTTTCTGATTTGGGTCAAAAATTGAAAAGTGCTTTTTGTCGCATTTCTGAGCAAAATTTGGTCCAATATACCATGTCCATGCATTTCCCCACTCATTTGAGTAATTTTTCATGAAAAAAACAAGGTTTCATGATTGGTCAAAATTTTCACCAAAACGACATACCGCGGGTCTATGCGTTTTTCTGATTTGGGTCAAAAATTGAAAAGTGCTTTTTGTCGCATTTCTGAGCAAAATTTGGTCCAATATACCATGTCCATGCATTTCCCCACTCATTTGAGTAATTTTTCATGAAAAAAAACAAGGTTTCATGATTGGTCAAAATTTTCACCAAAACGACATACCGCGGGTCTACGCGTTTTTCTGATTTGGGTCAAAAATTGAAAAGTGCTTTTTGTAGCATTTCTGAGCAAAATTTTGTCCAATATACCATGTCCATGCATTTCCCCACTCATTTGAGTAATTTTTCATGAAAAAAACAAGAATTTATGATTGGTCAGAATTTTCACCAAAACGACATACCGCAGGTCTACGCGTTTTTCTGATTTGGGTCAAAAATTGAAAAGTGCTTTTTGTCGCATTTCTGAGCAAAATTTGGTCCAATATACCATGTCCATGCATTTCCCCACTCATTTGAGTAATTTTTCATGAAAAAAACAAGGTTTCATGATTGGTCAAAATTTTCACCAAAACGACATACCGCGGGTCTACGCGTTTTTCTGATTTGGGTCAAAAATTGAAAAGTGCTTCTTGTCGCCTTTCTGAGCAAAATTTGGTCCAATATACCATGTCCATGCATTTCCCCACTCATTTGAGTAATTTTTCATGAAAAAAACCAAGGTTTTATGATTGGTCAAAATTTTCACCAAAACGACATACCGCGGGTCTACGCGTTTTTCTGATTTGGGTCAAAAATTGAAAAGTCCTTTTTGTCACATTTCTGAGCAAAATTTGGTCCAATATACCATGTCCATGCATTTCCCCACTCATTTGAGTAATTTTTCATGAAAAAAACAAGGTTTCATGATTTGTCAAAATTTTCACCAAAACGACATACCGCGGGTCTACGCGTTTTTCTGATTTGGGTCAAAAATTGAAAAGTGCTTTTTGTCGCATTTCTGAGCAAAATTTGGTCCAATATACCATGTCCATGCATTTCCCCACTCATTTGAGTAATTTTTCATGAAAAAAACAAGGTTTTATGATTGGTCAAAATTTTCACCAAAACGACATACCGCGGCTCTACGCGTTTTTCTGATTTGGGTCAAAAATTGAAAAGTGCTTTTTGTCACATTTCTGAGCAAAATTTGGTCCAATATACCATGTCCATGCATTTCCCCACTCATTTGAGTAATTTTTCATGAAAAAAACCAAGGTTTCATGATTGGTCAAAATTTTCACCAAAACGACATACCGCGGCTCTACGCGTTTTTCTGATTTGGGTCAAAAATTGAAAAGTGCTTTTTATCGCATTTCTGAGCAAAATTTGGTCCAATATACCATGTCCATGCATTTCCCCACTCATTTGAGTAATTTTTCATGAAAAAAACAAGGTTTCATGATTGGTCAAAATTTTCACCAAAACGACATACCGCGGGTCTACGCGTTTTTCTGATTTGGGTCAAAAATTGAAAAGTGCTTTTTGTCGCATTTCTGAGCAAAATTTGGTCCAATATACCATGTCCATGCATTTCCCCACTCATTTGAGTAATTTTTCATGAAAAAAACAAGGTTTCATGATTGGTCAAAATTTTCACCAAAACGACATACCGCGGGTCTACGCGTTTTTCTGATTTGGGTCAAAAATTGAAAAGTGCTTTTTGTCACATTTCTGAGCAAAATTTGGTCCAATATACCATGTCCATGCATTTCCCCACTCATTTGAGTAATTTTTCATGAAAAAAACCAAGGTTTTATGATTGGTCAAAATTTTCACCAAAACGACATACCGCGGGTCTACGCATTTTTCTGATTTGGGTCAAAAATTGAAAAGTGCTTTTTGACGCTTTTTTGAGCAAAATTTGGTCCAATATACCATGTCCATGCATTTCCCCACTCATTTGAGTAATTTTTCATGAAAAAAACAAGGTTTCATGATTGGTCAAAATTTTCACCAAAACGACATACCGCGGGTCTACGCGTTTTTCTGATTTGGGTCAAAAATTGAAAAGTGCTTTTTGACGCTTTTTTGAGCAAAATTTGGTCCAATATACCATGTCCATGCATTTCCCCACTCATTTGAGTAATTTTTCATGAAAAAAACAAGGTTTCATGATTGGTCAAAATTTTCACCAAAACGACATAGCGCGGGTCTACGCGTTTTTCTGATTTGGGTCAAAAATTGAAAAGTGCTTTTTGTCGCATTTCTGAGCAAAATTTGGTCCAATATACCATGTCCAAACATTTCCCCACTCATTTGAGTAATTTTTCATGAAAAAACCAAGGTTTCATGATTGGTCAAAATTTTCACCAAAACGACATACCGCAGGTCTACGCGTTTTTCTGATTTGGGTCAAAAATTGAAAAGTGCTTTTTGTCGCATTTCTGAGCAAAATTTGGTCCAATATACCATGTCCATGCATTTCCCCACTCATTTGAGTAATTTTTCATGAAAAAAACAAGGTTTCATGATTGGTCAAAATTTTCACCAAAACGACATACCGCGGGTCTACGCGTTTTTCTGATTTGGGTCAAAAATTGAAAAGTGCTTCTTGTCGCCTTTCTGAGCAAAATTTGGTCCAATATACCATGTCCATGCATTTCCCCACTCATTTGAGTAATTTTTCATGAAAAAAACAAGGTTTTATGATTGGTCAAAATTTTCACCAAAACGACATACCGCGGGTCTACGCGTTTTTCTGATTTGGGTCAAAAATTGAAAAGTGCTTTTTGTCGCATTTCTGAGCAAAATTTGGTCCAATATACCATGTCCATGCATTTCCCCACTCATTTGAGTAATTTTTCATGAAAAAAACAAGGTTTCATGATTGGTCAAAATTTTCACCAAAACGACATACCGCGGGTCTACGCGTTTTTCTGATTTGGGTCAAAAATTGAAAAGTGCTTTTTATCGCATTTCTGAGCAAAATTTGGTCCAATATACCATGTCCATGCATTTCCCCACTCATTTGAGTAATTTTTCATGAAAAAAACAAGGTTTCATGATTGGTCAAAATTTTCACCAAAACAACATACCGCGGGTCTACGCGTTTTTCTGATTTGGGTCAAAAATTGAAAAGTGCTTTTTGTCGCATTTCTGAGCAAAATTTGGTCCAATATACCATGTCCATGCATTTCCCCACTCATTTGAGTAATTTTTCATGAAAAAAACAAGGTTTCATGATTGGTCAAAATTTTCACCAAAACGACATACCGCGGGTCTACGCGTTTTTCTGATTTGGGTCAAAAATTGAAAAGTGCTTTTTGTCACATTTCTGAGCAAAATTTGGTCCAATATACCATGTCCATGCATTTCCCCACTCATTTGAGTAATTTTTCATGAAAAAAACCAAGGTTTTATGATTGGTCAAAATTTTCACCAAAACGACATACCGCGGGTCTACGCGTTTTTCTGATTTGGGTCAAAAATTGAAAAGTGCTTTTTGACGCTTTTTTGAGCAAAATTTGGTCCAATATACCATGTCCATGCATTTCCCCACTCATTTGAGTAATTTTTCATGAAAAAAACAAGGTTTCATGATTGGTCAAAATTTTCACCAAAACGACATACCGCGGGTCTACGCGCTTTTCTGATTTGGGTCAAAAATTGAAAAGTGCTTTTTGACGCTTTTTTGAGCAAAATTTTGTCCAATATACCATGTCCATGCATTTCCCCACTCATTTGAGTAATTTTTCATGAAAAAAACAAGGTTTCATGATTGGTCAAAATTTTCACCAAAACGACATAGCGCGGGTCTACGCGTTTTTCTGATTTGGGTCAAAAATTGAAAAGTGCTTTTTGTCGCATTTCTGAGCAAAATTTGGTCCAATAGACCATGTCCATGCATTTCCCCACTCATTTGAGTAATTTTTCATGAAAAAAACAAGGTTTCATGATTGGTCAAAATTTTCACCAAAACGACATACCGCGGGTCTACGCGTTTTTCTGATTTGGGTCAAAAATTGAAAAGTGCTTTTTGTCGCATTTCTGAGCAAAATTTGGTCCAATATACCATGTCCATGCATTTCCCCACTCATTTGAGTAATTTTTCATGAAAAAAACAAGAATTCATGATTGGTCAAAATTTTCACCAAAACGACATACCGCGGGTCTACGCGTTTTTCTGATTTGGGTCAAAAATTGAAAAGTGCTTTTTGTCGCATTTCTGAGCAAAATTTGGTCCAATATACCATGTCCATGCATTTCCCCACTCATTTGAGTAATTTTTCATGAAAAAAACAAGGTTTCATGATTGGTCAAAATTTTCACCAAAACGACATACCGCGGGTCTACGCGTTTTTCTGATTTGGGTCAAAAATTGAAAAGTGCTTTTTGACGCTTTTTTGAGCAAAATTTGGTCCAATATACCATGTCCATGCATTTCCCCACTCATTTGAGTAATTTTTCATGAAAAAAACAAGGTTTCATGATTGGTCAAAATTTTCACCAAAACGACATAGCGCGGGTCTACGCGTTTTTCTGATTTGGGTCAAAAATTGAAAAGTCCTTTTTGTCACATTTCTGAGCAAAATTTGGTCCAATATACCATGTCCATGCATTTCCCCACTCATTTGAGTAATTTTTCATGAAAAAAACAAGGTTTCATGATTTGTCAAAATTTTCACCAAAACGACATACCGCGGGTCTACGCGTTTTTCTGATTTGGGTCAAAAATTGAAAAGTGCTTTTTGTCGCATTTCTGAGCAAAATTTGGTCCAATATACCATGTCCATGCATTTCCCCACTCATTTGAGTAATTTTTCATGAAAAAAACCAAGGTTTTATGATTGGTCAAAATTTTCACCAAAACGACATACCGCGGGTCTACGCGTTTTTCTGATTTGGGTCAAAAATTGAAAATTGCTTTTTGTCGCATTTCTGAGCAAAATTTGGTCCAATATACCATGTCCATGCATTTCCCCACTCATTTGAGTAATTTTTCATGAAAAAAACAAGGTTTTATGATTGGTCAAAATTTTCACCAAAACGACATACCGCGGCTCTACGCGTTTTTCTGATTTGGGTCAAAAATTGAAAAGTGCTTTTTGTCACATTTCTGAGCAAAATTTGGTCCAATATACCATGTCCATGCATTTCCCCACTCATTTGAGTAATTTTTCATGAAAAAAACCAAGGTTTCATGATTGGTCAAAATTTTCACCAAAACGACATACCGCGGCTCTACGCGTTTTTCTGATTTGGGTCAAAAATTGAAAAGTGCTTTTTATCGCATTTCTGAGCAAAATTTGGTCCAATATACCATGTCCATGCATTTCCCCACTCATTTGAGTAATTTTTCATGAAAAAAACAAGGTTTCATGATTGGTCAAAATTTTCACCAAAACGACATACCGCGGGTCTACGCGTTTTTCTGATTTGGGTCAAAAATTGAAAAGTGCTTTTTGTCGCATTTCTGAGCAAAATTTGGTCCAATATACCATGTCCATGCATTTCCCCACTCATTTGAGTAATTTTTCATGAAAAAAACAAGGTTTCATGATTGGTCAAAATTTTCACCAAAACGACATACCGCGGGTCTACGCGTTTTTCTGATTTGGGTCAAAAATTGAAAAGTGCTTTTTGTCACATTTCTGAGCAAAATTTGGTCCAATATACCATGTCCATGCATTTCCCCACTCATTTGAGTAATTTTTCATGAAAAAAACCAAGGTTTTATGATTGGTCAAAATTTTCACCAAAACGACATACCGCGGGTCTACGCGTTTTTCTGATTTGGGTCAAAAATTGAAAAGTGCTTTTTGACGCTTTTTTGAGCAAAATTTGGTCCAATATACCATGTCCATGCATTTCCCCACTCATTTGAGTAATTTTTCATGAAAAAAACAAGGTTTCATGATTGGTCAAAATTTTCTCCAAAACGACATACCGCGGGTCTACGCGTTTTTCTGATTTGGGTCAAAAATTGAAAAGTGCTTTTTGACGCTTTTTTGAGCAAAATTTGGTCCAATATACCATGTCCATGCATTTCCCCACTCATTTGAGTAATTTTTCATGAAAAAAACAAGGTTTCATGATTGGTCAAAATTTTCACCAAAACGACATAGCGCGGGTCTACGCGTTTTTCTGATTTGGGTCAAAAATTGAAAAGTGCTTTTTGTAGCATTTCTGAGCAAAATTTTGTCCAATATACCATGTCCATGCATTTCCCCACTCATTTGAGTAATTTTTCATGAAAAAAACAAGAATTTATGATTGGTCAGAATTTTCACCAAAACGACATACCGCAGGTCTACGCGTTTTTCTGATTTGGGTCAAAAATTGAAAAGTGCTTTTTGTCGCATTTCTGAGCAAAATTTGGTCCAATATACCATGTCCATGCATTTCCCCACTCATTTGAGTAATTTTTCATGAAAAAAACAAGGTTTCATGATTGGTCAAAATTTTCACCAAAACGACATACCGCGGGTCTACGCGTTTTTCTGATTTGGGTCAAAAATTGAAAAGTGCTTTTTATCGCATTTCTGAGCAAAATTTGGTCCAATATACCATGTCCATGCATTTCCCCACTCATTTGAGTAAATTTTCATGAAAAAAACAAGGTTTCATGATTGGTCAAAATTTTCACCAAAACGACATACCGCGGGTCTACGCGTTTTTCTGATTTGGGTCAAAAATTGAAAAGTGCTTTTTGTCGCATTTCTGAGCAAAATTTGGTCCAATATACCATGTCCATGCATTTCCCCACTCATTTGAGTAATTTTTCATGAAAAAAACAAGGTTTCATGATTGGTCAAAATTTTCACCAAAACGACATACCGCGGGTCTACGCGTTTTTCTGATTTGGGTCAAAAATTGAAAAGTGCTTTTTGTCACATTTCTGAGCAAAATTTGGTCCAATATACCATGTCCATGCATTTCCCCACTCATTTGAGTAATTTTTCATGAAAAAAACAAGGTTTCATGATTGGTCAAAATTTTCACCAAAACGACATAGCGCGGGTCTACGCGTTTTTCTGATTTGGGTCAAAAATTGAAAAGTGCTTTTTGTCGCATTTCTGAGCAAAATTTGGTCCAATATACCATGTCCATGCATTTCCCCACTCATTTGAGTAATTTTTCATGAAAAAAACAAGGTTTCATGATTGGTCAAAATTTTCACCAAAACGACATACCGCGGGTCTACGCGTTTTTCTGATTTGGGTCAAAAATTGAAAAGTGCTTTTTGTCACATTTCTGAGCAAAATTTGGTCCAATATACCATGTCCATGCATTTCCCCACTCATTTGAGTAATTTTTCATGAAAAAAACAAGGTTTCATGATTGGTCAAAATTTTCACCAAAACGACATAGCGCGGGTCTACGCGTTTTTCTGATTTGGGTCAAAAATTGAAAAGTGCTTTTTGTCGCATTTCTGAGCAAAATTTGGTCCAATAGACCATGTCCATGCATTTCCCCACTCATTTGAGTAATTTTTCATGAAAAAAACAAGGTTTCATGATTGGTCAAAATTTTCACCAAAACGACATACCGCAGGTCTACGCGTTTTTCTGATTTGGGTCAAAAATTGAAAAGTGCTTTTTGTCGCATTTCTGAGCAAAATTTGGTCCAATATACCATGTCCATGCATTTCCCCACTCATTTGAGTAATTTTTCATGAAAAAAACAAGGTTTCATGATTGGTCAAAATTTTCACCAAAACGACATACCGCGGGTCTACGCGTTTTTCTGATTTGGGTCAAAAATTGAAAAGTGCTTCTTGTCGCCTTTCTGAGCAAAATTTGGTCCAATATACCATGTCCATGCATTTCCCCACTCATTTGAGTAATTTTTCATGAAAAAAACAAGGTTTTATGATTGGTCAAAATTTTCACCAAAACGACATAGCGCGGGTCTACGCGTTTTTCTGATTTGGGTCAAAAATTGAAAAGTGCTTTTTGTCGCATTTCTGAGCAAAATTTGGTCCAATATACCATGTCCATGCATTTCCCCACTCATTTGAGTAATTTTTCATGAAAAAAACAAGGTTTCATGATTGGTCAAAATTTTCACCAAAACGACATACCGCGGGTCTACGCGTTTTTCTGATTTGGGTCAAAAATTGAAAAGTGCTTTTTATCGCATTTCTGAGCAAAATTTGGTCCAATATACCATGTCCATGCATTTCCCCACTCATTTGAGTAATTTTTCATGAAAAAAACAAGGTTTCATGATTGGTCAAAATTTTCACCAAAACAACATACCGCGGGTCTACGCGTTTTTCTGATTTGGGTCAAAAATTGAAAAGTGCTTTTTGTCGCATTTCTGAGCAAAATTTGGTCCAATATACCATGTCCATGCATTTCCCCACTCATTTGAGTAATTTTTCATGAAAAAAACAAGGTTTCATGATTGGTCAAAATTTTCACCAAAACGACATACCGCGGGTCTACGCGTTTTTCTGATTTGGGTCAAAAATTGAAAAGTGCTTTTTGTCACATTTCTGAGCAAAATTTGGTCCAATATACCATGTCCATGCATTTCCCCACTCATTTGAGTAATTTTTCATGAAAAAAACCAAGGTTTTATGATTGGTAAAAAAATTTTCACCAAAACGACATACCGCGGGTCTACGCGTTTTTCTGATTTGGGTCAAAAATTGAAAAGTGCTTTTTGACGCTTTTTTGAGCAAAATTTGGTCCAATATACCATGTCCATGCATTTCCCCACTCATTTGAGTAATTTTTCATGAAAAAAACAAGGTTTCATGATTGGTCAAAATTTTCACCAAAACGACATACCGCGGGTCTACGCGCTTTTCTGATTTGGGTCAAAAATTGAAAAGTGCTTTTTGACGCTTTTTTGAGCAAAATTTTGTCCAATATATCATGTCCATGCATTTCCCCACACATTTGAGTAATTTTTCATGAAAAAAACAAGGTTTCATGATTGGTCAAAATTTTCACCAAAACGACATAGCGCTGGTCTACGCGTTTTTCTGATTTGGGTCAAAAATTGAAAAGTGCTTTTTGTCGCATTTCTGAGCAAAATTTGGTCCAATAGACCATGTCCATGCATTTCCCCACTCATTTGAGTAATTTTTCATGAAAAAAACAAGGTTTCATGATTGGTCAAAATTTTCACCAAAACGACATACCGCGGGTCTACGCGTTTTTCTGATTTGGGTCAAAAATTGAAAAGTGCTTTTTGTCGCATTTCTGAGCAAAATTTGGTCCAATATACCATGTCCATGCATTTCCCCACTCATTTGAGTAATTTTTCATGAAAAAAACAAGAATTCATGATTGGTCAAAATTTTCACCAAAACGACATACCGCGGGTCTACGCGTTTTTCTGATTTGGGTCAAAAATTGAAAAGTGCTTTTTGTCGCATTTCTGAGCAAAATTTGGTCCAATATACCATGTCCATGCATTTCCCCACTCATTTGAGTAATTTTTCATGAAAAAAACAAGGTTTCATGATTGGTCAAAATTTTCACCAAAACGACATACCGCGGGTCTACGCGTTTTTCTGATTTGGGTCAAAAATTGAAAAGTGCTTTTTGACGCTTTTTTGAGCAAAATTTGGTCCAATATACCATGTCCATGCATTTCCCCACTCATTTGAGTAATTTTTCATGAAAAAAACAAGGTTTCATGATTGGTCAAAATTTTCACCAAAACGACATAGCGCGGGTCTACGCGTTTTTCTGATTTGGGTCAAAAATTGAAAAGTCCTTTTTGTCACATTTCTGAGCAAAATTTGGTCCAATATACCATGTCCATGCATTTCCCCACTCATTTGAGTAATTTTTCATGAAAAAAACAAGGTTTCATGATTGGTCAAAATTTTCACCAAAACGACATACCGCGGGTCTACGCGTTTTTCTGATTTGGGTCAAAAATTGAAAAGTGCTTTTTGTCACATTTCTGAGCAAAATTTGGTCCAATATACCATGTCCATGCATTTCCCCACTCATTTGAGTAATTTTTCATGAAAAAAACCAAGGTTTTATGATTGGTAAAAAAATTTTCACCAAAACGACATACCGCGGGTCTACGCGTTTTTCTGATTTGGGTCAAAAATTGAAAAGTGCTTTTTGACGCTTTTTTGAGCAAAATTTGGTCCAATATACCATGTCCATGCATTTCCCCACTCATTTGAGTAATTTTTCATGAAAAAAACAAGGTTTCATGATTGGTCAAAATTTTCACCAAAACGACATACCGCGGGTCTACGCGCTTTTCTGATTTGGGTCAAAAATTGAAAAGTGCTTTTTGACGCTTTTTTGAGCAAAATTTTGTCCAATATACCATGTCCATGCATTTCCCCACACATTTGAGTAATTTTTCATGAAAAAAACAAGGTTTCATGATTGGTCAAAATTTTCACCAAAACGACATAGCGCTGGTCTACGCGTTTTTCTGATTTGGGTCAAAAATTGAAAAGTGCTTTTTGTCGCATTTCTGAGCAAAATTTGGTCCAATAGACCATGTCCATGCATTTCCCCACTCATTTGAGTAATTTTTCATGAAAAAAACAAGGTTTCATGATTGGTCAAAATTTTCACCAAAACGACATACCGCGGGTCTACGCGTTTTTCTGATTTGGGTCAAAAATTGAAAAGTGCTTTTTGTCGCATTTCTGAGCAAAATTTGGTCCAATATACCATGTCCATGCATTTCCCCACTCATTTGAGTAATTTTTCATGAAAAAAACAAGAATTCATGATTGGTCAAAATTTTCACCAAAACGACATACCGCGGGTCTACGCGTTTTTCTGATTTGGGTCAAAAATTGAAAAGTGCTTTTTGTCGCATTTCTGAGCAAAATTTGGTCCAATATACCATGTCCATGCATTTCCCCACTCATTTGAGTAATTTTTCATGAAAAAAACAAGGTTTCATGATTGGTCAAAATTTTCACCAAAACGACATACCGCGGGTCTACGCGTTTTTCTGATTTGGGTCAAAAATTGAAAAGTGCTTTTTGACGCTTTTTTGAGCAAAATTTGGTCCAATATACCATGTCCATGCATTTCCCCACTCATTTGAGTAATTTTTCATGAAAAAAACAAGGTTTCATGATTGGTCAAAATTTTCACCAAAACGACATAGCGCGGGTCTACGCGTTTTTCTGATTTGGGTCAAAAATTGAAAAGTCCTTTTTGTCACATTTCTGAGCAAAATTTGGTCCAATATACCATGTCCATGCATTTCCCCACTCATTTGAGTAATTTTTCATGAAAAAAACAAGGTTTCATGATTTGTCAAAATTTTCACCAAAACGACATACCGCGGGTCTACGCGTTTTTCTGATTTGGGTCAAAAATTGAAAAGTGCTTTTTGTCGCATTTCTGAGCAAAATTTGGTCCAATATACCATGTCCATGCATTTCCCCACTCATTTGAGTAATTTTTCATGAAAAAAACAAGGTTTCATGATTTGTCAAAATTTTCACCAAAACGACATACCGCGGGTCTACGCGTTTTTCTGATTTGGGTCAAAAATTGAAAAGTGCTTTTTGTCGCATTTCTGAGCAAAATTTGGTCCAATATACCATGTCCATGCATTTCCCCACTCATTTGAGTAATTTTTCATGAAAAAAACCAAGGTTTTATGATTGGTCAAAATTTTCACCAAAACGACATACCGCGGGTCTACGCGTTTTTCTGATTTGGGTCAAAAATTGAAAATTGCTTTTTGTCGCATTTCTGAGCAAAATTTGGTCCAATATACCATGTCCATGCATTTCCCCACTCATTTGAGTAATTTTTCATGAAAAAAACAAGGTTTTATGATTGGTCAAAATTTTCACCAAAACGACATACCGCGGCTCTACGCGTTTTTCTGATTTGGGTCAAAAATTGAAAAGTGCTTTTTGTCACATTTCTGAGCAAAATTTGGTCCAATATACCATGTCCATGCATTTCCCCACTCATTTGAGTAATTTTTCATGAAAAAAACCAAGGTTTCATGATTGGTCAAAATTTTCACCAAAACGACATACCGCGGCTCTACGCGTTTTTCTGATTTGGGTCAAAAATTGAAAAGTGCTTTTTATCGCATTTCTGAGCAAAATTTGGTCCAATATACCATGTCCATGCATTTCCCCACTCATTTGAGTAATTTTTCATGAAAAAAACAAGGTTTCATGATTGGTCAAAATTTTCACCAAAACGACATACCGCGGGTCTACGCGTTTTTCTGATTTGGGTCAAAAATTGAAAAGTGCTTTTTGTCGCATTTCTGAGCAAAATTTGGTCCAATATACCATGTCCATGCATTTCCCCACTCATTTGAGTAATTTTTCATGAAAAAAACAAGGTTTCATGATTGGTCAAAATTTTCACCAAAACGACATACCGCGGGTCTACGCGTTTTTCTGATTTGGGTCAAAAATTGAAAAGTGCTTTTTGTCACATTTCTGAGCAAAATTTGGTCCAATATACCATGTCCATGCATTTCCCCACTCATTTGAGTAATTTTTCATGAAAAAAACCAAGGTTTTATGATTGGTCAAAATTTTCACCAAAACGACATACCGCGGGTCTACGCGTTTTTCTGATTTGGGTCAAAAATTGAAAAGTGCTTTTTGACGCTTTTTTGAGCAAAATTTGGTCCAATATACCATGTCCATGCATTTCCCCACTCATTTGAGTAATTTTTCATGAAAAAAACAAGGTTTCATGATTGGTCAAAATTTTCTCCAAAACGACATACCGCGGGTCTACGCGTTTTTCTGATTTGGGTCAAAAATTGAAAAGTGCTTTTTGACGCTTTTTTGAGCAAAATTTGGTCCAATATACCATGTCCATGCATTTCCCCACTCATTTGAGTAATTTTTCATGAAAAAAACAAGGTTTCATGATTGGTCAAAATTTTCACCAAAACGACATAGCGCGGGTCTACGCGTTTTTCTGATTTGGGTCAAAAATTGAAAAGTGCTTTTTGTAGCATTTCTGAGCAAAATTTTGTCCAATATACCATGTCCATGCATTTCCCCACTCATTTGAGTAATTTTTCATGAAAAAAACAAGAATTTATGATTGGTCAGAATTTTCACCAAAACGACATACCGCAGGTCTACGCGTTTTTCTGATTTGGGTCAAAAATTGAAAAGTGCTTTTTGTCGCATTTCTGAGCAAAATTTGGTCCAATATACCATGTCCATGCATTTCCCCACTCATTTGAGTAATTTTTCATGAAAAAAACAAGGTTTCATGATTGGTCAAAATTTTCACCAAAACGACATACCGCGGGTCTACGCGTTTTTCTGATTTGGGTCAAAAATTGAAAAGTGCTTTTTATCGCATTTCTGAGCAAAATTTGGTCCAATATACCATGTCCATGCATTTCCCCACTCATTTGAGTAAATTTTCATGAAAAAAACAAGGTTTCATGATTGGTCAAAATTTTCACCAAAACGACATACCGCGGGTCTACGCGTTTTTCTGATTTGGGTCAAAAATTGAAAAGTGCTTTTTGTCGCATTTCTGAGCAAAATTTGGTCCAATATACCATGTCCATGCATTTCCCCACTCATTTGAGTAATTTTTCATGAAAAAAACAAGGTTTCATGATTGGTCAAAATTTTCACCAAAACGACATACCGCGGGTCTACGCGTTTTTCTGATTTGGGTCAAAAATTGAAAAGTGCTTTTTGTCACATTTCTGAGCAAAATTTGGTCCAATATACCATGTCCATGCATTTCCCCACTCATTTGAGTAATTTTTCATGAAAAAAACCAAGGTTTTATGATTGGTAAAAAAATTTTCACCAAAACGACATACCGCGGGTCTACGCGTTTTTCTGATTTGGGTCAAAAATTGAAAAGTGCTTTTTGACGCTTTTTTGAGCAAAATTTGGTCCAATATACCATGTCCATGCATTTCCCCACTCATTTGAGTAATTTTTCATGAAAAAAACAAGGTTTCATGATTGGTCAAAATTTTCACCAAAACGACATACCGCGGGTCTACGCGCTTTTCTGATTTGGGTCAAAAATTGAAAAGTGCTTTTTGACGCTTTTTTGAGCAAAATTTTGTCCAATATACCATGTCCATGCATTTCCCCACACATTTGAGTAATTTTTCATGAAAAAAACAAGGTTTCATGATTGGTCAAAATTTTCACCAAAACGACATAGCGCTGGTCTACGCGTTTTTCTGATTTGGGTCAAAAATTGAAAAGTGCTTTTTGTCGCATTTCTGAGCAAAATTTGGTCCAATAGACCATGTCCATGCATTTCCCCACTCATTTGAGTAATTTTTCATGAAAAAAACAAGGTTTCATGATTGGTCAAAATTTTCACCAAAACGACATACCGCGGGTCTACGCGTTTTTCTGATTTGGGTCAAAAATTGAAAAGTGCTTTTTGTCGCATTTCTGAGCAAAATTTGGTCCAATATACCATGTCCATGCATTTCCCCACTCATTTGAGTAATTTTTCATGAAAAAAACAAGAATTCATGATTGGTCAAAATTTTCACCAAAACGACATACCGCGGGTCTACGCGTTTTTCTGATTTGGGTCAAAAATTGAAAAGTGCTTTTTGTCGCATTTCTGAGCAAAATTTGGTCCAATATACCATGTCCATGCATTTCCCCACTCATTTGAGTAATTTTTCATGAAAAAAACAAGGTTTCATGATTGGTCAAAATTTTCACCAAAACGACATACCGCGGGTATACGCGTTTTTCTGATTTGGGTCAAAAATTGAAAAGTGCTTTTTGACGCTTTTTTGAGCAAAATTTGGTCCAATATACCATGTCCATGCATTTCCCCACTCATTTGAGTAATTTTTCATGAAAAAAACAAGGTTTCATGATTGGTCAAAATTTTCACCAAAACGACATAGCGCGGGTCTACGCGTTTTTCTGATTTGGGTCAAAAATTGAAAAGTCCTTTTTGTCACATTTCTGAGCAAAATTTGGTCCAATATACCATGTCCATGCATTTCCCCACTCATTTGAGTAATTTTTCATGAAAAAAACAAGGTTTCATGATTTGTCAAAATTTTCACCAAAACGACATACCGCGGGTCTACGCGTTTTTCTGATTTGGGTCAAAAATTGAAAAGTGCTTTTTGTCGCATTTCTGAGCAAAATTTGGTCCAATATACCATGTCCATGCATTTCCCCACTCATTTGAGTAATTTTTCATGAAAAAAACCAAGGTTTTATGATTGGTCAAAATTTTCACCAAAACGACATACCGCGGGTCTACGCGTTTTTCTGATTTGGGTCAAAAATTGAAAATTGCTTTTTGTCGCATTTCTGAGCAAAATTTGGTCCAATATACCATGTCCATGCATTTCCCCACTCATTTGAGTAATTTTTCATGAAAAAAACAAGGTTTTATGATTGGTCAAAATTTTCACCAAAACGACATACCGCGGCTCTACGCGTTTTTCTGATTTGGGTCAAAAATTGAAAAGTGCTTTTTGTCACATTTCTGAGCAAAATTTGGTCCAATATACCATGTCCATGCATTTCCCCACTCATTTGAGTAATTTTTCATGAAAAAAACCAAGGTTTCATGATTGGTCAAAATTTTCACCAAAACGACATACCGCGGCTCTACGCGTTTTTCTGATTTGGGTCAAAAATTGAAAAGTGCTTTTTGTCGCATTTCTGAGCAAAATTTGGTCCAATATACCATGTCCATGCATTTCCCCACTCATTTGAGTAATTTTTCATGAAAAAAACAAGGTTTCATGATTGGTCAAAATTTTCACCAAAACAACATACCGCGGGTCTACGCGTTTTTCTGATTTGGGTCAAAAATTGAAAAGTGCTTTTTGTCGCATTTCTGAGCAAAATTTGGTCCAATATACCATGTCCATGCATTTCCCCACTCATTTGAGTAATTTTTCATGAAAAAAACAAGGTTTCATGATTGGTCAAAATTTTCACCAAAACGACATACCGCGGGTCTACGCGTTTTTCTGATTTGGGTCAAAAATTGAAAAGTGCTTTTTGTCACATTTCTGAGCAAAATTTGGTCCAATATACCATGTCCATGCATTTCCCCACTCATTTGAGTAATTTTTCATGAAAAAAACCAAGGTTTTATGATTGGTAAAAAAATTTTCACCAAAACGACATACCGCGGGTCTACGCGTTTTTCTGATTTGGGTCAAAAATTGAAAAGTGCTTTTTGACGCTTTTTTGAGCAAAATTTGGTCCAATATACCATGTCCATGCATTTCCCCACTCATTTGAGTAATTTTTCATGAAAAAAACAAGGTTTCATGATTGGTCAAAATTTTCACCAAAACGACATACCGCGGGTCTACGCGTTTTTCTGATTTGGGTCAAAAATTGAAAAGTGCTTTTTGTCGCATTTCTGAGCAAAATTTGGTCCAATATACCATGTCCATGCATTTCCCCACTCATTTGAGTAATTTTTCATGAAAAAAACCAAGGTTTTATGATTGGTCAAAATTTTCACCAAAACGACATACCGCGGGTCTACGCGTTTTTCTGATTTGGGTCAAAAATTGAAAATTGCTTTTTGTCGCATTTCTGAGCAAAATTTGGTCCAATATACCATGTCCATGCATTTCCCCACTCATTTGAGTAATTTTTCATGAAAAAAACAAGGTTTTATGATTGGTCAAAATTTTCACCAAAACGACATACCGCGGCTCTACGCGTTTTTCTGATTTGGGTCAAAAATTGAAAAGTGCTTTTTGTCACATTTCTGAGCAAAATTTGGTCCAATATACCATGTCCATGCATTTCCCCACTCATTTGAGTAATTTTTCATGAAAAAAACCAAGGTTTCATGATTGGTCAAAATTTTCACCAAAACGACATACCGCGGCTCTACGCGTTTTTCTGATTTGGGTCAAAAATTGAAAAGTGCTTTTTGTCGCATTTCTGAGCAAAATTTGGTCCAATATACCATGTCCATGCATTTCCCCACTCATTTGAGTAATTTTTCATGAAAAAAACAAGGTTTCATGATTGGTCAAAATTTTCACCAAAACAACATACCGCGGGTCTACGCGTTTTTCTGATTTGGGTCAAAAATTGAAAAGTGCTTTTTGTCGCATTTCTGAGCAAAATTTGGTCCAATATACCATGTCCATGCATTTCCCCACTCATTTGAGTAATTTTTCATGAAAAAAACAAGGTTTCATGATTGGTCAAAATTTTCACCAAAACGACATACCGCGGGTCTACGCGTTTTTCTGATTTGGGTCAAAAATTGAAAAGTGCTTTTTGTCACATTTCTGAGCAAAATTTGGTCCAATATACCATGTCCATGCATTTCCCCACTCATTTGAGTAATTTTTCATGAAAAAAACCAAGGTTTTATGATTGGTAAAAAAATTTTCACCAAAACGACATACCGCGGGTCTACGCGTTTTTCTGATTTGGGTCAAAAATTGAAAAGTGCTTTTTGACGCTTTTTTGAGCAAAATTTGGTCCAATATACCATGTCCATGCATTTCCCCACTCATTTGAGTAATTTTTCATGAAAAAAACAAGGTTTCATGATTGGTCAAAATTTTCACCAAAACGACATACCGCGGGTCTACGCGCTTTTCTGATTTGGGTCAAAAATTGAAAAGTGCTTTTTGACGCTTTTTTGAGCAAAATTTTGTCCAATATACCATGTCCATGCATTTCCCCACACATTTGAGTAATTTTTCATGAAAAAAACAAGGTTTCATGATTGGTCAAAATTTTCACCAAAACGACATAGCGCTGGTCTACGCGTTTTTCTGATTTGGGTCAAAAATTGAAAAGTGCTTTTTGTCGCATTTCTGAGCAAAATTTGGTCCAATAGACCATGTCCATGCATTTCCCCACTCATTTGAGTAATTTTTCATGAAAAAAACAAGGTTTCATGATTGGTCAAAATTTTCACCAAAACGACATACCGCGGGTCTACGCGTTTTTCTGATTTGGGTCAAAAATTGAAAAGTGCTTTTTGTCGCATTTCTGAGCAAAATTTGGTCCAATATACCATGTCCATGCATTTCCCCACTCATTTGAGTAATTTTTCATGAAAAAAACAAGAATTCATGATTGGTCAAAATTTTCACCAAAACGACATACCGCGGGTCTACGCGTTTTTCTGATTTGGGTCAAAAATTGAAAAGTGCTTTTTGTCGCATTTCTGAGCAAAATTTGGTCCAATATACCATGTCCATGCATTTCCCCACTCATTTGAGTAATTTTTCATGAAAAAAACAAGGTTTCATGATTGGTCAAAATTTTCACCAAAACGACATACCGCGGGTCTACGCGTTTTTCTGATTTGGGTCAAAAATTGAAAAGTGCTTTTTGACGCTTTTTTGAGCAAAATTTGGTCCAATATACCATGTCCATGCATTTCCCCACTCATTTGAGTAATTTTTCATGAAAAAAACAAGGTTTCATGATTGGTCAAAATTTTCACCAAAACGACATAGCGCGGGTCTACGCGTTTTTCTGATTTGGGTCAAAAATTGAAAAGTCCTTTTTGTCACATTTCTGAGCAAAATTTGGTCCAATATACCATGTCCATGCATTTCCCCACTCATTTGAGTAATTTTTCATGAAAAAAACAAGGTTTCATGATTTGTCAAAATTTTCACCAAAACGACATACCGCGGGTCTACGCGTTTTTCTGATTTGGGTCAAAAATTGAAAAGTGCTTTTTGTCGCATTTCTGAGCAAAATTTGGTCCAATATACCATGTCCATGCATTTCCCCACTCATTTGAGTAATTTTTCATGAAAAAAACCAAGGTTTTATGATTGGTCAAAATTTTCACCAAAACGACATACCGCGGGTCTACGCGTTTTTCTGATTTGGGTCAAAAATTGAAAATTGCTTTTTGTCGCATTTCTGAGCAAAATTTGGTCCAATATACCATGTCCATGCATTTCCCCACTCATTTGAGTAATTTTTCATGAAAAAAACAAGGTTTTATGATTGGTCAAAATTTTCACCAAAACGACATACCGCGGCTCTACGCGTTTTTCTGATTTGGGTCAAAAATTGAAAAGTGCTTTTTGTCACATTTCTGAGCAAAATTTGGTCCAATATACCATGTCCATGCATTTCCCCACTCATTTGAGTAATTTTTCATGAAAAAAACCAAGGTTTCATGATTGGTCAAAATTTTCACCAAAACGACATACCGCGGCTCTACGCGTTTTTCTGATTTGGGTCAAAAATTGAAAAGTGCTTTTTGTCGCATTTCTGAGCAAAATTTGGTCCAATATACCATGTCCATGCATTTCCCCACTCATTTGAGTAATTTTTCATGAAAAAAACAAGGTTTCATGATTGGTCAAAATTTTCACCAAAACGACATACCGCGGGTCTACGCGTTTTTCTGATTTGGGTCAAAAATTGAAAAGTGCTTTTTGTCACATTTCTGAGCAAAATTTGGTCCAATATACCATGTCCATGCATTTCCCCACTCATTTGAGTAATTTTTCATGAAAAAAACCAAGGTTTTATGATTGGTCAAAATTTTCACCAAAACGACATACCGCGGGTCTACGCGTTTTTCTGATTTGGGTCAAAAATTGAAAAGTGCTTTTTGACGCTTTTTTGAGCAAAATTTGGTCCAATATACCATGTCCATGCATTTCCCCACTCATTTGAGTAATTTTTCATGAAAAAAACAAGGTTTCATGATTGGTCAAAATTTTCACCAAAACGACATACCGCGGGTCTACGCGTTTTTCTGATTTGGGTCAAAAATTGAAAAGTGCTTTTTGACGCTTTTTTGAGCAAAATTTGGTCCAATATACCATGTCCATGCATTTCCCCACTCATTTGAGTAATTTTTCATGAAAAAAACAAGGTTTCATGATTGGTCAAAATTTTCACCAAAACGACATAGCGCGGGTCTACGCGTTTTTCTGATTTGGGTCAAAAATTGAAAAGTGCTTTTTGTAGCATTTCTGAGCAAAATATTGTCCAATATACCATGTCCATGCATTTCCCCACTCATTTGAGTAATTTTTCATGAAAAAAACAAGAATTTATGATTGGTCAGAATTTTCACCAAAACGACATACCGCAGGTCTACGCGTTTTTCTGATTTGGGTCAAAAATTGAAAAGTGCTTTTTGTCGCATTTCTGAGCAAAATTTGGTCCAATATACCATGTCCATGCATTTCCCCACTCATTTGAGTAATTTTTCATGAAAAAAACAAGGTTTCATGATTGGTCAAAATTTTCACCAAAACGACATACCGCGGGTCTACGCGTTTTTCTGATTTGGGTCAAAAATTGAAAAGTGCTTTTTATCGCATTTCTGAGCAAAATTTGGTCCAATATACCATGTCCATGCATTTCCCCACTCATTTGAGTAATTTTTCATGAAAAAAACAAGGTTTCATGATTGGTCAAAATTTTCACCAAAACGACATACCGCGGGTCTACGCGTTTTTCTGATTTGGGTCAAAAATTGAAAAGTGCTTTTTGTCGCATTTCTGAGCAAAATTTGGTCCAATATACCATGTCCATGCATTTCCCCACTCATTTGAGTAATTTTTCATGAAAAAAACAAGGTTTCATGATTGGTCAAAATTTTCACCAAAACGACATACCGCGGGTCTACGCGTTTTTCTGATTTGGGTCAAAAATTGAAAAGTGCTTTTTGTCACATTTCTGAGCAAAATTTGGTCCAATATACCATGTCCATGCATTTCCCCACTCATTTGAGTAATTTTTCATGAAAAAAACCAAGGTTTTATGATTGGTCAAAATTTTCACCAAAACGACATACCGCGGGTCTACGCGTTTTTCTGATTTGGGTCAAAAATTGAAAAGTGCTTTTTGACGCTTTTTTGAGCAAAATTTGGTCCAATATACCATGTCCATGCATTTCCCCACTCATTTGAGTAATTTTTCATGAAAAAAACAAGGTTTCATGATTGGTCAAAATTTTCACCAATACGACATACCGCGGGTCTACGCGTTTTTCTGATTTGGGTCAAAAATTGAAAAGTGCTTTTTGACGCTTTTTTGAGCAAAATTTGGTCCAATATACCATGTCCATGCATTTCCCCACTCATTTGAGTAATTTTTCATGAAAAAAACAAGGTTTCATGATTGGTCAAAATTTTCACCAAAACGACATAGCGCGGGTCTACGCGTTTTTCTGATTTGGGTCAAAAATTGAAAAGTGCTTTTTGTAGCATTTCTGAGCAAAATTTTGTCCAATATACCATGTCCATGCATTTCCCCACTCATTTGAGTAATTTTTCATGAAAAAAACAAGAATTTATGATTGGTCAGAATTTTCACCAAAACGACATACCGCAGGTCTACGCGTTTTTCTGATTTGGGTCAAAAATTGAAAAGTGCTTTTTGTCGCATTTCTGAGCAAAATTTGGTCCAATATACCATGTCCATGCATTTCCCCACTCATTTGAGTAATTTTTCATGAAAAAAACAAGGTTTCATGATTGGTCAAAATTTTCACCAAAACGACATACCGCGGCTCTACGCGTTTTTCTGATTTGGGTCAAAAATTGAAAAGTGCTTTTTATCGCATTTCTGAGCAAAATTTGGTCCAATATACCATGTCCATGCATTTCCCCACTCATTTGAGTAATTTTTCATGAAAAAAACAAGGTTTCATGATTGGTCAAAATTTTCACCAAAACGACATACCGCGGGTCTACGCGTTTTTCTGATTTGGGTCAAAAATTGAAAAGTGCTTTTTGTCGCATTTCTGAGCAAAATTTGGTCCAATATACCATGTCCATGCATTTCCCCACTCATTTGAGTAATTTTTCATGAAAAAAACAAGGTTTCATGATTGGTCAAAATTTTCACCAAAACGACATAGCGCGGGTCTACGCGTTTTTCTGATTTGGGTCAAAAATTGAAAAGTGCTTTTTGTAGCATTTCTGAGCAAAATTTTGTCCAATATACCATGTCCATGCATTTCCCCACTCATTTGAGTAATTTTTCATGAAAAAAACAAGAATTTATGATTGGTCAGAATTTTCACCAAAACGACATACCGCAGGTCTACGCGTTTTTCTGATTTGGGTCAAAAATTGAAAAGTGCTTTTTGTCGCATTTCTGAGCAAAATTTGGTCCAATATACCATGTCCATGCATTTCCCCACTCATTTGAGTAATTTTTCATGAAAAAAACAAGGTTTCATGATTGGTCAAAATTTTCACCAAAACGACATACCGCGGGTCTACGCGTTTTTCTGATTTGGGTCAAAAATTGAAAAGTGCTTTTTGTCACATTTCTGAGCAAAATTTGGTCCAATATACCATGTCCATGCATTTCCCCACTCATTTGAGTAATTTTTCATGAAAAAAACCAAGGTTTTATGATTGGTCAAAATTTTCACCAAAACGACATACCGCGGGTCTACGCGTTTTTCTGATTTGGGTCAAAAATTGAAAAGTGCTTTTTGACGCTTTTTTGAGCAAAATTTGGTCCAATATACCATGTCCATGCATTTCCCCACTCATTTGAGTAATTTTTCATGAAAAAAACAAGGTTTCATGATTGGTCAAAATTTTCACCAATACGACATACCGCGGGTCTACGCGTTTTTCTGATTTGGGTCAAAAATTGAAAAGTGCTTTTTGACGCTTTTTTGAGCAAAATTTGGTCCAATATACCATGTCCATGCATTTCCCCACTCATTTGAGTAATTTTTCATGAAAAAAACAAGGTTTCATGATTGGTCAAAATTTTCACCAAAACGACATAGCGCGGGTCTACGCGTTTTTCTGATTTGGGTCAAAAATTGAAAAGTGCTTTTTGTAGCATTTCTGAGCAAAATTTTGTCCAATATACCATGTCCATGCATTTCCCCACTCATTTGAGTAATTTTTCATGAAAAAAACAAGAATTTATGATTGGTCAGAATTTTCACCAAAACGACATACCGCGGGTCTACGCGTTTTTCTGATTTGGGTCAAAAATTGAAAAGTGCTTTTTGTCGCATTTCTGAGCAAAATTTGGTCCAATATACCATGTCCATGCATTTCCCCACTCATTTGAGTAATTTTTCATGAAAAAAACAAGGTTTCATGATTGGTCAAAATTTTCACCAAAACGACATACCGCGGCTCTACGCGTTTTTCTGATTTGGGTCAAAAATTGAAAAGTGCTTTTTATCGCATTTCTGAGCAAAATTTGGTCCAATATACCATGTCCATGCATTTCCCCACTCATTTGAGTAATTTTTCATGAAAAAAACAAGGTTTCATGATTGGTCAAAATTTTCACCAAAACGACATACCGCGGGTCTACGCGTTTTTCTGATTTGGGTCAAAAATTGAAAAGTGCTTTTTGTCGCATTTCTGAGCAAAATTTGGTCCAATATACCATGTCCATGCATTTCCCCACTCATTTGAGTAATTTTTCATGAAAAAAACAAGGTTTCATGATTGGTCAAAATTTTCACCAAAACGACATACCGCGGGTCTACGCGTTTTTCTGATTTGGGTCAAAAATTGAAAAGTGCTTTTTGTCACATTTCTGAGCAAAATTTGGTCCAATATACCATGTCCATGCATTTCCCCACTCATTTGAGTAATTTTTCATGAAAAAAACCAAGGTTTTATGATTGGTCAAAATTTTCACCAAAACGACATACCGCGGGTCTACGCGTTTTTCTGATTTGGGTCAAAAATTGAAAAGTGCTTTTTGTCGCATTTCTGAGCAAAATTTGGTCCAATATACCATGTCCATGCATTTCCCCACTCATTTGAGTAATTTTTCATGAAAAAAACAAGGTTTCATGATTGGTCAAAATTTTCACCAAAACGACATACCGCGGGTCTACGCGTTTTTCTGATTTGGGTCAAAAATTGAAAAGTGCTTTTTGTCACATTTCTGAGCAAAATTTGGTCCAATATACCATGTCCATGCATTTCCCCACTCATTTGAGTAATTTTTCATGAAAAAACCAAGGTTTCATGATTGGTCAAAATTTTCACCAAAACGACATACCGCGGGTCTACGCGTTTTTCTGATTTGGGTCAAAAATTGAAAAGTGCTTTTTGACGCTTTTTTGAGCAAAATTTGGTCCAATATACCATGTCCATGCATTTCCCCACTCATTTGAGTAATTTTTCATGAAAAAAACAAGGTTTCATGATTGGTCAAAATTTTCACCAAAACGACATACCGCGGGTCTACGCGTTTTTTTGATTTGGGTCAAAAATTGAAAAGTGCTTTTTGACGCTTTTTTGAGCAAAATTTGGTCCAATATACCATGTCCATGCATTTCCCCACTCATTTGAGTAATTTTTCATGAAAAAAACAAGGTTTCATGATTGGTCAAAATTTTCACCAAAACGACATAGCGAGGGTCTACGCGTTTTTCTGATTTGGGTCAAAAATTGAAAAGTGCTTTTTGTAGCATTTCTGAGCAAAATTTTGTCCAATATACCATGTCCATGCATTTCCCCACTCATTTGAGTAATATTTCATGAAAAAAACAAGAATTTATGATTGGTCAGAATTTTCACCAAAACGACATACCGCAGGTCTACGCGTTTTTCTGATTTGGGTCAAAAATTTAAAAGTGCTTTTTGTCGCATTTCTGAGCAAAATTTGGTCCAATATACCATGTCCATGCATTTCCCCACTCATTTGAGTAATTTTTCATGAAAAAAACAAGGTTTCATGATTGGTCAAAATTTTCACCAAAACGACATACCGCGGGTCTACGCGTTTTTCTGATTTGGGTCAAAAATTGAAAAGTGCTTTTTATCGCATTTCTGAGCAAAATTTGGTCCAATATACCATGTCCATGCATTTCCCCACTCATTTGAGTAATTTTTCATGAAAAAAACAAGGTTTCATGATTGGTCAAAGTTTTCACCAAAACGACATACCGCGGCTCTACGCGTTTTTCTGATTTGGGTCAAAAATTGAAAAGTGCTTTTTGTCGCATTTCTGAGCAAAATTTGGTCCAATATACCATGTCCATGCATTTCCCCACTCATTTGAGTAATTTTTCATGAAAAAAACAAGAATTCATGATTGGTCAAAATTTTCACCAAAACGACATACCGCGGGTCTACGCGTTTTTCTGATTTGGGTCAAAAATTGAAAAGTGCTTTTTGACGCTTTTTTGAGCAAAATTTGGTCCAATATACCATGTCCATGCATTTCCCCACTCATTTGAGTAATTTTTCATGAAAAAAACAAGGTTTTATGATTGGTCAAAATTTTCACCAAAACGACATACCGCAGGTCTACGCGTTTTTCTGATTTGGGTCAAAAATTGAAAAGTGCTTTTTGTCGCATTTCTGAGCAAAATTTGGTCCAATATACCATGTCCATGCATTTCCCCACTCATTTGAGTAATTTTTCATGAAAAAAACAAGAATTCATGATTGGTCAAAATTTTCACCAAAACGACATACCGCGGGTCTACGCGTTTTTCTGATTTGGGTCAAAAATTGAAAAGTGCTTTTTGTCGCATTTCTGAGCAAAATTTGGTCCAATATACCATGTCCATGCATTTCCCCACTCATTTGAGTAATTTTTCATGAAAAAAACAAGGTTTCATGATTGGTCAAAATTTTCACCAAAACGACATACCGCGGGTCTACGCGTTTTTCTGATTTGGGTCAAAAATTGAAAAGTGCTTTTTGTCACATTTCTGAGCAAAATTTGGTCCAATATACCATGTCCATGCATTTCCCCACTCATTTGAGTAATTTTTCATGAAAAAAACCAAGGTTTTATGATTGGTCAAAATTTTCACCAAAACGACATACCGCGGGTCTACGCGTTTTTCTGATTTGGGTCAAAAATTGAAAAGTGCTTTTTGACGCTTTTTTGAGCAAAATTTGGTCCAATATACCATGTCCATGCATTTCCCCACTCATTTGAGTAATTTTTCATGAAAAAAACAAGGTTTCATGATAGGTCAAAATTTTCACCAAAACGACATACCGCGGGTCTACGCGTTTTTCTGATTTGGGTCAAAAATTGAAAAGTGCTTTTTGACGCTTTTTTGAGCAAAATTTGGTCCAATATACCATGTCCATGCATTTCCCCACTCATTTGAGTAATTTTTCATGAAAAAAACCAAGGTTTCATGATTGGTCAAAATTTTCACCAAAACGACATACCGCGGCTCTACGCGTTTTTCTGATTTGGGTCAAAAATTGAAAAGTGCTTTTTATCGCATTTCTGAGCAAAATTTGGTCCAATATACCATGTCCATGCATTTCCCCACTCATTTGAGTAATTTTTCATGAAAAAAACAAGGTTTCATGATTGGTCAAAATTTTCACCAAAACGACATACCGGGGGTCTACGCGTTTTTCTGATTTGGGTCAAAAATTGAAAAGTGCTTTTTGTCGCATTTCTGAGCAAAATTTGGTCCAATATACCATGTCCATGCATTTCCCCACTCATTTGAGTAATTTTTCATGAAAAAAACAAGGTTTTATGATTGGTCAAAATTTTCACCAAAACGACATACGCGGCTCTACGCGTTTTTCTGATTTGGGTCAAAAATTGAAAAGTGCTTTTTGTCACATTTCTGAGCAACATTTGGTCCAATATACCATGTCCATGCATTTCCCCACTCATTTGAGTAATTTTTCATGAAAAAAACCAAGGTTTCATGATTGGTCAAAATTTTCACCAAAACGACATACCGCGGCTCTACGCGTTTTCTGATTTGGGTCAAAAATTGAAAAGTGCTTTTTATCGCATTTCTGAGCAAAATTTGGTCCAATATACCATGTCCATGCATTTCCCCACTCATTTGAGTAATTTTTCATGAAAAAAACAAGGTTTCATGATTGGTCAAAATTTTCACCAAAACGACATACCGCGGGTCTACGCGTTTTTCTGATTTGGGTCAAAAATTGAAAAGTGCTTTTTGTCGCATTTCTGAGCAAAATTTGGTCCAATATACCATGTCCATGCATTTCCCCACTCATTTGAGTAATTTTTCATGAAAAAAACAAGGTTTCATGATTGGTCAAAATTTTCACCAAAACGACATACCGCGGGTCTACGCGTTTTTCTGATTTGGGTCAAAAATTGAAAAGTGCTTTTTGTCACATTTCTGAGCAAAATTTGGTCCAATATACCATGTCCATGCATTTCCCCACTCATTTGAGTCATTTTTCATGAAAAAAACCAAGGTTTTATGATTGGTCAAAATTTTCACCAAAACGACATACCGCGGGTCTACGCGTTTTTCTGATTTGGGTCAAAAATTGAAAAGTGCTTTTTGACGCTTTTTTGAGCAAAATTTGGTCCAATATACCATGTCCATGCATTTCCCCACTCATTTGAGTAATTTTTCATGAAAAAAACAAGGTTTCATGATTGGTCAAAATTTTCACCAAAACGACATACCGCGGGTCTACGCGTTTTTCTGATTTGGGTCAAAAATTGAAAAGTGCTTTTTGACGCTTTTTTGAGCAAAATTTGGTCCAATATACCATGTCCATGCATTTCCCCACTCATTTGAGTAATTTTTCATGAAAAAAACAAGGTTTCATGATTGGTCAAAATTTTCAATAAAACGACATCCCGCGGGTCTACGCGTTTTTCTGATTTGGGTCAAAAATTGAAAAGTGCTTTTTGTCGCATTTCTGAGCAAAATTTGGTCCAATATACCATGTCCATGCATTTCCCCACTCATTTGAGTAATTTTTCATGAAAAAAACAAGGTTTCATGATTGGTCAAAATTTTCACCAAAACGACATAGCGCGGGTCTACGCGCTTTTCTGATTTGGGTCAAAAATTGAAAAGTGCTTTTTGTCGCATTTCTGAGCAAAATTTGGTCCAATATACCATGTCCATGCATTTCCCCACTCATTTGAGTAATTTTTCATGAAAAAAACAAGGTTTCATGATTGGTCAAAATTTTCACCAAAACGACATACCGCGGGTCTACGCGTTTTTCTGATTTGGGTCAAAAATTGAAAAGTGTTTTTTGACGCTTTTTTGAGCAAAATTTGGTCCAATATACCATGTCCATGCATTTCCCCACTCATTTGAGTAATTTTTCATGAAAAAAACAAGGTTTCATGATTGGTCAAAATTTTCACCAAAACGACATAGCGCGGATCTACGCGTTTTTCTGATTTGGGTCAAAAATTGAAAAGTGCTTTTTGTCGCATTTCTGAGCAAAATTTGGTCCAATATACCATGTCCATGCATTTCCCCACTCATTTGAGTAATTTTTCATGAAAAAAACAAGGTTTCATGATTGGTCAAAATTTTCACCAAAACGACGTACCGCGGGTCTACGCGTTTTTCTGATTTGGGTCAAAAATTGAAAAGTGCTTCTTGTCGCCTTTCTGAGCAAAATTTGGTCCAATATACCATGTCCATGCATTTCCCCAATCATTTGAGTAATTTTTCATGAAAAAAACCAAGGTTTTATGATTGGTCAAAATTTTCACCAAAACGACATACCGCGGGTCTACGCGTTTTTCTGATTTGGGTCAAAAATTGAAAAGTGCTTCTTGTCGCCTTTCTGAGCAAAATTTGGTCCAATATACCATGTCCATGCATTTCCCCACTCATTTGAGTAATTTTTCATGAAAAAAACAAGGTTTCATGATTGGTCAAAATTTTCACCAAAACGACATACCGCGGGTCTACGCGTTTTTCTGATTTGGGTCAAAAATTGAAAAGTGCTTTTTGACGCTTTTTTGAGCAAAATTTGGTCCAATATACCATGTCCATGCATTTCCCCACTCATTTGAGTAATTTTTCATGAAAAAAACAAGGTTTCATGATTGGTCAAAATTTTCAATAAAACGACATACCGCGGGTCTACGCGTTTTTCTGATTTGGGTCAAAAATTGAAAAGTGCTTTTTGTCGCATTTCTGAGCAAAATTTGGTCCAATATACCATGTCCATGCATTTCCCCACTCATTTGAGTAATTTTTCATGAAAAAAACAAGGTTTCATGATTGGTCAAAATTTTCACCAAAACGACATAGCGCGGGTCTACGCGTTTTTCTGATTTGGGTCAAAAATTGAAAAGTGCTTTTTGTCGCATTTCTGAGCAAAATTTGGTCCAATATACCATGTCCATGCATTTCCCCACTCATTTGAGTAATTTTTCATGAAAAAAACAAGGTTTCATGATTGGTCAAAATTTTCACCAAAACGACATACCGCGGGTCTACGCGTTTTTCTGATTTGGGTCAAAAATTGAAAAGTGTTTTTTGACGCTTTTTTGAGCAAAATTTGGTCCAATATACCATGTCCATGCATTTCCCCACTCATTTGAGTAATTTTTCATGAAAAAAACAAGGTTTCATGATTGGTCAAAATTTTCACCAAAACGACATAGCGCGGATCTACGCGTTTTTCTGATTTGGGTCAAAAATTGAAAAGTGCTTTTTGTCGCATTTCTGAGCAAAATTTGGTCCAATATACCATGTCCATGCATTTCCCCAATCATTTGAGTAATTTTTCATGAAAAAAACCAAGGTTTTATGATTGGTCAAAATTTTCACCAAAACGACATACCGCGGGTCTACGCGTTTTTCTGATTTGGGTCAAAAATTGAAAAGTGCTTTTTGTCGCATTTCTGAGCAAAATTTGGTCCAATATACCATGTCCATGCATTTCCCCACTCATTTGAGTAATTTTTCATGAAAAAAACAAGGTTTCATGATTGGTCAAAATTTTCACCAAAACGACATACCGCGGGTCTACGCGTTTTTCTGATTTGGGTCAAAAATTGAAAAGTGCTTTTTGACGCTTTTTTGAGCAAAATTTGGTCCAATATACCATGTCCATGCATTTCCCCACTCATTTGAGTAATTTTTCATGAAAAAAACAAGGTTTCATGATTGGTCAAAATTTTCAATAAAACGACATACCGCGGGTCTACGCGTTTTTCTGATTTGGGTCAAAAATTGAAAAGTGCTTTTTGTCGCATTTCTGAGCAAAATTTGGTCCAATATACCATGTCCATGCATTTCCCCACTCATTTGAGTAATTTTTCATGAAAAAAACAAGGTTTCATGATTGGTCAAAATTTTCACCAAAACGACATACCGCGGGTCTACGCGTTTTTCTGATTTGGGTCAAAAATTGAAAAGTGCTTTTTGTCGCATTTCTGAGCAAAATTTTGTCCAATATACCATGTCCATGCATTTCCCCACTCATTTGAGTAATTTTTCATGAAAAAAACAAGGTATCATGATTGGTCAAAATTTTCACCAAAACGACATACCGCGGGTCTACGCGTTTTTCTGATTTGGGTCAAAAATTGAAAAGTGCTTCTTGTCGCCTTTCTGAGCAAAATTTGGTCCAATATACCATGTCCATGCATTTCCCCAATCATTTGAGTAATTTTTCATGAAAAAAACCAAGGTTTTATGATTGGTCAAAATTTTCACCAAAACGACATACCGCGGGTCTACGCGTTTTTCTGATTTGGGTCAAAAATTGAAAAGTGCTTTTTGTCGCATTTCTGAGCAAAATTTGGTCCAATATACCATGTCCATGCATTTCCCCACTCATTTGAGTAATTTTTCATGAAAAAAACAAGGTTTCATGATTGGTCAAAATTTTCACCAAAACGACATACCGCGGGTCTACGCGTTTTTCTGATTTGGGTCAAAAATTGAAAAGTGCTTTTTGACGCTTTTTTGAGCAAAATTTGGTCCAATATACCATGTCCATGCATTTCCCCACTCATTTGAGTAATTTTTCATGAAAAAAACAAGGTTTCATGATTGGTCAAAATTTTCAATAAAACGACATACCGCGGGTCTACGCGTTTTTCTGATTTGGGTCAAAAATTGAAAAGTGCTTTTTGTCGCATTTCTGAGCAAAATTTGGTCCAATATACCATGTCCATGCATTTCCCCACTCATTTGAGTAATTTTTCATGAAAAAAACAAGGTTTCATGATTGGTCAAAATTTTCACCAAAACGACATAGCGCGGGTCTACGCGTTTTTCTGATTTGGGTCAAAAATTGAAAAGTGCTTTTTGTCGCATTTCTGAGCAAAATTTGGTCCAATATACCATGTCCATGCATTTCCCCACTCATTTGAGTAATTTTTCATGAAAAAAACAAGGTTTCATGATTGGTCAAAATTTTCACCAAAACGACATACCGCGGGTCTACGCGTTTTTCTGATTTGGGTCAAAAATTGAAAAGTGTTTTTTGACGCTTTTTTGAGCAAAATTTGGTCCAATATACCATGTCCATGCATTTCCCCACTCATTTGAGTAATTTTTCATGAAAAAAACAAGGTTTCATGATTGGTCAAAATTTTCACCAAAACGACATAGCGCGGATCTACGCGTTTTTCTGATTTGGGTCAAAAATTGAAAAGTGCTTTTTGTCGCATTTCTGAGCAAAATTTGGTCCAATATACCATGTCCATGCATTTCCCCACTCATTTGAGTAATTTTTCATGAAAAAAACAAGGTTTCATGATTGGTCAAAATTTTCACCAAAACGACATACCGCGGGTCTACGCGTTTTTCTGATTTGGGTCAAAAATTGAAAAGTGCTTCTTGTCGCCTTTCTGAGCAAAATTTGGTCCAATATACCATGTCCATGCATTTCCCCAATCATTTGAGTAATTTTTCATGAAAAAAACCAAGGTTTTATGATTGGTCAAAATTTTCACCAAAACGACATACCGCGGGTCTACGCGTTTTTCTGATTTGGGTCAAAAATTGAAAAGTGCTTCTTGTCGCCTTTCTGAGCAAAATTTGGTCCAATATACCATGTCCATGCATTTCCCCACTCATTTGAGTAATTTTTCATGAAAAAAACAAGGTTTTATGATTGGTCAAAATTTTCACCAAAACGACATACCGCGGCTCTACGCATTTTTCTGATTTGGGTCAAAAATTGAAAAGTGCTTTTTGTCACATTTCTGAGCAAAATTTGGTCCAATATACCATGTCCATGCATTTCCCCACTCATTTGAGTAATTTTTCATGAAAAAAACCAAGGTTTCATGATTGGTCAAAATTTTCACCAAAACGACATACCGCGGCTCTACGCGTTTTTCTGATTTGGGTCAAAAATTGAAAAGTGCTTTTTATCGCATTTCTGAGCAAAATTTGGTCCAATATACCATGTCCATGCATTTCCCCACTCATTTGAGTAATTTTTCATGAAAAAAACAAGGTTTCATGATTGGTCAAAATTTTCACCAAAACGACATACCGCGGGTCTACGCGTTTTTCTGATTTGGGTCAAAAATTGAAAAGTGCTTTTTGTCGCATTTCTGAGCAAAATTTGGTCCAATATACCATGTCCATGCATTTCCCCACTCATTTGAGTAATTTTTCATGAAAAAAACAAGGTTTCATGATTGGTCAAAATTTTCACCAAAACGACATACCGCGGGTCTACGCGTTTTTCTGATTTGGGTCAAAAATTGAAAAGTGCTTTTTGTCACATTTCTGAGCAAAATTTGGTCCAATATACCATGTCCATGCATTTCCCCACTCATTTGAGTAATTTTTCATGAAAAAAACCAAGGTTTTATGATTGGTCAAAATTTTCACCAAAACGACATACCGCGGGTCTACGCGTTTTTCTGATTTGGGTCAAAAATTGAAAAGTGCTTTTTGACGCTTTTTTGAGCAAAATTTGGTCCAATATACCATGTCCATGCATTTCCCCACTCATTTGAGTAATTTTTCATGAAAAAAACAAGGTTTCATGATTGGTCAAAATTTTCACCAAAACGACATACCGCGGGTCTACGCGTTTTTCTGATTTGGGTCAAAAATTGAAAAGTGCTTTTTGACGCTTTTTTGAGCAAAATTTGGTCCAATATACCATGTCCATGCATTTCCCCACTCATTTGAGTAATTTTTCATGAAAAAAAACAAGGTTTTATGATTGGTCAAAATTTTCACCAAAACGACAAAACGCAGGTCTACGCGTTTTTCTGATTTGGGTCAAAAATTGAAAAGTTCTTTTTGTCGCATTTCTGAGCAAAATTTGGTCCAATATACCATGTCCATGCATTTCCCCACTCATTTGAGTAATTTTTCATGAAAAAAACAAGGTTTCATGATTGGTCAAAATTTTCACCAAAACGACATACCGCGGGTCTACGCGTTTTTCTGATTTGGGTCAAAAATTGAAAAGTGCTTTTTGTCGCATTTCTGAGCAAAATTTGGTCCAATATACCATGTCCATGCATTTCCCCACTCATTTGAGTAATTTTTCATGAAAAAAACAAGGTTTCATGATTGGTCAAAATTTTCACCAAAACGACATAGCGCGGGTCTACGCGTTTTTCTGATTTGGGTCAAAAATTGAAAAGTGCTTTTTGTCGCATTTCTGAGCAAAATTTGGTCCAATATACCATGTCCATGCATTTCCCCACTCATTTGAGTAATTTTTCATGAAAAAAACAAGGTTTCATGATTGGTCAAAATTTTCACCAAAACGACATACCGCGGGTCTACGCGTTTTTCTGATTTGGGTCAAAAATTGAAAAGTGTTTTTTGACGCTTTTTTGAGCAAAATTTGGTCCAATATACCATGTCCACGCATTTCCCCACTCATTTGAGTAATTTTTCATGAAAAAAACAAGGTTTCATGATTGGTCAAAATTTTCACCAAAACAACATAGCGCGGATCTACGCGTTTTTCTGATTTGGGTCAAAAATTGAAAAGTGCTTTTTGTCGCATTTCTGAGCAAAATTTGGTCCAATATACCATGTCCATGCATTTCCCCACTCATTTGAGTAATTTTTCATGAAAAAAACAAGGTTTCATGATTGGTCAAAATTTTCACCAAAACGACATACCGCGGGTCTACGCGTTTTTCTGATTTGGGTCAAAAATTGAAAAGTGCTTCTTGTCGCCTTTCTGAGCAAAATTTGGTCCAATATACCATGTCCATGCATTTCCCCACTCATTTGAGTAATTTTTCATGAAAAAAACCAAGGTTTTATGATTGGTCAAAATTTTCACCAAAACGACATACCGCAGGTCTACGCGTTTTTCTGATTTGCGTCAAAAATTGAAAAGTGCTTTTTGTCGCATTTCTGAGCAAAATTTGGTCCAATATACCATGTCCATGCATTTCCCCACTCATTTGAGTAATTTTTCATGAAAAAAACAAGGTTTCATGATTGGTCAAAATTTTCACCAAAACGACATACCGCGGCTCTACGCGTTTTTCTGATTTGGGTCAAAAATTGAAAAGTGCTTTTTGTCGCATTTCTGAGCAAAATTTGGTCCAATATACCATGTCCATGCATTTCCCCACTCATTTGAGTAATTTTTCATGAAAAAAACAAGAATTCATGATTGGTCAAAATTTTCACCAAAACGACATACCGCGGGTCTACGCGTTTTTCTGATTTGGGTCAAAAATTGAAAAGTGCTTTTTGTCGCATTTCTGAGCAAAATTTGGTCCAATATACCATGTCCATGCATTTCCCCACTCATTTGAGTAATTTTTCATGAAAAAAACAAGGTTTCATGATTGGTCAAAATTTTCACCAAAACGACATACCACGGGTCTACGCGTTTTTCTGATTTGGGTCAAAAATTGAAAAGTGCTTTTTGACGCTTTTTTGAGCAAAATTTGGTCCAATATACCATGTCCATGCATTTCCCCACTCATTTGAGTAATTTTTCATGAAAAAAACAAGGTTTCATGATTGGTCAAAATTTTCACCAGAACGACATAGCGCGTGTCTACGCGTTTTTCTGATTTGGGTCAAAAATTGAAAAGTCCTTTTTGTCACATTTCTGAGCAAAATTTGGTCCAATATACCATGTCCATGCATTTCCCAACTCATTTGAGTAATTTTTCATGATAAAAACAAGGTTTCATGATTTGTCAAAATTTTCACCAAAACGACATACCGCGGGTCTACGCGTTTTTCTGATTTGGGTCAAAAATTGAAAAGTGCTTTTTGTCGCATTTCTGAGCAAAATTTGGTCCAATATACCATGTCCATGCATTTCCCCACTCATTTGAGTAATTTTTCATGAAAAAAACCAAGGTTTTATGATTGGTCAAAATTTTCACAAAAACGCCATACCGCGGGTCTACGCGTTTTTCTGATTTGGGTCAAAAATTGAAAATTGCTTTTTGTCACATTTCTGAGCAAAATTTGGTCCAATATACCATGTCCATGCATTTCCCCACTCATTTGAGTAATTTTTCATGAAAAAAACAAGGTTTCATGATTGGTCAAAATTTTCACCAAAACGACATAGCGCGGATCTACGCGTTTTTCTGATTTGGGTCAAAAATTGAAAAGTGCTTTTTGTCGCATTTCTGAGCAAAATTTGGTCCAATATACCATGTCCATGCATTTCCCCACTCATTTGAGTAATTTTTCATGAAAAAAACAAGGTTTCATGATTGGTCAAAATTTTCACCAAAACGACATACCGCGGCTCTACGCGTTTTTCTGATTTGGGTCAAAAATTGAAAAGTGCTTCTTGTCGCCTTTCTGAGCAAAATTTGGTCCAATATACCATGTCCATGCATTTCCCCAATCATTTGAGTAATTTTTCATGAAAAAAACCAAGGTTTTATGATTGGTCAAAATTTTCACCAAAACGACATACCGCGGGTCTACGCGTTTTTCTGATTTGGGTCAAAAATTGAAAAGTGCTTCTTGTCGCCTTTCTGAGCAAAATTTGGTCCAATATACCATGTCCATGCATTTCCCCACTCATTTGAGTAATTTTTCATGAAAAAAACCAAGGTTTTATGATTGGTCAAAATTTTCACCAAAACGACATACCGCGGGTCTACGCGTTTTTCTGATTTGGGTCAAAAATTGAAAAGTCCTTTTTGTCACATTTCTGAGCAAAATTTGGTCCAATATACCATGTCCATGCATTTCCCCACTCATTTGAGTAATTTTTCATGAAAAAAACAAGGTTTCATGATTTGTCAAAATTTTCACCAAAACGACATACCGCGGGTCTACGCGTTTTTCTGATTTGGGTCAAAAATTGAAAAGTGCTTTTTGTCGCATTTCTGAGCAAAATTTGGTCCAATATACCATGTCCATGCATTTCCCCACTCATTTGAGTAATTTTTCATGAAAAAAACAAGGTTTTATGATTGGTCAAAATTTTCACCAAAACGACATACCGCGGCTCTACGCGTTTTTCTGATTTGGGTCAAAAATTGAAAAGTGCTTTTTGTCACATTTCTGAGCAAAATTTGGTCCAATATACCATGTCCATGCATTTCCCCACTCATTTGAGTAATTTTTCATGAAAAAAACCAAGGTTTCATGATTGGTCAAAATTTTCACCAAAACAACATACCGCGGCTCTACGCGTTTTTCTGATTTGGGTCAAAAATTGAAAAGTGCTTTTTATCGCATTTCTGAGCAAAATTTGGTCCAATATACCATGTCCATGCATTTCCCCACTCATTTGAGTAATTTTTCATGAAAAAAACAAGGTTTCATGATTGGTCAAAATTTTCACCAAAACGACATACCGCGGGTCTACGCGTTTTTCTGATTTGGGTCAAAAATTGAAAAGTGCTTTTTGTCGCATTTCTGAGCAAAATTTGGTCCAATATACCATGTCCATGCATTTCCCCACTCATTTGAGTAATTTTTCATGAAAAAAACAAGGTTTCATGATTGGTCAAAATTTTCACCAAAACGACATACCGCGGGTCTACGCGTTTTTCTGATTTGGGTCAAAAATTGAAAAGTGCTTTTTGTCACATTTCTGAGCAAAATTTGGTCCAATATACCATGTCCATGCATTTCCCCACTCATTTGAGTAATTTTTCATGAAAAAAACCAAGGTTTTATGATTGGTCAAAATTTTCACCAAAACGACATACCGCGGGTCTACGCGTTTTTCTGATTTGGGTCAAAAATTGAAAAGTGCTTTTTGACGCTTTTTTGAGCAAAATTTGGTCCAATATACCATGTCCATGCATTTCCCCACTCATTTGAGTAATTTTTCATGAAAAAAACAAGGTTTCATGATTGGTCAAAATTTTCACCAAAACGACATACCGCGGGTCTACGCGTTTTTCTGATTTGGGTCAAAAATTGAAAAGTGCTTTTTGACGCTTTTTTGAGCAAAATTTGGTCCAATATACCATGTCCATGCATTTCCCCACTCATTTGAGTAATTTTTCATGAAAAAAACAAGGTTTCATGATTGGTCAAAATTTTCACCAAAACGACATAGCGCGGGTCTACGCGTTTTTCTGATTTGGGTCAAAAATTGAAAAGTGCTTTTTGTAGCATTTCTGAGCAAAATTTTGTCCAATATACCATGTCCATGCATTTCCCCACTCATTTGAGTAATTTTTCATGAAAAAAACAAGAATTTATGATTGGTCAAAATTTTCACCAAAACGACATACCGCGGGTCTACGCGTTTTTCTGATTTGGGTCAAAAATTGAAAAGTGCTTTTTGACGCTTTTTTGAGCAAAATTTGGTCCAATATACCATGTCCATGCATTTCCCCACTCATTTGAGTAATTTTTCATGAAAAAAACAAGGTTTTATGATTGGTCAAAATTTTCACCAAAACGACATACCGCAGGTCTACGCGTTTTTCTGATTTGGGTCAAAAATTGAAAAGTGCTTTTTGTCGCATTTCTGAGCAAAATTTGGTCCAATATACCATGTCCATGCATTTCCCCACTCATTTGAGTAATTTTTCATGAAAAAAACAAGGTTTCATGATTGGTCAAAATTTTCACCAAAACGCGGGTCTACGCGTTTTTCTGATTTGGGTCAAAAAGTGAAAAGTGCTTTTTGTCGCATTTCTGAGCAAAATTTGGTCCAATATACCATGTCCATGCATTTCCCCACTCATTTGAGTAATTTTTCATGAAAAAAACAAGGTTTCATGATTGGTCAAAATTTTCACCAAAACGACATAGCGCGGGTCTACGCGTTTTTCTGATTTGGGTCAAAAATTGAAAAGTGCTTTTTGTCGCATTTCTGAGCAAAATTTGGTCCAATATACCATGTCCATGCATTTCCCCACTCATTTGAGTAATTTTTCATGAAAAAAACAAGGTTTCATGATTGGTCAAAATTTTCACCAAAACGACATACCGCGGGTCTACGCGTTTTTCTGATTTGGGTCAAAAATTGAAAAGTGTTTTTTGACGCTTTTTTGAGCAAAATTTGGTCCAATATACCATGTCCATGCATTTCCCCACTCATTTGAGTAATTTTTCATGAAAAAAACAAGGTTTCATGATTGGTCAAAATTTTCACCAAAACGACATAGCGCGGATCTACGCGTTTTTCTGATTTGGGTCAAAAATTGAAAAGTGCTTTTTGTCGCATTTCTGAGCAAAATTTGGTCCAATATACCATGTCCATGCATTTCCCCAATCATTTGAGTAATTTTTCATGAAAAAAACCAAGGTTTTATGATTGGTCAAAATTTTCACCAAAATGACATACCGCGGGTCTACGCGTTTTTCTGATTTGGGTCAAAAATTGAAAAGTGCTTCTTGTCGCCTTTCTGAGCAAAATTTGGTCCAATATACCATGTCCATGCATTTCCCCACTCATTTGAGTAATTTTTCATGAAAAAAACCAAGGTTTTATGATTGGTCAAAATTTTCACCAAAACGACATACCGCGGGTCTACGCGTTTTTCTGATTTGGGTCAAAAATTGAAAAGTCCTTTTTGTCACATTTCTGAGCAAAATTTGGTCCAATATACCATGTCCATGCATTTCCCCACTCATTTGAGTAATTTTTCATGAAAAAAACAAGGTTTCATGATTTGTCAAAATTTTCACCAAAACGACATACCGCGGGTCTACGCGTTTTTCTGATTTGGGTCAAAAATTGAAAAGTGCTTTTTGTAGCATTTCTGAGCAAAATTTTGTCCAATATACCATGTCCATGCATTTCCCCACTCATTTGAGTAATTTTTCATGAAAAAAACAAGGTTTCATAATTGGTCAAAATTTTCACCAAAACGACATACCGCGGGTCTACGTGTTTTTCTGATTTGGGTCAAAAATTGAAAAGTGCTTTTTGTCGCCTTTCTGAGCAAAATTTGGTCCAATATACCATGTCCATGCATTTCCCCACTCATTTGAGTAATTTTTCATGAAAAAAACAAGGTTTCATGATTGGTCAAAATTTTCACCAAAACGACATACCGCGGGTCTACGCGTTTTTCTGATTTGGGTCAAAAATTGAAAAGTGCTTTTTGTCGCATTTCTGAGCAAAATTTGGTCCAATATACCATGTCCATGCATTTCCCCACTCATTTGAGTAATTTTTCATGAAAAAAACAAGGTTTCATGATTGGTCAAAATTTTCACCAAAACGACATAGCGCGGGTCTACGCGTTTTTCTGATATGGGTAAAAAATTGAAAAGTGCTTTTTGTCGCATTTCTGAGCAAAATTTGGTCCAATATACCATGTCCATGCATTTCCCCACTCATTTGAGTAATTTTTCATGAAAAAAACAAGAATTCATGATTGGTCAAAATTTTCACCAAAACGACATACCGCGGCTCTACGCGTTTTTCTGATTTGGGTCAAAAATTGAAAAGTGCTTTTTGATGCTTTTCTGAGCAAAATTTGGTCCAATATACCATGTCCATGCATTTCCCCACTCATTTGAGTAATTTTTCATGAAAAAAACAAGGTTTCATAATTGGTCAAAATTTTCACCAAAACGACATAGCGCGGGTCTACGCGTTTTTCTGATTTGGGTCAAAAATTGAACAGTGCTTTTTGTCGCATTTCTGAGCAAAATTTGGTCCAATATACCATGTCCATGCATTTCCCCACTCATTTGAGTAATTTTTCATGAAAAAAACAAGGTTTCATGATTGGTCAAAATTTTCACCAAAACGACATAGCGCGGGTCTACGCGTTTTTCTGATTTGGGTCAAAAATTGAAAAGTGCTTTTTGTCGCATTTCTGAGCAAAATTTGGTCCAATATACCATGTCCATGCATTTCCCCACTCATTTGAGTAATTTTTCATGAAAAAAACAAGGTTTCATGATTGGTCAAAATTTTCACCAAAACGACATACCGCGGGTCTACGCGTTTTTCTGATTTGGGTCAAAAATTGAAAAGTGCTTTTTGTCGCATTTCTGAGCAAAATTTGGTCCAATATACCATGTCAATGCATTTCGCCAATCATTTGAGTAATTTTTCATGAAAAAAACAAGGTTTCATGATTGGTCAAAATTTTCACCAAAACGACATAGCGCGGATCTACGCGTTTTTCTGATTTGGGTCAAAAATTGAAAAGTGCTTTTTGTCGCATTTCTGAGCAAAATTTGGTCCAATATACCATGTCCATGCATTTCCCCACTCATTTGAGTAATTTTTCATGAAAAAAACAAGGTTTCATGATTGGTCAAAATTTTCACCAAAACGACATACCGCGGCTCTACGCGTTTTTCTGATTTGGGTCAAAAATTGAAAAGTGCTTTTTGTCGCATTTCTGAGCAAAATTTGGTCCAATATACCATGTCCATGCATTTCCCCACTCATTTGAGTAATTTTTCATGAAAAAAACAAGAATTCATGATTGGTCAAAATTTTCACCAAAACGACATACCGCGGGTCTACGCGTTTTTCTGATTTGGGTCAAAAATTGAAAAGTGCTTTTTGTCGCATTTCTGAGCAAAATTTGGTCCAATATACCATGTCCATGCATTTCCCCACTCATTTGAGTAATTTTTCATGAAAAAAACAAGGTTTCATGATTGGTCAAAATTTTCACCAAAACGACATACCGCGGGTCTACGCGTTTTTCTGATTTGGGTCAAAAATTGAAAAGTGCTTTTTGACGCTTTTTTGAGCAAAATTTGGTCCAATATACCATGTCCATGCATTTCCCCACTCATTTGAGTAATTTTTCATGAAAAAAACAAGGTTTCATGATTGGTCAAAATTTTCACCAGAACGACATAGCGCGTGTCTACGCGTTTTTCTGATTTGGGTCAAAAATTGAAAAGTCCTTTTTGTCACATTTCTGAGCAAAATTTGGTCCAATATACCATGTCCATGCATTTCCCAACTCATTTGAGTAATTTTTCATGAAAAAAACAAGGTTTCATGATTTGTCAAAATTTTCACCAAAACGACATACCGCGGGTCTACGCGTTTTTCTGATTTGGGTCAAAAATTGAAAAGTGCTTTTTGTCGCATTTCTGAGCAAAATTTGGTCCAATATACCATGTCCATGCATTTCCCCACTCATTTGAGTAATTTTTCATGAAAAAAACCAAGGTTTTATGATTGGTCAAAATTTTCACAAAAACGCCATACCGCGGGTCTACGCGTTTTTCTGATTTGGGTCAAAAATTGAAAATTGCTTTTTGTCACATTTCTGAGCAAAATTTGGTCCAATATACCATGTCCATGCATTTCCCCACTCATTTGAGTAATTTTTCATGAAAAAAACAAGGTTTCATGATTGGTCAAAATTTTCACCAAAACGACATAGCGCGGATCTACGCGTTTTTCTGATTTGGGTCAAAAATTGAAAAGTGCTTTTTGTCGCATTTCTGAGCAAAATTTGGTCCAATATACCATGTCCATGCATTTCCCCACTCATTTGAGTAATTTTTCATGAAAAAAACAAGGTTTCATGATTGGTCAAAATTTTCACCAAAACGACATAGCGCGGGTCTACGCGTTTTTCTGATATGGGTAAAAAATTGAAAAGTGCTTTTTGTCGCATTTCTGAGCAAAATTTGGTCCAATATACCATGTCCATGCATTTCCCCACTCATTTGAGTAATTTTTCATGAAAAAAACAAGAATTCATGATTGGTCAAAATTTTCACCAAAACGACATACCGCGGCTCTACGCGTTTTTCTGATTTGGGTCAAAAATTGAAAAGTGCTTTTTGATGCTTTTCTGAGCAAAATTTGGTCCAATATACCATGTCCATGCATTTCCCCACTCATTTGAGTAATTTTTCATGAAAAAAACAAGGTTTCATAATTGGTCAAAATTTTCACCAAAACGACATAGCGCGGGTCTACGCGTTTTTCTGATTTGGGTCAAAAATTGAACAGTGCTTTTTGTCGCATTTCTGAGCAAAATTTGGTCCAATATACCATGTCCATGCATTTCCCCACTCATTTGAGTAATTTTTCATGAAAAAAACAAGGTTTCATGATTGGTCAAAATTTTCACCAAAACGACATAGCGCGGGTCTACGCGTTTTTCTGATTTGGGTCAAAAATTGAAAAGTGCTTTTTGTCGCATTTCTGAGCAAAATTTGGTCCAATATACCATGTCCATGCATTTCCCCACTCATTTGAGTAATTTTTCATGAAAAAAACAAGGTTTCATGATTGGTCAAAATTTTCACCAAAACGACATACCGCGGGTCTACGCGTTTTTCTGATTTGGGTCAAAAATTGAAAAGTGCTTTTTGTCGCATTTCTGAGCAAAATTTGGTCCAATATACCATGTCAATGCATTTCGCCAATCATTTGAGTAATTTTTCATGAAAAAAACAAGGTTTCATGATTGGTCAAAATTTTCACCAAAACGACATAGCGCGGATCTACGCGTTTTTCTGATTTGGGTCAAAAATTGAAAAGTGCTTTTTGTCGCATTTCTGAGCAAAATTTGGTCCAATATACCATGTCCATGCATTTCCCCACTCATTTGAGTAATTTTTCATGAAAAAAACAAGGTTTCATGATTGGTCAAAATTTTCACAAAAACGCCATACCGCGGGTCTACGCGTTTTTCTGATTTGGGTCAAAAATTGAAAATTGCTTTTTGTCACATTTCTGAGCAAAATTTGGTCCAATATACCATGTCCATGCATTTCCCCACTCATTTGAGTAATTTTTCATGAAAAAAACAAGGTTTCATGATTGGTCAAAATTTTCACCAAAACGACATAGCGCGGATCTACGCGTTTTTCTGATTTGGGTCAAAAATTGAAAAGTGCTTTTTGTCGCCTTTCTGAGCAAAATTTGGTCCAATATACCATGTCCATGCATTTCCCCACTCATTTGAGTAATTTTTCATGAAAAAAACAAGGTTTTATGATTGGTCAAAATTTTCACCAAAACGACATACCGCGGCTCTACGCGTTTTTCTGATTTGGGTCAAAAATTGAAAAGTGCTTTTTGTCACATTTCTGAGCAAAATTTGGTCCAATATACCATGTCCATGCATTTCCCCACTCATTTGAGTAATTTTTCATGAAAAAAACCAAGGTTTCATGATTGGTCAAAATTTTCACCAAAACGACATACCGCGGCTCTACGCATTTTTCTGATTTGGGTCAAAAATTGAAAAGTGCTTTTTATCGCATTTCTGAGCAAAATTTGGTCCAATATACCATGTCCATGCATTTCCCCACTCATTTGAGTAATTTTTCATGAAAAAAACAAGGTTTCATGATTGGTCAAAATTTTCACCAAAACGACATACCGCGGGTCTACGCGTTTTTCTGATTTGGGTCAAAAATTGAAAAGTGCTTTTTGTCGCATTTCTGAGCAAAATTTGGTCCAATATACCATGTCCATGCATTTCCCCACTCATTTGAGTAATTTTTCATGAAAAAAACAAGGTTTCATGATTGGTCAAAATTTTCACCAAAACGACATACCGCGGGTCTACGCGTTTTTCTGATTTGGGTCAAAAATTGAAAAGTGCTTCTTGTCGCCTTTCTGAGCAAAATTTGGTCCAATATACCATGTCCATGCATTTCCCCACTCATTTGAGTAATTTTTCATGAAAAAAACCAAGGTTTTATGATTGGTCAAAATTTTCACCAAAACGACATACCGCGGGTCTACGCGTTTTTCTGATTTGGGTCAAAAATTGAAAAGTGCTTTTTGTAGCATTTCTGAGCAAAATTTTGTCCAATATACCATGTCCATGCATTTCCCCACTCATTTGAGTAATTTTTCATGAAAAAAACAAGGTTTCATAATTGGTCAAAATTTTCACCAAAACGACATACCGCGGGTCTACGTGTTTTTCTGATTTGGGTCAAAAATTGAAAAGTGCTTTTTGTCGCCTTTCTGAGCAAAATTTGGTCCAATATACCATGTCCATGCATTTCCCCACTCATTTGAGTAATTTTTCATGAAAAAAACAAGGTTTCATGATTGGTCAAAATTTTCACCAAAACGACATACCGCGGGTCTACGCGTTTTTCTGATTTGGGTCAAAAATTGAAAAGTGCTTTTTGTCGCATTTCTGAGCAAAATTTGGTCCAATATACCATGTCCATGCATTTCCCCACTCATTTGAGTAATTTTTCATGAAAAAAACAAGGTTTCATGATTGGTCAAAATTTTCACCAAAACGACATAGCGCGGGTCTACGCGTTTTTCTGATATGGGTAAAAAATTGAAAAGTGCTTTTTGTCGCATTTCTGAGCAAAATTTGGTCCAATATACCATGTCCATGCATTTCCCCACTCATTTGAGTAATTTTTCATGAAAAAAACAAGAATTCATGATTGGTCAAAATTTTCACCAAAACGACATACCGCGGCTCTACGCGTTTTTCTGATTTGGGTCAAAAATTGAAAAGTGCTTTTTGATGCTTTTCTGAGCAAAATTTGGTCCAATATACCATGTCCATGCATTTCCCCACTCATTTGAGTAATTTTTCATGAAAAAAACAAGGTTTCATAATTGGTCAAAATTTTCACCAAAACGACATAGCGCGGGTCTACGCGTTTTTCTGATTTGGGTCAAAAATTGAACAGTGCTTTTTGTCGCATTTCTGAGCAAAATTTGGTCCAATATACCATGTCCATGCATTTCCCCACTCATTTGAGTAATTTTTCATGAAAAAAACAAGGTTTCATGATTGGTCAAAATTTTCACCAAAACGACATAGCGCGGGTCTACGCGTTTTTCTGATTTGGGTCAAAAATTGAAAAGTGCTTTTTGTCGCATTTCTGAGCAAAATTTGGTCCAATATACCATGTCCATGCATTTCCCCACTCATTTGAGTAATTTTTCATGAAAAAAACAAGGTTTCATGATTGGTCAAAATTTTCACCAAAACGACATACCGCGGGTCTACGCGTTTTTCTGATTTGGGTCAAAAATTGAAAAGTGCTTTTTGTCGCATTTCTGAGCAAAATTTGGTCCAATATACCATGTCCATGCATTTCCCCACTCATTTGAGTAATTTTTCATGAAAAAAACAAGGTTTCATGATTGGTCAAAATTTTCACCAAAACGACATAGCGCGGGTCTACGCGTTTTTCTGATATGGGTAAAAAATTGAAAAGTGCTTTTTGTCGCATTTCTGAGCAAAATTTGGTCCAATATACCATGTCCATGCATTTCCCCACTCATTTGAGTAATTTTTCATGAAAAAAACAAGAATTCATGATTGGTCAAAATTTTCACCAAAACGACATACCGCGGCTCTACGCGTTTTTCTGATTTGGGTCAAAAATTGAAAAGTGCTTTTTGATGCTTTTCTGAGCAAAATTTGGTCCAATATACCATGTCCATGCATTTCCCCACTCATTTGAGTAATTTTTCATGAAAAAAACAAGGTTTCATAATTGGTCAAAATTTTCACCAAAACGACATAGCGCGGGTCTACGCGTTTTTCTGATTTGGGTCAAAAATTGAACAGTGCTTTTTGTCGCATTTCTGAGCAAAATTTGGTCCAATATACCATGTCCATGCATTTCCCCACTCATTTGAGTAATTTTTCATGAAAAAAACAAGGTTTCATGATTGGTCAAAATTTTCACCAAAACGACATAGCGCGGGTCTACGCGTTTTTCTGATTTGGGTCAAAAATTGAAAAGTGCTTTTTGTCGCATTTCTGAGCAAAATTTGGTCCAATATACCATGTCCATGCATTTCCCCACTCATTTGAGTAATTTTTCATGAAAAAAACAAGGTTTCATGATTGGTCAAAATTTTCACCAAAACGACATACCGCGGGTCTACGCGTTTTTCTGATTTGGGTCAAAAATTGAAAAGTGCTTTTTGTCGCATTTCTGAGCAAAATTTGGTCCAATATACCATGTCAATGCATTTCGCCAATCATTTGAGTAATTTTTCATGAAAAAAACAAGGTTTCATGATTGGTCAAAATTTTCACCAAAACGACATAGCGCGGATCTACGCGTTTTTCTGATTTGGGTCAAAAATTGAAAAGTGCTTTTTGTCGCATTTCTGAGCAAAATTTGGTCCAATATACCATGTCCATGCATTTCCCCACTCATTTGAGTAATTTTTCATGAAAAAAACAAGGTTTCATGATTGGTCAAAATTTTCACCAAAACGACATACCGCGGGGTCTACGCGTTTTTCTGATTTGGGTCAAAAATTGAAAAGTGCTTCTTGTCGCCTTTCTGAGCAAAATTTGGTCCAATATACCATGTCCATGCATTTCCCCAATCATTTGAGTAATTTTTCATGAAAAAAACCAAGGTTTTATGATTGGTCAAAATTTTCACCAAAACGACATACCGCGGGTCTACGCGTTTTTCTGATTTGGGTCAAAAATTGAAAAGTGTTTTTTGACGCTTTTTTGAGCAAAATTTGGTCCAATATACCATGTCCATGCATTTCCCCACTCATTTGAGTAATTTTTCATGAAAAAAACAAGGTTTCATGATTGGTCAAAATTTTCACCAAAACGACATAGCGCGGATCTACGCGTTTTTCTGATTTGGGTCAAAAATTGAAAAGTGCTTTTTGTCGCATTTCTGAGCAAAATTTGGTCCAATATACCATGTCCATGCATTTCCCCACTCATTTGAGTAATTTTTCATGAAAAAAACAAGGTTTCATGATTGGTCAAAATTTTCACCAAAACGACATACCGCGGGTCTACGCGTTTTTCTGATTTGGGTCAAAAATTGAAAAGTGCTTCTTGTCGCCTTTCTGAGCAAAATTTGGTCCAATATACCATGTCCATGCATTTCCCCACTCATTTGAGTAATTTTTCATGAAAAAAAAACAAGGTTTTATGATTGGTCAAAATTTTCACCAAAACGACATACCGCGGGTCTACGCGTTTTTCTGATTTGGGTCAAAAATTGAAAAGTCCTTTTTGTCACATTTCTGAGCAAAATTTGGTCCAATATACCATGTCCATGCATTTCCCCACTCATTTGAGTAATTTTTCATGAAAAAAACAAGGTTTCATGATTTGTAAAAATTTTCACCAAAACGACATACCGCGGGTCTACGCGTTTTTCTGATTTGGGTCAAAAATTGAAAAGTGCTTTTTGTAGCATTTCTGAGCAAAATTTTGTCCAATATACCATGTCCATGCATTTCCCCACTCATTTGAGTAATTTTTCATGAAAAAAACAAGGTTTCATAATTGGTCAAAATTTTCACCAAAACGACATACCGCGGGTCTACGTGTTTTTCTGATTTGGGTCAAAAATTGAAAAGTGCTTTTTGTCGCCTTTCTGAGCAAAATTTGGTCCAATATACCATGTCCATGCATTTCCCCACTCATTTGAGTAATTTTTCATGAAAAAAACCAAGGTTTTATGATTGGTCAAAATTTTCACCAAAACGACATACCGCGGGTCTACGCGTTTTTCTGATTTGGGTCAAAAATTGAAAAGTGCTTTTTGTCGCATTTCTGAGCAAAATTTGGTCCAATATACCATGTCCATGCATTTCCCCACTCATTTGAGTAATTTTTCATGAAAAAAACCAAGGTTTTATGATTGGTCAAAATTTTCACCAAAACGACATACCGCGGGTCTACGCGTTTTTCTGATTTGGGTCAAAAATTGAAAAGTGCTTTTTGTCGCATTTCTGCGCAAAATTTGGTCCAATATACCATGTCCATGCATTTCCCCACTCATTTGAGTAATTTTTCATGAAAAAAACAAGGTTTCATGATTGGCCAAAATTTTCACCAAAACGACATACCGCGGGTCTACGCGCTTTTCTGATTTGGGTCAAAAATTGAAAAGTGCTTTTTGTCGCATTTCTGAGCAAAATTTGGTCCAATATACCATGTCCATGCATTTCTCCACTCATTTGAGTAATTTTTCATGAAAAAAACAAGGTTTCATGATTGGTCAAAATTTTCACCAAAACGACATACCGCGGGTCTACGCGTTTTTCTGATTTGGGTCAAAAATTGAAAAGTGCTTTTTGTCGCATTTCTGAGCAAAATTTGGTCCAATATACCATGTCCATGCATTTCCCCACTCATTTGAGTAATTTTTCATGAAAAAAACAAGGTTTCATGATTGGTCAAAATTTTCACCAAAACGACATACCGCGGGTCTACGCGTTTTTCTGATTTGGGTCAAAAATTGAAAAGTGCTTTTTGTCGCATTTCTGAGCAAAATTTGGTCCAATATACCATGTCCATGCATTTCCCCGCTCATTTGAGTAATTTTTCATGAAAAAAACCAAGGTTTTATGATTGGTCAAAATTTTCACCAAAACGACATACCGCGGGTCTACGCGATTTTCTGATTTGGGTCAATAATTGAAAAGTGCTTTTTGTCGCATTTCTGAGCAAAATTTGGTCCAATATACCATGTCCATGCATTTCCCCACTCATTTGAGTAATTTTTCATGAAAAAAACAAGGTTTCATGAATGGTCAAAATTTTCACCAAAACGACATACCGCGGGTCTACGCGTTTTTCTGATGTGGGACAAAAATTGAAAAGTGCATTTGGTCGCATTTCTGAGCAAAATTTGGTCCAATATACCATGTCCATGCATTTCCCCACTCATTTGAGTGATTTTTCATGAAAAAAACAAGGTTTCATGATTGGTCAAAATTTTCACCAAAACGACATACCGCGGGTCTACGCGTTTTTCTGATTTGGGTCAAAAATTGAAAAGTGCTTTTTGTTGCATTTCTGAGCAAAATTTGGTCCAATATACCATGTCCATGCATTTCCCCACTCATTTGAGTAATTTTTCATGAAAAAAAAAAAGGTTTTATGATTGGTCAAAATTTTCACCAAAACGACATACCGCGGGTCTACGCGTTTTTCTGATTTGGGTCAAAAATTGAAAAGTGCTTTTTGTCGCATTTCTGCGCAAAATTTGGTCCAATATACCATGTCCATGCATTTCCCCACTCATTTGAGTAATTTTTCATGAAAAAAAACAAGGTTTCATGATTGGTCAAAATTTTCACCAAAACGACATACCGCGGGTCTACGCGTTTTTCTGATTTGGGTCAAAAATTGAAAAGTGCTTTTTGTCGCATTTCTGAGCAAAATTTGGTCCAATATACCATGTCCATGCATTTCCCCACTCATTTGAGTAATTTTTCATGAAAAAAACAAGGTTTCATGATTGGTCAAAATTTTCACCAAAACGTCATACCGCGGGTCTACGCGTTTTTCTGATTTGGGTCAAAAATTGAAAAGTGCTTTTTGTCGCATTTCTGAGCAAAATTTGGTCCAATATACCATGTCCATGCATTTCCCCACTCATTTGAGTAATTTTTCATGAAAAAAAACAAGGTTTTATGATTGGTCAAAATTTTCACCAAAACGACATACCGCGGGTCTACGCGTTTTTCTGATTTGGGTCAACAATTGAAAAGTGCTTTTTGTCACATTTCTGAGCAAAATTTGGTCCAATATACCATGTCCATGCATTTCTCCACTCATTTGAGTAATTTTTCATGAAAAAAACAAGGTTTCATGATTGGTCAAAATTTTCACCAAAACGACATACCGCGGGTCTACGCGTTTTTCTGATTTGGGTCAAAAATTGAAAAGTGCTTTTTGTCGCATTTCTGAGCAAAATTTGGTCCAATATACCATGTCCATGCATTTCCCCACTCATTTGAGTAATTTTTCATGAAAAAACCAAGGTTTTATGATTGGTCAAAATTTTCACCAAAACGACATACCGCGGGTCTACGCGTTTTTCTGATTTGGGTCAAAAATTGAAAAGTGCTTTTTGTCGCCTTTCTGAGCAAAATTTGGTCCAATATACCATGTCCATGCATTTCACCACTCATTTGAGTAATTTTTCATGAAAAAAACAAGGTTTCATGATTGGTCAAAATTTTCACCAAAACGACATACCGCGGGTCTACGCGTTTTTCTGATTTGGGTAAAAAATTGAAAAGTGCTTTTTGTCGCATTTCTGAGCAAAATTTGGTCCAATATACCATGTCCATGCATTTCCCCACTCATTTGAGTAATTTTTCATGAAAAAAACAAGGTTTCATGATTGGTCAAAATTTTCACCAAAACGACATACCGCGGGTCTACGCGTTTTTCTGATTTGGGTCAAAAATTGAAAAGTGCTTTTTGTCGCATTTCTGAGCAAAATTTGGTCCAATATACCATGTCCATGCATTTCCCCGCTCATTTGAGTAATTTTTCATGAAAAAAACCAAGGTTTTATGATTGGTCAAAATTTTCACCAAAACGACATACCGCGGGTCTACGCGATTTTCTGATTTGGGTCAATAATTGAAAAATGCTTTTTGTCGCATTTCTGAGCAAAATTTGGTCCAATATACCATGTCCATGCATTTCCCCACTCATTTGAGTAATTTTTCATGAAAAAAACAAGGTTTCATGAATGGTCAAAAATTTCACCAAAACGACATACCGCGGGTCTACGCGTTTTTCTGATGTGGGACAAAAATTGAAAAGTGCATTTGGTCGCATTTCTGAGCAAAATTTGGTCCAATATAGCATGTCCATGCATTTCCCCACTCATTTGAGTGATTTTTCATGAAAAAAACAAGGTTTCATGATTGGTCAAAATTTTCACCAAAACGACATACCGCGGGTCTACGCGTTTTTCTGATTTGGGTCAAAAATTGAAAAGTGCTTTTTGTTGCATTTCTGAGCAAAATTTGGTCCAATATACCATGTCCATGCATTTCCTCACTCATTTGAGTAATTTTTCATGAAAAAAAAAAAGGTTTTATGATTGGTCAAAATTTTCACCAAAACGACATACCGCGGGTCTACGCGTTTTTCTGATTTGGGTCAAAAATTGAAAAGTGCTTTTTGTCGCATTTCTGCGCAAAATTTGGTCCAATATACCATGTCCATGCATTTCCCCACTCATTTGAGTAATTTTTCATGAAAAAAACAAGGTTTCATGATTGGTCAAAATTTTCACCAAAACGACATACCGCGGGTCTACGCGTTTTTCTGATTTGGGTCAAAAATTGAAAAGTGCTTTTTGTCGCATTTCTGAGCAAAATTTGGTCCAATATACCATGTCCATGCATTTCCCCGCTCATTTGAGTAATTTTTCATGAAAAAAAACAAGGTTTTATGATTGGTCAAAATTTTCACCAAAACGACATACCGCGGGTCTACGCGATTTTCTGATTTGGGTCAAAAATTGAAAAGTGCTTTTTGTCGCATTTCTGAGCAAAATTTGGTCCAATATACCATGTCCATGCATTTCCCCACTCATTTGAGTAATTTTTCATGAAAAAAACAAGGTTTTATGATTGGTCAAAATTTTCACCAAAACGACATACCGCGGGTCTACGCGATTTTCTGATTTGGGTCAAAAATTGAAAAGTGCTTTTTGTCGCATTTCTGAGCAAAATTTGGTCCAATATACCATGTCCATGCATTTCCCCACTCATTTGAGTAATTTTTCATGAAAAAAACAAGGTTTCATGATTGGTCAAAATTTTCACCAAAACGACATACCGCGGGTCTACGCGTTTTTCTGATTTGGGTCAAAAATTGAAAAGTGCTTTTTGTCGCATTTCTGAGCAAAATTTGGTCCAATGTACCATGTCCATGCATTTCCCCACTCATTTGAGTAATTTTTCATGAAAAAAACAAGGTTTCATGATTGGTCAAAATTTTCACCAAAACGACATACCGCGGGTCTACGCGTTTTTCTGATTTGGGTCAAAAATTGAAAAGTGCTTTTTGTCGCATTTCTGAGCAAAATTTGGTCCAATATACCATGTCCATGCATTTCCCCACTCATTTGAGTAATTTTTCATGAAAAAAACAAGGTTTTATGATTGGTCAAAATTTTCACCAAAACGACATACCGCAGGTCTACGCGTTTTTCTGATTTGGGTCAACAATTGAAAAGTGCTTTTTGTCACATTTCTGAGCAAAATTTGGTCCAATATACCATGTCCATGCATTTCCCCACTCATTTGAGTAATTTTTCATGAAAAAAACCAAGGTTTTATGATTGGTCAAAATTTTCACCAAAACGACATACCGCGGGTCTACGCGTTTTTCTGATTTGGGTCAAAAATTGAAAAGTGCTTTTTGTCGCATTTCTGCGCAAAATTTGGTCCAATATACCATGTCCATGCATTTCCCCACTCATTTGAGTAATTTTTCATGAAAAAAACAAGGTTTCATGATTAGTCAAAATTTTCACCAAAACGACATACCGCGGGTCTACGCGCTTTTCTGATTTGGGTCAAAAATTGAAAAGTGCTTTTTGTCGCATTTCTGAGCAAAATTTGGTCCAATATACCATGTCCATGCATTTCCCCACTCATTTGAGTAATTTTTCATGAAAAAAACAAGGTTTCATGATTGGTCAAAATTTTCACCAAAACGACATACCGCGGGTCTACGCGTTTTTCTGATTTGGGTCAAAAATTGAAAAGTGCTTTTTGTCGCATTTCTGAGCAAAATTTGGTCCAATATACCATGTCCATGCATTTCCCCACTCATTTGAGTAATTTTTCATGAAAAAAACAAGGTTTCATGAATGGTCAAAATTTTCACCAAAACGACATACCGCGGGTCTACGCGTTTTTCTGATGTGGGACAAAAATTGAAAAGTGCATTTGGTCGCATTTCTGAGCAAAATTTGGTCCAATATACCATGTCCATGCATTTCCCCACTCATTTGAGTGATTTTTCATGAAAAAAACAAGGTTTCATGATTGGTCAAAATTTTCACCAAAACGACATACCGCGGGTCTACGCGTTTTTCTGATTTGGGTCAAAAATTGAAAAGTGCTTTTTGTTGCATTTCTGAGCAAAATTTGGTCCAATATACCATGTCCATGCATTTCCTCACTCATTTGAGTAATTTTTCATGAAAAAAAAAAGGTTTTATGATTGGTCAAAATTTTCACCAAAACGACATACCGCGGGTCTACGCGTTTTTCTGATTTGGGTCAAAAATTGAAAAGTGCTTTTTGTCGCATTTCTGCGCAAAATTTGGTCCAATATACCATGTCCATGCATTTCCCCACTCATTTGAGTAATTTTTCATGAAAAAAACAAGGTTTCATGATTGGTCAAAATTTTCACCAAAACGACATACCGCGGGTCTACGCGTTTTTCTGATTTGGGTCAAAAATTGAAAAGTGCTTTTTGTCGCATTTCTGAGCAAAATTTGGTCCAATATACCATGTCCATGCATTTCCCAACTCATTTGAGTAATTTTTCATGAAAAAAACAAGGTTTCATGATTGGTCAAAATTTTCACCAAAACGTCATACCGCGGGTCTACGCGTTTTTCTGATTTGGGTCAAAAATTGAAAAGTGCTTTTTGTCGCATTTCTGAGCAAAATTTGGTCCAATATACCATGTCCATGCATTTCCCCACTCATTTGAGTAATTTTTCATGAAAAAAAACAAGGTTTTATGATTGGTCAAAATTTTCACCAAAACGACATACCGCGGGTCTACGCGTTTTTCTGATTTGGGTCAACAATTGAAAAGTGCTTTTTGTCACATTTCTGAGCAAAATTTGGTCCAATATACCATGTCCATGCATTTCCCCACTCATTGGAGTAATTTTTCATGAAAAAAACAAGGTTTCATGATTGGTCAAAATTTTCACCAAAACGACATACCGCGGGTCTACGCGTTTTTCTGATTTGGGTCAAAAATTGAAAAGTGCTTTTTGTCGCATTTCTGAGCAAAATTTGGTCCAATATACCATGTCCATGCATTTCCCCGCTCATTTGAGTAATTTTTCATGAAAAAAACCAAGGTTTTATGATTGGTCAAAATTTTCACCAAAACGACATACCGCGGGTCTACGCGATTTTCTGATTTGGGTCAAAAATTGAAAAGTGCTTTTTGTCGCATTTCTGAGCAAAATTTGGTCCAATATACCATGTCCATGCATTTCCCCACTCATTTGAGTAATTTTTCATGAAAAAAACAAGGTTTCATGATTGGTCAAAATTTTCACCAAAACGACATACCGCGGGTCTACGCGTTTTTCTGATTTGGGTCAAAAATTGAAAAGTGCTTTTTGTCGCATTTCTGAGCAAAATTTGGTCCAATATACCATGTCCATGCATTTCCCCACTCATTTGAGTAATTTTTCATGAAAAAAACAAGGTTTCATGATTGGTCAAAATTTTCACCAAAACGACATACTGCGGGTCTACGCGTTTTTCTGATTTGGGTCAAAAATTGAAAAGTGCTTTTTGTCGCATTTCTGAGCAAAATTTGGTCCAATATACCATGTCCATGCATTTCCCCACTCATTTGAGTAATTTTTCATGAAAAAAAACAAGGTTTTATGATTGGTCAAAATTTTCACCAAAACGACATACCGCGGGTCTACGCGTTTTTCTGATTTGGGTCAAAAATTGAAAAGTGCTTTTTGTAGCATTTTTGAGCAAAATTTGGTCCAATATACCATGTCCATGCATTTCCCCACTCATTTGAGTAATTTTTCATGAAAAAAACAAGGTTTTATGATTGGTCAAAATTTTCACCAAAAAGACATACCGCGGGTCTACACGTTTTTCTGATTTGGGTCAAAAATTGAAAAGTGCTTTTTGTCGCATTTCTGAGCAAAATTTGGTCCAATATACCATGTCCATGCATTTCCCCACTCATTTGAGTAATTTTTCATGAAAAACACAAGGTTTCATGATTGGTCAAAATTTTCACCAAAACGACATACCGCGGGTCTACGCGTTTTTCTGATTTGGGTCAAAAATTGAAAAGTGCTTTTTGTCGCATTTCTGAGCAAAATTTGGTCCAATAAACCATGTCCATGCATTTCCCCGCTCATTTGAGTAATTTTTCATGAAAAAAACCAAGGTTTTATGATTGGTCAAAATTTTCACCAAAACGACATACCGCGGGTCTACGCGATTTTCTGATTTGGGTCAAAAATTGAAAAGTGCTTTTTGTCGCATTTCTGAGCAAAATTTGGTCCAATATACCATGTCCATGCATTTCCCCACTCATTTGAGTAATTTTTCATGAAAAAAACAAGGTTTCATGAATGGTCAAAATTTTCACCAAAACGACATACCGCGGGTCTACGCGTTTTTCTGATTTGGGACAAAAATTGAAAAGTGCGTTTTGTCGCATTTCTGAGCAAAATTTGGTCCAATATACCATGTCCATGCATTTCCCCACTCATTTGAGTGATTTTTCATGAAAAAAACAAGGTTTCATGATTGGTCAAAATTTTCACCAAAACGACATACCGCGGGTCTACGCGTTTTTCTGATTTGGGTCAAAAATTGAAAAGTGCTTTTTGTCGCATTTCTGAGCAAAATTTGGTCCAATATACCATGTCCATGCATTTCCCAACTCATTTGAGTAATTTTTCATGAAAAAAACAAGGTTTCATGATTGGTCAAAATTTTCACCAAAACGACATACCGCGGGTCTACGCGTTTTTCTGATTTGGGTCAAAAATTGAAAAGTGCTTTTTGTCGCATTTCTGAGCAAAATTTGGTCCAATATACCATGTCCATGCATTTCCCCACTCATTTGAGTAATTTTTCATGAAAAAAACAAGGTTTCATGATTGGTCAAAATTTTCACCAAAACGACATACCGTGGGTCTACGCGTTTTTCTGATTTGGGTCAAAAATTGAAAAGTGCTTTTTGTCGCATTTCTGAGCAAAATTTGGTCCAATATACCATGTCCATGCATTTCCCCACTGATTTGAGTAATTTTTCATGAAAAAAACCAAGGTTTTATGATTGGTCAAAATTTTCACCAAAACGACATACCGCGGGTCTACGCACTTTTCTGATTTGGGTCAAAAATTGAAAAGTGCTTTTTGTCGCATTTCTGAGCAAAATTTGGTCCAATATACCATGTCCATGCATTTCCCCACTCATTTGAGTAATTTTTCATGAAAAAAACAAGGTTTCATGATTGGTCAAAATTTTCACCAAAACGACATACCGCGGGTCTACGCGTTTTTCTAATTTGGGTCAAAAATTGAAAAGTGCTTTTTGTCGCATTTCTGAGCAAAATTTGGTCCAATATACCATGTCCATGCATTTCCCCACTCATTTGAGTAATTTTTCATGAAAAAAACCAAGGTTTTATGATTGGTCAAAATTTTCACCAAAACGACATACCGCGGGTCTACGCGTTTTTCTGATTTGGGTCAAAAATTGAAAAGTGCTTTTTGTCACCTTTCTGAGCAAAATTTGGTCCAATATACCATGTCCATGCATTTCCCCACTCATTTGAGTAATTTTTCATGAAAAAAACAAGGTTTCATGATTGGTCAAAATTTTCACCAAAACGACATACCGCGGGTCTACGCGTTTTTCTGATTTGGGTAAAAAATTGAAAAGTGCTTTTTGTCGCATTTCTGAGCAAAATTTGGTCCAATATACCATGTCCATGCATTTCCCCACTCATTTGAGTAATTTTTCATGAAAAAAAACAAGGTTTTATGATTGGTCAAAATTTTCACCAAAACGACATACCGCGGGTCTACGCGTTTTTCTGATTTGGGTCAAAAATTGAAAAGTGCTTTTTGTAGCATTTTTGAGCAAAATTTGGTCCAATATACCATGTCCATGCATTTCCCCACTCATTTGAGTAATTTTTCATGAAAAAAACAAGGTTTTATGATTGGTCAAAATTTTCACCAAAAAGACATACCGCGGGTCTACACGTTTTTCTGATTTGGGTCAAAAATTGAAAAGTGCTTTTTGTCGCATTTCTGAGCAAAATTTGGTCCAATATACCATGTCCATGCATTTCCCCACTCATTTGAGTAATTTTTCATGAAAAACACAAGGTTTCATGATTGGTCAAAATTTTCACCAAAACGACATACCGCGGGTCTACGCGTTTTTCTGATTTGGGTCAAAAATTGAAAAGTGCTTTTTGTCGCATTTCTGAGCAAAATTTGGTCCAATAAACCATGTCCATGCATTTCCCCGCTCATTTGAGTAATTTTTCATGAAAAAAACCAAGGTTTTATGATTGGTCAAAATTTTCACCAAAACGACATACCGCGGGTCTACGCGATTTTCTGATTTGGGTCAAAAATTGAAAAGTGCTTTTTGTCGCATTTCTGAGCAAAATTTGGTCCAATATACCATGTCCATGCATTTCCCCACTCATTTGAGTAATTTTTCATGAAAAAAACAAGGTTTCATGAATAGTCAAAATTTTCACCAAAACGACATACCGCGGGTCTACGCGTTTTTCTGATTTGGGACAAAAATTGAAAAGTGCGTTTTGTCGCATTTCTGAGCAAAATTTGGTCCAATATACCATGTCCATGCATTTCCCCACTCATTTGAGTGATTTTTCATGAAAAAAACAAGGTTTCATGATTGGTCAAAATTTTCACCAAAACGACATACCGCGGGTCTACGCGTTTTTCTGATTTGGGTCAAAAATTGAAAAGTGCTTTTTGTCGCATTTCTGAGCAAAATTTGGTCCAATATACCATGTCCATGCATTTCCCAACTCATTTGAGTAATTTTTCATGAAAAAAACAAGGTTTCATGATTGGTCAAAATTTTCACCAAAACGACATACCGCGGGTCTACGCGTTTTTCTGATTTGGGTCAAAAATTGAAAAGTGCTTTTTGTCGCATTTCTGAGCAAAATTTGGTCCAATATACCATGTCCATGCATTTCCCCACTCATTTGAGTAATTTTTCATGAAAAAAACAAGGTTTCATGATTGGTCAAAATTTTCACCAAAACGACATACCGTGGGTCTACGCGTTTTTCTGATTTGGGTCAAAAATTGAAAAGTGCTTTTTGTCGCATTTCTGAGCAAAATTTGGTCCAATATACCATGTCCATGCATTTCCCCACTGATTTGAGTAATTTTTCATGAAAAAAAACCAAGGTTTTATGATTGGTCAAAATTTTCACCAAAACGACATACCGCGGGTCTACGCGTTTTTCTGATGTGGGACAAAAATTGAAAAGTGCATTTGGTCGCATTTCTGAGCAAAATTTGGTCCAATATACCATGTCCATGCATTTCCCCACTCATTTGAGTGATTTTTCATGAAAAAAACAAGGTTTCATGATTGGTCAAAATTTTCACCAAAACGACATACCGCGGGTCTACGCGTTTTTCTGATTTGGGTCAAAAATTGAAAAGTGCTTTTTGTTGCATTTCTGAGCAAAATTTGGTCCAATATACCATGTCCATGCATTTCCTCACTCATTTGAGTAATTTTTCATGAAAAAAAACAAGGTTTTATGATTGGTCAAAATTTTCACCAAAACGACATACCGCGGGTCTACGCGTTTTTCTGATTTGGGTCAAAAATTGAAAAGTGCTTTTTGACGCATTTCTGCGCAAAATTTGGTCCAATATACCATGTCCATGCATTTCCCCACTCATTTGAGTAATTTTTCATGAAAAAAACAAGGTTTCATGATTGGTCAAAATTTTCACCAAAACGACATACCGCGGGTCTACGCGTTTTTCTGATTTGGGTCAAAAATTGAAAAGTGCTTTTTGTCGCATTTCTGAGCAAAATTTGGTCCAATATACCATGTCCATGCATTTCCCCACTCATTTGAGTAATTTTTCATGAAAAAAACCAAGGTTTTATGATTGGTCAAAATTTTCACCAAAACGACATACCGCGGGTCTACGCGTTTTTCTGATTTGGGTCAAAAATTGAAAAGTGCTTTTTGTCACCTTTCTGAGCAAAATTTGGTCCAATATACCATGTCCATGCATTTCCCCACTCATTTGAGTAATTTTTCATGAAAAAAACAAGGTTTCATGATTGGTCAAAATTTTCACCAAAACGACATACCGCGGGTCTACGCGTTTTTCTGATTTGGGTAAAAAATTGAAAAGTGCTTTTTGTCGCATTTCTGAGCAAAATTTGGTCCAATATACCATGTCCATGCATTTCCCCACTCATTTGAGTAATTTTTCATGAAAAAAAACAAGGTTTTATGATTGGTCAAAATTTTCACCAAAACGACATACAGCGGGTCTACGCGTTTTTCTGATTTGGGTCAAAAATTGAAAAGTGCTTTTTGTAGCATTTTTGAGCAAAATTTGGTCCAATATACCATGTCCATGCATTTCCCCACTCATTTGAGTAATTTTTCATGAAAAAAACAAGGTTTTATGATTGGTCAAAATTTTCACCAAAAAGACATACCGCGGGTCTACACGTTTTTCTGATTTGGGTCAAAAATTGAAAAGTGCTTTTTGTCGCATTTCTGAGCAAAATTTGGTCCAATATACCATGTCCATGCATTTCCCCACTCATTTGAGTAATTTTTCATGAAAAACACAAGGTTTCATGATTGGTCAAAATTTTCACCAAAACGACATACCGCGGGTCTACGCGTTTTTCTGATTTGGGTCAAAAATTGAAAAGTGCTTTTTGTCGCATTTCTGAGCAAAATTTGGTCCAATAAACCATGTCCATGCATTTCCCCGCTCATTTGAGTAATTTTTCATGAAAAAAACCAAGGTTTTATGATTGGTCAAAATTTTCACCAAAACGACATACCGCGGGTCTACGCGATTTTCTGATTTGGGTCAAAAATTGAAAAGTGCTTTTTGTCGCATTTCTGAGCAAAATTTGGTCCAATATACCATGTCCATACATTTCCCCACTCATTTGAGTAATTTTTCATGAAAAAAACAAGGTTTCATGAATGGTCAAAATTTTCACCAAAACGACATACCGCGGGTCTACGCGTTTTTCTGATTTGGGACAAAAATTGAAAAGTGCGTTTTGTCGCATTTCTGAGCAAAATTTGGTCCAATATACCATGTCCATGCATTTCCCCACTCATTTGAGTGATTTTTCATGAAAAAAACAAGGTTTCATGATTGGTCAAAATTTTCACCAAAACGACATACCGCGGGTCTACGCGTTTTTCTGATTTGGGTCAAAAATTGAAAAGTGCTTTTTGTCGCATTTCTGAGCAAAATTTGGTCCAATATACCATGTCCATGCATTTCCCAACTCATTTGAGTAATTTTTCATGAAAAAAACAAGGTTTCATGATTGGTCAAAATTTTCACCAAAACGACATACCGCGGGTCTACGCGTTTTTCTGATTTGGGTCAAAAATTGAAAAGTGCTTTTTGTCGCATTTCTGAGCAAAATTTGGTCCAATATACCATGTCCATGCATTTCCCCACTCATTTGAGTAATTTTTCATGAAAAAAACAAGGTTTCATGATTGGTCAAAATTTTCACCAAAACGACATACCGTGGGTCTACGCGTTTTTCTGATTTGGGTCAAAAATTGAAAAGTGCTTTTTGTCGCATTTCTGAGCAAAATTTGGTCCAATATACCATGTCCATGCATTTCCCCACTGATTTGAGTAATTTTTCATGAAAAAAAACCAAGGTTTTATGATTGGTCAAAATTTTCACCAAAACGACATACCGCGGGTCTACGCGTTTTTCTGATGTGGGACAAAAATTGAAAAGTGCATTTGGTCGCATTTCTGAGCAAAATTTGGTCCAATATACCATGTCCATGCATTTCCCCACTCATTTGAGTGATTTTTCATGAAAAAAACAAGGTTTCATGATTGGTCAAAATTTTCACCAAAACGACATACCGCGGGTCTACGCGTTTTTCTGATTTGGGTCGAAAATTGAAAAGTGCTTTTTGTTGCATTTCTGAGCAAAATTTGGTCCAATATACCATGTCCATGCATTTCCTCACTCATTTGAGTAATTTTTCATGAAAAAAAACAAGGTTTTATGATTGGTCAAAATTTTCACCAAAACGACATACCGCGGGTCTACGCGTTTTTCTGATTTGGGTCAAAAATTGAAAAGTGCTTTTTGACGCATTTCTGCGCAAAATTTGGTCCAATATACCATGTCCATGCATTTCCCCACTCATTTGAGTAATTTTTCATGAAAAAAACAAGGTTTCATGATTGGTCAAAATTTTCACCAAAACGACATACCGCGGGTCTACGCGTTTTTCTGATTTGGGTCAAAAATTGAAAAGTGCTTTTTGTCGCATTTCTGAGCAAAATTTGGTCCAATATACCATGTCCATGCATTTCCCCACTCATTTGAGTAATTTTTCATGAAAAAAACAAGGTTTCATGATTGGTCAAAATTTTTCACCAAAACGACATACCGCGGGTCTACGCGTTTTTCTGATTTGGGTCAAAAATTGAAAAGTGCTTTTTGTCGCCTTTCTGAGCACAATTTGGTCCAATATACCATGTCCATGCATTTCCCCACTCATTTGAGTAATTTTTCATGAAAAAAAACAAGGTTTTATGATTGGTCAAAATTTTCACCAAAACGACATACCGCGGGTCTACGCGTTTTTCTGATTTGGGTCAAAAATTGAAAAGTGCTTTTTGTCGCATTTCTGAGCAAAATTTGGTCCAATATACCATGTCCATGCATTTCCCCACTCATTTGAGTAATTTTTCATGAAAAAAACAAGGTTTCATGATTGGTCAAAATTTTCACCAAAACGACATACCGCGGGTCTACGCGTTTTTCTGATTTGGGTCAAAAATTGAAAAGTGCTTTTTGTCGCATTTCTGAGCAAAATTTGGTCCAATATGCCATGTCCATGCATTTCCCCACTCATTTGAGTAATTTTTCATGAAAAAAACAAGGTTTCATGATTGGTCAAAATTTTTCACCAAAACGACATACCGCGGGTCTACGCGTTTTTCTGATTTGGGTCAAAAATTGAAAAGTGCTTTTTGTCGCCTTTCTGAGCAAAATTTGGTCCAATATACCATGTCCATGCATTTCCCCACTCATTTGAGTAATTTTTCATGAAAAAAAACAAGGTTTTATGATTGATCAAAATTTTCACCAAAACGACATACCGCGGGTCTACGCGTTTTTCTGATTTGGGTCAAAAATTGAAAAGTGCTTTTTGTCGCATTTCTGAGCAAAATTTGGTCCAATATACCATGTCCATGCATTTCCCCACTCATTTGAGTAATTTTTCATGAAAAAAACAAGGTTTCATGATTGGTCAAAATTTTCACCAAAACGACATACCGCGGGTCTACGCGTTTTTCTGATTTGGGTCAAAAATTGAAAAGTGCTTTTTGTCGCATTTCTGAGCAAAATTTGGTCCAATATACCATGTCCATGCATTTCCCGACTCATTTGAGTAATTTTTCATGAAAAAAAACAAGGTTTTATGATTGGTAAAAAATTTTCACCAAAACGACATACCGCGGGTCTACGCGTTTTTCTGATTTGGGTCAACAATTGAAAAGTGCTTTTTGTCACATTTCTGAGCAAAATTTGGTCCAATATACCATGTCCATGCATTTCCCCACTCATTTGAGTAATTTTTCATGAAAAAAACAAGGTTTCATGATTGGTCAAAATTTTCACCAAAACGACATACCGCGGGTCTACGCGTTTTTCTGATTTGGGTCAAAAATTGAAAAGTGCTTTTTGTCGCATTTCTGAGCAAAATTTGGTCCAATATGCCATGTCCATGCATTTCCCCACTCATTTGAGTAATTTTTCATGAAAAAAACAAGGTTTCATGATTGGTCAAAATTTTTCACCAAAACGACATACCGCGGGTCTACGCGTTTTTCTGATTTGGGTCAAAAATTGAAAAGTGCTTTTTGTCGCATTTCTGAGCAAAATTTGGTCCAATATACCATGTCCATGCATTTCCCGACTCATTTGAGTAATTTTTCATGAAAAAAAACAAGGTTTTATGATTGGTCAAAATTTTCACCAAAACGACATACCGCGGGTCTACGCGTTTTTCTGATTTGGGTCAAAAATTGAAAAGTGCTTTTTGTCGCATTTTTGAGCAAAATTTGGTCCAATATACCATGTCCATGCATTTCCCCACTCATTTGAGTAATTTTTCATGAAAAAAACAAGGTTTTATGATTGGTCAAAATTTTCACCAAAACGACATACCGCAGGTCTACGCGTTTTTCTGATTTGGGTCAACAATTGAAAAGTGCTTTTTGTCACATTTCTGAGCAAAATTTGGTCCAATATACCATGTCCATGCATTTCCCCACTCATTTGAGTAATTTTTCATGAAAAAAACAAGGTTTCATGATTGGTCAAAATTTTCACCAAAACGACATACCGCGGGTCTACGCGTTTTTCTGATTTGGGTCAAAAATTGAAAAGTGCTTTTTGTCGCATTTCTGAGCAAAATTTGGTCCAATATACCATGTCCATGCATTTCCCCACTCATTTGAGTAATTTTTCATGAAAAAAACAAGGTTTCATGATTGGTCAAAATTTTCACCAAAACGACATACGGGTCTACGCGTTTTTCTGATTTGGGACAAAAATTGAAAAGTGCGTTTTGTCGCATTTCTGAGCAAAATTTGGTCCAATATACCATGTCCATGCATTTCCCCACTCATTTGAGTAATTTTTCATGAAAAAAACAAGGTTTCATGATTGGTCAAAATTTTCACCAAAACGACATACCGCGGGTCTACGCGTTTTTCTGATTTGGGTCAAAAATTGAAAAGTGCTTTTTGTCGCATTTCTGAGCAAAATTTGGTCCAATATACCATGTCCATGCATTTCCCCACTCATTTGAGTAATTTTTCATGAAAAAAAACAAGGTTTCATGATTGGTCAAAATTTTCACCAAAACGACATACCGCGGGTCTACGCGTTTTTCTGATTTGGGTCAAAAATTGAAAAGTGCTTTTTGTCGCATTTCTGAGCAAAATTTGGTCCAATATACCATGTCCATGCATTTCCCCACTCATTTGAGTAATTTTTCATGAAAAAAACCAAGGTTTTATGATTGGTCAAAATTTTCACCAAAACGACATACCGCGGGTCTACGCGTTTTTCTGATTTGGGTCAAAAATTGAAAAGTGCTTTTTGTCGCATTTCTGAGCAAAATTTGGTCCAATATACCATGTCCATGCATTTCCCCACTCATTTGAGTAATTTTTCATGAAAAAAAACAAGGTTTTATGATTGGTCAAAATTTTCACCAAAACGACATACCGCGGGTCTACGCGTTTTTCTGATTTGGGTCAAAAATTGAAAAGTGCTTTTTGTCGCATTTCTGAGCAAAATTTGGTCCAATATACCATGTCCATGCATTTCCCCACTCATTTGAGTAATTTTTCATGAAAAAAACAAGGTTTCATGATTGGTCAAAATTTTCACCAAAACGACATACCGCGGGTCTACGCGTTTTTCTGATTTGGGTCAAAAATTGAAAAGTGCTTTTTGTCGCCTTTCTGAGCAAAATTTGGTCCAATATACCATGTCCATGCATTTCCCCACTCATTTGAGTAATTTTTCATGAAAAAAACCAAGGTTTAATGATTGGTCAAAATTTTCACCAAAACGACATACCGCGGGTCTACGCGTTTTTCTGATTTGGGTCAAAAATTGAAAAGTGCTTTTTGTCGCATTTCTGAGCAAAATTTGGTCCAATATGCCATGTCCATGCATTTCCCCACTCATTTGAGTAATTTTTCATGAAAAAAACAAGGTTTCATGATTGGTCAAAATTTTTCACCAAAACGACATACCGCGGGTCTACGCGTTTTTCTGATTTGGGTCAAAAATTGAAAAGTGCTTTTTGTCGCATTTCTGAGCAAAATTTGGTCCAATATACCATGTCCATGCATTTCCCGACTCATTTGAGTAATTTTTCATGAAAAAAAACAAGGTTTTATGATTGGTCAAAATTTTCACCAAAACGACATACCGCGGGTCTACGCGTTTTTCTGATTTGGGTCAAAAATTGAAAAGTGCTTTTTGTCGCATTTTTGAGCAAAATTTGGTCCAATATACCATGTCCATGCATTTCCCCACTCATTTGAGTAATTTTTCATGAAAAAAACAAGGTTTTATGATTGGTCAAAATTTTCACCAAAACGACATACCGCAGGTCTACGCGTTTTTCTGATTTGGGTCAACAATTGAAAAGTGCTTTTTGTCACATTTCTGAGCAAAATTTGGTCCAATATACCATGTCCATGCATTTCCCCACTCATTTGAGTAATTTTTCATGAAAAAAACAAGGTTTCATGATTGGTCAAAATTTTCACCAAAACGACATACCGCGGGTCTACGCGTTTTTCTGATTTGGGTCAAAAATTGAAAAGTGCTTTTTGTCGCATTTCTGAGCAAAATTTGGTCCAATATACCATGTCCATGCATTTCCCCACTCATTTGAGTAATTTTTCATGAAAAAAACAAGGTTTCATGATTGGTCAAAATTTTCACCAAAACGACATACGGGTCTACGCGTTTTTCTGATTTGGGACAAAAATTGAAAAGTGCGTTTTGTCGCATTTCTGAGCAAAATTTGGTCCAATATACCATGTCCATGCATTTCCCCACTCATTTGAGTAATTTTTCATGAAAAAAACAAGGTTTCATGATTGGTCAAAATTTTCACCAAAACGACATACCGCGGGTCTACGCGTTTTTCTGATTTGGGTCAAAAATTGAAAAGTGCTTTTTGTCGCATTTCTGAGCAAAATTTGGTCCAATATACCATGTCCATGCATTTCCCCACTCATTTGAGTAATTTTTCATGAAAAAAAACAAGGTTTCATGATTGGTCAAAATTTTCACCAAAACGACATACCGCGGGTCTACGCGTTTTTCTGATTTGGGTCAAAAATTGAAAAGTGCTTTTTGTCGCATTTCTGAGCAAAATTTGGTCCAATATACCATGTCCATGCATTTCCCCACTCATTTGAGTAATTTTTCATGAAAAAAACCAAGGTTTTATGATTGGTCAAAATTTTCACCAGAACGACATACCGCGGGTCTACGCGTTTTTCTGATTTGGGTCAAAAATTGAAAAGTGCTTTTTGTCGCATTTCTGAGCAAAATTTGGTCCAATATACCATGTCCATGCATTTCCCCACTCATTTGAGTAATTTTTCATGAAAAAAACCAAGGTTTTATGATTGGTCAAAATTTTCACCAAAACGACATACCGCGGGTCTACGCGTTTTTCTGATTTGGGTCAAAAATTGAAAAGTGCTTTTTGTCGCATTTCTGAGCAAAATTTGGTCCAATATACCATGTCCATGCATTTCCCCACTCATTTGAGTAATTTTTCATGAAAAAAACAAGGTTTCATGATTGGTCAAAATTTTCACCAAAACGACATACCGCGGGTCTACGCGTTTTTCTGATTTGGGTCAAAAATTGAAAAGTGCTTTTTGTCGCCTTTCTGAGCAAAATTTGGTCCAATATACCATGTCCATGCATTTCCCCACTCATTTGAGTAATTTTTCATGAAAAAAACCAAGGTTTAATGATTGGTCAAAATTTTCACCAAAACGACATACCGCGGGTCTACGCGTTTTTCTGATTTGGGTCAAAAATTGAAAAGTGCTTTTTGTCGCATTTCTGAGCAAAATTTGGTCCAATATACCATGTCCATGCATTTCCCCACTCATTTGAGTAATTTTTCATGAAAAAAACAAGGTTTTATGATTGGTCAAAATTTTCACCAAAACGACATACCGCAGGTCTACGCTTTTTTCTGATTTGGGTCAACAATTGAATAGTGCTTTTTGTCACATTTCTGAGCAAAATTTGGTCCAATATACCATGTCCATGCATTTCCCCACTCATTTGAGTAATTTTTCATGAAAAAAACAAGGTTTCATGATTGGTCAAAATTTTCACCAAAACGACATACCGCGGGTCTACGCGTTTTTCTGATTTGGGTCAAAAATTGAAAAGTGCTTTTTGTCGCATTTCTGAGCAAAATTTGGTCCAATATACCATGTCCATGCATTTCCCCACTCATTTGAGTAATTTTTCATGAAAAACACAAGGTTTCATGATTGGTCAAAATTTTCACCAAAACGACATACCGCGGGTCTACGCGTTTTTCTGATTTGGGTCAAAAATTGAAAAGTGCTTTTTGTCGCATTTCTGAGCAAAATTTGGTCCAATATACCATGTTCATGCATTTCCCCGCTCATTTGAGTAATTTTTCATGAAAAAAACCAAGGTTTTATGATTGGTCAAAATTTTCACCAAAACGACATACCGCGGGTCTACGCGTTTTTCTGATTTGGGTCAAAAATTGAAAAGTGCTTTTTGTCGCATTTCTGAGCAAAATTTGGTCCAATATACCATGTCCATGCATTTCCCCACTCATTTGAGTAATTTTTCATGAAAAAAAACAAGGTTTTATGATTGGTCAAAATTTTCACCAAAACGACATACCGCGGGTCTACGCGTTTTTCTGATTTGGGTCAAAAATTGAAAAGTGCTTTTTGTCGCATTTCTGAGCAAAATTTGGTCCAATATACCATGTCCATGCATTTCCCCACTCATTTGAGTAATTTTTCATGAAAAAAACAAGGTTTCATGATTGGTCAAAATTTTCACCAAAACGACATACCGCGGGTCTACGCGTTTTTCTGATTTGGGTCAAAAATTGAAAAGTGTTTTTTGTCGCATTTCTGAGCAAAATTTGGTCCAATATACCATGTCCATGCATTTCCCCACTCATTTGAGTAATTTTTCATGAGAAAAACCAAGGTTTTATGATTGGTCAAAATTGTCACCAAAACGACATACCGCGGGTCTATGCGTTTTTCTGATTTGGGTCAAAAATTGAAAAGTGCTTTTTGACGCTTTTTTGAGCAAAATTTGGTCCAATATACCATGTCCATGCATTTCCCCACTAATTTGAGTAATTTTTCATGAAAAAAACAAGGTTTAATGATTGGTCAAAATTTTCACCAAAACGACATACCGCGGGTCTACACGTTTTTCTGATTTGGGTCAAAAATTGAAAAGTGCTTTTTGACGCTTTTTTGAGCAAAATTTGGTCCAATATACCATGTCCATGCATTTCCCCACTCATTTGAGTAATTTTTCATAAAAAAAAACAAGGTTTCATGATTGGTCAAAATTTTCACCAAAACGACATACCGCGGGTCTATGCGTTTTTCTGATTTGAAACAAAAATTGAAAAGTGCTTTTTGTCGCATTTCTGAGCAAAATTTGGTCCAATATACTATGTCCATGCATTTCCCCACTCATTTGAGTAATTTTTCATGAAAAAAAACAAGGTTTCATGATTGGTCAAAATTTTCACCAAAACGACATACCGCGGGGTCTACACGTTTTTCTGATTTGGGTCAAAAATTGAAAAGTGCTTTTTGTCGCATTTCTGAGCAAAATTTGGTCCAATATACCATGTCCATGCATTTCCCCACTCATTTGAGTAATTTTTCATGAAAAAAACAAGGTTTTATGATTGGTCAAAATTTTCATCAAAACGACATACCGCGGGTCTACGCGTTTTTCTGATTTGGGTCAAAAATTGAAAAGTGCTTTTTGTCACATTTCTGAGCAAAATTTGGTCCAATATACCATGTCCATGCATTTCCCCACTCATTTGAGTAATTTTTCATGAAAAAAACAAGGTTTCATGATTGGTCAAAATTTTCACCAAAACGACATACCGCGGGTCTACGCGTTTTTCTGATTTGGGTCAAAAATTGAAAAGTGCTTTTTGTAGCATTTCTGAGCAAAATTTTGTCCAATATACCATGTCCATGCATTTCCCCACTCATTTGAGTAATTTTTCATGAAAAAAACAAGGTTTCATGATTGGTCAAAATTTTCACCAAAACGACATAACGCGGGTCTACGCGTTTTTCTGATTTGGGTCAAAAATTGAAAAGTGCTTTTTGTCGCATTTCTGAGCAAAATTTGGTCCAATATACCATGTCCATGCATTTCCCCACTCATTTGAGTAATTTTTCATGAAAAAAACCAAGGTTTTATGATTGGTCAAAATTTTCACCAAAACGACATACCGCGGGTCTACGCGTTTTTCTGATTTGGGTAAAAAATTGAAAAGTGCTTTTTGTCGCATTTCTGAGCAAAATTTGGTCCAATATACCATGTCCATGCATTTCCCCACTCATTTGAGTAATTTTTCATGATAAAAACCAAGGTTTTATGATTGTTCAAAAATTTCACCAAAACGACATACCGCGGGTCTACGCGTTTTTCTGATTTGGGTCAAAAATTGAAAAGTGCTTTTTGTCGCATTTCTGCGCAAAATTTGGTCCAATATACCATGTCCATGCATTTCCCCGCTCATTTGAGTAATTTTTCATGAAAAAAACAAGGTTTCATGATTGGTCAAAATTTTCACCAAAACGACATACCGCGGGTCTACGCGTTTTTCTGATTTGGGTCAAAAATTGAAAAGTGTTTTTTGTCGCATTTCTGAGCAAAATTTGGTCCAATATACCATGTCCATGCATTTCCCCACTCATTTGAGTAATTTTTCATGAAAAAAACAAGGTTTCATGATTGGTCAAAATTTTCACCAAAACGACATACCGCGGGTCTACGCGTTTTTCTGATTTGGGTCAAAAATTGAAAAGTGCTTTTTGTCGCATTTCTGAGCAAAATTTTGTCCAATATACCATGTCCATGCATTTCCCCACTCATTTGAGTAATTTTTCATGAAAAAAACAAGGTTTCATGATTGGTCAAAATTTTCACCAAAACGACATACCGCGGGTCTACGCGTTTTTCTGATTTGGGTCAAAAATTGAAAAGTGCTTTTTGTCGCATTTCTGAGCAAAATTTGGTCCAATATACCATGTCCATGCATTTCCCCACTCATTTGAGTAATTTTTCATGAAAAAAACAAGGTTTCATGATTGGTCAAAATTTTCACCAAAACGACATACCGCGGGTCTACGCGTTTTTCTGATTTGGGTCAAAAATTGAAAAGTGCTTTTTGTCGCATTTCTGAGCAAAATTTGGTCCAATATACCATGTCCATGCATTTCCCCACTCATTTGAGTAATTTTTCATGAAAAAAACAAGGTTTCATGATTGGTCAAAATTTTCACCAAAACGACATACCGCGGGTCTACGCGTTTTTCTGATTTGGGTCAAAAATTGAAAAGTGCTTTTTGTCGCATTTCTGAGCAAAATTTGGTCCAATATACCATGTCCATGCATTTCCCCACTCATTTGAGTAATTTTTCATGAAAAAAACAAGGTTTCATGATTGGTCAAAATTTTCACCAAAACGACATACCGCGGGTCTACGCGTTTTTCTGATTTGGGTCAAAAATTGAAAAGTGTTTTTTGTCGCATTTCTGAGCAAAATTTGGTCCAATATACCATGTCCATGCATTTCCCCACTCATTTGAGTAATTTTTCATGAAAAAAACAAGGTTTCATGATTGGTCAAAATTTTCACCAAAACGACATACCGCGGGTCTACGCGTTTTTCTGATTTGGGTCAAAAATTGAAAAGTGCTTTTTGTCGCATTTCTGAGCAAAATTTGGTCCAATATACCATGTCCATGCATTTCCCCACTCATTTGAGTAATTTTTCATGAGAAAAACCAAGGTTTTATGATTGGTCAAAATTTTCACCAAAACGACATACCGCGGGTCTATGCGTTTTTCTGATTTGGGTCAAAAATTGAAAAGTGCTTTTTGACGCTTTTTTGAGCAAAATTTGGTCCAATATACCATGTCCATGCATTTCCCCACTAATTTGAGTAATTTTTCATGAAAAAAACAAGGTTTAATGATTGGTCAAAATTTTCACCAAAACGACATACCGCGGGTCTACACGTTTTTCTGATTTGGGTCAAAAATTGAAAAGTGCTTTTTGACGCTTTTTTGAGCAAAATTTGGTCCAATATACCATGTCCATGCATTTCCCCACTCATTTGAGTAATTTTTCATAAAAAAAAACAAGGTTTCATGATTGGTCAAAATTTTCACCAAAACGACATACCGCGGGTCTATGCGTTTTTCTGATTTGAAACAAAAATTGAAAAGTGCTTTTTGTCGCATTTCTGAGCAAAATTTGGTCCAATATACTATGTCCATGCATTTCCCCACTCATTTGAGTAATTTTTCATGAAAAAAAACAAGGTTTCATGATTGGTCAAAATTTTCACCAAAACGACATACCGCGGGGTCTACACGTTTTTCTGATTTGGGTCAAAAATTTAAAAGTGCTTTTTGTCGCATTTCTGAGCAAAATTTGGTCCAATATACCATGTCCATGCATTTCCCCACTCATTTGAGTAATTTTTCATGAAAAAAACCAAGGTTTTATGATTGGTCAAAATTTTCACCAAAACGACATACCGCGGGTCTACGCGTTTTTCTGATTTGGGTCAAAAATTGAAAAGTGCTTTTTGTCGCATTTCTGAGCAAAATTTGGTCCAATATACCATGTCCATGCATTTCCCCACTCATTTGAGTAATTTTTCATGAAAAAAACAAGGTTTTATGATTGGTCAAAATTTTCACCAAAACGACATACCGCGGGTCTACGCGTTTTTCTGATTTGGGTCAAAAATTGAAAAGTGCTTTTTGTCACATTTCTGAGCAAAATTTGGTCCAATATACCATGTCCATGCATTTCCCCACTCATTTGAGTAATTTTTCATGAAAAAAACAAGGTTTCATGATTGGTCAAAATTTTCACCAAAACGACATACCGCGGGTCTACGCGTTTTTCTGATTTGGGTCAAAAATTGAAAAGTGCTTTTTGTCGCATTTCTGAGCAAAATTTGGTCCAATATGCCATGTCCATGCATTTCCCCACTCATTTGAGTAATTTTTCATGAAAAAAACAAGGTTTCATGATTGGTCAAAATTTTTCACCAAAACGACATACCGCGGGTCTACGCGTTTTTCTGATTTGGGTCAAAAATTGAAAAGTGCTTTTTGTCGCCTTTCTGAGCAAAATTTGGTCCAATATACCATGTCCATGCATTTCCCCACTCATTTGAGTAATTTTTCATGAAAAAAAACAAGGTTTTATGATTGATCAAAATTTTCACCAAAACGACATACCGCGGGTCTACGCGTTTTTCTGATTTGGGTCAAAAATTGAAAAGTGCTTTTTGTCGCATTTCTGAGCAAAATTTGGTCCAATATACCATGTCCATGCATTTCCCCACTCATTTGAGTAATTTTTCATGAAAAAAACAAGGTTTCATGATTGGTCAAAATTTTCACCAAAACGACATACCGCGGGTCTACGCGTTTTTCTGATTTGGGTCAAAAATTGAAAAGTGCTTTTTGTCGCATTTCTGAGCAAAATTTGGTCCAATATACCATGTCCATGCATTTCCCGACTCATTTGAGTAATTTTTCATGAAAAAAAACAAGGTTTTATGATTGGTCAAAATTTTCACCAAAACGACATACCGCGGGTCTACGCGTTTTTCTGATTTGGGTCAACAATTGAAAAGTGCTTTTTGTCACATTTCTGAGCAAAATTTGGTCCAATATACCATGTCCATGCATTTCCCCACTCATTTGAGTAATTTTTCATGAAAAAAACAAGGTTTCATGATTGGTCAAAATTTTCACCAAAACGACATACCGCGGGTCTACGCGTTTTTCTGATTTGGGTCAAAAATTGAAAAGTGCTTTTTGTCGCATTTCTGAGCAAAATTTGGTCCAATATACCATGTCCATGCATTTCCCCACTCATTTGAGTAATTTTTCATGAAAAACACAAGGTTTCATGATTGGTCAAAATTTTCACCAAAACGACATACCGCGGGTCTATGCGTTTTTCTGATTTGGGTCAAAAATTGAAAAGTGCTTTTTGTCGCATTTCTGAGCAAAATTTGGTCCAATATGCCATGTCCATGCATTTCCCCACTCATTTGAGTAATTTTTCATGAAAAAAACAAGGTTTCATGATTGGTCAAAATTTTTCACCAAAACGACATACCGCGGGTCTACGCGTTTTTCTGATTTGGGTCAAAAATTGAAAAGTGCTTTTTGTCGCATTTCTGAGCAAAATTTGGTCCAATATACCATGTCCATGCATTTCCCGACTCATTTGAGTAATTTTTCATGAAAAAAAAACAAGGTTTTATGATTGGTCAAAATTTTCACCAAAACGACATACCGCGGGTCTACGCGTTTTTCTGATTTGGGTCAAAAATTGAAAAGTGCTTTTTGTCGCATTTTTGAGCAAAATTTGGTCCAATATACCATGTCCATGCATTTCCCCACTCATTTGAGTAATTTTTCATGAAAAAAACAAGGTTTTATGATTGGTCAAAATTTTCACCAAAACGACATACCGCAGGTCTACGCGTTTTTCTGATTTGGGTCAACAATTGAAAAGTGCTTTTTGTCACATTTCTGAGCAAAATTTGGTCCAATATACCATGTCCATGCATTTCCCCACTCATTTGAGTAAATTTTCATGAAAAAAACAAGGTTTCATGATTGGTCAAAATTTTCACCAAAACGACATACCGCGGGTCTACGCGTTTTTCTGATTTGGGTCAAAAATTGAAAAGTGCTTTTTGTCGCATTTCTGAGCAAAATTTGGTCCAATATACCATGTCCATGCATTTCCCCACTCATTTGAGTAATTTTTCATGAAAAAAAACAAGGTTTCATGATTGGTCAAAATTTTCACCAAAACGACATACCGCGGGTCTACGCGTTTTTCTGATTTGGGACAAAAATTGAAAAGTGCGTTTTGTCGCATTTCTGAGCAAAATTTGGTCCAATATACCATGTCCATGCATTTCCCCACTCATTTGAGTAATTTTTCATGAAAAAAACAAGGTTTCATGATTGGTCAAAATTTTCACCAAAACGACATACCGCGGGTCTACGCGTTTTTCTGATTTGGGTCAAAAATTGAAAAGTGCTTTTTGTCGCATTTCTGAGCAAAATTTGGTCCAATATACCATGTCCATGCATTTCCCCACTCATTTGAGTAATTTTTCATGAAAAAAAACAAGGTTTCATGATTGGTCAAAATTTTCACCAAAACGACATACCGCGGGTCTACGCGTTTTTCTGATTTGGGTCAAAAATTGAAAAGTGCTTTTTGTCGCATTTCTGAGCAAAATTTGGTCCAATATACCATGTCCATGCATTTCCCCACTCATTTGAGTAATTTTTCATGAAAAAAACCAAGGTTTTATGATTGGTCAAAATTTTCACCAAAACGACATACCGCGGGTCTACGCGTTTTTCTGATTTGGGTCAAAAATTGAAAAGTGCTTTTTGTCGCATTTCTGAGCAAAATTTGGTCCAATATACCATGTCCATGCATTTCCCCACTCATTTGAGTAATTTTTCATGAAAAAAACAAGGTTTCATGATTGGTCAAAATTTTCACCAAAACGACATACCGCGGGTCTACGCGTTTTTCTGATTTGGGTCAAAAATTGAAAAGTGCTTTTTGTCGCCTTTCTGAGCAAAATTTGGTCCAATATACCATGTCCATGCATTTCCCCACTCATTTGAGTAATTTTTCATGAAAAAAACCAAGGTTTAATGATTGGTCAAAATTTTCACCAAAACGACATACCGCGGGTCTACGCGTTTTTCTGATTTGGGTCAAAAATTGAAAAGTGCTTTTTGTCGCATTTCTGAGCAAAATTTGGTCCAATATACCATGTCCATGCATTTCCCCACTCATTTGAGTAATTTTTCATGAAAAAAACCAAGGTTTTATGATTGGTCAAAATTTTCACCAAAACGACATACCGCGGGTCTACGCGTTTTTCTGATTTGGGTCAAAAATTGAAAAGTGCTTTTTGTCGCATTTCTGAGCAAAATTTGGTCCAATATACCATGTCCATGCATTTCCCCACTCATTTGAGTAATTTTTCATGAAAAAAACAAGGTTTCATGATTGGTCAAAATTTTCACCAAAACGACATACCGCGGGTCTACGCGTTTTTCTGATTTGGGTCAAAAATTGAAAAGTGCTTTTTGTCGCCTTTCTGAGCAAAATTTGGTCCAATATACCATGTCCATGCATTTCCCCACTCATTTGAGTAATTTTTCATGAAAAAAAACAAGGTTTAATGATTGGTCAAAATTTTCACCAAAACGACATACCGCGGGTCTACGCGTTTTTCTGATTTGGGTCAAAAATTGAAAAGTGCTTTTTGTCGCATTTCTGAGCAAAATTTGGTCCAATATACCATGTCCATGCATTTCCCCACTCATTTGAGTAATTTTTCATGAAAAAAACAAGGTTTTATGATTGGTCAAAATTTTCACCAAAACGACATACCGCAGGTCTACGCTTTTTTCTGATTTGGGTCAACAATTGAATAGTGCTTTTTGTCACATTTCTGAGCAAAATTTGGTCCAATATACCATGTCCATGCATTTCCCCACTCATTTGAGTAATTTTTCATGAAAAAAACAAGGTTTCATGATTGGTCAAAATTTTCACCAAAACGACATACCGCGGGTCTACGCGTTTTTCTGATTTGGGTCAAAAATTGAAAAGTGCTTTTTGTCGCATTTCTGAGCAAAATTTGGTCCAATATACCATGTCCATGCATTTCCCCACTCATTTGAGTAATTTTTCATGAAAAACACAAGGTTTCATGATTGGTCAAAATTTTCACCAAAACGACATACCGCGGGTCTACGCGTTTTTCTGATTTGGGTCAAAAATTGAAAAGTGCTTTTTGTCGCATTTCTGAGCAAAATTTGGTCCAATATACCATGTTCATGCATTTCCCCGCTCATTTGAGTAATTTTTCATGAAAAAAAACAAGGTTTTATGATTGGTCAAAATTTTCACCAAAACGACATACCGCGGGTCTACGCGTTTTTCTGATTTGGGTCAAAAATTGAAAAGTGCTTTTTGTCGCATTTCTGAGCAAAATTTGGTCCAATATACCATGTCCATGCATTTCCCCACTCATTTGAGTAATTTTTCATGAAAAAAAAACAAGGTTTTATGATTGGTCAAAATTTTCACCAAAACGACATACCGCGGGTCTACGCGTTTTTCTGATTTGGGTCAAAAATTGAAAAGTGCTTTTTGTCGCATTTCTGAGCAAAATTTGGTCCAATATACCATGTCCATGCATTTCCCCACTCATTTGAGTAATTTTTCATGAAAAAAACAAGGTTTCATGATTGGTCAAAATTTTCACCAAAACGACATACCGCGGGTCTACGCGTTTTTCTGATTTGGGTCAAAAATTGAAAAGTGTTTTTTGTCGCATTTCTGAGCAAAATTTGGTCCAATATACCATGTCCATGCATTTCCCCACTCATTTGAGTAATTTTTCATGAGAAAAACCAAGGTTTTATGATTGGTCAAAATTGTCACCAAAACGACATACCGCGGGTCTATGCGTTTTTCTGATTTGGGTCAAAAATTGAAAAGTGCTTTTTGACGCTTTTTTGAGCAAAATTTGGTCCAATATACCATGTCCATGCATTTCCCCACTAATTTGAGTAATTTTTCATGAAAAAAACAAGGTTTAATGATTGGTCAAAATTTTCACCAAAACGACATACCGCGGGTCTACACGTTTTTCTGATTTGGGTCAAAAATTGAAAAGTGCTTTTTGACGCTTTTTTGAGCAAAATTTGGTCCAATATACCATGTCCATGCATTTCCCCACTCATTTGAGTAATTTTTCATAAAAAAAAACAAGGTTTCATGATTGGTCAAAATTTTCACCAAAACGACATACCGCGGGTCTATGCGTTTTTCTGATTTGAAACAAAAATTGAAAAGTGCTTTTTGTCGCATTTCTGAGCAAAATTTGGTCCAATATACTATGTCCATGCATTTCCCCACTCATTTGAGTAATTTTTCATGAAAAAAAACAAGGTTTCATGATTGGTCAAAATTTTCACCAAAACGACATACCGCGGGGTCTACACGTTTTTCTGATTTGGGTCAAAAATTGAAAAGTGCTTTTTGTCGCATTTCTGAGCAAAATTTGGTCCAATATACCATGTCCATGCATTTCCCCACTCATTTGAGTAATTTTTCATGAAAAAAACAAGGTTTTATGATTGGTCAAAATTTTCACCAAAACGACATACCGCGGGTCTACGCGTTTTTCTGATTTGGGTCAAAAATTGAAAAGTGCTTTTTGTCACATTTCTGAGCAAAATTTGGTCCAATATACCATGTCCATGCATTTCCCCACTCATTTGAGTAATTTTTCATGAAAAAAACAAGGTTTCATGATTGGTCAAAATTTTCACCAAAACGACATACCGCGGGTCTACGCGTTTTTCTGATTTGGGTCAAAAATTGAAAAGTGCTTTTTGTAGCATTTCTGAGCAAAATTTTGTCCAATATACCATGTCCATGCATTTCCCCACTCATTTGAGTAATTTTTCATGAAAAAAACAAGGTTTCATGATTGGTCAAAATTTTCAGCAAAACGACATAACGCGGGTCTACGCGTTTTTCTGATTTGGGTCAAAAATTGAAAAGTGCTTTTTGTCGCATTTCTGAACAAAATTTGGTCCAATATACCATGTCCATGCATTTCCCCACTCATTTGAGTAATTTTTCATGAAAAAAACCAAGGTTTTATGATTGGTCAAAATTTTCACCAAAACGACATACCGCGGGTCTACGCGTTTTTCTGATTTGGGTCAAAAATTGAAAAGTGCTTTTTGTCGCATTTCTGAGCAAAATTTGGTCCAATATACCATGTCCATGCATTTCCCCACTCATTTGAGTAATTTTTCATGATAAAAACCAAGGTTTTATGATTGTTCAAAAATTTCACCAAAACGACATACCGCGGGTCTACGCGTTTTTCTGATTTGGGTCAAAAATTGAAAAGTGCTTTTTGTCGCATTTCTGAGCAAAATTTGGTCCAATATACCATGTCCATGCATTTCCCCGCTCATTTGAGTAATTTTTCATGAAAAAAACAAGGTTTCATGATTGGTCAAAATTTTCACCAAAACGACATACCGCGGGTCTACGCGTTTTTCTGATTTGGGTCAAAAATTGAAAAGTGTTTTTTGTCGCATTTCTGAGCAAAATTTGGTCCAATATACCATGTCCATGCATTTCCCCACTCATTTGAGTAATTTTTCATGAAAAAAACAAGGTTTCATGATTGGTCAAAATTTTCACCAAAACGACATACCGCGGGTCTACGCGTTTTTCTGATTTGGGTCAAAAATTGAAAAGTGCTTTTTGTCGCATTTCTGAGCAAAATTTTGTCCAATATACCATGTCCATGCATTTCCCCACTCATTTGAGTAATTTTTCATGAAAAAAACAAGGTTTCATGATTGGTCAAAATTTTCACCAAAACGACATACCGCGGGTCTACGCGTTTTTCTGATTTGGGTCAAAAATTGAAAAGTGCTTTTTGTCGCATTTCTGAGCAAAATCTGGTCCAATATACCATGTCCATGCATTTCCCCACTCATTTGAGTAATTTTTCATGAAAAAAACAAGGTTTCATGATTGGTCAAAATTTTCACCAAAACGACATACCGCGGGTCTACGCGTTTTTCTGATTTGGGTCAAAAATTGAAAAGTGCTTTTTGTCGCATTTCTGAGCAAAATTTGGTCCAATATACCATGTCCATGCATTTCCCCACTCATTTGAGTAATTTTTCATGAAAAAAACAAGGTTTCATGATTGGTCAAAATTTTCACCAAAACGACATACCGCGGGTCTACGCGTTTTTCTGATTTGGGTCAAAAATTGAAAAGTGCTTTTTGTCGCATTTCTGAGCAAAATTTGGTCCAATATACCATGTCCATGCATTTCCCCACTCATTTGAGTAATTTTTCATGAAAAAAACAAGGTTTCATGATTGGTCAAAATTTTCACCAAAACGACATACCGCGGGTCTACGCGTTTTTCTGATTTGGGTCAAAAATTGAAAAGTGTTTTTTGTCGCATTTCTGAGCAAAATTTGGTCCAATATACCATGTCCATGCATTTCCCCACTCATTTGAGTAATTTTTCATGAAAAAAACAAGGTTTCATGATTGGTCAAAATTTTCACCAAAACGACATACCGCGGGTCTACGCGTTTTTCTGATTTGGGTCAAAAATTGAAAAGTGCTTTTTGTCGCATTTCTGAGCAAAATTTGGTCCAATATACCATGTCCATGCATTTCCCCACTCATTTGAGTAATTTTTCATGAGAAAAACCAAGGTTTTATGATTGGTCAAAATTTTCACCAAAACGACATACCGCGGGTCTATGCGTTTTTCTGATTTGGGTCAAAAATTGAAAAGTGCTTTTTGACGCTTTTTTGAGCAAAATTTGGTCCAATATACCATGTCCATGCATTTCCCCACTAATTTGAGTAATTTTTCATGAAAAAAACAAGGTTTAATGATTGGTCAAAATTTTCACCAAAACGACATACCGCGGGTCTACACGTTTTTCTGATTTGGGTCAAAAATTGAAAAGTGCTTTTTGACGCTTTTTTGAGCAAAATTTGGTCCAATATACCATGTCCATGCATTTCCCCACTCATTTGAGTAATTTTTCATAAAAAAAAACAAGGTTTCATGATTGGTCAAAATTTTCACCAAAACGACATACCGCGGGTCTATGCGTTTTTCTGATTTGAAACAAAAATTGAAAAGTGCTTTTTGTCGCATTTCTGAGCAAAATTTGGTCCAATATACTATGTCCATGCATTTCCCCACTCATTTGAGTAATTTTTCATGAAAAAAAACAAGGTTTCATGATTGGTCAAAATTTTCACCAAAACGACATACCGCGGGGTCTACACGTTTTTCTGATTTGGGTCAAAAATTTAAAAGTGCTTTTTGTCGCATTTCTGAGCAAAATTTGGTCCAATATACCATGTCCATGCATTTCCCCACTCATTTGAGTAATTTTTCATGAAAAAAACCAAGGTTTTATGATTGGTCAAAATTTTCACCAAAACGACATACCGCGGGTCTACGCATTTTTCTGATTTGGGTCAAAAATTGAAAAGTGCTTTTTGTCGCATTTCTGAGCAAAATTTGGTCCAATATACCATGTCCATGCATTTCCCCACTCATTTGAGTAATTTTTCATGAAAAAAACAAGGTTTTATGATTGGTCAAAATTTTCACCAAAACGACATACCGCGGGTCTACGCGTTTTTCTGATTTGGGTCAAAAATTGAAAAGTGCTTTTTGTCACATTTCTGAGCAAAATTTGGTCCAATATACCATGTCCATGCATTTCCCCACTCATTTGAGTAATTTTTCATGAAAAAAACAAGGTTTCATGATTGGTCAAAATTTTCACCAAAACGACATACCGCGGGTCTACGCGTTTTTCTGATTTGGGTCAAAAATTGAAAAGTGCTTTTTGTAGCATTTCTGAGCAAAATTTTGTCCAATATACCATGTCCATGCATTTCCCCACTCATTTGAGTAATTTTTCATGAAAAAAACAAGGTTTCATGATTGGTCAAAATTTTCACCAAAACGACATACCGCGGGTCTACGCGTTTTTCTGATTTGGGTCAAAAATTGAAAAGTGCTTTTTGTCGCATTTCTGAGCAAAATTTGGTCCAATATACCATGTCCATGCATTTCCCCACTCATTTGAGTAATTTTTCATGAAAAAAACCAAGGTTTTATGATTGGTCAAAATTTTCACCAAAACGACATACCGCGGGTCTACGCGTTTTTCTGATTTGGGTCAAAAATTGAAAAGTGCTTTTTGTCGCATTTCTGAGCAAAATTTGGTCCAATATACCATGTCCATGCATTTCCTGACTCATTTGAGTAATTTTTCATGAAAAAAAACAAGGTTTTATGATTGGTCAAAATTTTCACCAAAACGACATACCGCGGGTCTACGCGTTTTTCTGATTTGGGTCAAAAATTGAAAAGTGCTTTTTGTCGCATTTCTGAGCAAAATTTGGTCCAATATACCATGTCCATGCATTTCCCCACTCATTTGAGTAATTTTTCATGATAAAAACCAAGGTTTTATGATTGTTCAAAAATTTCACCAAAACGACATACCGCGGGTCTACGCGTTTTTCTGATTTGGGTCAAAAATTGAAAAGTGCTTTTTGTCGCATTTCTGCGCAAAATTTGGTCCAATATACCATGTCCATGCATTTCCCCGCTCATTTGAGTAATTTTTCATGAAAAAAACAAGGTTTCATGATTGGTCAAAATTTTCACCAAAACGACATACCGCGGGTCTACGCGTTTTTCTGATTTGGGTCAAAAATTGAAAAGTGTTTTTTGTCGCATTTCTGAGCAAAATTTGGTCCAATATACCATGTCCATGCATTTCCCCACTCATTTGAGTAATTTTTCATGAAAAAAACAAGGTTTCATGATTGGTCAAAATTTTCACCAAAACGACATACCGCGGGTCTACGCGTTTTTCTGATTTGGGTCAAAAATTGAAAAGTGCTTTTTGTCGCATTTCTGAGCAAAATTTTGTCCAATATACCATGTCCATGCATTTCCCCACTCATTTGAGTAATTTTTCATGAAAAAAACAAGGTTTCATGATTGGTCAAAATTTTCACCAAAACGACATACCGCGGGTCTACGCGTTTTTCTGATTTGGGTCAAAAATTGAAAAGTGCTTTTTGTCGCATTTCTGAGCAAAATTTGGTCCAATATACCATGTCCATGCATTTCCCCACTCATTTGAGTAATTTTTCATGAAAAAAACAAGGTTTCATGATTGGTCAAAATTTTCACCAAAACGACATACCGCGGGTCTACGCGTTTTTCTGATTTGGGTCAAAAATTGAAAAGTGCTTTTTGTCGCATTTCTGAGCAAAATTTTGTCCAATATACCATGTCCATGCATTTCCCCACTCATTTGAGTAATTTTTCATGAAAAAAACAAGGTTTCATGATTGGTCAAAATTTTCACCAAAACGACATACCGCGGGTCTACGCGTTTTTCTGATTTGGGTCAAAAATTGAAAAGTGCTTTTTGTCGCATTTCTGAGCAAAATTTGGTCCAATATACCATGTCCATGCATTTCCCCACTCATTTGAGTAATTTTTCATGAAAAAAACAAGGTTTCATGATTGGTCAAAATTTTCACCAAAACGACATACCGCGGGTCTACGCGTTTTTCTGATTTGGGTCAAAAATTGAAAAGTGCTTTTTGTCGCATTTCTGAGCAAAATTTGGTCCAATATACCATGTCCATGCATTTCCCCACTCATTTGAGTAATTTTTCATGAAAAAAACAAGGTTTCATGATTGGTCAAAATTTTCACCAAAACGACATAGCGCGGGTCTACGCGTTTTTCTGATATGGGTTAAAAATTGAAAAGTGCTTTTTGTCGCATTTCTGAGCAAAATTTGGTCCAATATACCATGTCCATGCATTTCCCCACTCATTTGAGTAATTTTTCATGAAAAAAACAAGGTTTTATGATTGGTCAAAATTTTCATCAAAACGACATACCGCGGGTCTACGCGTTTTTCTGATTTGGGTCAAAAATTGAAAAGTGCTTTTTGTCACATTTCTGAGCAAAATTTGGTCCAATATACCATGTCCATGCATTTCCCCACTCATTTGAGTAATTTTTCATGAAAAAAACAAGGTTTTATGATTGGTCAAAATTTTCACCAAAACGACATACCGCGGGTCTACGCGTTTTTCTGATTTGGGTCAAAAATTGAAAAGTGCTTTTTGTCGCATTTCTGAGCAAAATTTGGTCCAATATACCATGTCCATGCATTTCCCCACTCATTTGAGTAACTTTTCATGAAAAAAACAAGGTTTCATGATTGGTCAAAATTTTCACCAAAACGACATACCGCGGGTCTACGCGTTTTTCTGATTTGGGTCAAAAATTGAAAAGTGTTTTTTGTCGCATTTCTGAGCAAAATTTGGTCCAATATACCATGTCCATGCATTTCCCCACTCATTTGAGTAATTTTTCATGAAAAAAAACAAGCTTTCATGATTGGTCAAAATTTTCACCAAAACGACATACCGCGGGTCTACGCGTTTTTCTGATTTGGGTCAAAAATTGAAAAGTGCTTTTTGTCGCATTTCTGAGCAAAATTTGGTCCAATATACCATGTCCATGCATTTCCCCACTCATTTGAGTAATTTTTCATGAAAAAAACCAAGGTTTTATGATTGGTCAAAATTTTCACCAAAACGACATACCGCGGGTCTACGCGTTTTTCTGATTTGGGTCAAAAATTGAAAAGTGCTTTTTGTCGCATTTCTGAGCAAAATTTGGTCCAATATACCATGTCCATGCATTTCCCCACTCATTTGAGTAATTTTTCATGAAAAAAAACAAGGTTTCATGATTGGTCAAAATTTTCACCAAAACGACATACCGCGGGTCTACGCATTTTTCTGATTTGGGTCAAAAATTGAAAAGTGCTTTTTGTCGCATTTCTGAGCAAAATTTGGTCCAATATACCATGTCCATGCATTTCCCCACTCATTTGAGTAATTTTTCATGAAAAAAAACAAGGTTTTATGATTGGTCAAAATTTTCACCAAAACGACATACCGCGGGTCTACGCGTTTTTCTGATTTGGGTTAAAAATTGAAAAGTGCTTTTTGTCGCATTTCTGAGCAAAATTTGGTCCAATATACCATGTCCATGCATTTCCCCACTCATTTGAGTAATTTTTCATGAAAAAAACAAGGTTTTATGATTGGTCAAAATTTTCATCAAAACGACATACCGCGGGTCTACGCGTTTTTCTGATTTGGGTCAAAAATTGAAAAGTGCTTTTTGTCACATTTCTGAGCAAAATTTGGTCCAATATACCATGTCCATGCATTTCCCCACTCATTTGAGTAATTTTTCATGAAAAAAACAAGGTTTTATGATTGGTCAAAATTTTCACCAAAACGACATACCGCGGGTCTACGCGTTTTTCTGATTTGGGTCAAAAATTGAAAAGTGCTTTTTGTCGCATTTCTGAGCAAAATTTGGTCCAATATACCATGTCCATGCATTTCCCCACTCATTTGAGTAACTTTTCATGAAAAAAACAAGGTTTCATGATTGGTCAAAATTTTCACCAAAACGACATACCGCGGGTCTACGCGTTTTTCTGATTTGGGTCAAAAATTGAAAAGTGTTTTTTGTCGCATTTCTGAGCAAAATTTGGTCCAATATACCATGTCCATGCATTTCCCCACTCATTTGAGTAATTTTTCATGAAAAAAAACAAGGTTTCATGATTGGTCAAAATTTTCTCCAAAACGACATACCGCGGGTCTACGCGTTTTTCTGATTTGGGTCAAAAATTGAAAAGTGCTTTTTGTCGCATTTCTGAGCAAAATTTGGTCCAATATACCATGTCCATGCATTTCCCCACTCATTTGAGTAATTTTTCATGAAAAAAACCAAGGTTTTATGATTGGTCAAAATTTTCACCAAAACGACATACCGCGGGTCTACGCGTTTTTCTGATTTGGGTCAAAAATTGAAAAGTGCTTTTTGTCGCATTTCTGAGCAAAATTTGGTCCAATATACCATGTCCATGCATTTCCCCACTCATTTGAGTAATTTTTCATGAAAAAAAACAAGGTTTCATGATTGGTCAAAATTTTCACCAAAACGACATACCGCGGGTCTACGCATTTTTCTGATTTGGGTCAAAAATTGAAAAGTGCTTTTTGTCGCATTTCTGAGCAAAATTTGGTCCAATATACCATGTCCATGCATTTCCCCACTCATTTGAGTAATTTTTCATGAAAAAAACAAGGTTTTATGATTGGTCAAAATTTTCATCAAAACGACATACCGCGGGTCTACGCGTTTTTCTGATTTGGGTCAAAAATTGAAAAGTGCTTTTTGTCACATTTCTGAGCAAAATTTGGTCCAATATACCATGTCCATGCATTTCCCCACTCATTTGAGTAATTTTTCATGAAAAAAACAAGGTTTTATGATTGGTCAAAATTTTCACCAAAACGACATACCGCGGGTCTACGCGTTTTTCTGATTTGGGTCAAAAATTGAAAAGTGCTTTTTGTCGCATTTCTGAGCAAAATTTGGTCCAATATACCATGTCCATGCATTTCCCCACTCATTTGAGTAACTTTTCATGAAAAAAACAAGGTTTCATGATTGGTCAAAATTTTCACCAAAACGACATACCGCGGGTCTACGCGTTTTTCTGATTTGGGTCAAAAATTGAAAAGTGCTTTTTGTCACATTTCTGAGCAAAATTTGGTCCAATATACCATGTCCATGCATTTCCCCACTCATTTGAGTAATTTTTCATGAAAAAAACAAGGTTTTATGATTGGTCAAAATTTTCACCAAAACGACATACCGCGGGTCTACGCGTTTTTCTGATTTGGGTCAAAAATTGAAAAGTGCTTTTTGTCGCATTTCTGAGCAAAATTTGGTCCAATATACCATGTCCATGCATTTCCCCACTCATTTGAGTAATTTTTCATGAAAAAAAACAAGGTTTCATGATTGGTCAAAATTTTCACCAAAACGACATACCGCGGGTCTACGCATTTTTCTGATTTGGGTCAAAAATTGAAAAGTGCTTTTTGTCGCATTTCTGAGCAAAATTTGGTCCAATATACCATGTCCATGCATTTCCCCACTCATTTGAGTAATTTTTCATGAAAAAAAACAAGGTTTTATGATTGGTCAAAATTTTCACCAAAACGACATACCGCGGGTCTACGCGTTTTTCTGATTTGGGTTAAAAATTGAAAAGTGCTTTTTGTCGCATTTTTGAGCAAAATTTGGTCCAATATACCATGTCCATGCATTTCCCCACTCATTTGAGTAATTTTTCATGAAAAAAACAAGGTTTTATGATTGGTCAAAATTTTCATCAAAACGACATACCGCGGGTCTACGCGTTTTTCTGATTTGGGTCAAAAATTGAAAAGTGCTTTTTGTCACATTTCTGAGCAAAATTTGGTCCAATATACCATGTCCATGCATTTCCCCACTCATTTGAGTAATTTTTCATGAAAAAAACAAGGTTTTATGATTGGTCAAAATTTTCACCAAAACGACATACCGCGGGTCTACGCGTTTTTCTGATTTGGGTCAAAAATTGAAAAGTGCTTTTTGTCGCATTTCTGAGCAAAATTTGGTCCAATATACCATGTCCATGCATTTCCCCACTCATTTGAGTAACTTTTCATGAAAAAAACAAGGTTTCATGATTGGTCAAAATTTTCACCAAAACGACATACCGCGGGTCTACGCGTTTTTCTGATTTGGGTCAAAAATTGAAAAGTGTTTTTTGTCGCATTTCTGAGCAAAATTTGGTCCAATATACCATGTCCATGCATTTCCCCACTCATTTGAGTAATTTTTCATGAAAAAAAACAAGGTTTCATGATTGGTCAAAATTTTCTCCAAAACGACATACCGCGGGTCTACGCGTTTTTCTGATTTGGGTCAAAAATTGAAAAGTGCTTTTTGTCGCATTTCTGAGCAAAATTTGGTCCAATATACCATGTCCATGCATTTCCCCACTCATTTGAGTAATTTTTCATGAAAAAAACCAAGGTTTTATGATTGGTCAAAATTTTCACCAAAACGACATACCGCGGGTCTACGCGTTTTTCTGATTTGGGTCAAAAATTGAAAAGTGCTTTTTGTCGCATTTCTGAGCAAAATTTGGTCCAATATACCATGTCCATGCATTTCCCCACTCATTTGAGTAATTTTTCATGAAAAAAAACAAGGTTTCATGATTGGTCAAAATTTTCACCAAAACGACATACCGCGGGTCTACGCATTTTTCTGATTTGGGTCAAAAATTGAAAAGTGCTTTTTGTCGCATTTCTGAGCAAAATTTGGTCCAATATACCATGTCCATGCATTTCCCCACTCATTTGAGTAATTTTTCATGAAAAAAACAAGGTTTTATGATTGGTCAAAATTTTCATCAAAACGACATACCGCGGGTCTACGCGTTTTTCTGATTTGGGTCAAAAATTGAAAAGTGCTTTTTGTCACATTTCTGAGCAAAATTTGGTCCAATATACCATGTCCATGCATTTCCCCACTCATTTGAGTAATTTTTCATGAAAAAAACAAGGTTTTATGATTGGTCAAAATTTTCACCAAAACGACATACCGCGGGTCTACGCGTTTTTCTGATTTGGGTCAAAAATTGAAAAGTGCTTTTTGTCGCATTTCTGAGCAAAATTTGGTCCAATATACCATGTCCATGCATTTCCCCACTCATTTGAGTAACTTTTCATGAAAAAAACAAGGTTTCATGATTGGTCAAAATTTTCACCAAAACGACATACCGCGGGTCTACGCGTTTTTCTGATTTGGGTCAAAAATTGAAAAGTGCTTTTTGTCACATTTCTGAGCAAAATTTGGTCCAATATACCATGTCCATGCATTTCCCCACTCATTTGAGTAATTTTTCATGAAAAAAACAAGGTTTTATGATTGGTCAAAATTTTCACCAAAACGACATACCGCGGGTCTACGCGTTTTTCTGATTTGGGTCAAAAATTGAAAAGTGCTTTTTGTCGCATTTCTGAGCAAAATTTGGTCCAATATACCATGTCCATGCATTTCCCCACTCATTTGAGTAACTTTTCATGAAAAAAACAAGGTTTCATGATTGGTCAAAATTTTCACCAAAACGACATACCGCGGGTCTACGCGTTTTTCTGATTTGGGTCAAAAATTGAAAAGTGTTTTTTGTCGCATTTCTGAGCAAAATTTGGTCCAATATACCATGTCCATGCATTTCCCCACTCATTTGAGTAATTTTTCATGAAAAAAAACAAGGTTTCATGATTGGTCAAAATTTTCACCAAAACGACATACCGCGGGTCTACGCGTTTTTCTGATTTGGGTCAAAAATTGAAAAGTGCTTTTTGTCGCATTTCTGAGCAAAATTTGGTCCAATATACCATGTCCATGCATTTCCCCACTCATTTGAGTAATTTTTCATGAAAAAAACCAAGGTTTTATGATTGGTCAAAATTTTCACCAAAACGACATACCGCGGGTCTACGCGTTTTTCTGATTTGGGTCAAAAATTGAAAAGTGCTTTTTGTCGCATTTCTGAGCAAAATTTGGTCCAATATACCATGTCCATGCATTTCCCCACTCATTTGAGTAATTTTTCATGAAAAAAAACAAGGTTTCATGATTGGTCAAAATTTTCACCAAAACGACATACCGCGGGTCTACGCATTTTTCTGATTTGGGTCAAAAATTGAAAAGTGCTTTTTGTCGCATTTCTGAGCAAAATTTGGTCCAATATACCATGTCCATGCATTTCCCCACTCATTTGAGTAATTTTTCATGAAAAAAACCAAGGTTTTATGATTGGTCAAAATTTTCACCAAAACGACATACCGCGGGTCTACGCGTTTTTCTGATTTGGGTTAAAAATTGAAAAGTGCTTTTTGTCGCATTTCTGAGCAAAATTTGGTCCAATATACCATGTCCATGCATTTCCCCACTCATTTGAGTAATTTTTCATGAAAAAAACAAGGTTTTATGATTGGTCAAAATTTTCATCAAAACGACATACCGCGGGTCTACGCGTTTTTCTGATTTGGGTCAAAAATTGAAAAGTGCTTTTTGTCACATTTCTGAGCAAAATTTGGTCCAATATACCATGTCCATGCATTTCCCCACTCATTTGAGTAATTTTTCATGAAAAAAACAAGGTTTTATGATTGGTCAAAATTTTCACCAAAACGACATACCGCGGGTCTACGCGTTTTTCTGATTTGGGTCAAAAATTGAAAAGTGCTTTTTGTCGCATTTCTGAGCAAAATTTGGTCCAATATACCATGTCCATGCATTTCCCCACTCATTTGAGTAACTTTTCATGAAAAAAACAAGGTTTCATGATTGGTCAAAATTTTCACCAAAACGACATACCGCGGGTCTACGCATTTTTCTGATTTGGGTCAAAAATTGAAAAGTGCTTTTTGTCGCATTTCTGAGCAAAATTTGGTCCAATATACCATGTCCATGCATTTCCCCACTCATTTGAGTAATTTTTCATGAAAAAAAACAAGGTTTTATGATTGGTCAAAATTTTCACCAAAACGACATACCGCGGGTCTACGCGTTTTTCTGATTTGGGTCAAAAATTGAAAAGTGCTTTTTGTCGCATTTCTGAGCAAAATTTGGTCCAATATACCATGTCCATGCATTTCCCCACTCATTTGAGTAATTTTTCATGAAAAAAAACAAGGTTTTATGATTGGTCAAAATTTTCACCAAAACGACATACCGCGGGTCTACGCGTTTTTCTGATTTGGGTCAAAAATTGAAAATTGCTTTTTGTCACATTTCTGAGCAAAATTTGGTCCAATATACCATGTCCATGCATTTCCCCACTCATTTGAGTAATTTTTCATGAAAAAAAACAAGGTTTCATGATTGGTCAAAATTTTCACCAAAACGACATACCGCGGGTCTATGCGTTTTTCTGATTTGGGTCAAAAATTGAAAAGTGCTTTTTGACGCTTTTTTGAGCAAAATTTGGTCCAATATACCATGTCCATGCATTTCCCCACTCATTTGAGTAATTTTTCATGAAAAAAACAAGGTTTAATGATTGGTCAAAATTTTCACCAAAACGACATACCGCGGGTCTACACGTTTTTCTGATTTGGGTCAAAAATTGAAAAGTGCTTTTTGACGCTTTTTTGAGCAAAATTTGGTCCAATATACCATGTCCATGCATTTCCCCACTCATTTGAGTAATTTTTCATGAAAAAAACAAGAATTCATGATTGGTCAAAATTTTCACCAAAACGACATACCGCGGGTCTACGCGTTTTTCTGATTTGGGTCAAAAATTGAAAAGTGCTTTTTGTCGCATTTCTGAGCAAAATTTGGTCCAATATACCATGTCCATGCATTTCCCCACTCATTTGAGTAATTTTTCATGAAAAAAACCAAGGTTTTATGATTGGTCAAAATTTTCACCAAAACGACATACCGCGGGTCTACGCGTTTTTCTGATTTGGGTCAAAAATTGAAAAGTGCTTTTTGTCGCATTTCTGAGCAAAATTTGGTCCAATATACCATGTCCATGCATTTCCCCACTCATTTGAGTAATTTTTCATGAAAAAAACAAGGTTTCATGATTGGTCAAAATTTTCACCAAAACGACATACCGCGGGTCTACGCGTTTTTCTGATTTGGGTCAAAAATTGAAAAGTGCTTTTTGTCGCATTTCTGAGCAAAATTTGGTCCAATATACCATGTCCATGCATTTCCCCACTCATTTGAGTAATTTTTCATGAAAAAAACCAAGGTTTTATGATTGTTCAAAAATTTCACCAAAACGACATACCGCGGGTCTACGCGTTTTTCTGATTTGGGTCAAAAATTGAAAAGTGCTTTTTGTCGCATTTCTGCGCAAAATTTGGTCCAATATACCATGTCCATGCATTTCCCCGCTCATTTGAGTAATTTTTCATGAAAAAAACAAGGTTTCATGATTGGTCAAAATTTTCACCAAAACGACATACCGCGGGTCTACGCGTTTTTCTGATTTGGGTCAAAAATTGAAAAGTGTTTTTTGTCGCATTTCTGAGCAAAATTTGGTCCAATATACCATGTCCATGCATTTCCCCACTCATTTGAGTAATTTTTCATGAAAAAAACAAGGTTTCATGATTGGTCAAAATTTTCACCAAAACGACATACCGCGGGTCTACGCGTTTTTCTGATTTGGGTCAAAAATTGAAAAGTGCTTTTTGTCGCATTTCTGAGCAAAATTTTGTCCAATATACCATGTCCATGCATTTCCCCACTCATTTGAGTAATTTTTCATGAAAAAAACAAGGTTTCATGATTGGTCAAAATTTTCACCAAAACGACATACCGCGGGTCTACGCGTTTTTCTGATTTGGGTCAAAAATTGAAAAGTGCTTTTTGTCGCATTTCTGAGCAAAATTTGGTCCAATATACCATGTCCATGCATTTCCCCACTCATTTGAGTAATTTTTCATGAAAAAAACAAGGTTTCATGATTGGTCAAAATTTTCACCAAAACGACATACCGCGGGTCTACGCGTTTTTCTGATTTGGGTCAAAAATTGAAAAGTGCTTTTTGTCGCATTTCTGAGCAAAATTTGGTCCAATATACCATGTCCATGCATTTCCCCACTCATTTGAGTAATTTTTCATGAAAAAAACAAGGTTTCATGATTGGTCAAAATTTTCACCAAAACGACATACCGCGGGTCTACGCGTTTTTCTGATTTGGGTCAAAAATTGAAAAGTGCTTTTTGTCGCATTTCTGAGCAAAATTTGGTCCAATATACCATGTCCATGCATTTCCCCACTCATTTGAGTAATTTTTCATGAAAAAAACAAGGTTTCATGATTGGTCAAAATTTTCACCAAAACGACATACCGCGGGTCTACGCGTTTTTCTGATTTGGGTCAAAAATTGAAAAGTGCTTTTTGTCGCATTTCTGAGCAAAATTTGGTCCAATATACCATGTCCATGCATTTCCCCACTCATTTGAGTAATTTTTCATGAAAAAAACAAGGTTTCATGATTGGTCAAAATTTTCACCAAAACGACATAGCGCGGGTCTACGCGTTTTTCTGATATGGGTTAAAAATTGAAAAGTGCTTTTTGTCGCATTTCTGAGCAAAATTTGGTCCAATATACCATGTCCATGCATTTCCCCACTCATTTGAGTAATTTTTCATGAAAAAAACAAGGTTTTATGATTGGTCAAAATTTTCATCAAAACGACATACCGCGGGTCTACGCGTTTTTCTGATTTGGGTCAAAAATTGAAAAGTGCTTTTTGTCACATTTCTGAGCAAAATTTGGTCCAATATACCATGTCCATGCATTTCCCCACTCATTTGAGTAATTTTTCATGAAAAAAACAAGGTTTTATGATTGGTCAAAATTTTCACCAAAACGACATACCGCGGGTCTACGCGTTTTTCTGATTTGGGTCAAAAATTGAAAAGTGCTTTTTGTCGCATTTCTGAGCAAAATTTGGTCCAATATACCATGTCCATGCATTTCCCCACTCATTTGAGTAACTTTTCATGAAAAAAACAAGGTTTCATGATTGGTCAAAATTTTCACCAAAACGACATACCGCGGGTCTACGCGTTTTTCTGATTTGGGTCAAAAATTGAAAAGTGTTTTTTGTCGCATTTCTGAGCAAAATTTGGTCCAATATACCATGTCCATGCATTTCCCCACTCATTTGAGTAATTTTTCATGAAAAAAAACAAGGTTTCATGATTGGTCAAAATTTTCACCAAAACGACATACCGCGGGTCTACGCGTTTTTCTGATTTGGGTCAAAAATTGAAAAGTGCTTTTTGTCGCATTTCTGAGCAAAATTTGGTCCAATATACCATGTCCATGCATTTCCCCACTCATTTGAGTAATTTTTCATGAAAAAAACCAAGGTTTTATGATTGGTCAAAATTTTCACCAAAACGACATACCGCGGGTCTACGCGTTTTTCTGATTTGGGTCAAAAATTGAAAAGTGCTTTTTGTCGCATTTCTGAGCAAAATTTGGTCCAATATACCATGTCCATGCATTTCCCCACTCATTTGAGTAATTTTTCATGAAAAAAACAAGGTTTCATGATTGGTCAAAATTTTCACCAAAACGACATACCGCGGGTCTACGCGTTTTTCTGATTTGGGTCAAAAATTGAAAAGTGCTTTTTGTCGCATTTCTGAGCAAAATTTTGTCCAATATACCATGTCCATGCATTTCCCCACTCATTTGAGTAATTTTTCATGAAAAAAACAAGGTTTCATGATTGGTCAAAATTTTCACCAAAACGACATACCGCGGGTCTACGCGTTTTTCTGATTTGGGTCAAAAATTGAAAAGTGCTTTTTGTCGCATTTCTGAGCAAAATTTGGTCCAATATACCATGTCCATGCATTTCCCCACTCATTTGAGTAATTTTTCATGAAAAAAACAAGGTTTCATGATTGGTCAAAATTTTCACCAAAACGACATACCGCGGGTCTACGCGTTTTTCTGATTTGGGTCAAAAATTGAAAAGTGCTTTTTGTCGCATTTCTGAGCAAAATTTGGTCCAATATACCATGTCCATGCATTTCCCCACTCATTTGAGTAATTTTTCATGAAAAAAACAAGGTTTCATGATTGGTCAAAATTTTCACCAAAACGACATACCGCGGGTCTACGCGTTTTTCTGATTTGGGTCAAAAATTGAAAAGTGCTTTTTGTCGCATTTCTGAGCAAAATTTGGTCCAATATACCATGTCCATGCATTTCCCCACTCATTTGAGTAATTTTTCATGAAAAAAACAAGGTTTCATGATTGGTCAAAATTTTCACCAAAACGACATACCGCGGGTCTACGCGTTTTTCTGATTTGGGTCAAAAATTGAAAAGTGCTTTTTGTCGCATTTCTGAGCAAAATTTGGTCCAATATACCATGTCCATGCATTTCCCCACTCATTTGAGTAATTTTTCATGAAAAAAACAAGGTTTCATGATTGGTCAAAATTTTCACCAAAACGACATAGCGCGGGTCTACGCGTTTTTCTGATATGGGTTAAAAATTGAAAAGTGCTTTTTGTCGCATTTCTGAGCAAAATTTGGTCCAATATACCATGTCCATGCATTTCCCCACTCATTTGAGTAATTTTTCATGAAAAAAACAAGGTTTTATGATTGGTCAAAATTTTCATCAAAACGACATACCGCGGGTCTACGCGTTTTTCTGATTTGGGTCAAAAATTGAAAAGTGCTTTTTGTCACATTTCTGAGCAAAATTTGGTCCAATATACCATGTCCATGCATTTCCCCACTCATTTGAGTAATTTTTCATGAAAAAAACAAGGTTTTATGATTGGTCAAAATTTTCACCAAAACGACATACCGCGGGTCTACGCGTTTTTCTGATTTGGGTCAAAAATTGAAAAGTGCTTTTTGTCGCATTTCTGAGCAAAATTTGGTCCAATATACCATGTCCATGCATTTCCCCACTCATTTGAGTAACTTTTCATGAAAAAAACAAGGTTTCATGATTGGTCAAAATTTTCACCAAAACGACATACCGCGGGTCTACGCGTTTTTCTGATTTGGGTCAAAAATTGAAAAGTGTTTTTTGTCGCATTTCTGAGCAAAATTTGGTCCAATATACCATGTCCATGCATTTCCCCACTCATTTGAGTAATTTTTCATGAAAAAAAACAAGGTTTCATGATTGGTCAAAATTTTCACCAAAACGACATACCGCGGGTCTACGCGTTTTTCTGATTTGGGTCAAAAATTGAAAAGTGCTTTTTGTCGCATTTCTGAGCAAAATTTGGTCCAATATACCATGTCCATGCATTTCCCCACTCATTTGAGTAATTTTTCATGAAAAAAACCAAGGTTTTATGATTGGTCAAAATTTTCACCAAAACGACATACCGCGGGTCTACGCGTTTTTCTGATTTGGGTCAAAAATTGAAAAGTGCTTTTTGTCGCATTTCTGAGCAAAATTTGGTCCAATATACCATGTCCATGCATTTCCCCACTCATTTGAGTAATTTTTCATGAAAAAAAACAAGGTTTCATGATTGGTCAAAATTTTCACCAAAACGACATACCGCGGGTCTACGCATTTTTCTGATTTGGGTCAAAAATTGAAAAGTGCTTTTTGTCGCATTTCTGAGCAAAATTTGGTCCAATATACCATGTCCATGCATTTCCCCACTCATTTGAGTAATTTTTCATGAAAAAAACCAAGGTTTTATGATTGGTCAAAATTTTCACCAAAACGACATACCGCGGGTCTACGCGTTTTTCTGATTTGGGTTAAAAATTGAAAAGTGCTTTTTGTCGCATTTCTGAGCAAAATTTGGTCCAATATACCATGTCCATGCATTTCCCCACTCATTTGAGTAATTTTTCATGAAAAAAACAAGGTTTTATGATTGGTCAAAATTTTCATCAAAACGACATACCGCGGGTCTACGCGTTTTTCTGATTTGGGTCAAAAATTGAAAAGTGCTTTTTGTCACATTTCTGAGCAAAATTTGGTCCAATATACCATGTCCATGCATTTCCCCACTCATTTGAGTAATTTTTCATGAAAAAAACAAGGTTTTATGATTGGTCAAAATTTTCACCAAAACGACATACCGCGGGTCTACGCGTTTTTCTGATTTGGGTCAAAAATTGAAAAGTGCTTTTTGTCGCATTTCTGAGCAAAATTTGGTCCAATATACCATGTCCATGCATTTCCCCACTCATTTGAGTAACTTTTCATGAAAAAAACAAGGTTTCATGATTGGTCAAAATTTTCACCAAAACGACATACCGCGGGTCTACGCGTTTTTCTGATTTGGGTCAAAAATTGAAAAGTGTTTTTTGTCGCATTTCTGAGCAAAATTTGGTCCAATATACCATGTCCATGCATTTCCCCACTCATTTGAGTAATTTTTCATGAAAAAAAACAAGGTTTCATGATTGGTCAAAATTTTCACCAAAACGACATCTACGCGTTTTTCTGATTTGGGTCAAAAATTGAAAAGTGCTTTTTGTCGCATTTCTGAGCAAAATTTGGTCCAATATACCATGTCCATGCATTTCCCCACTCATTTGAGTAATTTTTCATGAAAAAAACAAAGGTTTTATGATTGGTCAAAATTTTCACCAAAACGACATACCGCGGGTTTACGCGTTTTTCTGATTTGGGTCAAAAATTGAAAAGTGCTTTTTGTCGCATTTCTGAGCAAAATTTGGTCCAATATACCATATCCATGCATTTCCCCACTCATTTGAGTAATTTTTCATGAAAAAAAACAAGGTTTCATGATTGGTCAAAATTTTCACCAAAACGACATACCGCGGGTCTACGCATTTTTCTGATTTGGGTCAAAAATTGAAAAGTGCTTTTTGTCGCATTTCTGAGCAAAATTTGGTCCAATATACCATGTCCATGCATTTCCCCACTCATTTGAGTAATTTTTCATGAAAAAAAACAAGGTTTCATGATTGGTCAAAATTTTCACCAAAACGACATACCGCGGGTCTACGCGTTTTTCTGATTTGGGTCAAAAATTGAAAAGTGCTTTTTGTCGCATTTCTGAGCAAAATTTGGTCCAATATACCATGTCCATGCATTTCCCCACTCATTTGAGTAACTTTTCATGAAAAAAACAAGGTTTCATGATTGGTCAAAATTTTCACCAAAACGACATACCGCGGGTCTACGCGTTTTTCTGATTTGGGTCAAAAATTGAAAAGTGTTTTTTGTCGCATTTCTGAGCAAAATTTGGTCCAATATACCATGTCCATGCATTTCCCCACTCATTTGAGTAATTTTTCATGAAAAAAAACAAGGTTTCATGATTGGTCAAAATTTTCACCAAAACGACATACCGCGGGTCTACGCGTTTTTCTGATTTGGGTCAAAAATTGAAAAGTGCTTTTTGTCGCATTTCTGAGCAAAATTTGGTCCAATATACCATGTCCATGCATTTCCCCACTCATTTGAGTAATTTTTCATGAAAAAAACCAAGGTTTTATGATTGGTCAAAATTTTCACCAAAACGACATACCGCGGGTCTACGCGTTTTTCTGATTTGGGTCAAAAATTGAAAAGTGCTTTTTGTCGCATTTCTGAGCAAAATTTGGTCCAATATACCATGTCCATGCATTTCCCCACTCATTTGAGTAATTTTTCATGAAAAAAAACAAGGTTTCATGATTGGTCAAAATTTTCACCAAAACGACATACCGCGGGTCTACGCATTTTTCTGATTTGGGTCAAAAATTGAAAAGTGCTTTTTGTCGCATTTCTGAGCAAAATTTGGTCCAATATACCATGTCCATGCATTTCCCCACTCATTTGAGTAATTTTTCATGAAAAAAACCAAGGTTTTATGATTGGTCAAAATTTTCACCAAAACGACATACCGCGGGTCTACGCGTTTTTCTGATTTGGGTTAAAAATTGAAAAGTGCTTTTTGTCGCATTTCTGAGCAAAATTTGGTCCAATATACCATGTCCATGCATTTCCCCACTCATTTGAGTAATTTTTCATGAAAAAAACAAGGTTTTATGATTGGTCAAAATTTTCATCAAAACGACATACCGCGGGTCTACGCGTTTTTCTGATTTGGGTCAAAAATTGAAAAGTGCTTTTTGTCACATTTCTGAGCAAAATTTGGTCCAATATACCATGTCCATGCATTTCCCCACTCATTTGAGTAATTTTTCATGAAAAAAACAAGGTTTTATGATTGGTCAAAATTTTCACCAAAACGACATACCGCGGGTCTACGCGTTTTTCTGATTTGGGTCAAAAATTGAAAAGTGCTTTTTGTCGCATTTCTGAGCAAAATTTGGTCCAATATACCATGTCCATGCATTTCCCCACTCATTTGAGTAACTTTTCATGAAAAAAACAAGGTTTCATGATTGGTCAAAATTTTCACCAAAACGACATACCGCGGGTCTACGCGTTTTTCTGATTTGGGTCAAAAATTGAAAAGTGTTTTTTGTCGCATTTCTGAGCAAAATTTGGTCCAATATACCATGTCCATGCATTTCCCCACTCATTTGAGTAATTTTTCATGAAAAAAAACAAGGTTTCATGATTGGTCAAAATTTTCACCAAAACGACATACCGCGGGTCTACGCGTTTTTCTGATTTGGGTCAAAAATTGAAAAGTGCTTTTTGTCGCATTTCTGAGCAAAATTTGGTCCAATATACCATGTCCATGCATTTCCCCACTCATTTGAGTAATTTTTCATGAAAAAAACCAAGGTTTTATGATTGGTCAAAATTTTCACCAAAACGACATACCGCGGGTCTACGCGTTTTTCTGATTTGGGTCAAAAATTGAAAAGTGCTTTTTGTCGCATTTCTGAGCAAAATTTGGTCCAATATACCATGTCCATGCATTTCCCCACTCATTTGAGTAATTTTTCATGAAAAAAAACAAGGTTTCATGATTGGTCAAAATTTTCACCAAAACGACATACCGCGGGTCTACGCATTTTTCTGATTTGGGTCAAAAATTGAAAAGTGCTTTTTGTCGCATTTCTGAGCAAAATTTGGTCCAATATACCATGTCCATGCATTTCCCCACTCATTTGAGTAATTTTTCATGAAAAAAAACAAGGTTTTATGATTGGTCAAAATTTTCACCAAAACGACATACCGCGGGTCTACGCGTTTTTCTGATTTGGGTCAAAAATTGAAAAGTGCTTTTTGTCGCATTTCTGAGCAAAATTTGGTCCAATATACCATGTCCATGCATTTCCCCACTCATTTGAGTAATTTTTCATGAAAAAAACCAAGGTTTTATGATTGGTCAAAATTTTCACCAAAACGACATACCGCGGGTCTACGCGTTTTTCTGATTTGGGTCAAAAATTGAAAAGTGCTTTTTGTCGCATTTCTGAGCAAAATTTGGTCCAATATACCATGTCCATGCATTTCCCCACTCATTTGAGTAATTTTTCATGAAAAAAACAAGGTTTCATGATTGGTCAAAATTTTCACCAAAACGACATACCGCGGGTCTACGCGTTTTTCTGATTTGGGTCAAAAATTGAAAAGTGTTTTTTGTCGCATTTCTGAGCAAAATTTGGTCCAATATACCATGTCCATGCATTTCCCCACTCATTTGAGTAATTTTTCATGAAAAAAAACAAGGTTTTATGATTGGTCAAAATTTTCACCAAAACGACATACCGCGGGTCTACGCGTTTTTCTGATTTGGGTCAAAAATTGAAAAGTGCTTTTTGTCACATTTCTGAGCAAAATTTGGTCCAATATACCATGTCCATGCATTTCCCCACTCATTTGAGTAATTTTTCATGAAAAAAAACAAGGTTTCATGATTGGTCAAAATTTTCACCAAAACGACATACCGCGGGTCTATGCGTTTTTCTGATTTGGGTCAAAAATTGAAAAGTGCTTTTTGACGCTTTTTTGAGCAAAATTTGGTCCAATATACCATGTCCATGCATTTCCCCACTCATTTGAGTAATTTTTCATGAAAAAAACAAGGTTTAATGATTGGTCAAAATTTTCACCAAAACGACATACCGCGGGTCTACACGTTTTTCTGATTTGGGTCAAAAATTGAAAAGTGCTTTTTGACGCTTTTTTGAGCAAAATTTGGTCCAATATACCATGTCCATGCATTTCCCCACTCATTTGAGTAATTTTTCATGAAAAAAACAAGAATTCATGATTGGTCAAAATTTTCACCAAAACGACATACCGCGGGTCTACGCGTTTTTCTGATTTGGGTCAAAAATTGAAAAGTGCTTTTTGTCGCATTTCTGAGCAAAATTTGGTCCAATATACCATGTCCATGCATTTCCCCACTCATTTGAGTAATTTTTCATGAAAAAAAACAAGGTTTTATGATTGGTCAAAATTTTCACCAAAACGACATACCGCGGGTCTACGCGTTTTTCTGATTTGGGTCAAAAATTGAAAAGTGCTTTTTGTCGCATTTCTGAGCAAAATTTGGTCCAATATACCATGTCCATGCATTTCCCCACTCATTTGAGTAATTTTTCATGAAAAAAACAAGGTTTCATGATTGGTCAAAATTTTCACCAAAACGACATACCGCGGGTCTACGCGTTTTTCTGATTTGGGTCAAAAATTGAAAAGTGCTTTTTGTCGCATTTCTGCGCAAAATTTGGTCCAATATACCATGTCCATGCATTTCCCCGCTCATTTGAGTAATTTTTCATGAAAAAAACAAGGTTTCATGATTGGTCAAAATTTTCACCAAAACGACATACCGCGGGTCTACGCGTTTTTCTGATTTGGGTCAAAAATTGAAAAGTGTTTTTTGTCGCATTTCTGAGCAAAATTTGGTCCAATATACCATGTCCATGCATTTCCCCACTCATTTGAGTAATTTTTCATGAAAAAAAACAAGGTTTCATGATTGGTCAAAATTTTCACCAAAACGACATACCGCGGGTCTATGCGTTTTTCTGATTTGGGTCAAAAATTGAAAAGTGCTTTTTGACGCTTTTTTGAGCAAAATTTGGTCCAATATACCATGTCCATGCATTTCCCCACTCATTTGAGTAATTTTTCATGAAAAAAACAAGGTTTAATGATTGGTCAAAATTTTCACCAAAACGACATACCGCGGGTCTACACGTTTTTCTGATTTGGGTCAAAAATTGAAAAGTGCTTTTTGACGCTTTTTTGAGCAAAATTTGGTCCAATATACCATGTCCATGCATTTCCCCACTCATTTGAGTAATTTTTCATGAAAAAAACAAGAATTCATGATTGGTCAAAATTTTCACCAAAACGACATACCGCGGGTCTACGCGTTTTTCTGATTTGGGTCAAAAATTGAAAAGTGCTTTTTGTCGCATTTCTGAGCAAAATTTGGTCCAATATACCATGTCCATGCATTTCCCCACTCATTTGAGTAATTTTTCATGAAAAAAACAAGGTTTCATGATTGGTCAAAATTTTCACCAAAACGACATACCGCGGGTCTACGCATTTTTCTGATTTGGGTCAAAAATTGAAAAGTGCTTTTTGTCGCATTTCTGAGCAAAATTTGGTCCAATATACCATGTCCATGCATTTCCCCACTCATTTGAGTAATTTTTCATAAAAAAAAACAAGGTTTCATGATTGGTCAAAATTTTCACCAAAACGACATACCGCGGGTCTATGCGTTTTTCTGATTTGGGTCAAAAATTGAAAAGTGCTTTTTGTCGCATTTCTGAGCAAAATTTGGTCCAATATACCATGTCCATGCATTTCCCCACTCATTTGAGTAATTTTTCATGAAAAAAAACAAGGTTTTATGATTGGTCAAAATTTTCACCAAAACGACATACCGCGGGTCTACGCGTTTTTCTGATTTGGGTCAAAAATTGAAAAGTGCTTTTTGTCGCATTTCTGAGCAAAATTTGGTCCAATATACCATGTCCATGCATTTCCCCACTCATTTGAGTAATTTTTCATGAAAAAAACAAGGTTTCATGATTGGTCAAAATTTTCACCAAAACGACATACCGCGGGTCTACGCGTTTTTCTGATTTGGGTCAAAAATTGAAAAGTGTTTTTTGTCGCATTTCTGAGCAAAATTTGGTCCAATATACCATGTCCATGCATTTCCCCACTCATTTGAGTAATTTTTCATGAAAAAAAACAAGGTTTTATGATTGGTCAAAATTTTCACCAAAACGACATACCGCGGGTCTACGCGTTTTTCTGATTTGGGTCAAAAATTGAAAAGTGCTTTTTGTCACATTTCTGAGCAAAATTTGGTCCAATATACCATGTCCATGCATTTCCCCACTCATTTGAGTAATTTTTCATGAAAAAAAACAAGGTTTCATGATTGGTCAAAATTTTCACCAAAACGACATACCGCGGGTCTATGCGTTTTTCTGATTTGGGTCAAAAATTGAAAAGTGCTTTTTGACGCTTTTTTGAGCAAAATTTGGTCCAATATACCATGTCCATGCATTTCCCCACTCATTTGAGTAATTTTTCATGAAAAAAACAAGGTTTAATGATTGGTCAAAATTTTCACCAAAACGACATACCGCGGGTCTACACGTTTTTCTGATTTGGGTCAAAAATTGAAAAGTGCTTTTTGACGCTTTTTTGAGCAAAATTTGGTCCAATATACCATGTCCATGCATTTCCCCACTCATTTGAGTAATTTTTCATGAAAAAAACAAGAATTCATGATTGGTCAAAATTTTCACCAAAACGACATACCGCGGGTCTACGCGTTTTTCTGATTTGGGTCAAAAATTGAAAAGTGCTTTTTGTCGCATTTCTGAGCAAAATTTGGTCCAATATACCATGTCCATGCATTTCCCCACTCATTTGAGTAATTTTTCATGAAAAAAACCAAGGTTTTATGATTGGTCAAAATTTTCACCAAAACGACATACCGCGGGTCTACGCGTTTTTCTGATTTGGGTCAAAAATTGAAAAGTGCTTTTTGTCGCATTTCTGAGCAAAATTTGGTCCAATATACCATGTCCATGCATTTCCCCACTCATTTGAGTAATTTTTCATGAAAAAAACAAGGTTTCATGATTGGTCAAAATTTTCACCAAAACGACATACCGCGGGTCTACGCGTTTTTCTGATTTGGGTCAAAAATTGAAAAGTGCTTTTTGTCGCATTTCTGCGCAAAATTTGGTCCAATATACCATGTCCATGCATTTCCCCGCTCATTTGAGTAATTTTTCATGAAAAAAACAAGGTTTCATGATTGGTCAAAATTTTCACCAAAACGACATACCGCGGGTCTACGCGTTTTTCTGATTTGGGTCAAAAATTGAAAAGTGTTTTTTGTCGCATTTCTGAGCAAAATTTGGTCCAATATACCATGTCCATGCATTTCCCCACTCATTTGAGTAATTTTTCATGAAAAAAACCAAGGTTTTATGATTGGTCAAAATTTTCACCAAAACGACATACCGCGGGTCTACGCGTTTTTCTGATTTGGGTCAAAAATTGAAAAGTGCTTTTTGTCACATTTCTGAGCAAAATTTGGTCCAATATACCATGTCCATGCATTTCCCCACTCATTTGAGTAATTTTTCATGAAAAAAAACAAGGTTTCATGATTGGTCAAAATTTTCACCAAAACGACATACCGCGGGTCTATGCGTTTTTCTGATTTGGGTCAAAAATTGAAAAGTGCTTTTTGACGCTTTTTTGAGCAAAATTTGGTCCAATATACCATGTCCATGCATTTCCCCACTCATTTGAGTAATTTTTCATGAAAAAAACAAGGTTTAATGATTGGTCAAAATTTTCACCAAAACGACATACCGCGGGTCTACACGTTTTTCTGATTTGGGTCAAAAATTGAAAAGTGCTTTTTGACGCTTTTTTGAGCAAAATTTGGTCCAATATACCATGTCCATGCATTTCCCCACTCATTTGAGTAATTTTTCATGAAAAAAACAAGAATTCATGATTGGTCAAAATTTTCACCAAAACGACATACCGCGGGTCTACGCGTTTTTCTGATTTGGGTCAAAAATTGAAAAGTGCTTTTTGTCGCATTTCTGAGCAAAATTTGGTCCAATATACCATGTCCATGCATTTCCCCACTCATTTGAGTAATTTTTCATGAAAAAAACAAGGTTTCATGATTGGTCAAAATTTTCACCAAAACGACATACCGCGGGTCTACGCATTTTTCTGATTTGGGTCAAAAATTGAAAAGTGCTTTTTGTCGCATTTCTGAGCAAAATTTGGTCCAATATACCATGTCCATGCATTTCCCCACTCATTTGAGTAATTTTTCATAAAAAAAAACAAGGTTTCATGATTGGTCAAAATTTTCACCAAAACGACATACCGCGGGTCTATGCGTTTTTCTGATTTGGGTCAAAAATTGAAAAGTGCTTTTTGTCGCATTTCTGAGCAAAATTTGGTCCAATATACCATGTCCATGCATTTCCCCACTCATTTGAGTAATTTTTCATGAAAAAAACCAAGGTTTTATGATTGGTCAAAATTTTCACCAAAACGACATACCGCGGGTCTACGCGTTTTTCTGATTTAGGTCAAAAATTGAAAAGTGCTTTTTGTCGCATTTCTGAGCAAAATTTGGTCCAATATACCATGTCCATGCATTTCCCCACTCATTTGAGTAATTTTTCATGAAAAAAAACAAGGTTTCATGATTGGTCAAAATTTTCACCAAAACGACATACCGCGGGTCTACGCATTTTTCTGATTTGGGTCAAAAATTGAAAAGTGCTTTTTGTCGCATTTCTGAGCAAAATTTGGTCCAATATACCATGTCCATGCATTTCCCCACTCATTTGAGTAATTTTTCATGAAAAAAAACAAGGTTTTATGATTGGTCAAAATTTTCACCAAAACGACATACCGCGGGTCTACGCGTTTTTCTGATTTGGGTCAAAAATTGAAAAGTGCTTTTTGTCACATTTCTGAGCAAAATTTGGTCCAATATACCATGTCCATGCATTTCCCCACTCATTTGAGTAATTTTTCATGAAAAAAAACAAGGTTTCATGATTGGTCAAAATTTTCACCAAAACGACATACCGCGGGTCTATGCGTTTTTCTGATTTGGGTCAAAAATTGAAAAGTGCTTTTTGACGCTTTTTTGAGCAAAATTTGGTCCAATATACCATGTCCATGCATTTCCCCACTCATTTGAGTAATTTTTCATGAAAAAAACAAGGTTTAATGATTGGTCAAAATTTTCACCAAAACGACATACCGCGGGTCTACACGTTTTTCTGATTTGGGTCAAAAATTGAAAAGTGCTTTTTGACGCTTTTTTGAGCAAAATTTGGTCCAATATACCATGTCCATGCATTTCCCCACTCATTTGAGTAATTTTTCATGAAAAAAACAAGAATTCATGATTGGTCAAAATTTTCACCAAAACGACATACCGCGGGTCTACGCGTTTTTCTGATTTGGGTCAAAAATTGAAAAGTGCTTTTTGTCGCATTTCTGAGCAAAATTTGGTCCAATATACCATGTCCATGCATTTCCCCACTCATTTGAGTAATTTTTCATGAAAAAAACCAAGGTTTTATGATTGGTCAAAATTTTCACCAAAACGACATACCGCGGGTCTACGCGTTTTTCTGATTTGGGTCAAAAATTGAAAAGTGCTTTTTGTCGCATTTCTGAGCAAAATTTGGTCCAATATACCATGTCCATGCATTTCCCCACTCATTTGAGTAATTTTTCATGAAAAAAACAAGGTTTCATGATTGGTCAAAATTTTCACCAAAACGACATACCGCGGGTCTACGCGTTTTTCTGATTTGGGTCAAAAATTGAAAAGTGCTTTTTGTCGCATTTCTGCGCAAAATTTGGTCCAATATACCATGTCCATGCATTTCCCCGCTCATTTGAGTAATTTTTCATGAAAAAAACAAGGTTTCATGATTGGTCAAAATTTTCACCAAAACGACATACCGCGGGTCTACGCGTTTTTCTGATTTGGGTCAAAAATTGAAAAGTGTTTTTTGTCGCATTTCTGAGCAAAATTTGGTCCAATATACCATGTCCATGCATTTCCCCACTCATTTGAGTAATTTTTCATGAAAAAAACCAAGGTTTTATGATTGGTCAAAATTTTCACCAAAACGACATACCGCGGGTCTACGCGTTTTTCTGATTTGGGTCAAAAATTGAAAAGTGCTTTTTGTCACATTTCTGAGCAAAATTTGGTCCAATATACCATGTCCATGCATTTCCCCACTCATTTGAGTAATTTTTCATGAAAAAAAACAAGGTTTCATGATTGGTCAAAATTTTCACCAAAACGACATACCGCGGGTCTATGCGTTTTTCTGATTTGGGTCAAAAATTGAAAAGTGCTTTTTGACGCTTTTTTGAGCAAAATTTGGTCCAATATACCATGTCCATGCATTTCCCCACTCATTTGAGTAATTTTTCATGAAAAAAACAAGGTTTAATGATTGGTCAAAATTTTCACCAAAACGACATACCGCGGGTCTACACGTTTTTCTGATTTGGGTCAAAAATTGAAAAGTGCTTTTTGACGCTTTTTTGAGCAAAATTTGGTCCAATATACCATGTCCATGCATTTCCCCACTCATTTGAGTAATTTTTCATGAAAAAAACAAGAATTCATGATTGGTCAAAATTTTCACCAAAACGACATACCGCGGGTCTACGCGTTTTTCTGATTTGGGTCAAAAATTGAAAAGTGCTTTTTGTCGCATTTCTGAGCAAAATTTGGTCCAATATACCATGTCCATGCATTTCCCCACTCATTTGAGTAATTTTTCATAAAAAAAACAAGGTTTCATGATTGGTCAAAATTTTCACCAAAACGACATACCGCGGGTCTATGCGTTTTTCTGATTTGGGTCAAAAATTGAAAAGTGCTTTTTGTCGCATTTCTGAGCAAATTTTGGTCCAATATACCATGTCCATGCATTTCCCCACTCATTTGAGTAATTTTTCATGAAAAAAAACAAGGTTTCATGATTGGTCAAAATTTTCACCAAAACGACATACCGCGGGTCTACACGTTTTTCTGATTTGGGTCAAAAATTGAAAAGTGCTTTTTGACGCTTTTTTGAGCAAAATTTGGTCCAATATACCATGTCCATGCATTTCCCCACTCATTTGAGTAATTTTTCATGAAAAAAACAAGAATTCATGATTGGTCAAAATTTTCACCAAAACGACATACCGCGGGTCTACGCGTTTTTCTGATTTGGGTCAAAAATTGAAAAGTGCTTTTTGTCGCATTTCTGAGCAAAATTTGGTCCAATATACCATGTCCATGCATTTCCCCACTCATTTGAGTAATTTTTCATGAAAAAAACCAAGGTTTTATGATTGGTCAAAATTTTCACCAAAACGACATACCGCGGGTCTACGCGTTTTTCTGATTTAGGTCAAAAATTGAAAAGTGCTTTTTGTCGCATTTCTGAGCAAAATTTGGTCCAATATACCATGTCCATGCATTTCCCCACTCATTTGAGTAATTTTTCATGAAAAAAAACAAGGTTTCATGATTGGTCAAAATTTTCACCAAAACGACATACCGCGGGTCTACGCATTTTTCTGATTTGGGTCAAAAATTGAAAAGTGCTTTTTGTCGCATTTCTGAGCAAAATTTGGTCCAATATACCATGTCCATGCATTTCCCCACTCATTTGAGTAATTTTTCATGAAAAAAAACAAGGTTTTATGATTGGTCAAAATTTTCACCAAAACGACATACCGCGGGTCTACGCGTTTTTCTGATTTGGGTCAAAAATTGAAAAGTGCTTTTTGTCGCATTTCTGAGCAAAATTTGGTCCAATATACCATGTCCATGCATTTCCCCACTCATTTGAGTAATTTTTCATGAAAAAAACCAAGGTTTTATGATTGGTCAAAATTTTCACCAAAACGACATACCGCGGGTCTACGCGTTTTTCTGATTTGGGTCAAAAATTGAAAAGTGCTTTTTGTCGCATTTCTGAGCAAAATTTGGTCCAATATACCATGTCCATGCATTTCCCCACTCATTTGAGTAATTTTTCATGAAAAAAACAAGGTTTCATGATTGGTCAAAATTTTCACCAAAACGACATACCGCGGGTCTACGCGTTTTTCTGATTTGGGTCAAAAATTGAAAAGTGTTTTTTGTCGCATTTCTGAGCAAAATTTGGTCCAATATACCATGTCCATGCATTTCCCCACTCATTTGAGTAATTTTTCATGAAAAAAAACAAGGTTTTATGATTGGTCAAAATTTTCACCAAAACGACATACCGCGGGTCTACGCGTTTTTCTGATTTGGGTCAAAAATTGAAAAGTGCTTTTTGTCACATTTCTGAGCAAAATTTGGTCCAATATACCATGTCCATGCATTTCCCCACTCATTTGAGTAATTTTTCATGAAAAAAAACAAGGTTTCATGATTGGTCAAAATTTTCACCAAAACGACATACCGCGGGTCTATGCGTTTTTCTGATTTGGGTCAAAAATTGAAAAGTGCTTTTTGACGCTTTTTTGAGCAAAATTTGGTCCAATATACCATGTCCATGCATTTCCCCACTCATTTGAGTAATTTTTCATGAAAAAAACAAGGTTTAATGATTGGTCAAAATTTTCACCAAAACGACATACCGCGGGTCTACACGTTTTTCTGATTTGGGTCAAAAATTGAAAAGTGCTTTTTGACGCTTTTTTGAGCAAAATTTGGTCCAATATACCATGTCCATGCATTTCCCCACTCATTTGAGTAATTTTTCATGAAAAAAACAAGAATTCATGATTGGTCAAAATTTTCACCAAAACGACATACCGCGGGTCTACGCGTTTTTCTGATTTGGGTCAAAAATTGAAAAGTGCTTTTTGTCGCATTTCTGAGCAAAATTTGGTCCAATATACCATGTCCATGCATTTCCCCACTCATTTGAGTAATTTTTCATGAAAAAAACCAAGGTTTTATGATTGGTCAAAATTTTCACCAAAACGACATACCGCGGGTCTACGCGTTTTTCTGATTTGGGTCAAAAATTGAAAAGTGCTTTTTGTCGCATTTCTGAGCAAAATTTGGTCCAATATACCATGTCCATGCATTTCCCCACTCATTTGAGTAATTTTTCATGAAAAAAACAAGGTATCATGATTGGTCAAAATTTTCACCAAAACGACATACCGCGGGTCTACGCGTTTTTCTGATTTGGGTCAAAAATTGAAAAGTGCTTTTTGTCGCATTTCTGCGCAAAATTTGGTCCAATATACCATGTCCATGCATTTCCCCGCTCATTTGAGTAATTTTTCATGAAAAAAACAAGGTTTCATGATTGGTCAAAATTTTCACCAAAACGACATACCGCGGGTCTACGCGTTTTTCTGATTTGGGTCAAAAATTGAAAAGTGTTTTTTGTCGCATTTCTGAGCAAAATTTGGTCCAATATACCATGTCCATGCATTTCCCCACTCATTTGAGTAATTTTTCATGAAAAAAACCAAGGTTTTATGATTGGTCAAAATTTTCACCAAAACGACATACCGCGGGTCTACGCGTTTTTCTGATTTGGGTCAAAAATTGAAAAGTGCTTTTTGTCACATTTCTGAGCAAAATTTGGTCCAATATACCATGTCCATGCATTTCCCCACTCATTTGAGTAATTTTTCATGAAAAAAAACAAGGTTTCATGATTGGTCAAAATTTTCACCAAAACGACATACCGCGGGTCTATGCGTTTTTCTGATTTGGGTCAAAAATTGAAAAGTGCTTTTTGACGCTTTTTTGAGCAAAATTTGGTCCAATATACCATGTCCATGCATTTCCCCACTCATTTGAGTAATTTTTCATGAAAAAAACAAGGTTTAATGATTGGTCAAAATTTTCACCAAAACGACATACCGCGGGTCTACACGTTTTTCTGATTTGGGTCAAAAATTGAAAAGTGCTTTTTGACGCTTTTTTGAGCAAAATTTGGTCCAATATACCATGTCCATGCATTTCCCCACTCATTTGAGTAATTTTTCATGAAAAAAACAAGAATTCATGATTGGTCAAAATTTTCACCAAAACGACATACCGCGGGTCTACGCGTTTTTCTGATTTGGGTCAAAAATTGAAAAGTGCTTTTTGTCGCATTTCTGAGCAAAATTTGGTCCAATATACCATGTCCATGCATTTCCCCACTCATTTGAGTAATTTTTCATAAAAAAAACAAGGTTTCATGATTGGTCAAAATTTTCACCAAAACGACATACCGCGGGTCTATGCGTTTTTCTGATTTGGGTCAAAAATTGAAAAGTGCTTTTTGTCGCATTTCTGAGCAAAATTTGGTCCAATATACCATGTCCATGCATTTCCCCACTCATTTGAGTAATTTTTCATGAAAAAAAACAAGGTTTCATGATTGGTCAAAATTTTCACCAAAACGACATACCGCGGGGTCTACACGTTTTTCTGATTTGGGTCAAAAATTTAAAAGTGCTTTTTGTCGCATTTCTGAGCAAAATTTGGTCCAATATACCATGTCCATGCATTTCCCCACTCATTTGAGTAATTTTTCATGAAAAAAACAAGGTTTCATGATTGGTCAAAATTTTCACCAAAACGACATAGCGCGGGTCTACGCGTTTTTCTGATTTGGGTCAAAAATTGAAAAGTGCTTTTTGTAGCATTTCTGAGCAAAATTTTGTCCAATATACCATGTCCATGCATTTCCCCACTCATTTGAGTAATTTTTCATGAAAAAAACAAGGTTTCATGATTGGTCAAAATTTTCACCAAAACGACATACCGCGGGTCTACGCGTTTTTCTGATTTGGGTCAAAAATTGAAAAGTGCTTTTTGTCGCATTTCTGAGCAAAATTTGGTCCAATATACCATGTCCATGCATTTCCCCACTCATTTGAGTAATTTTTCATGAAAAAAACCAAGGTTTTATGATTGGTCAAAATTTTCACCAAAACGACATATCGCGGGTCTACGCGTTTTTCTGATTTGGGTCAAAAATTGAAAAGTGCTTTTTGTCGCATTTCTGAGAAAAATTTGGTCCAATATACCATGTCCATGCATTTCCCCACTCATTTGAGTAATTTTTCATGAAAAAAAACAAGGTTTTATGATTGTTCAAAATTTTCACCAAAACGACATACCGCGGGTCTACGTGTTTTTCTGATTTGGGTCAAAAATTGAAAAGTGCTTTTTGTCGCATTTCTGCGCAAAATTTGGTCCAATATACCATGTCCATGCATTTCCCCGCTCATTTGAGTAATTTTTCATGAAAAAAACAAGGTTTCATGATTGGTCAAAATTTTCACCAAAACGACATACCGCGGGTCTACGCGTTTTTCTGATTTGGGTCAAAAATTGAAAAGTGCTTTTTGTCGCATTTCTGAGCAAAATTTGGTCCAATATACCATGTCCATGCATTTCCCCACTCATTTGAGTAATTTTTCATGAAAAAAACAAGGTTTCATGATTGGTCAAAATTTTCACCAAAACGACATACCGCGGGTCTACGCGTTTTTCTGATTTGGGTCAAAAATTGAAAAGTGCTTTTTGTCGCATTTCTGAGCAAAATTTGGTCCAATATACCATGTCCATGCATTTCCCCACTCATTTGAGTAATTTTTCATGAAAAAAACCAAGGTTTTATGATTGGTCAAAATTTTCACCAAAACGACATACTGCGGGTCTACGCGTTTTTCTGATTTGGGTCAAAAATTGAAAAGTGCTTTTTGACGCTTTTTTGAGCAAAATTTGGTCCAATATACCATGTCCATGCATTTCCCCACTCATTTGAGTAATTTTTCATGAAAAAAAACAAGGTTTCATGATTGGTCAAAATTTTCACCAAAACGACATAGCGCGGGTCTACGCGTTTTTCTGATTTGGGTCAAAAATTGAAAAGTGCTTTTTGTCGCATTTCTGAGCAAAATTTGGTCCAATATACCATGTCCATGCATTTCCCCACTCATTTGAGTAATTTTTCATGAAAAAAACAAGGTTTCATGATTGGTCAAAATTTTCACCAAAACGACATACCGCGGGTCTACGCGTTTTTCTGATTTGGGTCAAAAATTGAAAAGTGCTTTTTGACGCTTTTTTGAGCAAAATTTGGTCCAATATACCATGTCCATGCATTTCCCCACTCATTTGAGTAATTTTTCATGAAAAAAACAAGGTTTCATGATTGGTCAAAATTTTCACCAAAACGACATAGCGCGGGTCTACGCGTTTTTCTGATTTGGGTCAAAAATTGAAAAGTGCTTTTTGTCTCATTTCTGAGCAAAATTTGGTCCAATATACCATGTCCATGCATTTCCCCACTCATTTGAGTAATTTTTCATGAAAAAAACAAGGTTTCATGATTGGTCAAAATTTTCACCAAAACGACATACCGCGGGTCTACGCGTTTTTCTGATTTGGGTCAAAAATTGAAAAGTGCTTTTTGTCGCATTTCTGAGCAAAATTTGGTCCAATATACCATGTCCATGCATTTCCCCACTCATTTGAGTAATTTTTCATGAAAAAAACAAGGTTTCATGATTGGTCAAAATTTTCACCAAAACGACATAGCGCGGGTCTACGCGTTTTTCTGATTTGGGTCAAAAATTGAAAAGTGCTTTTTGTCGCATTTCTGAGCAAAATTTGGTCCAATATACCATGTCCATGCATTTCCCCACTCATTTGAGTAATTTTTCATGAAAAAAACAAGGTTTCATGATTGGTCAAAATTTTCACCAAAACGACATAGCGCTTGTCTACGCGTTTTTCTGATATGGGTAAAAAATTGAAAAGTGCTTTTTGTCGCATTTCTGAGCAAAATTTGGTCCAATATACCATGTCCATGCATTTCCCCACTCATTTGAGTAATTTTTCATGAAAAAAACAAGAATTCATGATTGGTCAAAATTTTCACCAAAACGACATACCGCGGGTCTACGCGTTTTTCTGATTTGGGTCAAAAATTGAAAAGTGCTTTTTGTCGCATTTCTGAGCAAAATTTGGTCCAATATACCATGTCCATGCATTTCCCCACTCATTTGAGTAATTTTTCATGAAAAAAACAAGGTTTTATGATTGGTCAAAATTTTCACCAAAACGACATAGCGCGGGTCTACGCGTCTTTCTGATATGGGTAAAAAATTGAAAAGTGCTTTTTGTCACATTTCTGAGCAAAATTTGGTCCAATATACCATGTCCATGCATTTCCCCACTCATTTGAGTAATTTTTCATGAAAAAAACAAGGTTTCATGATTGGTCAAAATTTTCACCAAAACGACATAGCGCGGGTCTACGCGTTTTTCTGATTTGGGTCAAAAATTGAAAAGTGCTTTTTGTCGCATTTCTGAGCAAAATTTGGTCCAATATACCATGTCCATGCATTTCCCCACTCATTTGAGTAATTTTTCATGAAAAAAAACAAGGTTTCATGATTGGTCAAAATTTTCACCAAAACGACATACCGCGGGTCTACGCGTTTTTCTGATTTGGGTCAAAAATTGAAAAGTGCTTTTTGTCGCATTTCTGAGCAAAATTTGGTCCAATATACCATGTCCATGCATTTCCCCACTCATTTGAGTAATTTTTCATGAAAAAAACAAGGTTTCATGATTGGTCAAAATTTTCACCAAAACGACATAGCGCTTGTCTACGCGTTTTTCTGATTTGGATCAAAAATTGAAAAGTGCTTTTTGTCGCATTTCTGAGCAAAATTTGGTCCAATATACCATGTCCATGCATTTCCCCACTCATTTGAGTAATTTTTCATGAAAAAAACAAGGTTTCATGATTGGTCAAAATTTTCACCAAAACGACATACCGCGGGTCTATGCGTTTTTCTGATTTGGGTCAAAAATTGAAAAGTGCTTTTTGTCGCATTTCTGAGCAAAATTTGGTCCAATATACCATGTCCATGCATTTCCCCACTCATTTGAGTAATTTTTCATGAAAAAAACAAGGTTTCATGATTGGTCAAAATTTTCACCAAAACGACATACCGCGGGTCTACACGTTTTTCTGATTTGGGTCAAAAATTTAAAAGTGCTTTTTGTCGCATTTCTGAGCAAAATTTGGTCCAATATACCATGTCCATGCATTTCCCCACTCATTTGAGTAATTTTTCATGAAAAAAAACAAGGTTTTATGATTGGTCAAAATTTTCACCAAAACGACATACCGCGGGTCTACGCGTTTTTCTGATTTGGGTCAAAAATTGAAAAGTGCTTTTTGTCGCATTTCTGAGCAAAATTTGGTCCAATATACCATGTCCATGCATTTCCCCACTCATTTGAGTAATTTTTCATGAAAAAAACAAGGTTTCATAATTGGTCAAAATTTTCACCAAAACGACATAGCGCGGGTCTACGCGTTTTTCTGATTTGGGTCAAAAATTGAACAATGCTTTTTGTCGCATTTCTGAGCAAAATTTGGTCCAATATACCATGTCCATGCATTTCCCCACTCATTTGAGTAATTTTTCATGAAAAAAACAAGGTTTCATGATTGGTCAAAATTTTCACCAAAACGACATACCGCGGGTCTACGCGTTTTTCTGATTTGGGTCAAAAATTGAAAAGTGCTTTTTGTCGCATTTCTGAGCAAAATTTGGTCCAATATACCATGTCCATGCATTTCCCCACTCATTTGAGTAATTTTTCATGAAAAAAACAAGGTTTCATGATTGGTCAAAATTTTCACCAAAACGACATACCGCGGGTCTACGCGTTTTTCTGATTTGGGTCAAAAATTGAAAAGTGTTTTTTGTCGCATTTCTGAGCAAAATTTGGTCCAATATACCATGTCCATGCATTTCCCCACTCATTTGAGTAATTTTTCATGAAAAAAACAAGGTTTCATGATTGGTCAAAATTTTCACCAAAACGACATACCGCGGGTCTACGCGTTTTTCTGATTTGGGTCAAAAATTGAAAAGTGCTTTTTGTCGCATTTCTGAGCAAAATTTGGTCCAATATACCATGTCCATGCATTTCCCCACTCATTTGAGTAATTTTTCATGAGAAAAACCAAGGTTTTATGATTGGTCAAAATTTTCACCAAAACGACATACCGCGGGTCTACGCGTTTTTCTGATTTGGGTCAAAAATTGAACAATGCTTTTTGTCGCATTTCTGAGCAAAATTTGGTCCAATATACCATGTCCATGCATTTCCCCACTCATTTGAGTAATTTTTCATGAAAAAAACAAGGTTTCATGATTGGTCAAAATTTTCACCAAAACGACATACCGCGGGTCTACGCGTTTTTCTGATTTGGGTCAAAAATTGAAAAGTGCTTTTTGTCGCATTTCTGAGCAAAATTTGGTCCAATATACCATGTCCATGCATTTCCCCACTCATTTGAGTAATTTTTCATGAAAAAAACAAGGTTTCATGATTGGTCAAAATTTTCACCAAAACGACATACCGCGGGTCTACGCGTTTTTCTGATTTGGGTCAAAAATTGAAAAGTGTTTTTTGTCGCATTTCTGAGCAAAATTTGGTCCAATATACCATGTCCATGCATTTCCCCACTCATTTGAGTAATTTTTCATGAAAAAAACAAGGTTTCATGATTGGTCAAAATTTTCACCAAAACGACATACCGCGGGTCTACGCGTTTTTCTGATTTGGGTCAAAAATTGAAAAGTGCTTTTTGTCGCATTTCTGAGCAAAATTTGGTCCAATATACCATGTCCATGCATTTCCCCACTCATTTGAGTAATTTTTCATGAGAAAAACCAAGGTTTTATGATTGGTCAAAATTTTCACCAAAACGACATACCGCGGGTCTATGCGTTTTTCTGATTTGGGTCAAAAATTGAAAAGTGCTTTTTGACGCTTTTTTGAGCAAAATTTGGTCCAATATACCATGTCCATGCATTTCCCCACTAATTTGAGTAATTTTTCATGAAAAAAACAAGGTTTAATGATTGGTCAAAATTTTCACCAAAACGACATACCGCGGGTCTACACGTTTTTCTGATTTGGGTCAAAAATTGAAAAGTGCTTTTTGACGCTTTTTTGAGCAAAATTTGGTCCAATATACCATGTCCATGCATTTCCCCACTCATTTGAGTAATTTTTCATAAAAAAAAACAAGGTTTCATGATTGGTCAAAATTTTCACCAAAACGACATACCGCGGGTCTATGCGTTTTTCTGAGTTGAAACAAAAATTGAAAAGTGCTTTTTGTCGCATTTCTGAGCAAAATTTGGTCCAATATACTATGTCCATGCATTTCCCCACTCATTTGAGTAATTTTTCATGAAAAAAAACAAGGTTTCATGATTGGTCAAAATTTTCACCAAAACGACATACCGCGGGGTCTACACGTTTTTCTGATTTGGGTCAAAAATTTAAAAGTGCTTTTTGTCGCATTTCTGAGCAAAATTTGGTCCAATATACCATGTCCATGCATTTCCCCACTCATTTGAGTAATTTTTCATGAAAAAAACCAAGGTTTTATGATTGGTCAAAATTTTCACCAAAACGACATACCGCGGGTCTACGCATTTTTCTGATTTGGGTCAAAAATTGAAAAGTGCTTTTTGTCGCATTTCTGAGCAAAATTTGGTCCAATATACCATGTCCATGCATTTCCCCACTCATTTGAGTAATTTTTCATGAAAAAAACAAGGTTTTATGATTGGTCAAAATTTTCACCAAAACGACATACCGCGGGTCTACGCGTTTTTCTGATTTGGGTCAAAAATTGAAAAGTGCTTTTTGTCACATTTCTGAGCAAAATTTGGTCCAATATACCATGTCCATGCATTTCCCCACTCATTTGAGTAATTTTTCATGAAAAAAACAAGGTTTCATGATTGGTCAAAATTTTCACCAAAACGACATACCGCGGGTCTACGCGTTTTTCTGATTTGGGTCAAAAATTGAAAAGTGCTTTTTGTAGCATTTCTGAGCAAAATTTTGTCCAATATACCATGTCCATGCATTTCCCCACTCATTTGAGTAATTTTTCATGAAAAAAACAAGGTTTCATGATTGGTCAAAATTTTCACCAAAACGACATACCGCGGGTCTACGCGTTTTTCTGATTTGGGTCAAAAATTGAAAAGTGCTTTTTGTCGCATTTCTGAGCAAAATTTGGTCCAATATACCATGTCCATGCATTTCCCCACTCATTTGAGTAATTTTTCATGAAAAAAACCAAGGTTTTATGATTGGTCAAAATTTTCACCAAAACGACATACCGCGGGTCTACGCGTTTTTCTGATTTGGGTCAAAAATTGAAAAGTGCTTTTTGTCGCATTTCTGAGCAAAATTTGGTCCAATATACCATGTCCATGCATTTCCCCACTCATTTGAGTAATTTTTCATGAAAAAAACAAGGTTTCATGATTGGTCAAAATTTTCACCAAAACGACATACCGCGGGTCTACGCGTTTTTCTGATTTGGGTCAAAAATTGAAAAGTGCTTTTTGTCGCATTTCTGAGCAAAATTTGGTCCAATATACCATGTCCATGCATTTCCCCACTCATTTGAGTAATTTTTCATGAGAAAAACCAAGGTTTTATGATTGGTCAAAATTTTCACCAAAACGACATACCGCGGGTCTATGCGTTTTTCTGATTTGGGTCAAAAATTGAAAAGTGCTTTTTGACGCTTTTTTGAGCAAAATTTGGTCCAATATACCATGTCCATGCATTTCCCCACTAATTTGAGTAATTTTTCATGAAAAAAACAAGGTTTAATGATTGGTCAAAATTTTCACCAAAACGACATACCGCGGGTCTACACGTTTTTCTGATTTGGGTCAAAAATTGAAAAGTGCTTTTTGACGCTTTTTTGAGCAAAATTTGGTCCAATATACCATGTCCATGCATTTCCCCACTCATTTGAGTAATTTTTCATAAAAAAAAACAAGGTTTCATGATTGGTCAAAATTTTCACCAAAACGACATACCGCGGGTCTATGCGTTTTTCTGAGTTGAAACAAAAATTGAAAAGTGCTTTTTGTCGCATTTCTGAGCAAAATTTGGTCCAATATACTATGTCCATGCATTTCCCCACTCATTTGAGTAATTTTTCATGAAAAAAAACAAGGTTTCATGATTGGTCAAAATTTTCACCAAAACGACATACCGCGGGGTCTACACGTTTTTCTGATTTGGGTCAAAAATTTAAAAGTGCTTTTTGTCGCATTTCTGAGCAAAATTTGGTCCAATATACCATGTCCATGCATTTCCCCACTCATTTGAGTAATTTTTCATGAAAAAAACCAAGGTTTTATGATTGGTCAAAATTTTCACCAAAACGACATACCGCGGGTCTACGCATTTTTCTGATTTGGGTCAAAAATTGAAAAGTGCTTTTTGTCGCATTTCTGAGCAAAATTTGGTCCAATATACCATGTCCATGCATTTCCCCACTCATTTGAGTAATTTTTCATGAAAAAAACAAGGTTTTATGATTGGTCAAAATTTTCACCAAAACGACATACCGCGGGTCTACGCGTTTTTCTGATTTGGGTCAAAAATTGAAAAGTGCTTTTTGTCACATTTCTGAGCAAAATTTGGTCCAATATACCATGTCCATGCATTTCCCCACTCATTTGAGTAATTTTTCATGAAAAAAACAAGGTTTCATGATTGGTCAAAATTTTCACCAAAACGACATACCGCGGGTCTACGCGTTTTTCTGATTTGGGTCAAAAATTGAAAAGTGCTTTTTGTAGCATATCTGAGCAAAATTTTGTCCAATATACCATGTCCATGCATTTCCCCACTCATTTGAGTAATTTTTCATGAAAAAAACAAGGTTTCATGATTGGTCAAAATTTTCACCAAAACGACATACCGCGGGTCTACGCGTTTTTCTGATTTGGGTCAAAAATTGAAAAGTGCTTTTTGTCGCATTTCTGAGCAAAATTTGGTCCAATATACCATGTCCATGCATTTCCCCACTCATTTGAGTAATTTTTCATGAAAAAAACCAAGGTTTTATGATTGGTCAAAATTTTCACCAAAACGACATACCGCGGGTCTACGCGTTTTTCTGATTTGGGTCAAAAATTGAAAAGTGCTTTTTGTCGCATTTCTGAGCAAAATTTGGTCCAATATACCATGTCCATGCATTTCCCCACTCATTTGAGTAATTTTTCATGAAAAAAACAAGGTTTCATGATTGGTCAAAATTTTCACCAAAACGACATACCGCGGGTCTACGCGTTTTTCTGATTTGGGTCAAAAATTGAAAAGTGCTTTTTGTCGCATTTCTGAGCAAAATTTGGTCCAATATACCATGTCCATGCATTTCCCCACTCATTTGAGTAATTTTTCATGATAAAAACCAAGGTTTTATGATTGTTCAAAAATTTCACCAAAACGACATACCGCGGGTCTACGCGTTTTTCTGATTTGGGTCAAAAATTGAAAAGTGCTTTTTGTCGCATTTCTGCGCAAAATTTGGTCCAATATACCATGTCCATGCATTTCCCCGCTCATTTGAGTAATTTTTCATGAAAAAAACAAGGTTTCATGATTGGTCAAAATTTTCACCAAAACGACATACCGCGGGTCTACGCGTTTTTCTGATTTGGGTCAAAAATTGAAAAGTGTTTTTTGTCGCATTTCTGAGCAAAATTTGGTCCAATATACCATGTCCATGCATTTCCCCACTCATTTGAGTAATTTTTCATGAAAAAAACAAGGTTTCATGATTGGTCAAAATTTTCACCAAAACGACATACCGCGGGTCTACGCGTTTTTCTGATTTGGGTCAAAAATTGAAAAGTGCTTTTTGTCGCATTTCTGAGCAAAATTTGGTCCAATATACCATGTCCATGCATTTCCCCACTCATTTGAGTAATTTTTCATGAAAAAAACAAGGTTTCATGATTGGTCAAAATTTTCACCAAAACGACATACCGCGGGTCTACGCGTTTTTCTGATTTGGGTCAAAAATTGAAAAGTGCTTTTTGTCGCATTTCTGAGCAAAATTTGGTCCAATATACCATGTCCATGCATTTCCCCACTCATTTGAGTAATTTTTCATGAAAAAAACAAGGTTTCATGATTGGTCAAAATTTTCACCAAAACGACATACCGCGGGTCTACGCGTTTTTCTGATTTGGGTCAAAAATTGAAAAGTGCTTTTTGTCGCATTTCTGAGCAAAATTTTGTCCAATATACCATGTCCATGCATTTCCCCACTCATTTGAGTAATTTTTCATGAAAAAAACAAGGTTTCATGATTGGTCAAAATTTTCACCAAAACGACATACCGCGGGTCTACGCGTTTTTCTGATTTGGGTCAAAAATTGAAAAGTGCTTTTTGTCGCATTTCTGAGCAAAATTTGGTCCAATATACCATGTCCATGCATTTCCCCACTCATTTGAGTAATTTTTCATGAAAAAAACAAGGTTTCATGATTGGTCAAAATTTTCACCAAAACGACATACCGCGGGTCTACGCGTTTTTCTGATTTGGGTCAAAAATTGAAAAGTGCTTTTTGTCGCATTTCTGAGCAAAATTTGGTCCAATATACCATGTCCATGCATTTCCCCACTCATTTGAGTAATTTTTCATGAAAAAAACAAGGTTTCATGATTGGTCAAAATTTTCACCAAAACGACATAGCGCGGGTCTACGCGTTTTTCTGATATGGGTTAAAAATTGAAAAGTGCTTTTTGTCGCATTTCTGAGCAAAATTTGGTCCAATATACCATGTCCATGCATTTCCCCACTCATTTGAGTAATTTTTCATGAAAAAAACAAGGTTTTATGATTGGTCAAAATTTTCATCAAAACGACATACCGCGGGTCTACGCGTTTTTCTGATTTGGGTCAAAAATTGAAAAGTGCTTTTTGTCACATTTCTGAGCAAAATTTGGTCCAATATACCATGTCCATGCATTTCCCCACTCATTTGAGTAATTTTTCATGAAAAAAACAAGGTTTTATGATTGGTCAAAATTTTCACCAAAACGACATACCGCGGGTCTACGCGTTTTTCTGATTTGGGTCAAAAATTGAAAAGTGCTTTTTGTCGCATTTCTGAGCAAAATTTGGTCCAATATACCATGTCCATGCATTTCCCCACTCATTTGAGTAACTTTTCATGAAAAAAACAAGGTTTCATGATTGGTCAAAATTTTCACCAAAACGACATACCGCGGGTCTACGCGTTTTTCTGATTTGGGTCAAAAATTGAAAAGTGTTTTTTGTCGCATTTCTGAGCAAAATTTGGTCCAATATACCATGTCCATGCATTTCCCCACTCATTTGAGTAATTTTTCATGAAAAAAAACAAGCTTTCATGATTGGTCAAAATTTTCACCAAAACGACATACCGCGGGTCTACGCGTTTTTCTGATTTGGGTCAAAAATTGAAAAGTGCTTTTTGTCGCATTTCTGAGCAAAATTTGGTCCAATATACCATGTCCATGCATTTCCCCACTCATTTGAGTAATTTTTCATGAAAAAAACCAAGGTTTTATGATTGGTCAAAATTTTCACCAAAACGACATACCGCGGGTCTACGCGTTTTTCTGATTTGGGTCAAAAATTGAAAAGTGCTTTTTGTCGCATTTCTGAGCAAAATTTGGTCCAATATACCATGTCCATGCATTTCCCCACTCATTTGAGTAATTTTTCATGAAAAAAAACAAGGTTTCATGATTGGTCAAAATTTTCACCAAAACGACATACCGCGGGTCTACGCATTTTTCTGATTTGGGTCAAAAATTGAAAAGTGCTTTTTGTCGCATTTCTGAGCAAAATTTGGTCCAATATACCATGTCCATGCATTTCCCCACTCATTTGAGTAATTTTTCATGAAAAAAAACAAGGTTTTATGATTGGTCAAAATTTTCACCAAAACGACATACCGCGGGTCTACGCGTTTTTCTGATTTGGGTTAAAAATTGAAAAGTGCTTTTTGTCGCATTTCTGAGCAAAATTTGGTCCAATATACCATGTCCATGCATTTCCCCACTCATTTGAGTAATTTTTCATGAAAAAAACAAGGTTTTATGATTGGTCAAAATTTTCATCAAAACGACATACCGCGGGTCTACGCGTTTTTCTGATTTGGGTCAAAAATTGAAAAGTGCTTTTTGTCACATTTCTGAGCAAAATTTGGTCCAATATACCATGTCCATGCATTTCCCCACTCATTTGAGTAATTTTTCATGAAAAAAACAAGGTTTTATGATTGGTCAAAATTTTCACCAAAACGACATACCGCGGGTCTACGCGTTTTTCTGATTTGGGTCAAAAATTGAAAAGTGCTTTTTGTCGCATTTCTGAGCAAAATTTGGTCCAATATACCATGTCCATGCATTTCCCCACTCATTTGAGTAACTTTTCATGAAAAAAACAAGGTTTCATGATTGGTCAAAATTTTCACCAAAACGACATACCGCGGGTCTACGCGTTTTTCTGATTTGGGTCAAAAATTGAAAAGTGTTTTTTGTCGCATTTCTGAGCAAAATTTGGTCCAATATACCATGTCCATGCATTTCCCCACTCATTTGAGTAATTTTTCATGAAAAAAAACAAGGTTTCATGATTGGTCAAAATTTTCTCCAAAACGACATACCGCGGGTCTACGCGTTTTTCTGATTTGGGTCAAAAATTGAAAAGTGCTTTTTGTCGCATTTCTGAGCAAAATTTGGTCCAATATACCATGTCCATGCATTTCCCCACTCATTTGAGTAATTTTTCATGAAAAAAACCAAGGTTTTATGATTGGTCAAAATTTTCACCAAAACGACATACCGCGGGTCTACGCGTTTTTCTGATTTGGGTCAAAAATTGAAAAGTGCTTTTTGTCGCATTTCTGAGCAAAATTTGGTCCAATATACCATGTCCATGCATTTCCCCACTCATTTGAGTAATTTTTCATGAAAAAAAACAAGGTTTCATGATTGGTCAAAATTTTCACCAAAACGACATACCGCGGGTCTACGCATTTTTCTGATTTGGGTCAAAAATTGAAAAGTGCTTTTTGTCGCATTTCTGAGCAAAATTTGGTCCAATATACCATGTCCATGCATTTCCCCACTCATTTGAGTAATTTTTCATGAAAAAAACAAGGTTTTATGATTGGTCAAAATTTTCATCAAAACGACATACCGCGGGTCTACGCGTTTTTCTGATTTGGGTCAAAAATTGAAAAGTGCTTTTTGTCACATTTCTGAGCAAAATTTGGTCCAATATACCATGTCCATGCATTTCCCCACTCATTTGAGTAATTTTTCATGAAAAAAACAAGGTTTTATGATTGGTCAAAATTTTCACCAAAACGACATACCGCGGGTCTACGCGTTTTTCTGATTTGGGTCAAAAATTGAAAAGTGCTTTTTGTCGCATTTCTGAGCAAAATTTGGTCCAATATACCATGTCCATGCATTTCCCCACTCATTTGAGTAACTTTTCATGAAAAAAACAAGGTTTCATGATTGGTCAAAATTTTCACCAAAACGACATACCGCGGGTCTACGCGTTTTTCTGATTTGGGTCAAAAATTGAAAAGTGCTTTTTGTCACATTTCTGAGCAAAATTTGGTCCAATATACCATGTCCATGCATTTCCCCACTCATTTGAGTAATTTTTCATGAAAAAAACAAGGTTTTATGATTGGTCAAAATTTTCACCAAAACGACATACCGCGGGTCTACGCGTTTTTCTGATTTGGGTCAAAAATTGAAAAGTGCTTTTTGTCGCATTTCTGAGCAAAATTTGGTCCAATATACCATGTCCATGCATTTCCCCACTCATTTGAGTAACTTTTCATGAAAAAAACAAGGTTTCATGATTGGTCAAAATTTTCACCAAAACGACATACCGCGGGTCTACGCGTTTTTCTGATTTGGGTCAAAAATTGAAAAGTGTTTTTTGTCGCATTTCTGAGCAAAATTTGGTCCAATATACCATGTCCATGCATTTCCCCACTCATTTGAGTAATTTTTCATGAAAAAAAACAAGGTTTCATGATTGGTCAAAATTTTCACCAAAACGACATACCGCGGGTCTACGCGTTTTTCTGATTTGGGTCAAAAATTGAAAAGTGCTTTTTGTCGCATTTCTGAGCAAAATTTGGTCCAATATACCATGTCCATGCATTTCCCCACTCATTTGAGTAATTTTTCATGAAAAAAACCAAGGTTTTATGATTGGTCAAAATTTTCACCAAAACGACATACCGCGGGTCTACGCGTTTTTCTGATTTGGGTCAAAAATTGAAAAGTGCTTTTTGTCGCATTTCTGAGCAAAATTTGGTCCAATATACCATGTCCATGCATTTCCCCACTCATTTGAGTAATTTTTCATGAAAAAAAACAAGGTTTCATGATTGGTCAAAATTTTCACCAAAACGACATACCGCGGGTCTACGCATTTTTCTGATTTGGGTCAAAAATTGAAAAGTGCTTTTTGTCGCATTTCTGAGCAAAATTTGGTCCAATATACCATGTCCATGCATTTCCCCACTCATTTGAGTAATTTTTCATGAAAAAAACCAAGGTTTTATGATTGGTCAAAATTTTCACCAAAACGACATACCGCGGGTCTACGCGTTTTTCTGATTTGGGTTAAAAATTGAAAAGTGCTTTTTGTCGCATTTCTGAGCAAAATTTGGTCCAATATACCATGTCCATGCATTTCCCCACTCATTTGAGTAATTTTTCATGAAAAAAACAAGGTTTTATGATTGGTCAAAATTTTCATCAAAACGACATACCGCGGGTCTACGCGTTTTTCTGATTTGGGTCAAAAATTGAAAAGTGCTTTTTGTCACATTTCTGAGCAAAATTTGGTCCAATATACCATGTCCATGCATTTCCCCACTCATTTGAGTAATTTTTCATGAAAAAAACAAGGTTTTATGATTGGTCAAAATTTTCACCAAAACGACATACCGCGGGTCTACGCGTTTTTCTGATTTGGGTCAAAAATTGAAAAGTGCTTTTTGTCGCATTTCTGAGCAAAATTTGGTCCAATATACCATGTCCATGCATTTCCCCACTCATTTGAGTAACTTTTCATGAAAAAAACAAGGTTTCATGATTGGTCAAAATTTTCACCAAAACGACATACCGCGGGTCTACGCATTTTTCTGATTTGGGTCAAAAATTGAAAAGTGCTTTTTGTCGCATTTCTGAGCAAAATTTGGTCCAATATACCATGTCCATGCATTTCCCCACTCATTTGAGTAATTTTTCATGAAAAAAAACAAGGTTTTATGATTGGTCAAAATTTTCACCAAAACGACATACCGCGGGTCTACGCGTTTTTCTGATTTGGGTCAAAAATTGAAAAGTGCTTTTTGTCGCATTTCTGAGCAAAATTTGGTCCAATATACCATGTCCATGCATTTCCCCACTCATTTGAGTAATTTTTCATGAAAAAAAACAAGGTTTTATGATTGGTCAAAATTTTCACCAAAACGACATACCGCGGGTCTACGCGTTTTTCTGATTTGGGTCAAAAATTGAAAAGTGCTTTTTGTCACATTTCTGAGCAAAATTTGGTCCAATATACCATGTCCATGCATTTCCCCACTCATTTGAGTAATTTTTCATGAAAAAAAACAAGGTTTCATGATTGGTCAAAATTTTCACCAAAACGACATACCGCGGGTCTATGCGTTTTTCTGATTTGGGTCAAAAATTGAAAAGTGCTTTTTGACGCTTTTTTGAGCAAAATTTGGTCCAATATACCATGTCCATGCATTTCCCCACTCATTTGAGTAATTTTTCATGAAAAAAACAAGGTTTAATGATTGGTCAAAATTTTCACCAAAACGACATACCGCGGGTCTACACGTTTTTCTGATTTGGGTCAAAAATTGAAAAGTGCTTTTTGACGCTTTTTTGAGCAAAATTTGGTCCAATATACCATGTCCATGCATTTCCCCACTCATTTGAGTAATTTTTCATGAAAAAAACAAGAATTCATGATTGGTCAAAATTTTCACCAAAACGACATACCGCGGGTCTACGCGTTTTTCTGATTTGGGTCAAAAATTGAAAAGTGCTTTTTGTCGCATTTCTGAGCAAAATTTGGTCCAATATACCATGTCCATGCATTTCCCCACTCATTTGAGTAATTTTTCATGAAAAAAACCAAGGTTTTATGATTGGTCAAAATTTTCACCAAAACGACATACCGCGGGTCTACGCGTTTTTCTGATTTGGGTCAAAAATTGAAAAGTGCTTTTTGTCGCATTTCTGAGCAAAATTTGGTCCAATATACCATGTCCATGCATTTCCCCACTCATTTGAGTAATTTTTCATGAAAAAAACAAGGTTTCATGATTGGTCAAAATTTTCACCAAAACGACATACCGCGGGTCTACGCGTTTTTCTGATTTGGGTCAAAAATTGAAAAGTGCTTTTTGTCGCATTTCTGAGCAAAATTTGGTCCAATATACCATGTCCATGCATTTCCCCACTCATTTGAGTAATTTTTCATGAAAAAAACCAAGGTTTTATGATTGTTCAAAAATTTCACCAAAACGACATACCGCGGGTCTACGCGTTTTTCTGATTTGGGTCAAAAATTGAAAAGTGCTTTTTGTCGCATTTCTGCGCAAAATTTGGTCCAATATACCATGTCCATGCATTTCCCCGCTCATTTGAGTAATTTTTCATGAAAAAAACAAGGTTTCATGATTGGTCAAAATTTTCACCAAAACGACATACCGCGGGTCTACGCGTTTTTCTGATTTGGGTCAAAAATTGAAAAGTGTTTTTTGTCGCATTTCTGAGCAAAATTTGGTCCAATATACCATGTCCATGCATTTCCCCACTCATTTGAGTAATTTTTCATGAAAAAAACAAGGTTTCATGATTGGTCAAAATTTTCACCAAAACGACATACCGCGGGTCTACGCGTTTTTCTGATTTGGGTCAAAAATTGAAAAGTGCTTTTTGTCGCATTTCTGAGCAAAATTTTGTCCAATATACCATGTCCATGCATTTCCCCACTCATTTGAGTAATTTTTCATGAAAAAAACAAGGTTTCATGATTGGTCAAAATTTTCACCAAAACGACATACCGCGGGTCTACGCGTTTTTCTGATTTGGGTCAAAAATTGAAAAGTGCTTTTTGTCGCATTTCTGAGCAAAATTTGGTCCAATATACCATGTCCATGCATTTCCCCACTCATTTGAGTAATTTTTCATGAAAAAAACAAGGTTTCATGATTGGTCAAAATTTTCACCAAAACGACATACCGCGGGTCTACGCGTTTTTCTGATTTGGGTCAAAAATTGAAAAGTGCTTTTTGTCGCATTTCTGAGCAAAATTTGGTCCAATATACCATGTCCATGCATTTCCCCACTCATTTGAGTAATTTTTCATGAAAAAAACAAGGTTTCATGATTGGTCAAAATTTTCACCAAAACGACATACCGCGGGTCTACGCGTTTTTCTGATTTGGGTCAAAAATTGAAAAGTGCTTTTTGTCGCATTTCTGAGCAAAATTTGGTCCAATATACCATGTCCATGCATTTCCCCACTCATTTGAGTAATTTTTCATGAAAAAAACAAGGTTTCATGATTGGTCAAAATTTTCACCAAAACGACATACCGCGGGTCTACGCGTTTTTCTGATTTGGGTCAAAAATTGAAAAGTGCTTTTTGTCGCATTTCTGAGCAAAATTTGGTCCAATATACCATGTCCATGCATTTCCCCACTCATTTGAGTAATTTTTCATGAAAAAAACAAGGTTTCATGATTGGTCAAAATTTTCACCAAAACGACATAGCGCGGGTCTACGCGTTTTTCTGATATGGGTTAAAAATTGAAAAGTGCTTTTTGTCGCATTTCTGAGCAAAATTTGGTCCAATATACCATGTCCATGCATTTCCCCACTCATTTGAGTAATTTTTCATGAAAAAAACAAGGTTTTATGATTGGTCAAAATTTTCATCAAAACGACATACCGCGGGTCTACGCGTTTTTCTGATTTGGGTCAAAAATTGAAAAGTGCTTTTTGTCACATTTCTGAGCAAAATTTGGTCCAATATACCATGTCCATGCATTTCCCCACTCATTTGAGTAATTTTTCATGAAAAAAACAAGGTTTTATGATTGGTCAAAATTTTCACCAAAACGACATACCGCGGGTCTACGCGTTTTTCTGATTTGGGTCAAAAATTGAAAAGTGCTTTTTGTCGCATTTCTGAGCAAAATTTGGTCCAATATACCATGTCCATGCATTTCCCCACTCATTTGAGTAACTTTTCATGAAAAAAACAAGGTTTCATGATTGGTCAAAATTTTCACCAAAACGACATACCGCGGGTCTACGCGTTTTTCTGATTTGGGTCAAAAATTGAAAAGTGTTTTTTGTCGCATTTCTGAGCAAAATTTGGTCCAATATACCATGTCCATGCATTTCCCCACTCATTTGAGTAATTTTTCATGAAAAAAAACAAGGTTTCATGATTGGTCAAAATTTTCACCAAAACGACATACCGCGGGTCTACGCGTTTTTCTGATTTGGGTCAAAAATTGAAAAGTGCTTTTTGTCGCATTTCTGAGCAAAATTTGGTCCAATATACCATGTCCATGCATTTCCCCACTCATTTGAGTAATTTTTCATGAAAAAAACCAAGGTTTTATGATTGGTCAAAATTTTCACCAAAACGACATACCGCGGGTCTACGCGTTTTTCTGATTTGGGTCAAAAATTGAAAAGTGCTTTTTGTCGCATTTCTGAGCAAAATTTGGTCCAATATACCATGTCCATGCATTTCCCCACTCATTTGAGTAATTTTTCATGAAAAAAACAAGGTTTCATGATTGGTCAAAATTTTCACCAAAACGACATACCGCGGGTCTACGCGTTTTTCTGATTTGGGTCAAAAATTGAAAAGTGCTTTTTGTCGCATTTCTGAGCAAAATTTTGTCCAATATACCATGTCCATGCATTTCCCCACTCATTTGAGTAATTTTTCATGAAAAAAACAAGGTTTCATGATTGGTCAAAATTTTCACCAAAACGACATACCGCGGGTCTACGCGTTTTTCTGATTTGGGTCAAAAATTGAAAAGTGCTTTTTGTCGCATTTCTGAGCAAAATTTGGTCCAATATACCATGTCCATGCATTTCCCCACTCATTTGAGTAATTTTTCATGAAAAAAACAAGGTTTCATGATTGGTCAAAATTTTCACCAAAACGACATACCGCGGGTCTACGCGTTTTTCTGATTTGGGTCAAAAATTGAAAAGTGCTTTTTGTCGCATTTCTGAGCAAAATTTGGTCCAATATACCATGTCCATGCATTTCCCCACTCATTTGAGTAATTTTTCATGAAAAAAACAAGGTTTCATGATTGGTCAAAATTTTCACCAAAACGACATAGCGCGGGTCTACGCGTTTTTCTGATATGGGTTAAAAATTGAAAAGTGCTTTTTGTCGCATTTCTGAGCAAAATTTGGTCCAATATACCATGTCCATGCATTTCCCCACTCATTTGAGTAATTTTTCATGAAAAAAACAAGGTTTTATGATTGGTCAAAATTTTCATCAAAACGACATACCGCGGGTCTACGCGTTTTTCTGATTTGGGTCAAAAATTGAAAAGTGCTTTTTGTCACATTTCTGAGCAAAATTTGGTCCAATATACCATGTCCATGCATTTCCCCACTCATTTGAGTAATTTTTCATGAAAAAAACAAGGTTTTATGATTGGTCAAAATTTTCACCAAAACGACATACCGCGGGTCTACGCGTTTTTCTGATTTGGGTCAAAAATTGAAAAGTGCTTTTTGTCGCATTTCTGAGCAAAATTTGGTCCAATATACCATGTCCATGCATTTCCCCACTCATTTGAGTAACTTTTCATGAAAAAAACAAGGTTTCATGATTGGTCAAAATTTTCACCAAAACGACATACCGCGGGTCTACGCGTTTTTCTGATTTGGGTCAAAAATTGAAAAGTGTTTTTTGTCGCATTTCTGAGCAAAATTTGGTCCAATATACCATGTCCATGCATTTCCCCACTCATTTGAGTAATTTTTCATGAAAAAAAACAAGGTTTCATGATTGGTCAAAATTTTCACCAAAACGACATACCGCGGGTCTACGCGTTTTTCTGATTTGGGTCAAAAATTGAAAAGTGCTTTTTGTCGCATTTCTGAGCAAAATTTGGTCCAATATACCATGTCCATGCATTTCCCCACTCATTTGAGTAATTTTTCATGAAAAAAACCAAGGTTTTATGATTGGTCAAAATTTTCACCAAAACGACATACCGCGGGTCTACGCGTTTTTCTGATTTGGGTCAAAAATTGAAAAGTGCTTTTTGTCGCATTTCTGAGCAAAATTTGGTCCAATATACCATGTCCATGCATTTCCCCACTCATTTGAGTAATTTTTCATGAAAAAAAACAAGGTTTCATGATTGGTCAAAATTTTCACCAAAACGACATACCGCGGGTCTACGCATTTTTCTGATTTGGGTCAAAAATTGAAAAGTGCTTTTTGTCGCATTTCTGAGCAAAATTTGGTCCAATATACCATGTCCATGCATTTCCCCACTCATTTGAGTAATTTTTCATGAAAAAAACCAAGGTTTTATGATTGGTCAAAATTTTCACCAAAACGACATACCGCGGGTCTACGCGTTTTTCTGATTTGGGTTAAAAATTGAAAAGTGCTTTTTGTCGCATTTCTGAGCAAAATTTGGTCCAATATACCATGTCCATGCATTTCCCCACTCATTTGAGTAATTTTTCATGAAAAAAACAAGGTTTTATGATTGGTCAAAATTTTCATCAAAACGACATACCGCGGGTCTACGCGTTTTTCTGATTTGGGTCAAAAATTGAAAAGTGCTTTTTGTCACATTTCTGAGCAAAATTTGGTCCAATATACCATGTCCATGCATTTCCCCACTCATTTGAGTAATTTTTCATGAAAAAAACAAGGTTTTATGATTGGTCAAAATTTTCACCAAAACGACATACCGCGGGTCTACGCGTTTTTCTGATTTGGGTCAAAAATTGAAAAGTGCTTTTTGTCGCATTTCTGAGCAAAATTTGGTCCAATATACCATGTCCATGCATTTCCCCACTCATTTGAGTAACTTTTCATGAAAAAAACAAGGTTTCATGATTGGTCAAAATTTTCACCAAAACGACATACCGCGGGTCTACGCGTTTTTCTGATTTGGGTCAAAAATTGAAAAGTGTTTTTTGTCGCATTTCTGAGCAAAATTTGGTCCAATATACCATGTCCATGCATTTCCCCACTCATTTGAGTAATTTTTCATGAAAAAAAACAAGGTTTCATGATTGGTCAAAATTTTCACCAAAACGACATCTACGCGTTTTTCTGATTTGGGTCAAAAATTGAAAAGTGCTTTTTGTCGCATTTCTGAGCAAAATTTGGTCCAATATACCATGTCCATGCATTTCCCCACTCATTTGAGTAATTTTTCATGAAAAAAACAAAGGTTTTATGATTGGTCAAAATTTTCACCAAAACGACATACCGCGGGTTTACGCGTTTTTCTGATTTGGGTCAAAAATTGAAAAGTGCTTTTTGTCGCATTTCTGAGCAAAATTTGGTCCAATATACCATATCCATGCATTTCCCCACTCATTTGAGTAATTTTTCATGAAAAAAAACAAGGTTTCATGATTGGTCAAAATTTTCACCAAAACGACATACCGCGGGTCTACGCGTTTTTCTGATTTGGGTCAAAAATTGAAAAGTGCTTTTTGTCGCATTTCTGAGCAAAATTTGGTCCAATATACCATGTCCATGCATTTCCCCACTCATTTGAGTAACTTTTCATGAAAAAAACAAGGTTTCATGATTGGTCAAAATTTTCACCAAAACGACATACCGCGGGTCTACGCGTTTTTCTGATTTGGGTCAAAAATTGAAAAGTGCTTTTTGTCGCATTTCTGAGCAAAATTTGGTCCAATATACCATGTCCATGCATTTCCCCACTCATTTGAGTAATTTTTCATGAAAAAAACCAAGGTTTTATGATTGGTCAAAATTTTCACCAAAACGACATACCGCGGGTCTACGCGTTTTTCTGATTTGGGTCAAAAATTGAAAAGTGCTTTTTGTCGCATTTCTGAGCAAAATTTGGTCCAATATACCATGTCCATGCATTTCCCCACTCATTTGAGTAATTTTTCATGAAAAAAAACAAGGTTTCATGATTGGTCAAAATTTTCACCAAAACGACATACCGCGGGTCTACGCATTTTTCTGATTTGGGTCAAAAATTGAAAAGTGCTTTTTGTCGCATTTCTGAGCAAAATTTGGTCCAATATACCATGTCCATGCATTTCCCCACTCATTTGAGTAATTTTTCATGAAAAAAACCAAGGTTTTATGATTGGTCAAAATTTTCACCAAAACGACATACCGCGGGTCTACGCGTTTTTCTGATTTGGGTTAAAAATTGAAAAGTGCTTTTTGTCGCATTTCTGAGCAAAATTTGGTCCAATATACCATGTCCATGCATTTCCCCACTCATTTGAGTAATTTTTCATGAAAAAAACCAAGGTTTTATGATTGGTCAAAATTTTCACCAAAACGACATACCGCGGGTCTACGCGTTTTTCTGATTTGGGTCAAAAATTGAAAAGTGCTTTTTGTCGCATTTCTGAGCAAAATTTGGTCCAATATACCATGTCCATGCATTTCCCCACTCATTTGAGTAATTTTTCATGAAAAAAAACAAGGTTTCATGATTGGTCAAAATTTTCACCAAAACGACATACCGCGGGTCTACGCATTTTTCTGATTTGGGTCAAAAATTGAAAAGTGCTTTTTGTCGCATTTCTGAGCAAAATTTGGTCCAATATACCATGTCCATGCATTTCCCCACTCATTTGAGTAATTTTTCATGAAAAAAAACAAGGTTTTATGATTGGTCAAAATTTTCACCAAAACGACATACCGCGGGTCTACGCGTTTTTCTGATTTGGGTCAAAAATTGAAAAGTGCTTTTTGTCGCATTTCTGAGCAAAATTTGGTCCAATATACCATGTCCATGCATTTCCCCACTCATTTGAGTAATTTTTCATGAAAAAAACCAAGGTTTTATGATTGGTCAAAATTTTCACCAAAACGACATACCGCGGGTCTACGCGTTTTTCTGATTTGGGTCAAAAATTGAAAAGTGCTTTTTGTCGCATTTCTGAGCAAAATTTGGTCCAATATACCATGTCCATGCATTTCCCCACTCATTTGAGTAATTTTTCATGAAAAAAACAAGGTTTCATGATTGGTCAAAATTTTCACCAAAACGACATACCGCGGGTCTACGCGTTTTTCTGATTTGGGTCAAAAATTGAAAAGTGCTTTTTGTCGCATTTCTGAGCAAAATTTGGTCCAATATACCATGTCCATGCATTTCCCCACTCATTTGAGTAACTTTTCATGAAAAAAACAAGGTTTCATGATTGGTCAAAATTTTCACCAAAACGACATACCGCGGGTCTACGCGTTTTTCTGATTTGGGTCAAAAATTGAAAAGTGCTTTTTGTCGCATTTCTGAGCAAAATTTGGTCCAATATACCATGTCCATGCATTTCCCCACTCATTTGAGTAATTTTTCATGAAAAAAACCAAGGTTTTATGATTGGTCAAAATTTTCACCAAAACGACATACCGCGGGTCTACGCGTTTTTCTGATTTGGGTCAAAAATTGAAAAGTGCTTTTTGTCGCATTTCTGAGCAAAATTTGGTCCAATATACCATGTCCATGCATTTCCCCACTCATTTGAGTAATTTTTCATGAAAAAAAACAAGGTTTCATGATTGGTCAAAATTTTCACCAAAACGACATACCGCGGGTCTACGCATTTTTCTGATTTGGGTCAAAAATTGAAAAGTGCTTTTTGTCGCATTTCTGAGCAAAATTTGGTCCAATATACCATGTCCATGCATTTCCCCACTCATTTGAGTAATTTTTCATGAAAAAAACCAAGGTTTTATGATTGGTCAAAATTTTCACCAAAACGACATACCGCGGGTCTACGCGTTTTTCTGATTTGGGTTAAAAATTGAAAAGTGCTTTTTGTCGCATTTCTGAGCAAAATTTGGTCCAATATACCATGTCCATGCATTTCCCCACTCATTTGAGTAATTTTTCATGAAAAAAACAAGGTTTTATGATTGGTCAAAATTTTCATCAAAACGACATACCGCGGGTCTACGCGTTTTTCTGATTTGGGTCAAAAATTGAAAAGTGCTTTTTGTCACATTTCTGAGCAAAATTTGGTCCAATATACCATGTCCATGCATTTCCCCACTCATTTGAGTAATTTTTCATGAAAAAAACAAGGTTTTATGATTGGTCAAAATTTTCACCAAAACGACATACCGCGGGTCTACGCGTTTTTCTGATTTGGGTCAAAAATTGAAAAGTGCTTTTTGTCGCATTTCTGAGCAAAATTTGGTCCAATATACCATGTCCATGCATTTCCCCACTCATTTGAGTAACTTTTCATGAAAAAAACAAGGTTTCATGATTGGTCAAAATTTTCACCAAAACGACATACCGCGGGTCTACGCGTTTTTCTGATTTGGGTCAAAAATTGAAAAGTGTTTTTTGTCGCATTTCTGAGCAAAATTTGGTCCAATATACCATGTCCATGCATTTCCCCACTCATTTGAGTAATTTTTCATGAAAAAAAACAAGGTTTCATGATTGGTCAAAATTTTCACCAAAACGACATCTACGCGTTTTTCTGATTTGGGTCAAAAATTGAAAAGTGCTTTTTGTCGCATTTCTGAGCAAAATTTGGTCCAATATACCATGTCCATGCATTTCCCCACTCATTTGAGTAATTTTTCATGAAAAAAACAAAGGTTTTATGATTGGTCAAAATTTTCACCAAAACGACATACCGCGGGTTTACGCGTTTTTCTGATTTGGGTCAAAAATTGAAAAGTGCTTTTTGTCGCATTTCTGAGCAAAATTTGGTCCAATATACCATATCCATGCATTTCCCCACTCATTTGAGTAATTTTTCATGAAAAAAAACAAGGTTTCATGATTGGTCAAAATTTTCACCAAAACGACATACCGCGGGTCTACGCATTTTTCTGATTTGGGTCAAAAATTGAAAAGTGCTTTTTGTCGCATTTCTGAGCAAAATTTGGTCCAATATACCATGTCCATGCATTTCCCCACTCATTTGAGTAATTTTTCATGAAAAAAAACAAGGTTTCATGATTGGTCAAAATTTTCACCAAAACGACATACCGCGGGTCTACGCGTTTTTCTGATTTGGGTCAAAAATTGAAAAGTGCTTTTTGTCGCATTTCTGAGCAAAATTTGGTCCAATATACCATGTCCATGCATTTCCCCACTCATTTGAGTAACTTTTCATGAAAAAAACAAGGTTTCATGATTGGTCAAAATTTTCACCAAAACGACATACCGCGGGTCTACGCGTTTTTCTGATTTGGGTCAAAAATTGAAAAGTGTTTTTTGTCGCATTTCTGAGCAAAATTTGGTCCAATATACCATGTCCATGCATTTCCCCACTCATTTGAGTAATTTTTCATGAAAAAAAACAAGGTTTCATGATTGGTCAAAATTTTCACCAAAACGACATACCGCGGGTCTACGCGTTTTTCTGATTTGGGTCAAAAATTGAAAAGTGCTTTTTGTCGCATTTCTGAGCAAAATTTGGTCCAATATACCATGTCCATGCATTTCCCCACTCATTTGAGTAATTTTTCATGAAAAAAACCAAGGTTTTATGATTGGTCAAAATTTTCACCAAAACGACATACCGCGGGTCTACGCGTTTTTCTGATTTGGGTCAAAAATTGAAAAGTGCTTTTTGTCGCATTTCTGAGCAAAATTTGGTCCAATATACCATGTCCATGCATTTCCCCACTCATTTGAGTAATTTTTCATGAAAAAAAACAAGGTTTCATGATTGGTCAAAATTTTCACCAAAACGACATACCGCGGGTCTACGCATTTTTCTGATTTGGGTCAAAAATTGAAAAGTGCTTTTTGTCGCATTTCTGAGCAAAATTTGGTCCAATATACCATGTCCATGCATTTCCCCACTCATTTGAGTAATTTTTCATGAAAAAAACCAAGGTTTTATGATTGGTCAAAATTTTCACCAAAACGACATACCGCGGGTCTACGCGTTTTTCTGATTTGGGTTAAAAATTGAAAAGTGCTTTTTGTCGCATTTCTGAGCAAAATTTGGTCCAATATACCATGTCCATGCATTTCCCCACTCATTTGAGTAATTTTTCATGAAAAAAACCAAGGTTTTATGATTGGTCAAAATTTTCACCAAAACGACATACCGCGGGTCTACGCGTTTTTCTGATTTGGGTCAAAAATTGAAAAGTGCTTTTTGTCGCATTTCTGAGCAAAATTTGGTCCAATATACCATGTCCATGCATTTCCCCACTCATTTGAGTAATTTTTCATGAAAAAAAACAAGGTTTCATGATTGGTCAAAATTTTCACCAAAACGACATACCGCGGGTCTACGCATTTTTCTGATTTGGGTCAAAAATTGAAAAGTGCTTTTTGTCGCATTTCTGAGCAAAATTTGGTCCAATATACCATGTCCATGCATTTCCCCACTCATTTGAGTAATTTTTCATGAAAAAAAACAAGGTTTTATGATTGGTCAAAATTTTCACCAAAACGACATACCGCGGGTCTACGCGTTTTTCTGATTTGGGTCAAAAATTGAAAAGTGCTTTTTGTCGCATTTCTGAGCAAAATTTGGTCCAATATACCATGTCCATGCATTTCCCCACTCATTTGAGTAATTTTTCATGAAAAAAACCAAGGTTTTATGATTGGTCAAAATTTTCACCAAAACGACATACCGCGGGTCTACGCGTTTTTCTGATTTGGGTCAAAAATTGAAAAGTGCTTTTTGTCGCATTTCTGAGCAAAATTTGGTCCAATATACCATGTCCATGCATTTCCCCACTCATTTGAGTAATTTTTCATGAAAAAAACAAGGTTTCATGATTGGTCAAAATTTTCACCAAAACGACATACCGCGGGTCTACGCGTTTTTCTGATTTGGGTCAAAAATTGAAAAGTGTTTTTTGTCGCATTTCTGAGCAAAATTTGGTCCAATATACCATGTCCATGCATTTCCCCACTCATTTGAGTAATTTTTCATGAAAAAAAACAAGGTTTTATGATTGGTCAAAATTTTCACCAAAACGACATACCGCGGGTCTACGCGTTTTTCTGATTTGGGTCAAAAATTGAAAAGTGCTTTTTGTCACATTTCTGAGCAAAATTTGGTCCAATATACCATGTCCATGCATTTCCCCACTCATTTGAGTAATTTTTCATGAAAAAAAACAAGGTTTCATGATTGGTCAAAATTTTCACCAAAACGACATACCGCGGGTCTATGCGTTTTTCTGATTTGGGTCAAAAATTGAAAAGTGCTTTTTGACGCTTTTTTGAGCAAAATTTGGTCCAATATACCATGTCCATGCATTTCCCCACTCATTTGAGTAATTTTTCATGAAAAAAACAAGGTTTAATGATTGGTCAAAATTTTCACCAAAACGACATACCGCGGGTCTACACGTTTTTCTGATTTGGGTCAAAAATTGAAAAGTGCTTTTTGACGCTTTTTTGAGCAAAATTTGGTCCAATATACCATGTCCATGCATTTCCCCACTCATTTGAGTAATTTTTCATGAAAAAAACAAGAATTCATGATTGGTCAAAATTTTCACCAAAACGACATACCGCGGGTCTACGCGTTTTTCTGATTTGGGTCAAAAATTGAAAAGTGCTTTTTGTCGCATTTCTGAGCAAAATTTGGTCCAATATACCATGTCCATGCATTTCCCCACTCATTTGAGTAATTTTTCATGAAAAAAAACAAGGTTTTATGATTGGTCAAAATTTTCACCAAAACGACATACCGCGGGTCTACGCGTTTTTCTGATTTGGGTCAAAAATTGAAAAGTGCTTTTTGTCGCATTTCTGAGCAAAATTTGGTCCAATATACCATGTCCATGCATTTCCCCACTCATTTGAGTAATTTTTCATGAAAAAAACAAGGTTTCATGATTGGTCAAAATTTTCACCAAAACGACATACCGCGGGTCTACGCGTTTTTCTGATTTGGGTCAAAAATTGAAAAGTGCTTTTTGTCGCATTTCTGCGCAAAATTTGGTCCAATATACCATGTCCATGCATTTCCCCGCTCATTTGAGTAATTTTTCATGAAAAAAACAAGGTTTCATGATTGGTCAAAATTTTCACCAAAACGACATACCGCGGGTCTACGCGTTTTTCTGATTTGGGTCAAAAATTGAAAAGTGTTTTTTGTCGCATTTCTGAGCAAAATTTGGTCCAATATACCATGTCCATGCATTTCCCCACTCATTTGAGTAATTTTTCATGAAAAAAAACAAGGTTTCATGATTGGTCAAAATTTTCACCAAAACGACATACCGCGGGTCTATGCGTTTTTCTGATTTGGGTCAAAAATTGAAAAGTGCTTTTTGACGCTTTTTTGAGCAAAATTTGGTCCAATATACCATGTCCATGCATTTCCCCACTCATTTGAGTAATTTTTCATGAAAAAAACAAGGTTTAATGATTGGTCAAAATTTTCACCAAAACGACATACCGCGGGTCTACACGTTTTTCTGATTTGGGTCAAAAATTGAAAAGTGCTTTTTGACGCTTTTTTGAGCAAAATTTGGTCCAATATACCATGTCCATGCATTTCCCCACTCATTTGAGTAATTTTTCATGAAAAAAACAAGAATTCATGATTGGTCAAAATTTTCACCAAAACGACATACCGCGGGTCTACGCGTTTTTCTGATTTGGGTCAAAAATTGAAAAGTGCTTTTTGTCGCATTTCTGAGCAAAATTTGGTCCAATATACCATGTCCATGCATTTCCCCACTCATTTGAGTAATTTTTCATGAAAAAAACAAGGTTTCATGATTGGTCAAAATTTTCACCAAAACGACATACCGCGGGTCTACGCATTTTTCTGATTTGGGTCAAAAATTGAAAAGTGCTTTTTGTCGCATTTCTGAGCAAAATTTGGTCCAATATACCATGTCCATGCATTTCCCCACTCATTTGAGTAATTTTTCATAAAAAAAAACAAGGTTTCATGATTGGTCAAAATTTTCACCAAAACGACATACCGCGGGTCTATGCGTTTTTCTGATTTGGGTCAAAAATTGAAAAGTGCTTTTTGTCGCATTTCTGAGCAAAATTTGGTCCAATATACCATGTCCATGCATTTCCCCACTCATTTGAGTAATTTTTCATGAAAAAAAACAAGGTTTTATGATTGGTCAAAATTTTCACCAAAACGACATACCGCGGGTCTACGCGTTTTTCTGATTTGGGTCAAAAATTGAAAAGTGCTTTTTGTCGCATTTCTGAGCAAAATTTGGTCCAATATACCATGTCCATGCATTTCCCCACTCATTTGAGTAATTTTTCATGAAAAAAAACAAGGTTTTATGATTGGTCAAAATTTTCACCAAAACGACATACCGCGGGTCTACGCGTTTTTCTGATTTGGGTCAAAAATTGAAAAGTGCTTTTTGTCGCATTTCTGAGCAAAATTTGGTCCAATATACCATGTCCATGCATTTCCCCACTCATTTGAGTAATTTTTCATGAAAAAAACAAGGTTTCATGATTGGTCAAAATTTTCACCAAAACGACATACCGCGGGTCTACGCGTTTTTCTGATTTGGGTCAAAAATTGAAAAGTGTTTTTTGTCGCATTTCTGAGCAAAATTTGGTCCAATATACCATGTCCATGCATTTCCCCACTCATTTGAGTAATTTTTCATGAAAAAAAACAAGGTTTTATGATTGGTCAAAATTTTCACCAAAACGACATACCGCGGGTCTACGCGTTTTTCTGATTTGGGTCAAAAATTGAAAAGTGCTTTTTGTCACATTTCTGAGCAAAATTTGGTCCAATATACCATGTCCATGCATTTCCCCACTCATTTGAGTAATTTTTCATGAAAAAAAACAAGGTTTCATGATTGGTCAAAATTTTCACCAAAACGACATACCGCGGGTCTATGCGTTTTTCTGATTTGGGTCAAAAATTGAAAAGTGCTTTTTGACGCTTTTTTGAGCAAAATTTGGTCCAATATACCATGTCCATGCATTTCCCCACTCATTTGAGTAATTTTTCATGAAAAAAACAAGAATTCATGATTGGTCAAAATTTTCACCAAAACGACATACCGCGGGTCTACGCGTTTTTCTGATTTGGGTCAAAAATTGAAAAGTGCTTTTTGTCGCATTTCTGAGCAAAATTTGGTCCAATATACCATGTCCATGCATTTCCCCACTCATTTGAGTAATTTTTCATGAAAAAAACAAGGTTTAATGATTGGTCAAAATTTTCACCAAAACGACATACCGCGGGTCTACACGTTTTTCTGATTTGGGTCAAAAATTGAAAAGTGCTTTTTGACGCTTTTTTGAGCAAAATTTGGTCCAATATACCATGTCCATGCATTTCCCCACTCATTTGAGTAATTTTTCATGAAAAAAACAAGAATTCATGATTGGTCAAAATTTTCACCAAAACGACATACCGCGGGTCTACGCGTTTTTCTGATTTGGGTCAAAAATTGAAAAGTGCTTTTTGTCGCATTTCTGAGCAAAATTTGGTCCAATATACCATGTCCATGCATTTCCCCACTCATTTGAGTAATTTTTCATGAAAAAAACCAAGGTTTTATGATTGGTCAAAATTTTCACCAAAACGACATACCGCGGGTCTACGCGTTTTTCTGATTTGGGTCAAAAATTGAAAAGTGCTTTTTGTCGCATTTCTGAGCAAAATTTGGTCCAATATACCATGTCCATGCATTTCCCCACTCATTTGAGTAATTTTTCATGAAAAAAACAAGGTTTCATGATTGGTCAAAATTTTCACCAAAACGACATACCGCGGGTCTACGCGTTTTTCTGATTTGGGTCAAAAATTGAAAAGTGCTTTTTGTCGCATTTCTGCGCAAAATTTGGTCCAATATACCATGTCCATGCATTTCCCCGCTCATTTGAGTAATTTTTCATGAAAAAAACAAGGTTTCATGATTGGTCAAAATTTTCACCAAAACGACATACCGCGGGTCTACGCGTTTTTCTGATTTGGGTCAAAAATTGAAAAGTGTTTTTTGTCGCATTTCTGAGCAAAATTTGGTCCAATATACCATGTCCATGCATTTCCCCACTCATTTGAGTAATTTTTCATGAAAAAAACCAAGGTTTTATGATTGGTCAAAATTTTCACCAAAACGACATACCGCGGGTCTACGCGTTTTTCTGATTTGGGTCAAAAATTGAAAAGTGCTTTTTGTCACATTTCTGAGCAAAATTTGGTCCAATATACCATGTCCATGCATTTCCCCACTCATTTGAGTAATTTTTCATGAAAAAAAACAAGGTTTCATGATTGGTCAAAATTTTCACCAAAACGACATACCGCGGGTCTATGCGTTTTTCTGATTTGGGTCAAAAATTGAAAAGTGCTTTTTGACGCTTTTTTGAGCAAAATTTGGTCCAATATACCATGTCCATGCATTTCCCCACTCATTTGAGTAATTTTTCATGAAAAAAACAAGGTTTAATGATTGGTCAAAATTTTCACCAAAACGACATACCGCGGGTCTACACGTTTTTCTGATTTGGGTCAAAAATTGAAAAGTGCTTTTTGACGCTTTTTTGAGCAAAATTTGGTCCAATATACCATGTCCATGCATTTCCCCACTCATTTGAGTAATTTTTCATGAAAAAAACAAGAATTCATGATTGGTCAAAATTTTCACCAAAACGACATACCGCGGGTCTACGCGTTTTTCTGATTTGGGTCAAAAATTGAAAAGTGCTTTTTGTCGCATTTCTGAGCAAAATTTGGTCCAATATACCATGTCCATGCATTTCCCCACTCATTTGAGTAATTTTTCATGAAAAAAACAAGGTTTCATGATTGGTCAAAATTTTCACCAAAACGACATACCGCGGGTCTACGCATTTTTCTGATTTGGGTCAAAAATTGAAAAGTGCTTTTTGTCGCATTTCTGAGCAAAATTTGGTCCAATATACCATGTCCATGCATTTCCCCACTCATTTGAGTAATTTTTCATAAAAAAAAACAAGGTTTCATGATTGGTCAAAATTTTCACCAAAACGACATACCGCGGGTCTATGCGTTTTTCTGATTTGGGTCAAAAATTGAAAAGTGCTTTTTGTCGCATTTCTGAGCAAAATTTGGTCCAATATACCATGTCCATGCATTTCCCCACTCATTTGAGTAATTTTTCATGAAAAAAACCAAGGTTTTATGATTGGTCAAAATTTTCACCAAAACGACATACCGCGGGTCTACGCGTTTTTCTGATTTAGGTCAAAAATTGAAAAGTGCTTTTTGTCGCATTTCTGAGCAAAATTTGGTCCAATATACCATGTCCATGCATTTCCCCACTCATTTGAGTAATTTTTCATGAAAAAAAACAAGGTTTCATGATTGGTCAAAATTTTCACCAAAACGACATACCGCGGGTCTACGCATTTTTCTGATTTGGGTCAAAAATTGAAAAGTGCTTTTTGTCGCATTTCTGAGCAAAATTTGGTCCAATATACCATGTCCATGCATTTCCCCACTCATTTGAGTAATTTTTCATGAAAAAAAACAAGGTTTTATGATTGGTCAAAATTTTCACCAAAACGACATACCGCGGGTCTACGCGTTTTTCTGATTTGGGTCAAAAATTGAAAAGTGCTTTTTGTCGCATTTCTGAGCAAAATTTGGTCCAATATACCATGTCCATGCATTTCCCCACTCATTTGAGTAATTTTTCATGAAAAAAACCAAGGTTTTATGATTGGTCAAAATTTTCACCAAAACGACATACCGCGGGTCTACGCGTTTTTCTGATTTGGGTCAAAAATTGAAAAGTGCTTTTTGTCGCATTTCTGAGCAAAATTTGGTCCAATATACCATGTCCATGCATTTCCCCACTCATTTGAGTAATTTTTCATGAAAAAAACAAGGTTTCATGATTGGTCAAAATTTTCACCAAAACGACATACCGCGGGTCTACGCGTTTTTCTGATTTGGGTCAAAAATTGAAAAGTGTTTTTTGTCGCATTTCTGAGCAAAATTTGGTCCAATATACCATGTCCATGCATTTCCCCACTCATTTGAGTAATTTTTCATGAAAAAAAACAAGGTTTTATGATTGGTCAAAATTTTCACCAAAACGACATACCGCGGGTCTACGCGTTTTTCTGATTTGGGTCAAAAATTGAAAAGTGCTTTTTGTCACATTTCTGAGCAAAATTTGGTCCAATATACCATGTCCATGCATTTCCCCACTCATTTGAGTAATTTTTCATGAAAAAAAACAAGGTTTCATGATTGGTCAAAATTTTCACCAAAACGACATACCGCGGGTCTATGCGTTTTTCTGATTTGGGTCAAAAATTGAAAAGTGCTTTTTGACGCTTTTTTGAGCAAAATTTGGTCCAATATACCATGTCCATGCATTTCCCCACTCATTTGAGTAATTTTTCATGAAAAAAACAAGGTTTAATGATTGGTCAAAATTTTCACCAAAACGACATACCGCGGGTCTACACGTTTTTCTGATTTGGGTCAAAAATTGAAAAGTGCTTTTTGACGCTTTTTTGAGCAAAATTTGGTCCAATATACCATGTCCATGCATTTCCCCACTCATTTGAGTAATTTTTCATGAAAAAAACAAGAATTCATGATTGGTCAAAATTTTCACCAAAACGACATACCGCGGGTCTACGCGTTTTTCTGATTTGGGTCAAAAATTGAAAAGTGCTTTTTGTCGCATTTCTGAGCAAAATTTGGTCCAATATACCATGTCCATGCATTTCCCCACTCATTTGAGTAATTTTTCATGAAAAAAACCAAGGTTTTATGATTGGTCAAAATTTTCACCAAAACGACATACCGCGGGTCTACGCGTTTTTCTGATTTGGGTCAAAAATTGAAAAGTGCTTTTTGTCGCATTTCTGAGCAAAATTTGGTCCAATATACCATGTCCATGCATTTCCCCACTCATTTGAGTAATTTTTCATGAAAAAAACAAGGTTTCATGATTGGTCAAAATTTTCACCAAAACGACATACCGCGGGTCTACGCGTTTTTCTGATTTGGGTCAAAAATTGAAAAGTGCTTTTTGTCGCATTTCTGAGCAAAATTTGGTCCAATATACCATGTCCATGCATTTCCCCGCTCATTTGAGTAATTTTTCATGAAAAAAACAAGGTTTCATGATTGGTCAAAATTTTCACCAAAACGACATACCGCGGGTCTACGCGTTTTTCTGATTTGGGTCAAAAATTGAAAAGTGTTTTTTGTCGCATTTCTGAGCAAAATTTGGTCCAATATACCATGTCCATGCATTTCCCCACTCATTTGAGTAATTTTTCATGAAAAAAACCAAGGTTTTATGATTGGTCAAAATTTTCACCAAAACGACATACCGCGGGTCTACGCGTTTTTCTGATTTGGGTCAAAAATTGAAAAGTGCTTTTTGTCACATTTCTGAGCAAAATTTGGTCCAATATACCATGTCCATGCATTTCCCCACTCATTTGAGTAATTTTTCATGAAAAAAAACAAGGTTTCATGATTGGTCAAAATTTTCACCAAAACGACATACCGCGGGTCTATGCGTTTTTCTGATTTGGGTCAAAAATTGAAAAGTGCTTTTTGACGCTTTTTTGAGCAAAATTTGGTCCAATATACCATGTCCATGCATTTCCCCACTCATTTGAGTAATTTTTCATGAAAAAAACAAGGTTTAATGATTGGTCAAAATTTTCACCAAAACGACATACCGCGGGTCTACACGTTTTTCTGATTTGGGTCAAAAATTGAAAAGTGCTTTTTGACGCTTTTTTGAGCAAAATTTGGTCCAATATACCATGTCCATGCATTTCCCCACTCATTTGAGTAATTTTTCATGAAAAAAACAAGAATTCATGATTGGTCAAAATTTTCACCAAAACGACATACCGCGGGTCTACGCGTTTTTCTGATTTGGGTCAAAAATTGAAAAGTGCTTTTTGTCGCATTTCTGAGCAAAATTTGGTCCAATATACCATGTCCATGCATTTCCCCACTCATTTGAGTAATTTTTCATAAAAAAAACAAGGTTTCATGATTGGTCAAAATTTTCACCAAAACGACATACCGCGGGTCTATGCGTTTTTCTGATTTGGGTCAAAAATTGAAAAGTGCTTTTTGTCGCATTTCTGAGCAAATTTTGGTCCAATATACCATGTCCATGCATTTCCCCACTCATTTGAGTAATTTTTCATGAAAAAAAACAAGGTTTCATGATTGGTCAAAATTTTCACCAAAACGACATACCGCGGGTCTACACGTTTTTCTGATTTGGGTCAAAAATTGAAAAGTGCTTTTTGACGCTTTTTTGAGCAAAATTTGGTCCAATATACCATGTCCATGCATTTCCCCACTCATTTGAGTAATTTTTCATGAAAAAAACAAGAATTCATGATTGGTCAAAATTTTCACCAAAACGACATACCGCGGGTCTACGCGTTTTTCTGATTTGGGTCAAAAATTGAAAAGTGCTTTTTGTCGCATTTCTGAGCAAAATTTGGTCCAATATACCATGTCCATGCATTTCCCCACTCATTTGAGTAATTTTTCATGAAAAAAACAAGGTTTCATGATTGGTCAAAATTTTCACCAAAACGACATACCGCGGGTCTACGCATTTTTCTGATTTGGGTCAAAAATTGAAAAGTGCTTTTTGTCGCATTTCTGAGCAAAATTTGGTCCAATATACCATGTCCATGCATTTCCCCACTCATTTGAGTAATTTTTCATAAAAAAAAACAAGGTTTCATGATTGGTCAAAATTTTCACCAAAACGACATACCGCGGGTCTATGCGTTTTTCTGATTTGGGTCAAAAATTGAAAAGTGCTTTTTGTCGCATTTCTGAGCAAAATTTGGTCCAATATACCATGTCCATGCATTTCCCCACTCATTTGAGTAATTTTTCATGAAAAAAAACAAGGTTTTATGATTGGTCAAAATTTTCACCAAAACGACATACCGCGGGTCTACGCGTTTTTCTGATTTAGGTCAAAAATTGAAAAGTGCTTTTTGTCGCATTTCTGAGCAAAATTTGGTCCAATATACCATGTCCATGCATTTCCCCACTCATTTGAGTAATTTTTCATGAAAAAAAACAAGGTTTCATGATTGGTCAAAATTTTCACCAAAACGACATACCGCGGGTCTACGCATTTTTCTGATTTGGGTCAAAAATTGAAAAGTGCTTTTTGTCGCATTTCTGAGCAAAATTTGGTCCAATATACCATGTCCATGCATTTCCCCACTCATTTGAGTAATTTTTCATGAAAAAAAACAAGGTTTTATGATTGGTCAAAATTTTCACCAAAACGACATACCGCGGGTCTACGCGTTTTTCTGATTTGGGTCAAAAATTGAAAAGTGCTTTTTGTCGCATTTCTGAGCAAAATTTGGTCCAATATACCATGTCCATGCATTTCCCCACTCATTTGAGTAATTTTTCATGAAAAAAACCAAGGTTTTATGATTGGTCAAAATTTTCACCAAAACGACATACCGCGGGTCTACGCGTTTTTCTGATTTGGGTCAAAAATTGAAAAGTGCTTTTTGTCGCATTTCTGAGCAAAATTTGGTCCAATATACCATGTCCATGCATTTCCCCACTCATTTGAGTAATTTTTCATGAAAAAAACAAGGTTTCATGATTGGTCAAAATTTTCACCAAAACGACATACCGCGGGTCTACGCGTTTTTCTGATTTGGGTCAAAAATTGAAAAGTGCTTTTTGTCACATTTCTGAGCAAAATTTGGTCCAATATACCATGTCCATGCATTTCCCCACTCATTTGAGTAATTTTTCATGAAAAAAAACAAGGTTTTATGATTGGTCAAAATTTTCACCAAAACGACATACCGCGGGTCTATGCGTTTTTCTGATTTGGGTCAAAAATTGAAAAGTGCTTTTTGACGCTTTTTTGAGCAAAATTTGGTCCAATATACCATGTCCATGCATTTCCCCACTCATTTGAGTAATTTTTCATGAAAAAAACAAGGTTTAATGATTGGTCAAAATTTTCACCAAAACGACATACCGCGGGTCTACACGTTTTTCTGATTTGGGTCAAAAATTGAAAAGTGCTTTTTGACGCTTTTTTGAGCAAAATTTGGTCCAATATACCATGTCCATGCATTTCCCCACTCATTTGAGTAATTTTTCATGAAAAAAACAAGAATTCATGATTGGTCAAAATTTTCACCAAAACGACATACCGCGGGTCTACGCGTTTTTCTGATTTGGGTCAAAAATTGAAAAGTGCTTTTTGTCGCATTTCTGAGCAAAATTTGGTCCAATATACCATGTCCATGCATTTCCCCACTCATTTGAGTAATTTTTCATGAAAAAAACCAAGGTTTTATGATTGGTCAAAATTTTCACCAAAACGACATACCGCGGGTCTACGCGTTTTTCTGATTTGGGTCAAAAATTGAAAAGTGCTTTTTGTCGCATTTCTGAGCAAAATTTGGTCCAATATACCATGTCCATGCATTTCCCCACTCATTTGAGTAATTTTTCATGAAAAAAACAAGGTATCATGATTGGTCAAAATTTTCACCAAAACGACATACCGCGGGTCTACGCGTTTTTCTGATTTGGGTCAAAAATTGAAAAGTGCTTTTTGTCGCATTTCTGCGCAAAATTTGGTCCAATATACCATGTCCATGCATTTCCCCGCTCATTTGAGTAATTTTTCATGAAAAAAACAAGGTTTCATGATTGGTCAAAATTTTCACCAAAACGACATACCGCGGGTCTACGCGTTTTTCTGATTTGGGTCAAAAATTGAAAAGTGTTTTTTGTCGCATTTCTGAGCAAAATTTGGTCCAATATACCATGTCCATGCATTTCCCCACTCATTTGAGTAATTTTTCATGAAAAAAACCAAGGTTTTATGATTGGTCAAAATTTTCACCAAAACGACATACCGCGGGTCTACGCGTTTTTCTGATTTGGGTCAAAAATTGAAAAGTGCTTTTTGTCACATTTCTGAGCAAAATTTGGTCCAATATACCATGTCCATGCATTTCCCCACTCATTTGAGTAATTTTTCATGAAAAAAAACAAGGTTTCATGATTGGTCAAAATTTTCACCAAAACGACATACCGCGGGTCTATGCGTTTTTCTGATTTGGGTCAAAAATTGAAAAGTGCTTTTTGACGCTTTTTTGAGCAAAATTTGGTCCAATATACCATGTCCATGCATTTCCCCACTCATTTGAGTAATTTTTCATGAAAAAAACAAGGTTTAATGATTGGTCAAAATTTTCACCAAAACGACATACCGCGGGTCTACACGTTTTTCTGATTTGGGTCAAAAATTGAAAAGTGCTTTTTGACGCTTTTTTGAGCAAAATTTGGTCCAATATACCATGTCCATGCATTTCCCCACTCATTTGAGTAATTTTTCATGAAAAAAACAAGAATTCATGATTGGTCAAAATTTTCACCAAAACGACATACCGCGGGTCTACGCGTTTTTCTGATTTGGGTCAAAAATTGAAAAGTGCTTTTTGTCGCATTTCTGAGCAAAATTTGGTCCAATATACCATGTCCATGCATTTCCCCACTCATTTGAGTAATTTTTCATAAAAAAAACAAGGTTTCATGATTGGTCAAAATTTTCACCAAAACGACATACCGCGGGTCTATGCGTTTTTCTGATTTGGGTCAAAAATTGAAAAGTGCTTTTTGTCGCATTTCTGAGCAAAATTTGGTCCAATATACCATGTCCATGCATTTCCCCACTCATTTGAGTAATTTTTCATGAAAAAAAACAAGGTTTCATGATTGGTCAAAATTTTCACCAAAACGACATACCGCGGGGTCTACACGTTTTTCTGATTTGGGTCAAAAATTTAAAAGTGCTTTTTGTCGCATTTCTGAGCAAAATTTGGTCCAATATACCATGTCCATGCATTTCCCCACTCATTTGAGTAATTTTTCATGAAAAAAACCAAGGTTTTATGATTGGTCAAAATTTTCACCAAAACGACATACCGCGGGTCTACGCGTTTTTCTGATTTGGGTCAAAAATTGAAAAGTGCTTTTTGTCGCATTTCTGAGCAAAATTTGGTCCAATATACCATGTCCATGCATTTCCCCACTCATTTGAGTAATTTTTCATGAAAAAAACAAGGTTTCATGATTGGTCAAAATTTTCACCAAAACGACATAGCGCGGGTCTACGCGTTTTTCTGATTTGGGTCAAAAATTGAAAAGTGCTTTTTGTAGCATTTCTGAGCAAAATTTTGTCCAATATACCATGTCCATGCATTTCCCCACTCATTTGAGTAATTTTTCATGAAAAAAACAAGGTTTCATGATTGGTCAAAATTTTCACCAAAACGACATACCGCGGGTCTACGCGTTTTTCTGATTTGGGTCAAAAATTGAAAAGTGCTTTTTGTCGCATTTCTGAGCAAAATTTGGTCCAATATACCATGTCCATGCATTTCCCCACTCATTTGAGTAATTTTTCATGAAAAAAACCAAGGTTTTATGATTGGTCAAAATTTTCACCAAAACGACATATCGCGGGTCTACGCGTTTTTCTGATTTGGGTCAAAAATTGAAAAGTGCTTTTTGTCGCATTTCTGAGAAAAATTTGGTCCAATATACCATGTCCATGCATTTCCCCACTCATTTGAGTAATTTTTCATGAAAAAAAACAAGGTTTTATGATTGTTCAAAATTTTCACCAAAACGACATACCGCGGGTCTACGCGTTTTTCTGATTTGGGTCAAAAATTGAAAAGTGCTTTTTGTCGCATTTCTGCGCAAAATTTGGTCCAATATACCATGTCCATGCATTTCCCCGCTCATTTGAGTAATTTTTCATGAAAAAAACAAGGTTTCATGATTGGTCAAAATTTTCACCAAAACGACATACCGCGGGTCTACGCGTTTTTCTGATTTGGGTCAAAAATTGAAAAGTGCTTTTTGTCGCATTTCTGAGCAAAATTTGGTCCAATATACCATGTCCATGCATTTCCCCACTCATTTGAGTAATTTTTCATGAAAAAAACAAGGTTTCATGATTGGTCAAAATTTTCACCAAAACGACATACCGCGGGTCTACGCGTTTTTCTGATTTGGGTCAAAAATTGAAAAGTGCTTTTTGTCGCATTTCTGAGCAAAATTTGGTCCAATATACCATGTCCATGCATTTCCCCACTCATTTGAGTAATTTTTCATGAAAAAAACCAAGGTTTTATGATTGGTCAAAATTTTCACCAAAACGACATACTGCGGGTCTACGCGTTTTTCTGATTTGGGTCAAAAATTGAAAAGTGCTTTTTGACGCTTTTTTGAGCAAAATTTGGTCCAATATACCATGTCCATGCATTTCCCCACTCATTTGAGTAATTTTTCATGAAAAAAAACAAGGTTTCATGATTGGTCAAAATTTTCACCAAAACGACATAGCGCGGGTCTACGCGTTTTTCTGATTTGGGTCAAAAATTGAAAAGTGCTTTTTGTCGCATTTCTGAGCAAAATTTGGTCCAATATACCATGTCCATGCATTTCCCCACTCATTTGAGTAATTTTTCATGAAAAAAACAAGGTTTCATGATTGGTCAAAATTTTCACCAAAACGACATACCGCGGGTCTACGCGTTTTTCTGATTTGGGTCAAAAATTGAAAAGTGCTTTTTGACGCTTTTTTGAGCAAAATTTGGTCCAATATACCATGTCCATGCATTTCCCCACTCATTTGAGTAATTTTTCATGAAAAAAACAAGGTTTCATGATTGGTCAAAATTTTCACCAAAACGACATAGCGCGGGTCTACGCGTTTTTCTGATTTGGGTCAAAAATTGAAAAGTGCTTTTTGTCTCATTTCTGAGCAAAATTTGGTCCAATATACCATGTCCATGCATTTCCCCACTCATTTGAGTAATTTTTCATGAAAAAAACAAGGTTTCATGATTGGTCAAAATTTTCACCAAAACGACATACCGCGGGTCTACGCGTTTTTCTGATTTGGGTCAAAAATTGAAAAGTGCTTTTTGTCGCATTTCTGAGCAAAATTTGGTCCAATATACCATGTCCATGCATTTCCCCACTCATTTGAGTAATTTTTCATGAAAAAAACAAGGTTTCATGATTGGTCAAAATTTTCACCAAAACGACATAGCGCGGGTCTACGCGTTTTTCTGATTTGGGTCAAAAATTGAAAAGTGCTTTTTGTCGCATTTCTGAGCAAAATTTGGTCCAATATACCATGTCCATGCATTTCCCCACTCATTTGAGTAATTTTTCATGAAAAAAACAAGGTTTCATGATTGGTCAAAATTTTCACCAAAACGACATAGCGCTTGTCTACGCGTTTTTCTGATATGGGTAAAAAATTGAAAAGTGCTTTTTGTCGCATTTCTGAGCAAAATTTGGTCCAATATACCATGTCCATGCATTTCCCCACTCATTTGAGTAATTTTTCATGAAAAAAACAAGAATTCATGATTGGTCAAAATTTTCACCAAAACGACATACCGCGGGTCTACGCGTTTTTCTGATTTGGGTCAAAAATTGAAAAGTGCTTTTTGTCGCATTTCTGAGCAAAATTTGGTCCAATATACCATGTCCATGCATTTCCCCACTCATTTGAGTAATTTTTCATGAAAAAAACAAGGTTTTATGATTGGTCAAAATTTTCACCAAAACGACATAGCGCGGGTCTACGCGTCTTTCTGATATGGGTAAAAAATTGAAAAGTGCTTTTTGTCACATTTCTGAGCAAAATTTGGTCCAATATACCATGTCCATGCATTTCCCCACTCATTTGAGTAATTTTTCATGAAAAAAACAAGGTTTCATGATTGGTCAAAATTTTCACCAAAACGACATAGCGCGGGTCTACGCGTTTTTCTGATTTGGGTCAAAAATTGAAAAGTGCTTTTTGTCGCATTTCTGAGCAAAATTTGGTCCAATATACCATGTCCATGCATTTCCCCACTCATTTGAGTAATTTTTCATGAAAAAAAACAAGGTTTCATGATTGGTCAAAATTTTCACCAAAACGACATACCGCGGGTCTACGCGTTTTTCTGATTTGGGTCAAAAATTGAAAAGTGCTTTTTGTCGCATTTCTGAGCAAAATTTGGTCCAATATACCATGTCCATGCATTTCCCCACTCATTTGAGTAATTTTTCATGAAAAAAACAAGGTTTCATGATTGGTCAAAATTTTCACCAAAACGACATAGCGCTTGTCTACGCGTTTTTCTGATTTGGATCAAAAATTGAAAAGTGCTTTTTGTCGCATTTCTGAGCAAAATTTGGTCCAATATACCATGTCCATGCATTTCCCCACTCATTTGAGTAATTTTTCATGAAAAAAACAAGGTTTCATGATTGGTCAAAATTTTCACCAAAACGACATACCGCGGGTCTATGCGTTTTTCTGATTTGGGTCAAAAATTGAAAAGTGCTTTTTGTCGCATTTCTGAGCAAAATTTGGTCCAATATACCATGTCCATGCATTTCCCCACTCATTTGAGTAATTTTTCATGAAAAAAACAAGGTTTCATGATTGGTCAAAATTTTCACCAAAACGACATACCGCGGGTCTACACGTTTTTCTGATTTGGGTCAAAAATTTAAAAGTGCTTTTTGTCGCATTTCTGAGCAAAATTTGGTCCAATATACCATGTCCATGCATTTCCCCACTCATTTGAGTAATTTTTCATGAAAAAAAACAAGGTTTTATGATTGGTCAAAATTTTCACCAAAACGACATACCGCGGGTCTACGCGTTTTTCTGATTTGGGTCAAAAATTGAAAAGTGCTTTTTGTCGCATTTCTGAGCAAAATTTGGTCCAATATACCATGTCCATGCATTTCCCCACTCATTTGAGTAATTTTTCATGAAAAAAACAAGGTTTCATAATTGGTCAAAATTTTCACCAAAACGACATAGCGCGGGTCTACGCGTTTTTCTGATTTGGGTCAAAAATTGAACAATGCTTTTTGTCGCATTTCTGAGCAAAATTTGGTCCAATATACCATGTCCATGCATTTCCCCACTCATTTGAGTAATTTTTCATGAAAAAAACAAGGTTTCATGATTGGTCAAAATTTTCACCAAAACGACATACCGCGGGTCTACGCGTTTTTCTGATTTGGGTCAAAAATTGAAAAGTGCTTTTTGTCGCATTTCTGAGCAAAATTTGGTCCAATATACCATGTCCATGCATTTCCCCACTCATTTGAGTAATTTTTCATGAAAAAAACAAGGTTTTATGATTGGTCAAAATTTTCACCAAAACGACATACCGCGGGTCTACGCGTTTTTCTGATTTGGGTCAAAAATTGAAAAGTGCTTTTTGTCGCATTTCTGAGCAAAATTTGGTCCAATATACCATGTCCATGCATTTCCCCACTCATTTGAGTAATTTTTCATGAAAAAAACAAGGTTTCATGATTGGTCAAAATTTTCACCAAAACGACATACCGCGGGTCTACGCGTTTTTCTGATTTGGGTCAAAAATTGAAAAGTGCTTTTTGTCACATTTCTGAGCAAAATTTGGTCCAATATACCATGTCCATGCATTTCCCCACTCATTTGAGTAATTTTTCATGAAAAAAACAAGGTTTTATGATTGGTCAAAATTTTCACCAAAACGACATACCGCGGGTCTACGCGTTTTTCTGATTTGGGTCAAAAATTGAAAAGTGCTTTTGTCGCATTTCTGAGCAAAATTTGGTCCAATATACCATGTCCATGCATTTCCCCACTCATTTGAGTAATTTTTCATGAAAAAAACAAGGTTTCATGATTGGTCAAAATTTTCACCAAAACGACATACCGCGGGTCTACGCGTTTTTCTGATTTGGGTCAAAAATTGAAAAGTGCTTTTTGTCGCATTTCTGAGCAAAATTTGGTCCAATATACCATGTCCATGCATTTCCCCACTCATTTGAGTAATTTTTCATGAAAAAAACAAGGTTTCATGATTGGTCAAAATTTTCACCAAAACGACATACCGCGGGTCTACGCGTTTTTCTGATTTGGGTCAAAAATTGAAAAGTGCTTTTTGTCGCATTTCTGAGCAAAATTTGGTCCAATATACCATGTCCATGCATTTCCCCACTCATTTGAGTAATTTTTCATGAAAAAAACAAGGTTTCATGATTGGTCAAAATTTTCACCAAAACGACATACCGCGGGTCTACGCGTTTTTCTGATTTGGGTCAAAAATTGAAAAGTGCTTTTTGTCGCATTTCTGAGCAAAATTTGGTCCAATATACCATGTCCATGCATTTCCCCACTCATTTGAGTAATTTTTCATGAAAAAAACAAGGTGTCATGATTGGTCAAAATTTTCACCAAAACGACATACCGCGGGTCTACGCGTTTTTCTGATTTGGGTCAAAAATTGAAAAGTGTTTTTTGATGCTTTTTTGAGCAAAATTTGGTCCAATATACCATGTCCATGCATTTTCCCACTCATTTGAGTAATTTTTCATGAAAAAAACAAGGTTTTATGATTGGTCAAAATTTTCACCAAAACGACATACCGCGGGTCTACGCGTTTTTCTGATTTGGGTCAAAAATTGAAAAGTGCTTTTTGTCGCATTTCTGAGCAAAATTTGGTCCAATATACCATGTCCATGCATTTCCCCACTCATTTGAGTAATTTTTCATGAAAAAAACAAGGTTTCATGATTGGTCAAAATTTTCACCAAAACGACATACCGCGGGTCTACGCGTTTTTCTGATTTGGGTCAAAAATTGAAAAGTGCTTTTTGTCGCATTTCTGAGCAAAATTTGGTCCAATATACCATGTCCATGCATTTCCCCACTCATTTGAGTAATTTTTCATGAAAAAAACAAGGTTTCATGATTGGTCAAAATTTTCACCAAAACGACATACCGCGGGTCTACGCGTTTTTCTGATTTGGGTCAAAAATTGAAAAGTGCTTTTTGTCGCATTTCTGAGCAAAATTTGGTCCAATATACCATGTCCATGCATTTCCCCACTCATTTGAGTAATTTTTCATGAAAAAAACCAAGGTTTTATGATTGGTCAAAATTTTCACCAAAACGACATACCGCGGGTCTACGCGTTTTTCTGATTTGGGTCAAAAATTGAAAAGTGCTTTTTGATGCTTTTTTGAGCAAAATTTGGTCCAATATACCATGTCCATGCATTTCCCCACTCATTTGAGTAATTTTTCATGAAAAAAACAAGGTTTCATAATTGGTCAAAATTTTCACCAAAACGACATAGCGCGGGTCTACGCGTTTTTCTGATTTGGGTCAAAAATTGAACAATGCTTTTTGTCGCATTTCTGAGCAAAATTTGGTCCAATATACCATGTCCATGCATTTCCCCACTCATTTGAGTAATTTTTCATGAAAAAAACAAGGTTTCATGATTGGTCAAAATTTTCACCAAAACGACATAGCGCGGGTCTACGCGTTTTTCTGATATGGGTAAAAAATTGAAAAGTGCTTTTTGTCGCATTTCTGAGCAAAATTTGGTCCAATATACCATGTCCATGCATTTCTCCACTCATTTGAGTAATTTTTCATGAAAAAAACAAGGTTTCATGATTCGTCAAAATTTTCACCAAAACGACATACCGCGGGTCTACGCGTTTTTCTGATTTGGGTCAAAAATTGAAAAGTGCTTTTTGTCGCATTTCTGAGCAAAATTTGGTCCAATATACCATGTCCATGCATTTCTCCACTCATTTGAGTAATTTTTCATGAAAAAAACAAGGTTTCATGATTCGTCAAAATTTTCACCAAAACGACATACCGCGGGTCTACGCGTTTTTCTGATTTGGGTCAAAAATTGAAAAGTGCTTTTTGTCGCATTTCTGAGCAAAATTTGGTCCAATATACCATGTCCATGCATTTCCCCACTCATTTGAGTAATTTTTCATGAAAAAAACAAGGTTTCATGATTGGTCAAAATTTTCACCAAAACGACATACCGCGGGTCTACGCGTTTTTCTGATTTGGGTCAAAAATTGAAAAGTGCTTTTTGTCACATTTCTGAGCAAAATTTGGTCCAATATACCATGTCCATGCATTTCCCCACTCATTTGAGTAATTTTTCATGAAAAAAACAAGGTTTTATGATTGGTCAAAATTTTCACCAAAACGACATACCGCGGGTCTACGCGTTTTTCTGATTTGGGTCAAAAATTGAAAAGTGCTTTTTGTCGCATTTCTGAGCAAAATTTGGTCCAATATACCATGTCCATGCATTTCCCCACTCATTTGAGTAATTTTTCATGAAAAAAACAAGGTTTCATGATTGGTCAAAATTTTCACCAAAACGACATACCGCGGGTCTACGCGTTTTTCTGATTTGGGTCAAAAATTGAAAAGTGCTTTTTGTCGCATTTCTGAGCAAAATTTGGTCCAATATACCATGTCCATGCATTTCCCCACTCATTTGAGTAATTTTTCATGAAAAAAACCAAGGTTTTATGATTGGTCAAAATTTTCACCAAAACGACATACCGCGGGTCTACGCGTTTTTCTGATTTGGGTCAAAAATTGAAAAGTGCTTTTTGATGCTTTTTTGAGCAAAATTTGGTCCAATATACCATGTCCATGCATTTCCCCACTCATTTGAGTAATTTTTCATGAAAAAAACAAGGTTTCATAATTGGTCAAAATTTTCACCAAAACGACATAGCGCGGGTCTACGCGTTTTTCTGATTTGGGTCAAAAATTGAACAGTGCTTTTTGTCGCATTTCTGAGCAAAATTTGGTCCAATATACCATGTCCATGCATTTCCCCACTCATTTGAGTAATTTTTCATGAAAAAAACAAGGTTTCATGATTGGTCAAAATTTTCACCAAAACGACATAGCGCGGGTCTACGCGTTTTTCTGATATGGGTAAAAAATTGAAAAGTGCTTTTTGTCGCATTTCTGAGCAAAATTTGGTCCAATATACCATGTCCATGCATTTCTCCACTCATTTGAGTAATTTTTCATGAAAAAAACAAGGTTTCATGATTGGTCAAAATTTTCACCAAAACGACATACCGCGGGTCTACGCGTTTTTCTGATTTGGGTCAAAAATTGAAAAGTGCTTTTTGTCGCATTTCTGAGCAAAATTTGGTCCAATATACCATGTCCATGCATTTCCCCACTCATTTGAGTAATTTTTCATGAAAAAAACAAGGTTTCATGATTGGTCAAAATTTTCACCAAAACGACATAGCGCGGGTCTACGCGTTTTTCTGATTTGGGTCAAAAATTGAAAAGTGCTTTTTGTCGCATTTCTGAGCAAAATTTGGTCCAATATACCATGTCCATGCATTTCCCCACTCATTTGAGTAATTTTTCATGAAAAAAACAAGGTTTCATGATTGGTCAAAATTTTCTCCAAAACGACATACCGCGGGTCTACGCGTTTTTCTGATTTGGGTCAAAAATTGAAAAGTGCTTTTTGTCGCATTTCTGAGCAAAATTTGGTCCAATATACCATGTCCATGCATTTCCCCACTCATTTGAGTAATTTTTCATGAAAAAAACAAGGTTTCATGATTGGTCAAAATTTTCACCAAAACGACATACCGCGGGTCTACGCGTTTTTCTGATTTGGGTCAAAAATTGAAAAGTGCTTTTTGTCACATTTCTGAGCAAAATTTGGTCCAATATACCATGTCCATGCATTTCCCCACTCATTTGAGTAATTTTTCATGAAAAAAACAAGGTTTCATGATTGGTCAAAATTTTCACCAAAACGACATACCGTGGGTCTACGCGTTTTTCTGATTTGGGTCAAAAATTGAAAAGTGCTTTTTGTCGCATTTCTGAGCAAAATTTGGTCCAATATACCATGTTCATGCATTTCCCCACTCATTTGAGTAATTTTTCATGAAAAAAAACAAGGTTTCATGATTGGTCAAAATTTTCACCAAAACGACATACCGCGGGTCTACGCGTTTTTCTGATTTGGGTCAAAAATTGAAAAGTGCTTTTTGTCGCATTTCTGAGCAAAATTTGGTCCAATATACCATGTCCATGCATTTCCCCACTCATTTGAGTAATTTTTCATGAAAAAAACCAAGGTTTTATGATTGGTCAAAATTTTCACCAAAACGACATACCGCGGGTCTACGCGTTTTTCTGATTTGGGTCAAAAATTGAAAAGTGCTTTTTGTCGCATTTCTGAGCAAAATTTGGTCCAATATACCATGTCCATGCATTTCCCCACTCATTTGAGTAATTTTTCATGAAAAAAAACAAGGTTTTATGATTGGTCAAAATTTTCACCAAAACGACATACCGCGGGTCTACGCGTTTTTCTGATTTGGGTCAAAAATTGAAAAGTGCTTTTTGACGCTTTTTTGAGCAAAATTTGGTCCAATATACCATGTCCATGCATTTCCCCACTCATTTGAGTAATTTTTCATGAAAAAAACAAGGTTTCATGATTGGTCAAAATTTTCACCAAAACGACATACCGCGGGTCTACGCGTTTTTCTGATTTGGGTCAAAAATTGAAAAGTGCTTTTTGACGCTTTTTTGAGCAAAATTTGGTCCAATATACCATGTCCATGCATTTCCCCACTCATTTGAGTAATTTTTCATGAAAAAAACAAGGTTTCATGATTGGTCAAAATTTTCACCAAAACGACATAGCGCGGGTCTACGCATTTTTCTGATTTGGGTCAAAAATTGAAAAGTGCTTTTTGTCGCATTTCTGAGCAAAATTTGGTCCAACAGACCATGTCCATGCATTTCCCCACTCATTTGAGTAATTTTTCATGAAAAAAACAAGGTTTCATGATTGGTCAAAATTTTCACCAAAACGACATAGCGCGGGTCTACGCGTTTTTCTGATATGGGTAAAAAATTGAAAAGTGCTTTTTGTCGCATTTCTGAGCAAAATTTGGTCCAATATACCATGTCCATGCATTTCCCCACTCATTTGAGTAATTTTTCATGAAAAAAACAAGAATTCATGATTGGTCAAAATTTTCACCAAAACGACATACCGCGGGTCTACGCGTTTTTCTGATTTAGGTCAAAAATTGAAAAGTGCTTTTTGTCGCATTTCTGAGCAAAATTTGGTCCAATATACCATGTCCATGCATTTCCCCACTCATTTGAGTAATTTTTCATGAAAAAAACAAGGTTTCATGATTGGTCAAAATTTTCACCAAAACGACATACCGCGGGTCTACGCGTTTTTCTGATTTGGGTCAAAAATTGAAAAGTGCTTTTTGTCACATTTCTGAGCAAAATTTGGTCCAATATACCATGTCCATGCATTTCCCCACTCATTTGAGTAATTTTTCATGAAAAAAACAAGGTTTTATGATTGGTCAAAATTTTCACCAAAACGACATACCGCGGGTCTACGCGTTTTTCTGATTTGGGTCAAAAATTGAAAAGTGCTTTTTGTCGCATTTCTGAGCAAAATTTGGTCCAATATACCATGTCCATGCATTTCCCCACTCATTTGAGTAATTTTTCATGAAAAAAACAAGGTTTCATGATTGGTCAAAATTTTCACCAAAACGACATACCGCGGGTCTACGCGTTTTTCTGATTTGGGTCAAAAATTGAAAAGTGCTTTTTGTCGCATTTCTGAGCAAAATTTGGTCCAATATACCATGTCCATGCATTTCCCCACTCATTTGAGTAATTTTTCATGAAAAAAACAAGGTTTCATGATTGGTCAAAATTTTCACCAAAACGACATAGCGCGGGTCTACGCGTTTTTCTGATTTGGGTCAAAAATTGAAAAGTGCTTTTTGTCGCATTTCTGAGCAAAATTTGGTCCAATATACCATGTCCATGCATTTCCCCACTCATTTGAGTAATTTTTCATGAAAAAAACAAGGTTTCATGATTGGTCAAAATTTTCACCAAAACGACATAGCGCGGGTCTACGCGTTTTTCTGATATGGGTAAAAAATTGAAAAGTGCTTTTTGTCGCCTTTCTGAGCAAAATTTGGTCCAATATACCATGTCCATGCATTTCCCCACTCATTTGAGTAATTTTTCATGAAAAAAACAAGGTTTCATGATTGGTCAAAATTTTCACCAAAACGACATACCTCGGGTCTACGCGTTTTTCTGATTTGGGTCAAAAATTGAAAAGTGCTTTTTGTTGCATTTCTGAGCAAAATTTGGTCCAATATACCATGTCCATGCATTTCCTCACTCATTTGAGTAATTTTTCATGAAAAAAAACAAGGTTTTATGATTGGTCAAAATTTTCACCAAAACGACATACCGCGGGTCTACGCGTTTTTCTGATTTGGGTCAAAAATTGAAAAGTGCTTTTTGTCGCATTTCTGCGCAAAATTTGGTCCAATATACCATGTCCATGCATTTCCCCACTCATTTGAGTAATTTTTCATGAAAAAAACAAGGTTTCATGATTGGTCAAAATTTTCACCAAAACGACATACCGCGGGTCTACGCGTTTTTCTGATTTGGGTCAAAAATTGAAAAGTGCTTTTTGTCGCATTTCTGAGCAAAATTTGGTCCAATATACCATGTCCATGCATTTCCCCACTCATTTGAGTAATTTTTCATGAAAAAAACAAGGTTTCATGATTGGTCAAAATTTTCACCAAAACGTCATACCGCGGGTCTACGCGTTTTTCTGATTTGGGTCAAAAATTGAAAAGTGCTTTTTGTCGCATTTCTGAGCAAAATTTGGTCCAATATACCATGTCCATGCATTTCCCCACTCATTTGAGTAATTTTTCATGAAAAAAAACAAGGTTTTATGATTGGTCAAAATTTTCACCAAAACGACATACCGCGGGTCTACGCGTTTTTCTGATTTGGGTCAACAATTGAAAAGTGCTTTTTGTCACATTTCTGAGCAAAATTTGGTCCAATATACCATGTCCATGCATTTCCCCACTCATTGGAGTAATTTTTCATGAAAAAAACAAGGTTTCATGATTGGTCAAAATTTTCACCAAAACGACATACCGCGGATCTACGCGTTTTTCTGATTTGGGTCAAAAATTGAAAAGTGCTTTTTGTCGCATTTCTGAGCAAAATTTGGTCCAATATACCATGTCCATGCATTTCCCCGCTCATTTGAGTAATTTTTCATGAAAAAAAACAAGGTTGTATGATTGGTCAAAATTTTCACCAAAACGACATACCGCGGGTCTACGTGATTTTCTGATTTGGGTCAAAAATTGAAAAGTGCTTTTTGTCGCATTTCTGAGCAAAATTTGGTCCAATATACCATGTCCATGCATTTCCCCACTCATTTGAGTAATTTTTCATGAAAAGACAAGGTTTCATGAATGGTCAAAATTTTCACCAAAACGACATACCGCGGGTCTACGCGTTTTTCTGATGTGGGACAAAAATTGAAAAGTGCATTTGGTCGCATTTCTGAGCAAAATTTGGTCCAATATACCATGTCCATGCATTTCCCCACTCATTTGAGTGATTTTTCATGAAAAAAACAAGGTTTCATGATTGGTCAAAATTTTCACCAAAACGACATACCGCGGGTCTACGCGTTTTTCTGATTTGGGTCAAAAATTGAAAAGTGCTTTTTGTCGCATTTCTGAGCAAAATTTGGTCCAATATACCATGTCCATGCATTTCCCCGCTCATTTGAGTAATTTTTCATGAAAAAAACCAAGGTTTTATGATTGGTCAAAATTTTCACCAAAACGACATACCGCGGGTCTACGCGTTTTTCTGATTTGGGTCAAAAATTGAAAAGTGCTTTTTGTCGCATTTCTGAGCAAAATTTGGTCCAATATACCATGTCCATGCATTTCCCCACTCATTTGAGTAATTTTTCATGAAAAAAACAAGGTTTCATGATTGGTCAAAATTTTCACCAAAACGACATACCGCGGGTCTACGCGTTTTTCTGATTTGGGTCAAAAATTGAAAAGTGCTTTTTGTCGCATTTCTGAGCAAAATTTGGTCCAATATACCATGTCCATGCATTTCCCCACTCATTTGAGTAATTTTTCATGAAAAAAACAAGGTTTCATGAATGGTCAAAATTTTCACCAAAACGACATACCGCGGGTCTACGCGTTTTTCTGATGTGGGACAAAAATTGAAAAGTGCATTTGGTCGCATTTCTGAGCAAAATTTGGTCCAATATACCATGTCCATGCATTTCCCCACTCATTTGAGTGATTTTTCATGAAAAAAACAAGGTTTCATGATTGGTCAAAATTTTCACCAAAACGACATACCGCGGGTCTACGCGTTTTTCTGATTTGGGTCAAAAATTGAAAAGTGCTTTTTGTCGCATTTCTGAGCAAAATTTGGTCCAATATACCATGTCCATGCATTTCCCCACTCATTTGAGTAATTTTTCATGAAAAAAACAAGGTTTCATGATTGGTCAAAATTTTCACCAAAACGACATACCGCGGGTCTACGCGTTTTTCTGATTTGGGTCAAAAATTGAAAAGTGCTTTTTGTCGCATTTCTGAGCAAAATTTGGTCCAATATACCATGTCCATGCATTTCCCCACTCATTTGAGTAATTTTTCATGAAAAAAACAAGGTTTCATGATTGGTCAAAATTTTCACCAAAACGACATACCGCGGGTCTACGCGTTTTTCTGATTTGGGTCAAAAATTGAAAAGTGCTTTTTGTCACATTTCTGAGCAAAATTTGGTCCAATATACCATGTCCATGCATTTCCCCACTCATTTGAGTAATTTTTCATGAAAAAAACCAAGGTTTTATGATTGGTCAAAATTTTCACCAAAACGACATACCGCGGGTCTACGCGTTTTTCTGATTTGGGTCAAAAATTGAAAAGTGCTTTTTGTCGCATTTCTGCGCAAAATTTGGTCCAATATACCATGTCCATGCATTTCCCCACTCATTTGAGTAATTTTTCATGAAAAAAACAAGGTTTCATGATTAGTCAAAATTTTCACCAAAACGACATACCGCGGGTCTACGCGCTTTTCTGATTTGGGTCAAAAATTGAAAAGTGCTTTTTGTCGCATTTCTGAGCAAAATTTGGTCCAATATACCATGTCCATGCATTTCCCCACTCATTTGAGTAATTTTTCATGAAAAAAACAAGGTTTCATGATTGGTCAAAATTTTCACCAAAACGACATACCGCGGGTCTACGCGTTTTTCTGATTTGGGTCAAAAATTGAAAAGTGCTTTTTGTCGCATTTCTGAGCAAAATTTGGTCCAATATACCATGTCCATGCATTTCCCCACTCATTTGAGTAATTTTTCATGAAAAAAACCAAGGTTTTATGATTGGTCAAAATTTTCACCAAAACGACATACCGCGGGTCTACGCGTTTTTCTGATTTGGGTCAAAAATTGAAAAGTGCTTTTTGTCGCCTTTCTGAGCAAAATTTGGTCCAATATACCATGTCCATGCATTTCCCCACTCATTTGAGTAATTTTTCATGAAAAAAACAAGGTTTCATGATTGGTCAAAATTTTCACCAAAACGACATACCGCGGGTCTACGCGTTTTTCTGATTTGGGTAAAAAATTGAAAAGTGCTTTTTGTCGCATTTCTGAGCAAAATTTGGTCCAATATACCATGTCCATGCATTTCCCCACTCATTTGAGTAATTTTTCATGAAAAAAAACAAGGTTTTATGATTGGTCAAAATTTTCACCAAAACGACATACCGCGGGTCTACGCGTTTTTCTGATTTGGGTCAAAAATTGAAAAGTGCTTTTTGTAGCATTTTTGAGCAAAATTTGGTCCAATATACCATGTCCATGCATTTCCCCACTCATTTGAGTAATTTTTCATGAAAAAAACAAGGTTTTATGATTGGTCAAAATTTTCACCAAAACGACATACCGCGGGTCTACACGTTTTTCTGATTTGGGTCAAAAATTGAAAAGTGCTTTTTGTCGCATTTCTGAGCAAAATTTGGTCCAATATACCATGTCCATGCATTTCCCCACTCATTTGAGTAATTTTTCATGAAAAACACAAGGTTTCATGATTGGTCAAAATTTTCACCAAAACGACATACCGCGGGTCTACGCGTAATTCTGATTTGGGTCAAAAATTGAAAAGTGCTTTTTGTCGCATTTCTGAGCAAAATTTGGTCCAATAAACCATGTCCATGCATTTCCCCGCTCATTTGAGTAATTTTTCATGAAAAAAACCAAGGTTTTATGATTGGTCAAAATTTTCACCAAAACGACATACCGCGGGTCTACGCGATTTTCTGATTTGGGTCAAAAATTGAAAAGTGCTTTTTGTCGCATTTCTGAGCAAAATTTGGTCCAATATACCATGTCCATGCATTTCCCCACTCATTTGAGTAATTTTTCATGAAAAAAACAAGGTTTCATGAATGGTCAAAATTTTCACCAAAACGACATACCGCGGGTCTACGCGTTTTTCTGATTTGGGACAAAAATTGAAAAGTGCGTTTTGTCGCATTTCTGAGCAAAATTTGGTCCAATATACCATGTCCATGCATTTCCCCACTCATTTGAGTAATTTTTCAAGAAAAAAAACAAGGTTTTATGATTGGTCAAAATTTTCACCAAAACGACATACCGCGGGTCTACGCGTTTTTCTGATTTGGGTCAAAAATTGAAAAGTGCTTTTTGTCGCATTTCTGAGCAAAATTTGGTCAAATATACCATGTCCATGCATTTCCCCACTCATTTGAGTGATTTTTCATGAAAAAAATAAGGTTTCATGATTTGTCAAAATTTTCACCAAAGCGACATACCGCGGGTCTACGCGTTTTTCTGATTTGGGTCAAAAATTGAAAAGTGCTTTTTGTTGCATTTCTGAGCAAAATTTGGTCCAATATACCATGTCCATGCATTTCCTCACTCATTTGAGTAATTTTTCATGAAAAAAAACAAGGTTTTATGATTGGTCAAAATTTTCACCAAAACGACATACCGCGGGTCTACGCGTTTTTCTGATTTGGGTCAAAAATTGAAAAGTGCTTTTTGTCGCATTTCTGCGCAAAATTTGGTCCAATATACCATGTCCATGCATTTCCCCACTCATTTGAGTAATTTTTCATGAAAAAAACAAGGTTTCATGATTGGTCAAAATTTTCACCAAAACGACATACCGCGGGTCTACGCGTTTTTCTGATTTGGGTCAAAAATTGAAAAGTGCTTTTTGTCGCATTTCTGAGCAAAATTTGGTCCAATATACCATGTCCATGCATTTCCCCACTCATTTGAGTAATTTTTCATGAAAAAAACAAGGTTTCATGATTGGTCAAAATTTTTCACCAAAACGACATACCGCGGGTCTACGCGTTTTTCTGATTTGGGTCAAAAATTGAAAAGTGCTTTTTGTCGCCTTTCTGAGCAAAATTTGGTCCAATATACCATGTCCATGCATTTCCCCACTCATTTGAGTAATTTTTCATGAAAAAAAACAAGGTTTTATGATTGGTCAAAATTTTCACCAAAACGACATACCGCGGGTCTACGCGTTTTTCTGATTTGGGTCAAAAATTGAAAAGTGCTTTTTGTCGCATTTCTGAGCAAAATTTGGTCCAATATACCATGTCCATGCATTTCCCCACTCATTTGAGTAATTTTTCATGAAAAAAAACAAGGTTTCATGATTGGTCAAAATTTTCACCAAAACGACATACCGCGGGTCTACGCGTTTTTCTGATTTGGGTCAAAAATTGAAAAGTGCTTTTTGTCGCATTTCTGAGCAAAATTTGGTCCAATATACCATGTCCATGCATTTCCCCACTCATTTGAGTAATTTTTCATGAAAAAAACAAGGTTTCATGATTGGTCAAAATTTTCACCAAAACGACATACCGTGGGTCTACGCGTTTTTCTGATTTGGGTCAAAAATTGAAAAGTGCTTTTTGTCGCATTTCTGAGCAAAATTTGGTCCAATATACCATGTCCATGCATTTCCCCACTGATTTGAGTAATTTTTCATGAAAAAAAACCAAGGTTTTATGATTGGTCAAAATTTTCACCAAAACGACATACCGCGGGTCTACGCGTTTTTCTGATGTGGGACAAAAATTGAAAAGTGCATTTGGTCGCATTTCTGAGCAAAATTTGGTCCAATATACCATGTCCATGCATTTCCCCACTCATTTGAGTGATTTTTCATGAAAAAAATAAGGTTTCATGATTGGTCAAAATTTTCACCAAAGCGACATACCGCGGGTCTACGCGTTTTTCTGATTTGGGTCAAAAATTGAAAAGTGCTTTTTGTTGCATTTCTGAGCAAAATTTGGTCCAATATACCATGTCCATGCATTTCCTCACTCATTTGAGTAATTTTTCATGAAAAAAAACAAGGTTTTATGATTGGTCAAAATTTTCACCAAAACGACATACCGCGGGTCTACGCGTTTTTCTGATTTGGGTCAAAAATTGAAAAGTGCTTTTTGTCGCATTTCTGCGCAAAATTTGGTCCAATATACCATGTCCATGCATTTCCCCACTCATTTGAGTAATTTTTCATGAAAAAAACAAGGTTTCATGATTGGTCAAAATTTTCACCAAAACGACATACCGTCTACGCGTTTTTCTGATTTGGGTCAAAAATTGAAAAGTGCTTTTTGTCGCATTTCTGAGCAAAATTTGGTCCAATATACCATGTCCATGCATTTCCCCACACATTTGAGTAATTTTTCATGAAAAAAACAAGGTTTCATGATTGGTCAAAATTTTCATCAAAACGACATACCGCGGGTCTACGCGTTTTTCTGATTTGGGTCAAAAATTGAAAAGTGCTTTTTGTCGCATTTCTGAGCAAAATTTGGTCCAATATACCATGTCCATGCATTTCCCCACTCATTTGAGTAATTTTTCATGAAAAAAACAAGGTTTTATGATTGGTCAAAATTTTCACCAAAACGACATAGCGCGGGTCTACGCGTCTTTCTGATATGGGTAAAAAATTGAAAAGTGCTTTTTGTCACATTTCTGAGCAAAATTTGGTCCAATATACCATGTCCATGCATTTCCCCACTCATTTGAGTAATTTTTCATGAAAAAAACAAGGTTTCATGATTGGTCAAAATTTTCACCAAAACGACATAGCGCGGGTCTACGCGTTTTTCTGATTTGGGTCAAAAATTGAAAAGTGCTTTTTGTCGCATTTCTGAGCAAAATTTGGTCCAATATACCATGTCCATGCATTTCCCCACTCATTTGAGTAATTTTTCATGAAAAAAAACAAGGTTTCATGATTGGTCAAAATTTTCACCAAAACGACATACCGCGGGTCTACGCGTTTTTCTGATTTGGGTCAAAAATTGAAAAGTGCTTTTTGTCGCATTTCTGAGCAAAATTTGGTCCAATATACCATGTCCATGCATTTCCCCACTCATTTGAGTAATTTTTCATGAAAAAAACAAGGTTTCATGATTGGTCAAAATTTTCACCAAAACGACATAGCGCTTGTCTACGCGTTTTTCTGATTTGGGTCAAAAATTGAAAAGTGCTTTTTGTCGCATTTCTGAGCAAAATTTGGTCCAATATACCATGTCCATGCATTTCCCCACTCATTTGAGTAATTTTTCATGAAAAAAACAAGGTTTCATGATTGGTCAAAATTTTCACCAAAACGACATACCGCGGGTCTATGCGTTTTTCTGATTTGGGTCAAAAATTGAAAAGTGCTTTTTGTCGCATTTCTGAGCAAAATTTGGTCCAATATACCATGTCCATGCATTTCCCCACTCATTTGAGTAATTTTTCATGAAAAAAACAAGGTTTCATGATTGGTCAAAATTTTCACCAAAACGACATACCGCGGGTCTACACGTTTTTCTGATTTGGGTCAAAAATTTAAAAGTGCTTTTTGTCGCATTTCTGAGCAAAATTTGGTCCAATATACCATGTCCATGCATTTCCCCACTCATTTGAGTAATTTTTCATGAAAAAAAACAAGGTTTTATGATTGGTCAAAATTTTCACCAAAACGACATACCGCGGGTCTACGCGTTTTTCTGATTTGGGTCAAAAATTGAAAAGTGCTTTTTGTCGCATTTCTGAGCAAAATTTGGTCCAATATACCATGTCCATGCATTTCCCCACTCATTTGAGTAATTTTTCATGAAAAAAACAAGGTTTCATAATTGGTCAAAATTTTCACCAAAACGACATAGCGCGGGTCTACGCGTTTTTCTGATTTGGGTCAAAAATTGAACAATGCTTTTTGTCGCATTTCTGAGCAAAATTTGGTCCAATATACCATGTCCATGCATTTCCCCACTCATTTGAGTAATTTTTCATGAAAAAAACAAGGTTTCATGATTGGTCAAAATTTTCACCAAAACGACATACCGCGGGTCTACGCGTTTTTCTGATTTGGGTCAAAAATTGAAAAGTGCTTTTTGTCGCATTTCTGAGCAAAATTTGGTCCAATATACCATGTCCATGCATTTCCCCACTCATTTGAGTAATTTTTCATGAAAAAAACAAGGTTTTATGATTGGTCAAAATTTTCACCAAAACGACATACCGCGGGTCTACGCGTTTTTCTGATTTGGGTCAAAAATTGAAAAGTGCTTTTTGTCGCATTTCTGAGCAAAATTTGGTCCAATATACCATGTCCATGCATTTCCCCACTCATTTGAGTAATTTTTCATGAAAAAAACAAGGTTTCATGATTGGTCAAAATTTTCACCAAAACGACATACCGCGGGTCTACGCGTTTTTCTGATTTGGGTCAAAAATTGAAAAGTGCTTTTTGTCACATTTCTGAGCAAAATTTGGTCCAATATACCATGTCCATGCATTTCCCCACTCATTTGAGTAATTTTTCATGAAAAAAACAAGGTTTTATGATTGGTCAAAATTTTCACCAAAACGACATACCGCGGGTCTACGCGTTTTTCTGATTTGGGTCAAAAATTGAAAAGTGCTTTTGTCGCATTTCTGAGCAAAATTTGGTCCAATATACCATGTCCATGCATTTCCCCACTCATTTGAGTAATTTTTCATGAAAAAAACAAGGTTTCATGATTGGTCAAAATTTTCACCAAAACGACATACCGCGGGTCTACGCGTTTTTCTGATTTGGGTCAAAAATTGAAAAGTGCTTTTTGTCGCATTTCTGAGCAAAATTTGGTCCAATATACCATGTCCATGCATTTCCCCACTCATTTGAGTAATTTTTCATGAAAAAAACAAGGTTTCATGATTGGTCAAAATTTTCACCAAAACGACATACCGCGGGTCTACGCGTTTTTCTGATTTGGGTCAAAAATTGAAAAGTGCTTTTTGTCGCATTTCTGAGCAAAATTTGGTCCAATATACCATGTCCATGCATTTCCCCACTCATTTGAGTAATTTTTCATGAAAAAAACAAGGTTTCATGATTGGTCAAAATTTTCACCAAAACGACATACCGCGGGTCTACGCGTTTTTCTGATTTGGGTCAAAAATTGAAAAGTGCTTTTTGTCGCATTTCTGAGCAAAATTTGGTCCAATATACCATGTCCATGCATTTCCCCACTCATTTGAGTAATTTTTCATGAAAAAAACAAGGTGTCATGATTGGTCAAAATTTTCACCAAAACGACATACCGCGGGTCTACGCGTTTTTCTGATTTGGGTCAAAAATTGAAAAGTGTTTTTTGATGCTTTTTTGAGCAAAATTTGGTCCAATATACCATGTCCATGCATTTTCCCACTCATTTGAGTAATTTTTCATGAAAAAAACAAGGTTTTATGATTGGTCAAAATTTTCACCAAAACGACATACCGCGGGTCTACGCGTTTTTCTGATTTGGGTCAAAAATTGAAAAGTGCTTTTTGTCGCATTTCTGAGCAAAATTTGGTCCAATATACCATGTCCATGCATTTCCCCACTCATTTGAGTAATTTTTCATGAAAAAAACAAGGTTTCATGATTGGTCAAAATTTTCACCAAAACGACATACCGCGGGTCTACGCGTTTTTCTGATTTGGGTCAAAAATTGAAAAGTGCTTTTTGTCGCATTTCTGAGCAAAATTTGGTCCAATATACCATGTCCATGCATTTCCCCACTCATTTGAGTAATTTTTCATGAAAAAAACAAGGTTTCATGATTGGTCAAAATTTTCACCAAAACGACATACCGCGGGTCTACGCGTTTTTCTGATTTGGGTCAAAAATTGAAAAGTGCTTTTTGTCGCATTTCTGAGCAAAATTTGGTCCAATATACCATGTCCATGCATTTCCCCACTCATTTGAGTAATTTTTCATGAAAAAAACCAAGGTTTTATGATTGGTCAAAATTTTCACCAAAACGACATACCGCGGGTCTACGCGTTTTTCTGATTTGGGTCAAAAATTGAAAAGTGCTTTTTGATGCTTTTTTGAGCAAAATTTGGTCCAATATACCATGTCCATGCATTTCCCCACTCATTTGAGTAATTTTTCATGAAAAAAACAAGGTTTCATAATTGGTCAAAATTTTCACCAAAACGACATAGCGCGGGTCTACGCGTTTTTCTGATTTGGGTCAAAAATTGAACAATGCTTTTTGTCGCATTTCTGAGCAAAATTTGGTCCAATATACCATGTCCATGCATTTCCCCACTCATTTGAGTAATTTTTCATGAAAAAAACAAGGTTTCATGATTGGTCAAAATTTTCACCAAAACGACATAGCGCGGGTCTACGCGTTTTTCTGATATGGGTAAAAAATTGAAAAGTGCTTTTTGTCGCATTTCTGAGCAAAATTTGGTCCAATATACCATGTCCATGCATTTCTCCACTCATTTGAGTAATTTTTCATGAAAAAAACAAGGTTTCATGATTCGTCAAAATTTTCACCAAAACGACATACCGCGGGTCTACGCGTTTTTCTGATTTGGGTCAAAAATTGAAAAGTGCTTTTTGTCGCATTTCTGAGCAAAATTTGGTCCAATATACCATGTCCATGCATTTCTCCACTCATTTGAGTAATTTTTCATGAAAAAAACAAGGTTTCATGATTCGTCAAAATTTTCACCAAAACGACATACCGCGGGTCTACGCGTTTTTCTGATTTGGGTCAAAAATTGAAAAGTGCTTTTTGTCGCATTTCTGAGCAAAATTTGGTCCAATATACCATGTCCATGCATTTCCCCACTCATTTGAGTAATTTTTCATGAAAAAAACAAGGTTTCATGATTGGTCAAAATTTTCACCAAAACGACATACCGCGGGTCTACGCGTTTTTCTGATTTGGGTCAAAAATTGAAAAGTGCTTTTTGTCGCATTTCTGAGCAAAATTTGGTCCAATATACCATGTCCATGCATTTCCCCACTCATTTGAGTAATTTTTCATGAAAAAAACCAAGGTTTTATGATTGGTCAAAATTTTCACCAAAACGACATACCGCGGGTCTACGCGTTTTTCTGATTTGGGTCAAAAATTGAAAAGTGCTTTTTGATGCTTTTTTGAGCAAAATTTGGTCCAATATACCATGTCCATGCATTTCCCCACTCATTTGAGTAATTTTTCATGAAAAAAACAAGGTTTCATAATTGGTCAAAATTTTCACCAAAACGATATAGCGCGGGTCTACGCGTTTTTCTGATTTGGGTCAAAAATTGAACAGTGCTTTTTGTCGCATTTCTGAGCAAAATTTGGTCCAATATACCATGTCCATGCATTTCCCCACTCATTTGAGTAATTTTTCATGAAAAAAACAAGGTTTCATGATTGGTCAAAATTTTCACCAAAACGACATAGCGCGGGTCTACGCGTTTTTCTGATATGGGTAAAAAATTGAAAAGTGCTTTTTGTCGCATTTCTGAGCAAAATTTGGTCCAATATACCATGTCCATGCATTTCTCCACTCATTTGAGTAATTTTTCATGAAAAAAACAAGGTTTCATGATTGGTCAAAATTTTCACCAAAACGACATACCGCGGGTCTACGCGTTTTTCTGATTTGGGTCAAAAATTGAAAAGTGCTTTTTGTCGCATTTCTGAGCAAAATTTGGTCCAATATACCATGTCCATGCATTTCCCCACTCATTTGAGTAATTTTTCATGAAAAAAACAAGGTTTCATGATTGGTCAAAATTTTCACCAAAACGACATAGCGCGGGTCTACGCGTTTTTCTGATTTGGGTCAAAAATTGAAAAGTGCTTTTTGTCGCATTTCTGAGCAAAATTTGGTCCAATATACCATGTCCATGCATTTCCCCACTCATTTGAGTAATTTTTCATGAAAAAAACAAGGTTTCATGATTGGTCAAAATTTTCTCCAAAACGACATACCGCGGGTCTACGCGTTTTTCTGATTTGGGTCAAAAATTGAAAAGTGCTTTTTGTCGCATTTCTGAGCAAAATTTGGTCCAATATACCATGTCCATGCATTTCCCCACTCATTTGAGTAATTTTTCATGAAAAAAACAAGGTTTCATGATTGGTCAAAATTTTCACCAAAACGACATACCGCGGGTCTACGCGTTTTTCTGATTTGGGTCAAAAATTGAAAAGTGCTTTTTGTCACATTTCTGAGCAAAATTTGGTCCAATATACCATGTCCATGCATTTCCCCACTCATTTGAGTAATTTTTCATGAAAAAAACAAGGTTTCATGATTGGTCAAAATTTTCTCCAAAACGACATACCGTGGGTCTACGCGTTTTTCTGATTTGGGTCAAAAATTGAAAAGTGCTTTTTGTCGCATTTCTGAGCAAAATTTGGTCCAATATACCATGTTCATGCATTTCCCCACTCATTTGAGTAATTTTTCATGAAAAAAAACAAGGTTTCATGATTGGTCAAAATTTTCACCAAAACGACATACCGCGGGTCTACGCGTTTTTCTGATTTGGGTCAAAAATTGAAAAGTGCTTTTTGACGCTTTTTTGAGCAAAATTTGGTCCAATATACCATGTCCATGCATTTCCCCACTCATTTGAGTAATTTTTCATGAAAAAAACAAGGTTTCATGATTGGTCAAAATTTTCACCAAAACGACATACCGCGGGTCTACGCGTTTTTCTGATTTGGGTCAAAAATTGAAAAGTGCTTTTTGACGCTTTTTTGAGCAAAATTTGGTCCAATATACCATGTCCATGCATTTCCCCACTCATTTGAGTAATTTTTCATGAAAAAAACAAGGTTTCATGATTGGTCAAAATTTTCACCAAAACGACATAGCGCGGGTCTACGCGTTTTTCTGATTTGGGTCAAAAATTGAAAAGTGCTTTTTGTCGCATTTCTGAGCAAAATTTGGTCCAATAGACCATGTCCATGCATTTCCCCACTCATTTGAGTAATTTTTCATGAAAAAAACAAGGTTTCATGATTGGTCAAAATTTTCACCAAAACGACATAGCGCGGGTCTACGCGTTTTTCTGATATGGGTAAAAAATTGAAAAGTGCTTTTTGTCGCATTTCTGAGCAAAATTTGGTCCAATATACCATGTCCATGCATTTCCCCACTCATTTGAGTAATTTTTCATGAAAAAAACAAGGTTTCATGATTGGTCAAAATTTTCACCAAAACGACATACCGCGGGTCCACGCGTTTTTCTGATTTGGGTCAAAAATTGAAAAGTGCTTTTTGTCGCATTTCCGAGCAAAATTTGGTCCAATATACCATGTCCATGCATTTCCCCACTCATTTGAGTAATTTTTCATGAAAAAAACAAGGTTTCATGATTGGTCAAAATTTTCACCAAAACGACATACCGCGGGTCTACGCGTTTTTCTGATTTGGGTCAAAAATTGAAAAGTGCTTTTTGTCGCATTTCTGAGCAAAATTTGGTCCAATATACCATGTCCATGCATTTCCCCACTCATTTGAGTAATTTTTCATGAAAAAAACCAAGGTTTTATGATTGGTCAAAATTTTCACCAAAACGACATCGCGGGTCTACGCGATTTTCTGATTTGGGTCAAAAATTGAAAAGTGCTTTTTGTCGCATTTCTGAGCAAAATTTGGTCCAATATACCATGTCCATGCATTTCCCCACTCATTTGAGTAATTTTTCATGAAAAAAAACAAGGTTTTATGATTGGTCAAAATTTTCACCAAAACGACATACCGCGGGTCTACGCGTTTTTCTGATTTGGGTCAAAAATTGAAAAGTGCTTTTTGACGCTTTTTTGAGCAAAATTTGGTCCAATATACCATGTCCATGCATTTCCCCACTCATTTGAGTAATTTTTCATGAAAAAAACAAGGTTTCATGATTGGTCAAAATTTTCACCAAAACGACATACCGCGGGTCTACGCGTTTTTCTGATTTGGGTCAAAAATTGAAAAGTGCTTTTTGACGCTTTTTTGAGCAAAATTTGGTCCAATATACCATGTCCATGCATTTCCCCACTCATTTGAGTAATTTTTCATGAAAAAAACAAGGTTTCATGATTGGTCAAAATTTTCACCAAAACGACATAGCGCGGGTCTACGCGTTTTTCTGATTTGGGTCAAAAATTGAAAAGTGCTTTTTGTCGCATTTCTGAGCAAAATTTGGTCCAATAGACCATGTCCATGCATTTCCCCACTCATTTGAGTAATTTTTCATGAAAAAAACAAGGTTTCATGATTGGTCAAAATTTTCACCAAAACGACATAGCGCGGGTCTACGCGTTTTTCTGATATGGGTAAAAAATTGAAAAGTGCTTTTTGTCGCATTTCTGAGCAAAATTTGGTCCAATATACCATGTCCATGCATTTCCCCACTCATTTGAGTAATTTTTCATGAAAAAAACAAGGTTTCATGATTGGTCAAAATTTTCACCAAAACGACATACCGCGGGTCCACGCGTTTTTCTGATTTGGGTCAAAAATTGAAAAGTGCTTTTTGTCGCATTTCCGAGCAAAATTTGGTCCAATATACCATGTCCATGCATTTCCCCACTCATTTGAGTAATTTTTCATGAAAAAAACAAGGTTTCATGATTGGTCAAAATTTTCACCAAAACGACATACCGCGGGTCTACGCGTTTTTCTGATTTGGGTCAAAAATTGAAAAGTGCTTTTTGTCGCATTTCTGAGCAAAATTTGGTCCAATATACCATGTCCATGCATTTCCCCACTCATTTGAGTAATTTTTCATGAAAAAAACCAAGGTTTTATGATTGGTCAAAATTTTCACCAAAACGACATCGCGGGTCTACGCGATTTTCTGATTTGGGTCAAAAATTGAAAAGTGCTTTTTGTCGCATTTCTGAGCAAAATTTGGTCCAATATACCATGTCCATGCATTTCCCCACTCATTTGAGTAATTTTTCATGAAAAAAACAAGGTTTCATGAATGGTCAAAATTTTCACCAAAACGACATACCGCGGGTCTACGCGTTTTTCTGATGTGGGACAAAAATTGAAAAGTGCATTTGGTCGCATTTCTGAGCAAAATTTGGTCCAATATACCATGTCCATGCATTTCCCCACTCATTTGAGTGATTTTTCATGAAAAAAACAAGGTTTCATGATTGGTCAAAATTTTCACCAAAACGACATACCGCGGGTCTACGCGTTTTTCTGATTTGGGTCAAAAATTGAAAAGTGCTTTTTGTCGCATTTCTGAGCAAAATTTGGTCCAATATACCATGTCCATGCATTTCCCCACTCATTTGAGTAATTTTTCATGAAAAAAACAAGGTTTCATGATTGGTCAAAATTTTCACCAAAACGACATACCGCGGGTCTACGCGTTTTTCTGATTTGGGTCAAAAATTGAAAAGTGCTTTTTGTCGCATTTCTGAGCAAAATTTGGTCCAATATACCATGTCCATGCATTTCCCAACTCATTTGAGTAATTTTTCATGAAAAAAACAAGGTTTCATGATTGGTCAAAATTGTCACCAAAACGACATACCGCGGGTCTACGCGTTTTTCTGATTTGGGTCAAAAATTGAAAAGTGCTTTTTGTCGCATTTCTGAGCAAAATTTGGTCCAATATACCATGTCCATGCATTTCCCCACTCATTTGAGTAATTTTTCATGAAAAAAACAAGGTTTCATGATTGGTCAAAATTTTCACCAAAACGACATACCGTGGGTCTACGCGTTTTTCTGATTTGGGTCAAAAATTGAAAAGTGCTTTTTGTCGCATTTCTGAGCAAAATTTGGTCCAATATACCATGTCCATGCATTTCCCCACTGATTTGAGTAATTTTTCATGAAAAAAAACCAAGGTTTTATGATTGGTCAAAATTTTCACCAAAACGACATACCGCGGGTCTACGCGTTTTTCTGATGTGGGACAAAAATTGAAAAGTGCATTTGGTCGCATTTCTGAGCAAAATTTGGTCCAATATACCATGTCCATGCATTTCCCCACTCATTTGAGTGATTTTTCATGAAAAAAACAAGGTTTTATGATTGGTCAAAATTTTCACCAAAGCGACATACCGCGGGTCTACGCGTTTTTCTGATTTGGGTCAAAAATTGAAAAGTGCTTTTTGTTGCATTTCTGAGCAAAATTTGGTCCAATATACCATGTCCATGCATTTCCTCACTCATTTGAGTAATTTTTCATGAAAAAAACAAGGTTTCATGATTGGTCAAAATTTTCACCAAAACGACATACCGCGGGTCTACGCGTTTTTCTGATTTGGGTCAAAAATTGAAAAGTGCTTTTTGTCGCATTTCTGAGCAAAATTTGGTCCAATATACCATGTCCATGCATTTCCCCACTCATTTGAGTAATTTTTCATGAAAAAAACAAGGTTTCATGATTGGTCAAAATTTTCACCAAAACGACATACCGCGGGTCTACGCGTTTTTCTGATTTGGGTCAAAAATTGAAAAGTGCTTTTTGTCGCATTTCTGAGCAAAATTTGGTCCAATATACCATGTCCATGCATTTCCCCACTCATTTGAGTAATTTTTCATGAAAAAAACCAAGGTTTTATGATTGGTCAAAATTTTCACCAAAACGACATACCGCGGGTCTACGCGTTTTTCTGATTTGGGTCAAAAATTGAAAAGTGCTTTTTGTCGCATTTCTGAGCAAAATTTGGTCCAATATACCATGTCCATGCATTTCCCCACTCATTTGAGTAATTTTTCATGAAAAAAACAAGGTTTCATGATTGGTCAAAATTTTCACCAAAACGACATACCGCGGGTCTACGCGTTTTTCTGATTTGGGTCAAAAATTGAAAAGTGCTTTTTGTCGCCTTTCTGAGCAAAATTTGGTCCAATATACCATGTCCATGCATTTCCCCACTCATTTGAGTAATTTTTCATGAAAAAAACCAAGGTTTAATGATTGGTCAAAATTTTCACCAAAACGACATACCGCGGGTCTACGCGTTTTTCTGATTTGGGTCAAAAATTGAAAAGTGCTTTTTGTCGCATTTCTGAGCAAAATTTGGTCCAATATACCATGTCCATGCATTTCCCCACTCATTTGAGTAATTTTTCATGAAAAAAACAAGGTTTTATGATTGGTCAAAATTTTCACCAAAACGACATACCGCGGGTCTACGCTTTTTTCTGATTTGGGTCAACAATTGAAAAGTGCTTTTTGTCACATTTCTGAGCAAAATTTGGTCCAATATACCATGTCCATGCATTTCCTGACTCATTTGAGTAATTTTTCATGAAAAAAAAACAAGGTTTTATGATTGGTCAAAATTTTCACCAAAACGACATACCGCGGGTCTACGCGTTTTTCTGATTTGGGTCAAAAATTGAAAAGTGCTTTTTGTCGCATTTCTGAGCAAAATTTGGTCCAATATACCATGTCCATGCATTTCCCCACTCATTTGAGTAATTTTTCATGAAAAAAACAAGGTTTCATGATTGACCAAAATTTTCACCACAACGACATACCACGGGTCTATGCGTTTTTCTGATTTGGTTCAAAAATTGAAAAGTGCTTTTTGTCGCATTTTTGAGCAAAATTTGGTCCAATATACCATGTCCATGCATTTCCCCACTCATTTGAGTAATTTTTCATGAAAAAAACCAAGGTTTTATGATTGGTCAAAATTTTCACCAAAACGACATACCGCGGGTCTACGCGTTTTTCTGATTTGGGTCAAAAATTGAAAAGTGCTTTTTGTCGCATTTCTGAGCAAAATTTGGTCCAGTATACCATGTCCATGCATTTCCCCACTCATTTGAGTAATTTTTCATGAAAAAAACCAAGGTTTTATGATTGGTCAAAATTTTCACCAAAACGATATACCGCGGGTCTACGCGTTTTTCTGATTTGGGTCAAAAATTGAAAAGTGCTTTTTGTCGCATTTCTGAGCAAAATTTGGTCCAATATACCATGTCCATGCATTTCCCCACTCATTTGAGTAATTTTTCATGAAAAAAACCAAGGTTTTATGATTGGTCAAAATTTTCACCAAAACGACATACCGCGGGTCTACGCGTTTTTCTGATTTGGGTCAAAAATTGAAAAGTGCTTTTTGTCGCCTTTCTGAGCAAAATTTGGTCCAATATACCATGTCCATGCATTTCCCCACTCATTTGAGTAATTTTTCATGAAAAAAACAAGGTTTTATGATTGGTCAAAATTTTCACCAAAACGACATACCGCGGGTCTACGCGTTTTTCTGATTTGGGTCAAAAATTGAAAAGTGCTTTTTGTCGCATTTCTGAGCAAAATTCGGTCCAATATACCATGTCCATGCATTTCCCCACTCATTTGAGTAATTTTTCATGAAAAAAACAAGGTTTCATGATTGGTCAAAATTTTCACCAAAACGACATACCGCGGGTCTACGCGTTTTTCTGATTTGGGTCAACAATTGAAAAGTGCTTTTTGTCGCATTTCTGAGCAAAATTTGGTCCAATATACCATGTCCATGTATTTCTCCACTCATTTGAGTAATTTTTCATGAAAAAAAACAAGGTTTTATGATTGGTCAAAATTTTCACCAAAACGACATACCGCGGGTCAACGCGTTTTTCTGATTTGGGTCAAAAATTGAAAAGTGCTTTTTGTAGTATTTTTGAGCAAAATTTGGTCCAATATACCATGTCCATGCATTTCCCCACTCATTTGAGTAATTTTTCATGAAAAAAAAACAAGGTTTCATGATTGGTCAAAATTTTCACCAAAACGATATACCGCGGGTCGACGCGTTTTTCTGATTTGGGTCAAAAATTGAAAAGTGCTTTTTGTCGCATTTCTGAGCAAAATTTGGTCCAATATACCATGTCCATGCATTTCCTGACTCATTTGAGTAATTTTTCATGAAAAAAAACAAGGTTTTATGATTGGTCAAAATTTTCACCAAAACGACATACCGCGGGTCTACGAGTTTTTCTGATTTGGGTCAAAAATTGAAAAGTGCTTTTTGTCGCATTTCTGAGCAAAATTTGGTCCAATATACCATGTCCATGCATTTCCTGACTCATTTGAGTAATTTTTCATGAAAAAAAACAAGGTTTTATGATTGGTCAAAATTTTCACCAAAACGACATACCGCGGGTCTACGAGTTTTTCTGATTTGGGTCAAAAATTGAAAAGTGCTTTGTGTCGCATTTCTGAGCAAAATTTGGTCCAATATACCATGTCCATGCATTTCCCCACTCATTTGAGTAATTTTTCATGAAAAACACAAGGTTTCATGATTGGTCAAAATTTTCACCAAAACGACATACCGCGGGTCTACGCGTTTTTCTGATTTGGGTCAAAAATTGAAAAGTGCTTTTTGTCGCATTTCTGATCAAAATTTGGTCCAATATACCATGTCCATGCATTTCCCCACTCATTTGAGTAATTTTTCATGAAAAAAACAAGGTTTCATGATTGGTCAAAATTTTCACCAAAACGACATACCGCGGGTCTACGCGTTTTTCTGATTTGGGTCAAAAATTGAAAAGTGCTATTTGTCGCATTTCTGAGCAAAATTTGGTCCAATATACCATGTCCATGCATTTCCCCACTCATTAGAGTAATTTTTCATGAAAAAAAACCAAGGTTTCATGATTGGTCAAAATTTTCACCAAAACGACATACCGCGGGTCTACGCGTTTTTCTGATTTGGGTCAAAAATTGAAAAGTGCTTTTTGTCGCATTTCTGAGCAAAATTTGGTCCAGTATACCATGTCCATGCATTTCCCCACTCATTTGAGTAATTTTTCATGAAAAAAACAAGGTTTCATGATTGGTCAAAATTTTCACCAAAACGACATACCGCGGGTCTACGCGTTTTTCTGATTTGGGTCAAAAATTGAAAAGTGCTTTTTGTCGCCTTTCTGAGCAAAATTTGGTCCAATATACCATGTCCATGCATTTCCCCACTCATTTGAGTAATTTTTCATGAAAAAAACCAAGGTTTTATGATTGGTCAAAATTTTCACCAAAACGACATACCGCGGGTCTACGCGATTTTCTGATTTGGGTCAAAAATTGAAAAGTGCTTTTTGTCGCATTTCTGAGCAAAATTTGGTCCAATATACCATGTCCATGCATTTCCCCACTCATTTGAGTAATTTTTCATGAAAAAAACAAGGTTTCATGAATGGTCAAAATTTTCACCAAAACGACATACCGCGGGTCTACGCGTTTTTCTGATGTGGGACAAAAATTGAAAAGTGCGTTTTGTCGCATTTCTGAGCAAAATTTGGTCCAATATACCATGTCCATGCATTTCCCCACTCATTTGAGTGATTTTTCATGAAAAAAACAAGGTTTCATGATTGGTCAAAATTTTCACCAAAACGACATACCGCGGGTCTACGCGTTTTTCTGATTTGGGTCAAAAATTGAAAAGTGCTTTTTGTTGCATTTCTGAGCAAAATTTGGTCCAATATACCATGTCCATGCATTTCCTCACTCATTTGAGTAATTTTTCATGAACAAAAACCAAGGTTTTATGATTGGTCAAAATTTTCACCAAAACGACATACCGCGGGTCTACGCGTTTTTCTGATTTGGGTCAAAAATTGAAAAGTGCTTTTTGTCGCATTTCTGCGCAAAATTTGGTCCAATATACCATGTCCATGCATTTCCCCACTCATTTGAGTAATTTTTCATGAAAAAAACAAGGTTTCATGATTGGTCAAAATTTTCACCAAAACGACATACCGCGGGTCTACGCGTTTTTCTGATTTGGGTCAAAAATTGAAAAGTGCTTTTTGTCGCATTTCTGAGCAAAATTTGGTCCAATATACCATGTCCATGCATTTCCCCACTCATTTGAGTAATTTTTCATGAAAAAAACAAGGTTTCATGATTGGTCAAAATTTTCACCAAAACGACATACCGCGGGTCTACGCGTTTTTCTGATTTGGGTCAAAAATTGAAAAGTGCTTTTTGTCGCATTTCTGAGCAAAATTTGGTCCAATATACCATGTCCATGCATTTCCCCACTCATTTGAGTAATTTTTCATGAAAAAAACAAGGTTTCATGATTGGTCAAAATTTTCACCAAAACGACATACCGCGGGTCTACGCGTTTTTCTGATTTGGGTCAAAAATTGAAAAGTGCGTTTTGTCGCATTTCTGAGCAAAATTTGGTCCAATATACCATGTCCATGCATTTCCCCACTCATTTGAGTAATTTTTCATGAAAAAAACAAGGTTTCATGATTGGTCAAAATTTTTCACCAAAACGACATACCGCGGGTCTACGCGTTTTTCTGATTTGGGTCAAAAATTGAAAAGTGCTTTTTGTCGCATTTCTGAGCAAAATTTGGTCCAATATACCATGTCCATGCATTTCCCCACTCATTTGAGTAATTTTTCATGAAAAAAACCAAGGTTTTATGATTGGTCAAAATTTTCACCAAAACGACATACCGCGGGTCTACGCGTTTTTCTGATTTGGGTCAAAAATTGAAAAGTGCTTTTTGTCGCATTTCTGCGCAAAATTTGGTCCAATATACCATGTCCATGCATTTCCCCACTCATTTGAGTAATTTTTCCTGAAAAAAACAAGGTTTCATGATTGGTCAAAATTTTCACCAAAACGACATACCGCGGGTCTACGCGTTTTTCTGATTTGGGTCAAAAATTGAAAAGTGCTTTTTGTCGCATTTCTGAGCAAAATTTGGTCCAATATACCATGTCCATGCATTTCCCCACTCATTTGAGTAATTTTTCATGAAAAAAACAAGGTTTCATGATTGGTCAAAATTTTCACCAAAACTACATACCGCGGGTCTACGCGTTTTTCTGATTTGGGTCAAAAATTGAAAAGTGCTTTTTGTCGCATTTCTGCGCAAAATTTGGTCCAATATACCATGTCCATGCATTTCCCCACTCATTTGAGTAATTTTTCCTGAAAAAAACAAGGTTTCATGATTGGTCAAAATTTTCACCAAAACGACATACCGCGGGTCTACGCGTTTTTCTGATTTGGGTCAAAAATTGAAAAGTGCTTTTTGTCGCATTTCTGAGCAAAATTTGGTCCAATATACCATGTCCATGCATTTCCCCACTCATTTGAGTAATTTTTCATGAAAAAAACAAGGTTTCATGATTGGTCAAAATTTTCACCAAAACGACATACCACGGGTCTACGCGTTTTTCTGATTTGGGTCAAAAATTGAAAAGTGCTTTTTGTCGCATTTCTGAGCAAAATTTGGTCCAGTGTACCATGTCCATGCATTTCCCCACTCATTTGAGTAATTTTTCATGAAAAAAACAAAGTTTCATGATTGGTCAAAATTTTCACCAAAACGACATACCGCGGGTCTACGCGTTTTTCTGATTTGGGTCAACAATTGAAAAGTGCTTTTTGTCGCATTTCTGAGCAAAATTTGGTCCAATATACCATGTCCATGCATTTCCCCACTCATTTGAGTAATTTTTCATGAAAAAAAACAAGGTTTTATGATTGGTCAAAATTTTCACCAAAACGACATACCGCGGGTCTACGCGTTTTTCTGATTTGGGTCAAAAATTGAAAAGTGCTTTTTGTAGCATTTTTGAGCAAAATTTGGTCCAATATACCATGTCCATGCATTTCCCCACTCATTTGAGTAATTTTTCATGAAAAAAAAACAAGGTTTCATGATTGGTCAAAATTTTCACCAAAACGACATACCGCGGGTCGACGCGTTTTTCTGATTTGGGTCAAAAATTGAAAAGTGCTTTTTGTCGCATTTCTGAGCAAAATTTGGTCCAATATACCATGTCCATGCATTTCCTGACTCATTTGAGTAATTTTTCATGAAAAAAAACAAGGTTTTATGATTGGTCAAAATTTTCACCAAAACGACATACCGCGGGTCTACGCGTTTTTCTGATTTGGGTCAAAAATTGAAAAGTGCTTTTTGTCGCATTTCTGAGCAAAATTTGGTCCAATATACCATGTCCATGCATTTCCCCACTCATTTGAGTAATTTTTCATGAAAAAAACAAGGTTTCATGATTGAGCAAAATTTTCACCACAACGACATACCACGGGTCTATGCGTTTTTCTGATTTGGTTCAAAAATTGAAAAGTGCTTTTTGTCGCATTTTTGAGCAAAATTTGGTCCAATATACCATGTCCATGCATTTCCCCACTCATTTGAGTAATTTTTCATGAAAAAAAACCAAGGTTTTATGATTGGTCAAAATTTTCACCAAAACGACATACCGCGGGTCTACGCGTTTTTCTGATTTGGGTCAAAAATTGAAAAGTGCTTTTTGTCGCCTTTCTGAGCAAAATTTGGTCCAGTATACCATGTCCATGCATTTCCCCACTCATTTGAGTAATTTTTCATGAAAAAAACCAAGGTTTTATGATTGGTCAAAATTTTCACCAAAACGACATACCGCAGGTCTACGCTTTTTTCTGATTTGGGTCAACAATTGAAAAGTGCTTTTTGTCACATTTCTGAGCAAAATTTGGTCCAATATACCATGTCCATGCATTTCCCCACTCATTTGAGTAATTTTTCATGAAAAAAACAAGGTTTCATGATTGGTCAAAATTTTCACCAAAACGACATACCGCGGGTCTACGCGTTTTTCTGATTTGGGTCAAAAATTGAAAAGTGCTTTTTGTCGCATTTCTGAGCAAAATTTGGTCCAATATACCATGTCCATGCATTTCCCCACTCATTTGAGTAATTTTTCATGAAAAACACAAGGTTTCATGATTGGTCAAAATTTTCACCAAAACGACATACTGCGGGTCTACGCGTTTTTCTGATTTGGGTCAAAAATTGAAAAGTGCTTTTTGTCGCATTTCTGAGCAAAATTTGGTCCAATATACCATGTTCATGCATTTCCCCGCTCATTTGAGTAATTTTTCATGAAAAAAACCAAGGTTTTATGATTGGTCAAAATTTTCACCAAAACGACATACCGCGGGTCTACGCGTTTTTCTGATTTGGGTCAAAAATTGAAAAGTGCTTTTTGTCGCATTTCTGAGCAAAATTTGGTCCAATATACCATGTCCATGCATTTCCCCACTCATTTGAGTAATTTTTCATGAAAAAAAAACAAGGTTTTATGATTGGTCAAAATTTTCACCAAAACGACATACCGCGGGTCTACGCGTTTTTCTGATTTGGGTCAAAAATTGAAAAGTGCTTTTTGTCGCATTTCTGAGCAAAATTTGGTCCAATATACCATGTCCATGCATTTCCCCACTCATTTGAGTAATTTTTCATGAAAAAAACAAGGTTTCATGATTGGTCAAAATTTTCACCAAAACGACATACCGCGGGTCTACGCGTTTTTCTGATTTGGGTCAAAAATTGAAAAGTGCTTTTTGTCGCATTTCTGAGCAAAATTTGGTCCAATATACCATGTCCATGCATTTCCCCACTCATTTGAGTAATTTTTCATGAAAAAAACAAGGTTTCATGATTGGTCAAAATTTTCACCAAAACGACATACCGCGGGTCTACGCGTTTTTCTGATTTGGGTCAAAAATTGAAAAGTGCTTTTTGTCGCATTTCTGCGCAAAATTTGGTCCAATATACCATGTCCATGCATTTCCCCACTCATTTGAGTAATTTTTCATGAAAAAAACAAGGTTTCATGATTGGTCAAAATTTTCACCAAAACGACATACCGCGGGTCTACGCGTTTTTCTGATTTGGGTCAACAATTGAAAAGTGCTTTTTGTCACATTTCTGAGCAAAATTTGGTCCAATGTACCATGTCCATGCATTTCCCCACTCATTTGAGTAATTTTTCATGAAAAAAACCAAGGTTTTATGATTGGTCAAAATTTTCACCAAAACGACATACCGCGGGTCTACGCGTTTTTCTGATTTGGGTCAAAAATTGAAATGTGCTTTTTGTCGCATTTCTGCGCAAAATTTGGTCCAATATACCATGTCCATGCATTTCCCCACTCATTTGAGTAATTTTTCATGAAAAAAACAAGGTTTCATGATTGGTCAAAATTTTCACCAAAACGACATACCGCGGGTCTACGCGCTTTTCTGATTTGGGTCAAAAATTGAAAAGTGCTTTTTGTCGCATTTCTGAGCAAAATTTGGTCCAATACACCATGTCCATGCATTTCCCCACTCATTTGAGTAATTTTTCATGAAAAAAACAAGGTTTCATGATTGGTCAAAATTTTCACCAAAACGACATACCGCGGGTCTACGCGTTTTTCTGATTTGGGTCAAAAATTGAAAAGTGCTTTTTGTCGCATTTCTGAGCAAAATTTGGTCCAATATACCATGTCCATGCATTTCCCCACTCATTTGAGTAATTTTTCATGAAAAAAACCAAGGTTTTATGATTGGTCAAAATTTTCACCAAAACGACATACCGCGGGTCTACGCGTTTTTCTGATTTGGGTCAAAAATTGAAAAGTGCTTTTTGTCGCCTTTCTGAGCAAAATTTGGTCCAATATACCATGTCCATGCATTTCCCCACTCATTTGAGTAATATTTCATGAAAAAAACAAGGTTTCATGATTGGTCAAAATTTTCACCAAAACGACATACCGCGGGTCTACGCGTTTTTCTGATTTGGGTAAAAAATTTAAAAGTGCTTTTTGTCGCATTTCTGAGCAAAATTTGGTCCAATATACCATGTCCATGAATTTCCCCACTCATTTGAGTAATTTTTCATGAAAAAAACAAGGTTTTATGATTGGTCAAAATTTTCACCAAAACGACATACCGCGGGTCTACGCGTTTTTCTGATTTGGGTCAAAAATTGAAAAGTGCTTTTTGTCGCATTTCTGAGCAAAATTTGGTCCAATAAACCATGTCCATGCATTTCCCCGCTCATTTGAGTAATTTTTCATGAAAAAAACCAAGGTTTTATGATTGGTCAAAATTTTCACCAAAACGACATACCGCGGGTCTACGCGATTTTCTGATTTGGGTCAAAAATTGAAAAGTGCTTTTTGTCGCATTTCTGAGCAAAATTTGGTCCAATATACCATGTCCATGCATTTCCCCACTCATTTGAGTAATTTTTCATGAAAAAAACAAGGTTTCATGAATGGTCAAAATTTTCACCAAAACGACATACCGCGGGTCTACGCGTTTTTCTGATTTGGGACAAAAATTGAAAAGTGCGTTTTGTCTCATTTCTGAGCAAAATTTGGTCCAATATACCATGTCCATGCATTTCCCCACTCATTTGAGTGATTTTTCATGAAAAAAACAAGGTTTCATGATTGGTCAAAATTTTCACCAAAACGACATACCGCGGGTCTACGAGTTTTTCTGATTTGGGTCAAAAATTGAAAAGTGCTTTTTGTCGCATTTCTGAGCAAAATTTGGTCCAATATACCATGTCCATGCATTTCCCAACTCATTTGAGTAATTTTTCATGAAAAAAACAAGGTTTCATGATTGGTCAAAATTTTCACCAAAACGACATACCGCGGGTCTACGCGTTTTTCTGATTTGGGTCAAAAATTGAAAAGTGCTTTTTGTCGCATTTCTGAGCAAAATTTGGTCCAATATACCATGTCCATGCATTTCCCCACTCATTTGAGTAATTTTTCATGAAAAAAACAAGGTTTCATGATTGGTCAAAATTTTCACCAAAACGACATACCGTGGGTCTACGCGTTTTTCTGATTTGGGTCAAAAATTGAAAAGTGCTTTTTGTCGCATTTCTGAGCAAAATTTGGTCCAATATACCATGTCCATGCATTTCCCCACTGATTTGAGTAATTTTTCATGAAAAAAACCCAAGGTTTTATGATTGGTCAAAATTTTCACCAAAACGACATACCGCGGGTCTACGCGTTTTTCTGATGTGGGACAAAAATTGAAAAGTGCATTTGGTCGCATTTCTGAGCAAAATTTGGTCCAATATACCATGTCCATGCATTTCCCCACTCATTTGAGTGATTTTTCATGAAAAAAATAAGGTTTCATGATTGGTCAAAATTTTCACCAAAGCGACATACCGCGGGTCTACGCGTTTTTCTGATTTGGGTCAAAAATTGAAAAGTGCTTTTTGTTGCATTTCTGAGCAAAATTTGGTCCAATATACCATGTCCATGCATTTCCTCACTCATTTGAGTAATTTTTCATGAAAAAAAACAAGGTTTTATGATTGGTCAAAATTTTCACCAAAACGACATACCGCGGGTCTACGCGTTTTTCTGATTTGGGTCAAAAATTGAAAAGTGCTTTTTGTCGCATTTCTGCGCAAAATTTGGTCCAATATACCATGTCCATGCATTTCCCCACTCATTTGAGTAATTTTTCATGAAAAAAACAAGGTTTCATGATTGGTCAAAATTTTCACCAAAACGACATACCGCGGGTCTACGCGTTTTTCTGATTTGGGTCAAAAATTGAAAAGTGCTTTTTGTCGCATTTCTGAGCAAAATTTGGTCCAATATACCATGTCCATGCATTTCCCCACTCATTTGAGTAATTTTTCATGAAAAAAACAAGGTTTCATGATTGGTCAAAAGTCTACGCGTTTTTCTGATTTGGGTCAAAAATTGAAAAGTGCTTTTTGTCGCATTTCTGAGCAAAATTTGGTCCAATATGCCATGTCCATGCATTTCCCCACTCATTTGAGTAATTTTTCATGAAAAAAACAAGGTTTCATGATTGGTCAAAATTTTTCACCAAAACGACATACCGCGGGTCTACGCGTTTTTCTGATTTGGGTCAAAAATTGAAAAGTGCTTTTTGTCGCCTTTCTGAGCAAAATTTGGTCCAATGTACCATGTCCATGCATTTCCCCACTCATTTGAGTAATTTTTCATGAAAAAAAACAAGGTTTTATGATTGGTAAAAATTTTTACCAAAACGACATACCGCGGGTCTACGCGTTTTTCTGATTTGGGTCAAAAATTGAAAAGTGCTTTTTGTCGCATTTCTGAGCAAAATTTGGTCCAATATACCATGTCCATGCATTTCCCCACTCATTTGAGTAATTTTTCATGAAAAAAACAAGGTTTCATGATTGGTCAAAATTTTCACCAAAACGACATACCGCGGGTCTACGCGTTTTTCTGATTTGGGTCAACAATTGAAAAGTGCTTTTTGTCACATTTCTGAGCAAAATTTGGTCCAATATACCATGTCCATGCATTTCCCCACTCATTTGAGTAATTTTTCATGAAAAAAACAAGGTTTCATGATTGGTCAAAATTTTCACCAAAACGACATACCGCGGGTCTACGCGTTTTTCTGATTTGGGTCAAAAATTGAAAAGTGCTTTTTGTCGCATTTCTGAGCAAAATTTGGTCCAATATACCATGTCCATGCATTTCCCCACTCATTTGAGTAATTTTTCATGAAAAACACAAGGTTTCATGATTGGTCAAAATTTTCACCAAAACGACATACCGCGGGTCTATGCGTTTTTCTGATTTGGGTCAAAAATTGAAAAGTGCTTTTTGTCGCATTTCTGAGCAAAATTTGGTCCAATATGCCATGTCCATGCATTTCCCCACTCATTTGAGTAATTTTTCATGAAAAAAACAAGGTTTCATGATTGGTCAAAATTTTTCACCAAAACGACATACCGCGGGTCTACGCGTTTTTCTGATTTGGGTCAAAAATTGAAAAGTGCTTTTTGTCGCCTTTCTGAGCAAAATTTGGTCCAATATACCATGTCCATGCATTTCCCCACTCATTTGAGTAATTTTTCATGAAAAAAAACAAGGTTTTATGATTGGTCAAAATTTTCACCAAAACGACATACCGCGGGTCTACGCGTTTTTCTGATTTGGGTCAAAAAATGAAAAGTGCTTTTTGTCGCATTTCTGAGCAAAATTTGGTCCAATATACCATGTCCATGCATTTCCCCACTCATTTGAGTAATTTTTCATGAAAAAAACAAGGTTTCATGATTGGTCAAAATTTTCACCAAAACGACATACCGCGGGTCTACGCGTTTTTCTGATTTGGGTCAAAAATTGAAAAGTGCTTTTTGTCGCATTTCTGAGCAAAATTTGGTCCAATATACCATGTCCATGCATTTCCCGACTCATTTGAGTAATTTTTCATGAAAAAAAACAAGGTTTTATGATTGGTCAAAATTTTCACCAAAACGACATACCGCGGGTCTACGCGTTTTTCTGATTTGGGTCAAAAATTGAAAAGTGCTTTTTGTCGCATTTTTGAGCAAAATTTGGTCCAATATACCATGTCCATGCATTTCCCCACTCATTTGAGTAATTTTTCATGAAAAAAACAAGGTTTTATGATTGGTCAAAATTTTCACCAAAAGGACATACCGCAGGTCTACGCGTTTTTCTGATTTGGGTCAACAATTGAAAAGTGCTTTTTGTCACATTTCTGAGCAAAATTTGGTCCAATATACCATGTCCATGCATTTCCCCACTCATTTGAGTAATTTTTCATGAAAAAAACAAGGTTTCATGATTGGTCAAAATTTTCACCAAAACGACATACCGCAGGTCTACGCGTTTTTCTGATTTGGGTCAAAAATTGAAAAGTGCTTTTTGTCGCATTTCTGAGCAAAATTTGGTCCAATATACCATGTCCATGCATTTCCCCGCTCATTTGAGTAATTTTTCATGAAAAAAAACAAGTTTTTATGATTGGTCAAAATTTTCACCAAAACGACATAGCGCGGGTCTATGCGTTTTTCTGATTTGGGTCAAAAATTGAAAAGTGCTTTTTGTCGCATTTCTGAGCAAAATTTGGTCCAATATACCATGTCCATGCATTTCCCCACTCATTTGAGTAATTTTTCATGAAAAAAACAAGGTTTCATGATTGGTCAAAATTTTCACCAAAACGACATACGGGTCTACGCGTTTTTCTGATTTGGGACAAAAATTGAAAAGTGCGTTTTGTCGCATTTCTGAGCAAAATTTGGTCCAATATACCATGTCCATGCATTTCCCCACTCATTTGAGTGATTTTTCATGAAAAAAACAAGGTTTCATGATTGGTCAAAATTTTCACCAAAACGACATAATGCGGGTCTACGCGTTTTTCTGATTTGGGTCAAAAATTGAAAAGTGCTTTTTGTCGCATTTCTGAGCAAAATTTGGTCCAATATACCATGTCCATGCATTTCCCCACTCATTTGAGTAATTTTTCATGAAAAAAACCAAGGTTTTATGATTGGTCAAAATTTTCACCAAAACGACATACCGCGGGTCTACGCGTTTTTCTGATTTGGGTCAAAAATTGAAAAGTGCTTTTTGTCGCATTTCTGCGCAAAATTTGGTCCAATATACCATGTCCATGCATTTCCCCACTCATTTGAGTAATTTTTCATGAAAAAAACAAGGTTTCATGATTGGTCAAAATTTTCACCAAAACGACATACCGCGGGTCTACGCGTTTTTCTGATTTGGGTCAAAAATTGAAAAGTGCTTTTTGTCGCATTTCTGAGCAAAATTTGGTCCAATATACCATGTCCATGCATTTCCCCACTCATTTGAGTAATTTTTCATGAAAAAAACAAGGTTTCATGATTGGTCAAAAGTCTACGCGTTTTTCTGATTTGGGTCAAAAATTGAAAAGTGCTTTTTGTCGCATTTCTGAGCAAAATTTGGTCCAATATGCCATGTCCATGCATTTCCCCACTCATTTGAGTAATTTTTCATGAAAAAAACAAGGTTTCATGATTGGTCAAAATTTTTCACCAAAACGACATACCGCGGGTCTACGCGTTTTTCTGATTTGGGTCAAAAATTGAAAAGTGCTTTTTGTCGCCTTTCTGAGCAAAATTTGGTCCAATATACCATGTCCATGCATTTCCCCACTCATTTGAGTAATTTTTCATGAAAAAAAACAAGGTTTTATGATTGGTAAAAATTTTTACCAAAACGACATACCGCGGGTCTACGCGTTTTTCTGATTTGGGTCAAAAATTGAAAAGTGCTTTTTGTCGCATTTCTGAGCAAAATTTGGTCCAATATACCATGTCCATGCATTTCCCCACTCATTTGAGTAATTTTTCATGAAAAAAACAAGGTTTCATGATTGGTCAAAATTTTCACCAAAACGACATACCGCGGGTCTACGCGTTTTTCTGATTTGGGTCAACAATTGAAAAGTGCTTTTTGTCACATTTCTGAGCAAAATTTGGTCCAATATACCATGTCCATGCATTTCCCCACTCATTTGAGTAATTTTTCATGAAAAAAACAAGGTTTCATGATTGGTCAAAATTTTCACCAAAACGACATAATGCGGGTCTACGCGTTTTTCTGATTTGGGTCAAAAATTGAAAAGTGCTTTTTGTCGCATTTCTGAGCAAAATTTGGTCCAATATACCATGTCCATGCATTTCCCCGCTCATTTGAGTAATTTTTCATGAAAAAAAACAAGTTTTTATGATTGGTCAAAATTTTCACCAAAACGACATAGCGCGGGTCTATGCGTTTTTCTGATTTGGGTCAAAAATTGAAAAGTGCTTTTTGTCGCATTTCTGAGCAAAATTTGGTCCAATATACCATGTCCATGCATTTCCCCACTCATTTGAGTAATTTTTCATGAAAAAAACAAGGTTTCATGATTGGTCAAAATTTTCACCAAAACGACATACGGGTCTACGCGTTTTTCTGATTTGGGACAAAAATTGAAAAGTGCGTTTTGTCGCATTTCTGAGCAAAATTTGGTCCAATATACCATGTCCATGCATTTCCCCACTCATTTGAGTGATTTTTCATGAAAAAAACAAGGTTTCATGATTGGTCAAAATTTTCACCAAAACGACATAATGCGGGTCTACGCGTTTTTCTGATTTGGGTCAAAAATTGAAAAGTGCTTTTTGTCGCATTTCTGAGCAAAATTTGGTCCAATATACCATGTCCATGCATTTCCCCACTCATTTGAGTAATTTTTCATGAAAAAAACCAAGGTTTTATGATTGGTCAAAATTTTCACCAAAACGACATACCGCGGGTCTACGCGTTTTTCTGATTTGGGTCAAAAATTGAAAAGTGCTTTTTGTCGCATTTCTGCGCAAAATTTGGTCCAATATACCATGTCCATGCATTTCCCCACTCATTTGAGTAATTTTTCATGAAAAAAACAAGGTTTCATGATTGGTCAAAATTTTCACCAAAACGACATACCGCGGGTCTACGCGTTTTTCTGATTTGGGTCAAAAATTGAAAAGTGCTTTTTGTCGCATTTCTGAGCAAAATTTGGTCCAATATACCATGTCCATGCATTTCCCCACTCATTTGAGTAATTTTTCATGAAAAAAACAAGGTTTCATGATTGGTCAAAAGTCTACGCGTTTTTCTGATTTGGGTCAAAAATTGAAAAGTGCTTTTTGTCGCATTTCTGAGCAAAATTTGGTCCAATATGCCATGTCCATGCATTTCCCCACTCATTTGAGTAATTTTTCATGAAAAAAACAAGGTTTCATGATTGGTCAAAATTTTTCACCAAAACGACATACCGCGGGTCTACGCGTTTTTCTGATTTGGGTCAAAAATTGAAAAGTGCTTTTTGTCGCCTTTCTGAGCAAAATTTGGTCCAATATACCATGTCCATGCATTTCCCCACTCATTTGAGTAATTTTTCATGAAAAAAACAAGGTTTTATGATTGGTCAAAATTTTTACCAAAACGACATACCGCGGGTCTACGCGTTTTTCTGATTTGGGTCAAAAATTGAAAAGTGCTTTTTGTCGCATTTCTGAGCAAAATTTGGTCCAATATACCATGTCCATGCATTTCCCCACTCATTTGAGTAATTTTTCATGAAAAAAACAAGGTTTCATGATTGGTCAAAATTTTCACCAAAACGACATACCGCGGGTCTACGCGTTTTTCTGATTTGGGTCAACAATTGAAAAGTGCTTTTTGTCACATTTCTGAGCAAAATTTGGTCCAATATACCATGTCCATGCATTTCCCCACTCATTTGAGTAATTTTTCATGAAAAAAACAAGGTTTCATGATTGGTCAAAATTTTCACCAAAACGACATAATGCGGGTCTACGCGTTTTTCTGATTTGGGTCAAAAATTGAAAAGTGCTTTTTGTCGCATTTCTGAGCAAAATTTGGTCCAATATACCATGTCCATGCATTTCCCCACTCATTTGAGTAATTTTTCATGAAAAAAACCAAGGTTTTATGATTGGTCAAAATTTTCACCAAAACGACATACCGCGGGTCTACGCGTTTTTCTGATTTGGGTCAAAAATTGAAAAGTGCTTTTTGTCGCATTTCTGCGCAAAATTTGGTCCAATATACCATGTCCATGCATTTCCCCACTCATTTGAGTAATTTTTCATGAAAAAAACAAGGTTTCATGATTGGTCAAAATTTTCACCAAAACGACATACCGCGGGTCTACGCGTTTTTCTGATTTGGGTCAAAAATTGAAAAGTGCTTTTTGTCGCATTTCTGAGCAAAATTTGGTCCAATATACCATGTCCATGCATTTCCCCACTCATTTGAGTAATTTTTCATGAAAAAAACAAGGTTTCATGATTGGTCAAAAGTCTACGCGTTTTTCTGATTTGGGTCAAAAATTGAAAAGTGCTTTTTGTCGCATTTCTGAGCAAAATTTGGTCCAATATGCCATGTCCATGCATTTCCCCACTCATTTGAGTAATTTTTCATGAAAAAAACAAGGTTTCATGATTGGTCAAAATTTTTCACCAAAACGACATACCGCGGGTCTACGCGTTTTTCTGATTTGGGTCAAAAATTGAAAAGTGCTTTTTGTCGCCTTTCTGAGCAAAATTTGGTCCAATATACCATGTCCATGCATTTCCCCACTCATTTGAGTAATTTTTCATGAAAAAAAACAAGGTTTTATGATTGGTAAAAATTTTTACCAAAACGACATACCGCGGGTCTACGCGTTTTTCTGATTTGGGTCAAAAATTGAAAAGTGCTTTTTGTCGCATTTCTGAGCAAAATTTGGTCCAATATACCATGTCCATGCATTTCCCCACTCATTTGAGTAATTTTTCATGAAAAAAACAAGGTTTCATGATTGGTCAAAATTTTCACCAAAACGACATACCGCGGGTCTACGCGTTTTTCTGATTTGGGTCAACAATTGAAAAGTGCTTTTTGTCACATTTCTGAGCAAAATTTGGTCCAATATACCATGTCCATGCATTTCCCCACTCATTTGAGTAATTTTTCATGAAAAAAACAAGGTTTCATGATTGGTCAAAATTTTCACCAAAACGACATACCGCGGGTCTACGCGTTTTTCTGATTTGGGTCAAAAATTGAAAAGTGCTTTTTGTCGCATTTCTGAGCAAAATTTGGTCCAATATACCATGTCCATGCATTTCCCCACTCATTTGAGTAATTTTTCATGAAAAACACAAGGTTTCATGATTGGTCAAAATTTTCACCAAAACGACATACCGCGGGTCTATGCGTTTTTCTGATTTGGGTCAAAAATTGAAAAGTGCTTTTTGTCGCATTTCTGAGCAAAATTTGGTCCAATATGCCATGTCCATGCATTTCCCCACTCATTTGAGTAATTTTTCATGAAAAAAACAAGGTTTCATGATTGGTCAAAATTTTTCACCAAAACGACATACCGCGGGTCTACGCGTTTTTCTGATTTGGGTCAAAAATTGAAAAGTGCTTTTTGTCGCCTTTCTGAGCAAAATTTGGTCCAATATACCATGTCCATGCATTTCCCCACTCATTTGAGTAATTTTTCATGAAAAAAAACAAGGTTTTATGATTGGTCAAAATTTTCACCAAAACGACATACCGCGGGTCTACGCGTTTTTCTGATTTGGGTCAAAAAATGAAAAGTGCTTTTTGTCGCATTTCTGAGCAAAATTTGGTCCAATATACCATGTCCATGCATTTCCCCACTCATTTGAGTAATTTTTCATGAAAAAAACAAGGTTTCATGATTGGTCAAAATTTTCACCAAAACGACATACCGCGGGTCTACGCGTTTTTCTGATTTGGGTCAAAAATTGAAAAGTGCTTTTTGTCGCATTTCTGAGCAAAATTTGGTCCAATATACCATGTCCATGCATTTCCCGACTCATTTGAGTAATTTTTCATGAAAAAAAACAAGGTTTTATGATTGGTCAAAATTTTCACCAAAACGACATACCGCGGGTCTACGCGTTTTTCTGATTTGGGTCAAAAATTGAAAAGTGCTTTTTGTCGCATTTTTGAGCAAAATTTGGTCCAATATACCATGTCCATGCATTTCCCCACTCATTTGAGTAATTTTTCATGAAAAAAACAAGGTTTTATGATTGGTCAAAATTTTCACCAAAACGACATACCGCAGGTCTACGCGTTTTTCTGATTTGGGTCAACAATTGAAAAGTGCTTTTTGTCACATTTCTGAGCAAAATTTGGTCCAATATACCATGTCCATGCATTTCCCCACTCATTTGAGTAATTTTTCATGAAAAAAACAAGGTTTCATGATTGGTCAAAATTTTCACCAAAACGACATACCGCGGGTCTACGCGTTTTTCTGATTTGGGTCAAAAATTGAAAAGTGCTTTTTGTCGCATTTCTGAGCAAAATTTGGTCCAATATACCATGTCCATGCATTTCCCCGCTCATTTGAGTAATTTTTCATGAAAAAAAACAAGTTTTTATGATTGGTCAAAATTTTCACCAAAACGACATAGCGCGGGTCTACGCGTTTTTCTGATTTGGGTCAAAAATTGAAAAGTGCTTTTTGTCGCATTTCTGAGCAAAATTTGGTCCAATATACCATGTCCATGCATTTCCCCACTCATTTGAGTAATTTTTCATGAAAAAAACAAGGTTTCATGATTGGTCAAAATTTTCACCAAAACGACATACGGGTCTACGCGTTTTTCTGATTTGGGACAAAAATTGAAAAGTGCGTTTTGTCGCATTTCTGAGCAAAATTTGGTCCAATATACCATGTCCATGCATTTCCCCACTCATTTGAGTGATTTTTCATGAAAAAAACAAGGTTTCATGATTGGTCAAAATTTTCACCAAAACGACATACCGCGGGTCTACGCGTTTTTCTGATTTGGGTCAAAAATTGAAAAGTGCTTTTTGTCGCATTTCTGAGCAAAATTTGGTCCAATATACCATGTCCATGCATTTCCCGACTCATTTGAGTAATTTTTCATGAAAAAAAACAAGGTTTTATGATTGGTCAAAATTTTCACCAAAACGACATACCGCGGGTCTACGCGTTTTTCTGATTTGGGTCAAAAATTGAAAAGTGCTTTTTGTCGCATTTTTGAGCAAAATTTGGTCCAATATACCATGTCCATGCATTTCCCCACTCATTTGAGTAATTTTTCATGAAAAAAACAAGGTTTTATGATTGGTCAAAATTTTCACCAAAACGACATACCGCAGGTCTACGCGTTTTTCTGATTTGGGTCAACAATTGAAAAGTGCTTTTTGTCACATTTCTGAGCAAAATTTGGTCCAATATACCATGTCCATGCATTTCCCCACTCATTTGAGTAATTTTTCATGAAAAAAACAAGGTTTCATGATTGGTCAAAATTTTCACCAAAACGACATACCGCGGGTCTACGCGTTTTTCTGATTTGGGTCAAAAATTGAAAAGTGCCTTTTGTCGCATTTCTGAGCAAAATTTGGTCCAATATACCATGTCCATGCATTTCCCCGCTCATTTGAGTAATTTTTCATGAAAAAAAACAAGTTTTTATGATTGGTCAAAATTTTCACCAAAACGACATAGCGCGGGTCTACGCGTTTTTCTGATTTGGGTCAAAAATTGAAAAGTGCTTTTTGTCGCATTTCTGAGCAATATTTGGTCCAATATACCATGTCCATGCATTTCCCCACTCATTTGAGTAATTTTTCATGAAAAAAACAAGGTTTCATGATTGGTCAAAATTTTCACCAAAACGACATACGGGTCTACGCGTTTTTCTGATTTGGGACAAAAATTGAAAAGTGCGTTTTGTCGCATTTCTGAGCAAAATTTGGTCCAATATACCATGTCCATGCATTTCCCCACTCATTTGAGTGATTTTTCATGAAAAAAACAAGGTTTCATGATTGGTCAAAATTTTCACCAAAACGACATAATGCGGGTCTACGCGTTTTTCTGATTTGGGTCAAAAATTGAAAAGTGCTTTTTGTCGCATTTCTGAGCAAAATTTGGTCCAATATACCATGTCCATGCATTTCCCCACTCATTTGAGTAATTTTTCATGAAAAAAACCAAGGTTTTATGATTGGTCAAAATTTTCACCAAAACGACATACCGCGGGTCTACGCGTTTTTCTGATTTGGGTCAAAAATTGAAAAGTGCTTTTTGTCGCATTTCTGCGCAAAATTTGGTCCAATATACCATGTCCATGCATTTCCCCACTCATTTGAGTAATTTTTCATGAAAAAAACAAGGTTTCATGATTGGTCAAAATTTTCACCAAAACGACATACCGCGGGTCTACGCGTTTTTCTGATTTGGGTCAAAAATTGAAAAGTGCTTTTTGTCGCATTTCTGAGCAAAATTTGGTCCAATATACCATGTCCATGCATTTCCCCACTCATTTGAGTAATTTTTCATGAAAAAAACAAGGTTTCATGATTGGTCAAAATTTTCACCAAAACGACATACCGCGGGTCTACGCGTTTTTCTGATTTGGGTCAAAAATTGAAAAGTGCTTTTTGTCGCATTTCTGAGCAAAATTTGGTCCAATATACCATGTCCATGCATTTCCCCACTCATTTGAGTAATTTTTCATGAAAAAAACAAGGTTTCATGATTGGTCAAAATTTTCACCAAAACGACATACCGCGGGTCTACGCGTTTTTCTGATTTGGGTCAAAAATTGAAAAGTGCTTTTTGTCGCATTTCTGAGCAAAATTTGGTCCAATATACCATGTCCATGCATTTCCCCGCTCATTTGAGTAATTTTTCATGAAAAAAAACAAGTTTTTATGATTGGTCAAAATTTTCACCAAAACGACATAGCGCGGGTCTACGCGTTTTTCTGATTTGGGTCAAAAATTGAAAAGTGCTTTTTGTCGCATTTCTGAGCAAAATTTGGTCCAATATACCATGTCCATGCATTTCCCCACTCATTTGAGTAATTTTTCATGAAAAAAACAAGGTTTCATGATTGGTCAAAATTTTCACCAAAACGACATACGGGTCTACGCGTTTTTCTGATTTGGGACAAAAATTGAAAAGTGCGTTTTGTCGCATTTCTGAGCAAAATTTGGTCCAATATACCATGTCCATGCATTTCCCCACTCATTTGAGTGATTTTTCATGAAAAAAACAAGGTTTCATGATTGGTCAAAATTTTCACCAAAACGACATACCGCGGGTCTACGCGTTTTTCTGATTTGGGTCAAAAATTGAAAAGTGCTTTTTGTCGCATTTCTGAGCAAAATTTGGTCCAATATACCATGTCCATGCATTTCCCGACTCATTTGAGTAATTTTTCATGAAAAAAAACAAGGTTTTATGATTGGTCAAAATTTTCACCAAAACGACATACCGCGGGTCTACGCGTTTTTCTGATTTGGGTCAAAAATTGAAAAGTGCTTTTTGTCGCATTTTTGAGCAAAATTTGGTCCAATATACCATGTCCATGCATTTCCCCACTCATTTGAGTAATTTTTCATGAAAAAAACAAGGTTTTATGATTGGTCAAAATTTTCACCAAAACGACATACCGCAGGTCTACGCGTTTTTCTGATTTGGGTCAACAATTGAAAAGTGCTTTTTGTCACATTTCTGAGCAAAATTTGGTCCAATATACCATGTCCATGCATTTCCCCACTCATTTGAGTAATTTTTCATGAAAAAAACAAGGTTTCATGATTGGTCAAAATTTTCACCAAAACGACATACCGCGGGTCTACGCGTTTTTCTGATTTGGGTCAAAAATTGAAAAGTGCTTTTTGTCGCATTTCTGAGCAAAATTTGGTCCAATATACCATGTCCATGCATTTCCCCGCTCATTTGAGTAATTTTTCATGAAAAAAAACAAGTTTTTATGATTGGTCAAAATTTTCACCAAAACGACATACCGCGGGTCTAGGCGTTTTTCTGATTTGGGTCAACAATTGAAAAGTGCTTTTTGTCACATTTCTGAGCAAAATTTGGTCCAATATACCATGTCCATGCATTTCCCCGCTCATTTGAGTAATTTTTCATGAAAAAAACAAGGTTTCATGATTGGTCAAAATTTTCACCAAAACGACATACCGCGGGTCTACGCGTTTTTCTGATTTGGGTCAAAAATTGAAAAGTGCTTTTTGTCGCATTTCTGAGCAATATTTGGTCCAATATACCATGTCCATGCATTTCCCCACTCATTTGAGTAATTTTTCATGAAAAAAACAAGGTTTCATGATTGGTCAAAATTTTCACCAAAACGACATACGGGTCTACGCGTTTTTCTGATTTGGGACAAAAATTGAAAAGTGCGTTTTGTCGCATTTCTGAGCAAAATTTGGTCCAATATACCATGTCCATGCATTTCCCCACTCATTTGAGTGATTTTTCATGACAAAAACAAGGTTTCATGATTGGTCAAAATTTTCACCAAAACGACATAATGCGGGTCTACGTGTTTTTCTGATTTGGGTCAAAAATTGAAAAGTGCTTTTTGTCGCATTTCTGAGCAAAATTTGGTCCAATATACCATGTCCATGCATTTCCCCACTCATTTGAGTAATTTTTCATGAAAAAAACCAAGGTTTTATGATTGGTCAAAATTTTCACCAAAACGACATACCGCGGGTCTACGCGTTTTTCTGATTTGGGTCAAAAATTGAAAAGTGCTTTTTGTCGCATTTCTGCGCAAAATTTGGTCCAATATACCATGTCCATGCATTTCCCCACTCATTTGAGTAATTTTTCATGAAAAAAACAAGGTTTCATGATTGGTCAAAATTTTCACCAAAACGACATACCGCGGGTCTACGCGTTTTTCTGATTTGGGTCAAAAATTGAAAAGTGCTTTTTGTCGCATTTCTGAGCAAAATTTGGTCCAATATACCATGTCCATGCATTTCCCCACTCATTTGAGTAATTTTTCATGAAAAAAACAAGGTTTCATGATTGGTCAAAATTTTCACCAAAACGACATACCGCGGGTCTACGCGTTTTTCTGATTTGGGTCAAAAATTGAAAAGTGCTTTTTGTCGCATTTCTGAGCAAAATTTGGTCCAATATACCATGTCCATGCATTTCCCCACTCATTTGAGTAATTTTTCATGAAAAAAACAAGGTTTCATGATTGGTCAAAATTTTCACCAAAACGACATACCGCAGGTCTACGCGTTTTTCTGATTTGGGTCAAAAATTGAAAAGTGCTTTTTGTCGCATTTCTGAGCAAAATTTGGTCCAATATACCATGTCCATGCATTTCCCCACTCATTTGAGTAATTTTTCATGAAAAAAACCAAGGTTTTATGATTGGTCAAAATTTTCACCAAAACGACATACCGCGGGTCTACGCGTTTTTCTGATTTGGGTCAAAAATTGAAAAGTGCTTTTTGTCGCATTTCTGAGCAAAATTTGGTCCAATATACCATGTCCATGCATTTCCCCACTCATTTGAGTAATTTTTCATGAAAAAAACAAGGTTTCATGATTGGTCAAAATTTTCACCAAAACGACATACCGCGGGTCTACGCGTTTTTCTGATTTGGGTCAAAAATTGAAAAGTGCTTTTTGTCGCCTTTCTGAGCAAAATTTGGTCCAATATACCATGTCCATGCATTTCCCCACTCATTTGAGTAATTTTTCATGAAAAAAACCAAGGTTTAATGATTGGTCAAAATTTTCACCAAAACGACATACCGCGGGTCTACGCGTTTTTCTGATTTGGGTCAAAAATTGAAAAGTGCTTTTTGTCGCATTTCTGAGCAAAATTTGGTCCAATATACCATGTCCATGCATTTCCCCACTCATTTGAGTAATTTTTCATGAAAAAAACAAGGTTTTATGATTGGTCAAAATTTTCACCAAAACGACATACCGCAGGTCTACGCTTTTTTCTGATTTGGGTCAACAATTGAAAAGTGCTTTTTGTCACATTTCTGAGCAAAATTTGGTCCAATATACCATGTCCATGCATTTCCCCACTCATTTGAGTAATTTTTCATGAAAAAAACAAGGTTTCATGATTGGTCAAAATTTTCACCAAAACGACATACCGCGGGTCTACGCGTTTTTCTGATTTGGGTCAAAAATTGAAAAGTGCTTTTTGTCGCATTTCTGAGCAAAATTTGGTCCAATATACCATGTCCATGCATTTCCCCACTCATTTGAGTAATTTTTCATGAAAAACACAAGGTTTCATGATTGGTCAAAATTTTCACCAAAACGACATACCGCGGGTCTACGCGTTTTTCTGATTTGGGTCAAAAATTGAAAAGTGCTTTTTGTCGCATTTCTGAGCAAAATTTGGTCCAATATACCATGTTCATGCATTTCCCCACTCATTTGAGTAATTTTTCATGAAAAAAACCAAGGTTTTATGATTGGTCAAAATTTTCACCAAAACGACATACCGCGGGTCTACGCGTTTTTCTGATTTGGGTCAAAAATTGAAAAGTGCTTTTTGTCGCATTTCTGAGCAAAATTTGGTCCAATATACCATGTCCATGCATTTCCCCACTCATTTGAGTAATTTTTCATGAAAAAAACAAGGTTTCATGATTGGTCAAAATTTTCACCAAAACGACATACCGCGGGTCTACGCGTTTTTCTGATTTGGGTCAAAAATTGAAAAGTGCTTTTTGTCGCATTTCTGAGCAAAATTTGGTCCAATATACCATGTCCATGCATTTCCCCACTCATTTGAGTAATTTTTCATGAAAAAAACAAGGTTTCATGATTGGTCAAAATTTTCACCAAAACGACATACCGCGGGTCTACGCGTTTTTCTGATTTGGGTCAAAAATTGAAAAGTGCTTTTTGTCGCATTTCTGAGCAAAATTTGGTCCAATATACCATGTCCATGCATTTCCCCACTCATTTGAGTAATTTTTCATGAAAAAAACCAAGGTTTTATGATTGGTCAAAATTTTCACCAAAACGACATACCTCGGGTCTACGCGTTTTTCTGATTTGGGTCAAAAATTGAAAAGTGCTTTTTGTCGCCTTTCTGAGCAAAATTTGGTCCAATATACCATGTCCATGCATTTCCCCACTCATTTGAGTAATTTTTCATGAAAAAAAACAAGGTTTTATGATTGGTCAAAATTTTCACCAAAACGACATACCGCGGGTCTACGCGTTTTTCTGATTTGGGTCAAAAATTGAAAAGTGCTTTTTGTCGCATTTCTGAGCAAAATTTGGTCCAATATACCATGTCCATGCATTTCCCCACTCATTTGAGTAATTTTTCATGAAAAAAACCAAGGTTTTATGATTGGTCAAAATTTTCACCAAAACGACATACCGCGGGTCTACGCGATTTTCTGATTTGGGTCAAAAATTGAAAAGTGCTTTTTGTCGCATTTCTGAGCAAAATTTGGTCCAATATACCATGTCCATGCATTTCCCCACTCATTTGAGTAATTTTTCATGAAAAAAACAAGGTTTCATGATTGGTCAAAATTTTCACCAAAACGACATACCGCGGGTCTACGCGTTTTTCTGATTTGGGTCAAAAATTGAAAAGTGCTTTTTGTCGCATTTCTGAGCAAAATTTGGTCCAATATACCATGTCCATGCATTTCCCCACTCATTTGAGTAATTTTTCATGAAAAAAACAAGGTTTCATGATTGGTCAAAATTTTCACCAAAACGACATACCGCGGGTCTACGCGTTTTTCTGATTTGGGTCAAAAATTGAAAAGTGCTTTTTGTCGCATTTCTGAGCAAAATTTGGTCCAATATACCATGTCCATGCATTTCCCCACTCATTTGAGTAATTTTTCATGAAAAAAACAAGGTTTCATGATTGGTCAAAATTTTCACCAAAACGACATACCGCGGGTCTACGCGTTTTTCTGATTTGGGTCAAAAATTGAAAAGTGCTTTTTGTCGCATTTCTGAGCAAAATTTGGTCCAATATACCATGTCCATGCATTTCCCCACTCATTTGAGTAATTTTTCATGAAAAAAACAAGGTTTCATGATTGGTCAAAATTTTCACCAAAACGACATACCGCGGGTCTACGCGTTTTTCTGATTTGGGTCAAAAATTGAAAAGTGCTTTTTGTCGCCTTTCTGAGCAAAATTTGGTCCAATATACCATGTCCATGCATTTCCCCACTCATTTGAGTAATTTTTCATGAAAAAAACCAAGGTTTAATGATTGGTCAAAATTTTCACCAAAACGACATACCGCGGGTCTACGCGTTTTTCTGATTTGGGTCAAAAATTGAAAAGTGCTTTTTGTCGCATTTCTGAGCAAAATTTGGTCCAATATACCATGTCCATGCATTTCCCCACTCATTTGAGTAATTTTTCATGAAAAAAACAAGGTTTTATGATTGGTCAAAATTTTCACCAAAACGACATACCGCAGGTCTACGCTTTTTTCTGATTTGGGTCAACAATTGAAAAGTGCTTTTTGTCACATTTCTGAGCAAAATTTGGTCCAATATACCATGTCCATGCATTTCCCCACTCATTTGAGTAATTTTTCATGAAAAAAACAAGGTTTCATGATTGGTCAAAATTTTCACCAAAACGACATACCGCGGGTCTACGCGTTTTTCTGATTTGGGTCAAAAATTGAAAAGTGCTTTTTGTCGCATTTCTGAGCAAAATTTGGTCCAATATACCATGTCCATGCATTTCCCCACTCATTTGAGTAATTTTTCATGAAAAAAACAAGGTTTCATGATTGGTCAAAATTTTCACCAAAACGACATACCGCGGGTCTACGCGTTTTTCTGATTTGGGTCAAAAATTGAAAAGTGCTTTTTGTCGCATTTCTGAGCAAAATTTGGTCCAATATACCATGTCCATGCATTTCCCCACTCATTTGAGTAATTTTTCATGAAAAAAACAAGGTTTCATGATTGGTCAAAATTTTCACCAAAACGACATACCGCGGGTCTACGCGTTTTTCTGATTTGGGTCAAAAATTGAAAAGTGCTTTTTGTCGCATTTCTGAGCAAAATTTGGTCCAATATACCATGTCCATGCATTTCCCCACTCATTTGAGTAATTTTTCATGAAAAAAACCAAGGTTTTATGATTGGTCAAAATTTTCACCAAAACGACATACCTCGGGTCTACGCGTTTTTCTGATTTGGGTCAAAAATTGAAAAGTGCTTTTTGTCGCCTTTCTGAGCAAAATTTGGTCCAATATACCATGTCCATGCATTTCCCCACTCATTTGAGTAATTTTTCATGAAAAAAACCAAGGTTTTATGATTGGTCAAAATTTTCACCAAAACGACATACCGCGGGTCTACGCGTTTTTCTGATTTGGGTCAAAAATTGAAAAGTGCTTTTTGTCGCATTTCTGAGCAAAATTTGGTCCAATATACCATGTCCATGCATTTCCCCACTCATTTGAGTAATTTTTCATGAAAAAAACCAAGGTTTTATGATTGGTCAAAATTTTCACCAAAACGACATACCGCGGGTCTACGCGATTTTCTGATTTGGGTCAAAAATTGAAAAGTGCTTTTTGTCGCATTTCTGAGCAAAATTTGGTCCAATATACCATGTCCATGCATTTCCCCACTCATTTGAGTAATTTTTCATGAAAAAAACAAGGTTTCATGATTGGTCAAAATTTTCACCAAAACGACATACCGCGGGTCTACGCGTTTTTCTGATTTGGGTCAAAAATTGAAAAGTGCTTTTTGTCGCATTTCTGAGCAAAATTTGGTCCAATATACCATGTCCATGCATTTCCCCACTCATTTGAGTAATTTTTCATGAAAAAAACAAGGTTTCATGATTGGTCAAAATTTTCACCAAAACGACATACCGCGGGTCTACGCGTTTTTCTGATTTGGGTCAAAAATTGAAAAGTGCTTTTTGTCGCATTTCTGAGCAAAATTTGGTCCAATATACCATGTCCATGCATTTCCCCACTCATTTGAGTAATTTTTCATGAAAAAAACAAGGTTTCATGATTGGTCAAAATTTTCACCAAAACGACATACCGCGGGTCTACGCGTTTTTCTGATTTGGGTCAAAAATTGAAAAGTGCTTTTTGTCGCATTTCTGAGCAAAATTTGGTCCAATATACCATGTCCATGCATTTCCCCACTCATTTGAGTAATTTTTCATGAAAAAAACCAAGGTTTTATGATTGGTCAAAATTTTCACCAAAACGACATACCTCGGGTCTACGCGTTTTTCTGATTTGGGTCAAAAATTGAAAAGTGCTTTTTGTCGCCTTTCTGAGCAAAATTTGGTCCAATATACCATGTCCATGCATTTCCCCACTCATTTGAGTAATTTTTCATGAAAAAAACCAAGGTTTTATGATTGGTCAAAATTTTCACCAAAACGACATACCGCGGGTCTACGCGTTTTTCTGATTTGGGTCAAAAATTGAAAAGTGCTTTTTGTCGCATTTCTGAGCAAAATTTGTTCCAATATACCATGTCCATGCATTTCCCCACTCATTTGAGTAATTTTTCATGAAAAAAACAAGGTTTCATGATTGGTCAAAATTTTCACCAAAACGACATACCGCGGGTCTACGCGTTTTTCTGATTTGGGTCAACAATTGAAAAGTGTTTTTTGTCGCATTTCTGAGCAAAATTTGGTCCAATATACCATGTCCATGCATTTCCCCACTCATTTGAGTAATTTTTCATGAAAAAAAACAAGGTTTTATGATTGGTCAAAATTTTCACCAAAACGACATACCGCGGGTCTACGCGTTTTTCTGATTTGGGTCAAAAATTGAAAAGTGCTTTTTGTAGCATTTTTGAGCAAAATTTGGTCCAATATACCATGTCCATGCATTTCCCCACTCATTTGAGTAATTTTTCATGAAAAAAAAACAAGGTTTCATGATTGGTCAAAATTTTCACCAAAACGACATACCGCGGGTCGACGCGTTTTTCTGATTTGGGTCAAAAATTGAAAAGTGCTTTTTGTCGCATTTCTGAGCAAAATTTGGTCCAATATACCATGTCCATGCATTTCCTGACTCATTTGAGTAATTTTTCATGAAAAAAAACAAGGTTTTATGATTGGTCAATATTTTCACCAAAACGACATACCGCGGGTCTACGCGTTTTTCTGATTTGGGTCAAAAATTGAAAAGTGCTTTTTGTCGCATTTCTGAGCAAAATTTGGTCCAATATACCATGTCCATGCATTTCCCCACTCATTTGAGTAATTTTTCATGAAAAACACAAGGTTTCATGATTGGTCAAAATTTTCACCAAAACGACATACCGCGGGTCTACGCGTTTTTCTGATTTGGGTCAAAAATTGAAAAGTGCTTTTTGTCGCATTTCTGAGCAAAATTTGGTCCAATATACCATGTCCATGCATTTCCCCACTCATTTGAGTAATTTTTCATGAAAAAAACAAGGTTTCATGATTGGTCAAAATTTTCACCAAAACGACATACCGCGGGTCTACGCGTTTTTCTGATTTGGGTCAAAAATTGAAAAGTGCTTTTTGTCGCATTTCTGAGCAAAATTTGGTCCAATATACCATGTCCATGCATTTCCCCACTCATTTGAGTAATTTTTCATGAAAAAAACAAGGTTTCATGATTGGTCAAAATTTTCACCAAAACGACATACCGTGGGTCTACGCGTTTTTCTGATTTGGGTCAAAAATTGAAAAGTGCTTTTTGTCGCATTTCTGAGCAAAATTTGGTCCAATATACCATGTCCATGCATTTCCCCACTCATTTGAGTAATTTTTCATAAAAAAAAACCAAGGTTTTATGATTGGTCAAAATTTTCACCAAAACGACATACCGCGGGTCTACGCGTTTTTCTGATTTGGGTCAAAAATTGAAAAGTGCTTTTTGTCGCATTTCTGAGCAAAATTTGGTCCAATATACCATGTCCATGCATTTCCCCACTCATTTGAGTAATTTTTCATGAAAAAAACAAGGTTTCATGATTGGTCAAAATTTTCACCAAAACGACATACCGCGGGTCTACGCGTTTTTCTGATTTGGGTCAAAAATTGAAAAGTGCTTTTTGTCGCATTTCTGAGCAAAATTTGGTCCAATATACCATGTCCATGCATTTCCCCACTCATTTGAGTAATTTTTCATGAAAAAAACAAGGTTTCATGATTGGTCAAAATTTTCACCAAAACGACATACCGTGGGTCTACGCGTTTTTCTGATTTGGGTCAAAAATTGAAAAGTGCTTTTTGTCGCATTTCTGAGCAAAATTTGGTCCAATATACCATGTCCATGCATTTCCCCACTCATTTGAGTAATTTTTCATTAAAAAAAACCAAGGTTTTATGATTGGTCAAAATTTTCACCAAAACGACATACCGCGGGTCTACGCGTTTTTCTGATTTGGGTCAAAAATTGAAAAGTGCTTTTTGTCGCATTTCTGAGCAAAATTTGGTCCAGTATACCATGTCCATGCATTTCCCCACTCATTTGAGTAATTTTTCATGAAAAAAAACAAGGTTTTATGATTGGTCAAAATTTTCACCAAAACGACATACCGCGGGTCTACGCGTTTTTCTGATTTGGGTCAAAAATTGAAAAGTGCTTTTTGTCGCATTTCTGAGCAAAATTTGATCCAATATACCATGTCCATGCATTTCCCCACTCATTTGAGTAATTTTTCATGAAAAAAAACAAGGTTTTATGATTGGTCAAAATTTTCACCAAAACGACATACCGCGGGTCTACGCGTTTTTCTGATTTGGGTCAAAAATTAAAAAGTGCTTTTTGTCGCATTTCTGAGCAAAATTCGGTCCAATATACCATGTCCATGCATTTCCCCACTCATTTGAGTAATTTTTCATGAAAAAAACAAGGTTTCATGATTGGTCAAAATTTTCACCAAAACGACATACCGCGGGTCTACGCGTTTTTCTGATTTGGGTCAAAAATTGAAAAGTGCTTTTTGTCGCATTTCTGAGCAAAATTTGGTCCAATATACCATGTCCATGCATTTCCCCACTCATTTGAGTAATTTTTCATGAAAAAAACAAGGTTTCATGATTGGTCAAAATTTTCACCAAAACGACATACCGCGGGTCTACGCGTTTTTCTGATTTGGGTCAAAAATTGAAAAGTGCTTTTTGTCGCATTTCTGAGCAAAATTTGGTCCAATATACCATGTCCATGCATTTCCCCACTCATTTGAGTAATTTTTCATGAAAAAAACAAGGTTTCATGATTGGTCAAAATTTTCACCAAAACGACATACCGTGGGTCTACGCGTTTTTCTGATTTGGGTCAAAAATTGAAAAGTGCTTTTTGTCGCATTTCTGAGCAAAATTTGGTCCAATATACCATGTCCATGCATTTCCCCACTCATTTGAGTAATTTTTCATAAAAAAAAACCAAGGTTTTATGATTGGTCAAAATTTTCACCAAAACGACATACCGCGGGTCTACGCGTTTTTCTGATTTGGGTCAAAAATTGAAAAGTGCTTTTTGTCGCATTTCTGAGCAAAATTTGGTCCAATATACCATGTCCATGCATTTCCCCACTCATTTGAGTAATTTTTCATGAAAAAAACAAGGTTTCATGATTGGTCAAAATTTTCACCAAAACGACATACCGCGGGTCTACGCGTTTTTCTGATTTGGGTCAAAAATTGAAAAGTGCTTTTTGTCGCATTTCTGAGCAAAATTTGGTCCAATATACCATGTCCATGCATTTCCCCACTCATTTGAGTAATTTTTCATGAAAAAAACAAGGTTTCATGATTGGTCAAAATTTTCACCAAAACGACATACCGTGGGTCTACGCGTTTTTCTGATTTGGGTCAAAAATTGAAAAGTGCTTTTTGTCGCATTTCTGAGCAAAATTTGGTCCAATATACCATGTCCATGCATTTCCCCACTCATTTGAGTAATTTTTCATTAAAAAAAACCAAGGTTTTATGATTGGTCAAAATTTTCACCAAAACGACATACCGCGGGTCTACGCGTTTTTCTGATTTGGGTCAAAAATTGAAAAGTGCTTTTTGTCGCATTTCTGAGCAAAATTTGGTCCAGTATACCATGTCCATGCATTTCCCCACTCATTTGAGTAATTTTTCATGAAAAAAAACAAGGTTTTATGATTGGTCAAAATTTTCACCAAAACGACATACCGCGGGTCTACGCGTTTTTCTGATTTGGGTCAAAAATTGAAAAGTGCTTTTTGTCGCATTTCTGAGCAAAATTTGATCCAATATACCATGTCCATGCATTTCCCCACTCATTTGAGTAATTTTTCATGAAAAAAAACAAGGTTTTATGATTGGTCAAAATTTTCACCAAAACGATATATCGCGGGTCTATGCGTTTTTCTGATTTGGGTCAAAAATTGAAAAGTGCTTTTTGTCGCATTTCTGAGCAAAATTTGGTCCAATATACCATGTCCATGCATTTCCCCACTCATTTGAGTAATTTTTCATGAAAAAAACCAAGGTTTTATGATTGGTCAAAATTTTCACCAAAACGACATACCGCGGGTCTACGCGTTTTTCTGATTTGGGTCAAAAATTGAAAAGTGCTTTTTGTCGCCTTTCTGAGCAAAATTTGGTCCAATATACCATGTCCATGCATTTCCCCACTCATTTGAGTAATTTTTCATGAAAAAAACCAAGGTTTCATGATTGGTCAAAATTTTCACCAAAACGACATACCGCGGGTCTACGCGTTTTTCTGATTTGGGTCAACAATTGAAAAGTGCTTTTTGTCGCATTTCTGAGCAAAATTTGGTCCAATATACCATGTCCATGCATTTCCCCACTCATTTGAGTAATTTTTCATGAAAAAAAACAAGGTTTTATGATTGGTCAAAATTTTCACCAAAACGTCATAGCGCGGGTCTACGCGTTTTTCTGATTTGGGTCAAAAATTGAAAAGTGCTTTTTGTAGCATTTTTGAGCAAAATTTGGTCCAATATACCATGTCCATGCATTTCCCCACTCATTTGAGTAATTTTTCATGAAAAAAAAACAAGGTTTCATGATTGGTCAAAATTTTCACCAAAACGACATACCGCGGGTCGACGCGTTTTTCTGATTTGGGTCAAAAATTGAAAAGTGCTTTTTGTCGCATTTCTGAGCAAAATTTGGTCCAATATACCATGTCCATGCATTTCCTGACTCATTTGAGTAATTTTTCATGAAAAAAAACAAGGTTTTATGATTGGTCAAAATTTTCACCAAAACGACATACCGCGGGTCTACGAGTTTTTCTGATTTGGGTCAAAAATTGAAAAGTGCTTTTTGTCGCATTTCTGAGCAAAATTTGGTCCAATATACCATGTCCATGCATTTCCTGACTCATTTGAGTAATTTTTCATGAAAAAAAACAAGGTTTTATGATTGGTCAAAATTTTCACCAAAACGACATACCGCGGGTCTACGAGTTTTTCTGATTTGGGTCAAAAATTGAAAAGTGCTTTTTGTCGCATTTCTGAGCAAAATTTGGTCCAATATACCATGTCCATGCATTTCCCCACTCATTTGAGTAATTTTTCATGAAAAACACAAGGTTTCATGATTGGTCAAAATTTTCACCAAAACGACATACCGCGGGTCTACGCGTTTTTCTGATTTGGGTCAAAAATTGAAAAGTGCTTTTTGTCGCATTTCTGAGCAAAATTTGGTCCAATATACCATGTCCATGCATTTCCCCACTCATTTGAGTAATTTTTCATGAAAAAAACAAGGTTTCATGATTGGTCAAAATTTTCACCAAAACGACATACCGCGGGTCTACGCGTTTTTCTGATTTGGGTCAAAAATTGAAAAGTGCTATTTGTCGCATTTCTGAGCAAAATTTGGTCCAATATACCATGTCCATGCATTTCCCCACTCATTAGAGTAATTTTTCATGAAAAAAACAAGGTTTCATGATTGGTCAAAATTTTCACCAAAACGACATACCGTGGGTCTACGCGTTTTTCTGATTTGGGTCAAAAATTGAAAAGTGCTTTTTGTCGCATTTCTGAGCAAAATTTGGTCCAATATACCATGTCGATGCATTTCCCCACTCATTTGAGTAATTTTTCATGAAAAAAAAACAAGGTTTCATGATTGGTCAAAATTTTCACCAAAACGACATACCGCGGGTCTACGTGTTTTTCTGATTTGGGTCAAAAATTGAAAAGTGCTTTTTGTTGCATTTCTGAGCAAAATTTGGTCCAGTATACCATGTCCATGCATTTCCCCACTCATTTGAGTAATTTTTCATGAAAAAAACAAGGTTTCATGATTGGTCAAAATTTTCACCAAAACGACATACCGCGGGTCTACGCGTTTTTCTGATTTGGGTCAAAAATTGAAAAGTGCTTTTTGTCGCCTTTCTGAGCAAAATTTGGTCCAATATACCATGTCCATGCATTTCCCCACTCATTTGAGTAATTTTTCATGAAAAAAACCAAGGTTTTATGATTGGTCAAAATTTTCACCAAAACGACATACCGCGGGTCTACGCATTTTTCTGATGTGGGACAAAAATTGAAAAGTGCGTTTTGTCGCATTTCTCAGCAAAATTTGGTCCAATATACCATGTCCATGCATTTCCCCACTCATTTGAGTGATTTTTCATGAAAAAAACAAGGTTTCATGATTGGTCAAAATTTTCACCAAAACGACATACCGCGGGTCTACGCGTTTTTCTGATTTCGGTCAAAAATTGAAAAGTGCTTTTTGTTGCATTTCTGAGCAAAATTTGGTCCAATATACCATGTCCATGCATTTCCTCACTCATTTGAGTAATTTTTCATGAAAAAAACCAAGGTTTTATGATTGGTCAAAATTTTCACCAAAACGACATACCGCGGGTCTACGAGTTTTTCTGATTTGGGTCAAAAATTGAAAAGTGCTTTTTGTCGCATTTCTGAGCAAAATTTGGTCCAATATACCATGTCCATGCATTTCCTGACTCATTTGAGTAATTTTTCATGAAAAAAAACAAGGTTTTATGATTGGTCAAAATTTTCACCAAAACGACATACCGCGGGTCTACGAGTTTTTCTGATTTGGGTCAAAAATTGAAAAGTGCTTTTTGTCGCATTTCTGAGCAAAATTTGGTCCAATATACCATGTCCATGCATTTCCCCACTCATTTGAGTAATTTTTCATGAAAAACACAAGGTTTCATGATTGGTCAAAATTTTCACCAAAACGACATACCGCGGGTCTACGCGTTTTTCTGATTTGGGTCAAAAATTGAAAAGTGCTTTTTGTCGCATTTCTGAGCAAAATTTGGTCCAATATACCATGTCCATGCATTTCCCCACTCATTTGAGTAATTTTTCATGAAAAAAACAAGGTTTCATGATTGGTCAAAATTTTCACCAAAACGACATACCGCGGGTCTACGCGTTTTTCTGATTTGGGTCAAAAATTGAAAAGTGCTATTTGTCGCATTTCTGAGCAAAATTTGGTCCAATATACCATGTCCATGCATTTCCCCACTCATTAGAGTAATTTTTCATGAAAAAAACAAGGTTTCATGATTGGTCAAAATTTTCACCAAAACGACATACCGTGGGTCTACGCGTTTTTCTGATTTGGGTCAAAAATTGAAAAGTGCTTTTTGTCGCATTTCTGAGCAAAATTTGGTCCAATATACCATGTCGATGCATTTCCCCACTCATTTGAGTAATTTTTCATGAAAAAAAAACAAGGTTTCATGATTGGTCAAAATTTTCACCAAAACGACATACCGCGGGTCTACGTGTTTTTCTGATTTGGGTCAAAAATTGAAAAGTGCTTTTTGTTGCATTTCTGAGCAAAATTTGGTCCAGTATACCATGTCCATGCATTTCCCCACTCATTTGAGTAATTTTTCATGAAAAAAACAAGGTTTCATGATTGGTCAAAATTTTCACCAAAACGACATACCGCGGGTCTACGCGTTTTTCTGATTTGGGTCAAAAATTGAAAAGTGCTTTTTGTCGCCTTTCTGAGCAAAATTTGGTCCAATATACCATGTCCATGCATTTCCCCACTCATTTGAGTAATTTTTCATGAAAAAAACCAAGGTTTTATGATTGGTCAAAATTTTCACCAAAACGACATACCGCGGGTCTACGCATTTTTCTGATGTGGGACAAAAATTGAAAAGTGCGTTTTGTCGCATTTCTCAGCAAAATTTGGTCCAATATACCATGTCCATGCATTTCCCCACTCATTTGAGTGATTTTTCATGAAAAAAACAAGGTTTCATGATTGGTCAAAATTTTCACCAAAACGACATACCGCGGGTCTACGCGTTTTTCTGATTTCGGTCAAAAATTGAAAAGTGCTTTTTGTTGCATTTCTGAGCAAAATTTGGTCCAATATACCATGTCCATGCATTTCCTCACTCATTTGAGTAATTTTTCATGAACAAAAACCAAGGTTTTATGATTGGTCAAAATTTTCACCAAAACGACATACCGCGGGTCTACGCGTTTTTCTGATTTTGGTCAAAAATTGAAAAGTGCTTTTTGTCGCATTTCTGAGCAAAATTTGGTCCAGTATACCATGTCCATGCATTTCCCCACTCATTTGAGTAATTTTTCATGAAAAAAACAAGGTTTCATGATTGGTCAAAATTTTCACCAAAACGACATACCGCGGGTCTACGCGTTTTTCTGATTTGGGTCAAAAATTGAAAAGTGCTTTTTGTCGCCTTTCTGAGCAAAATTTGGTCCAAAATACCATGTCCATGCATTTCCCCACTCATTTGAGTAATTTTTCATGAAAAAAACCAAGGTTTTATGATTGGTCAAAATTTTCACCAAAACGACATACCGCGGGTCTACGCGATTTTCTGATTTGGGTCAAAAATTGAAAAGTGCTTTTTGTCGCATTTCTGAGCAAAATTTGGTCCAATATACCATGTCCATGCATTTCCCCACTCATTTGAGTAATTTTTCATGAAAAAAACAAGGTTTCATGAATGGTCAAAATTTTCACCAAAACGACATACCGCGGGTCTACGCGTTTTTCTGATGTGGGACAAAAATTGAAAAGTGCGTTTTGTCGCATTTCTGAGCAAAATTTGGTCCAATATACCATGTCCATGCATTTCCCCACTCATTTGAGTGATTTTTCATGAAAAAAACAAGGTTTCATGATTGGTCAAAATTTTCACCAAAACGACATACCGCGGGTCTACGCGTTTTTCTGATTTGGGTCAAAAATTTAAAAGTGCTTTTTGTTGCATTTCTGAGCAAAATTTGGTCCAATATACCATGTCCATGCATTTCCTCACTCATTTGAGTAATTTTTCATGAACAAAAACCAAGGTTTTATGATTGGTCAAAATTTTCACCAAAACGACATACCGCGGGTCTACGCGTTTTTCTGATTTGGGTCAAAAATTGAAAAGTGCTTTTTGTCGCATTTCTGCGCAAAATTTGGTCCAATATACCATGTCCATGCATTTCCCCACTCATTTGAGTAATTTTTCATGAAAAAAACAAGGTTTCATGATTGGTCAAAATTTTCACCAAAACGACATACCGCGGGTCTACGCGTTTTTCTGATTTGGGTCAAAAATTGAAAAGTGCTTTTTGTCGCATTTCTGAGCAAAATTCGGTCCAATATACCATGTCCATGCATTTCCCCACTCATTTGAGTAATTTTTCATGAAAAAAACAAGGTTTCATGATTGGTCAAAATTTTCACCAAAACGACATACCGCGGGTCTACGCGTTTTTCTGATTTGGGTCAAAAATTGAAAAGTGCTTTTTGTCGCATTTCTGAGCAAAGTTTGGTCCAATATACCATGTCCATGCATTCCCCACTCATTTGAGTAATTTTTCATGAAAAAAACAAGGTTTCATGATTGGTCAAAATTTTCACCAAAACGACATACCGCGGGTCTACGCGTTTTTCTGATTTGGGTCAAAAATTGAAAAGTGCTTTTTGTCGCATTTCTGAGCAAAATTTGGTCCAATATACCATGTCCATGCATTTCCCCACTCATTTGAGTAATTTTTCATGAAAAAAACAAGGTTTCATGATTGGTCAAAATTTTCACCAAAACGACATACCGCGGGTCTATGCGTTTTTCTGATTTGGGTCAAAAATTGAAAAGTGCTTTTTGTCGCATTTCTGAGCAAAATTTGGTCCAATATACCATGTCCATGCATTTCCTCACTCATTTGAGTAATTTTTCATGAACAAAAACCAAGGTTTTATGATTGGTCAAAATTTTCACCAAAACGACATACCGCGGGTCTACGCGTTTTTCTGATTTGGGTCAAAAATTGAAAAGTGCTTTTTGTCGCATTTCTGCGCAAAATTTGGTCCAATATACCATGTCCATGCATTTCCCCACTCATTTGAGTAATTTTTCATGAAAAAAACAAGGTTTCATGATTGGTCAAAATTTTCACCAAAACGACATACCGCGGGTCTACGCGTTTTTCTGATTTGGGTCAAAAATTGAAAAGTGCTTTTTGTCGCATTTCTGAGCAAAATTTGGTCCAATATACCATGTCCATGCATTTCCCCACTCATTTGAGTAATTTTTCATGAAAAAAACAAGGTTTCATGATTGGTCAAAATTTTCACCAAAACGACATACCGCGGGTCTACGCGTTTTTCTGATTTGGGTCAAAAATTGAAAAGTGCTTTTTGTCGCATTTCTGAGCAAAATTTGGTCCAATATACCATGTCCATGCATTTCCCCACTCATTTGAGTAATTTTTCATGAAAAAAACAAGGTTTCATGATTGGTCAAAATTTTCACCAAAACGACATACCGCGGGTCTACGCGTTTTTCTGATTTGGGTCAAAAATTGAAAAGTGCTTTTTGTCGCATTTCTGAGCAAAATTTGGTCCAATATACCATGTCCATGCATTTCCCGGCTCATTTGAGTAATTTTTCATGAAAAAAAACAAGGTTTTATGATTGGTCAAAATTTTCACCAAAACGACATACCGCGGGTCTACGCGTTTTTCTGATTTGGGTCAAAAATTGAAAAGTGCTTTTTGTCGCATTTTTGAGCAAAATTTGGTCCAATATACCATGTCCATGCATTTCCCCACTCATTTGAGTAATTTTTCATGAAAAAAACAAGGTTTTATGATTGGTCAAAATTTTCACCGAAACGACATACCGCACGTCTACGCGTTTTTCTGATTTGGGTCAACAATTGAAAAGTGCTTTTTGTCACATTTCTGAGCAAAATTTGGTCCAATATACCATGTCCATGCATTTCCCCACTCATTTGAGTAATTTTTCATGAAAAAAACAAGGTTTCATGATTGGTCAAAATTTTCACCAAAACGACATACCGCGGGTCTATGCGTTTTTCTGATTTGGGTCAAAAATTGAAAAGTGCTTTTTGTCGCATTTCTGAGCAAAATTTGGTCCAATATACCATGTCCATGCATTTCCCCGCTCATTTGAGTAATTTTTCATGAAAAAAAACAAGGTTTTATGATTGGTCAAAATTTTCACCAAAACGACATACCGCGTTTTTCTGATTTGGGTCAAAAATTGAAAAGTGCTTTTTGTCGCATTTCTGAGCAAAATTTGGTCCAATATACCATGTCCATGCATTTCCCCACTCATTTGAGTAATTTTTCATGAAAAAAACAAGGTTTCATGATTGGTCAAAATTTTCACCAAAACGACATACGGGTCTACGCGTTTTTCTGATTTGGGACAAAAATTGAAAAGTGCGTTTTGTCGCATTTCTGAGCAAAATTTGGTCCAATATACCATGTCCATGCATTTCCCCACTCATTTGAGTGACTTTTCATGAAAAAAACAAGGTTTCATGATTGGTCAAAATTTTCACCAAAACGACATACCGCGGGTCTACGCGTTTTTCTGATTTTGGGTCAAAAATTGAAAAGTGCTTTTTGTCGCATTTCTGAGCAAAATTTGGTCCAATATACCATGTCCATGCATTTCCCCACTCATTTGAGTAATTTTTCATGAAAAAAACCAAGGTTTTATGATTGGTCAAAATTTTCACCAAAACGACATACCGCGGGTCTACGCGTTTTTCTGATTTGGGTCAAAAATTGAAAAGTGCTTTTTGTCGCATTTCTGCGCAAAATTTGGTCCAATATACCATGTCCATGCATTTCCCCACTCATTTGAGTAATTTTTCCTGAAAAAAACAAGGTTTCATGATTGGTCAAAATTTTCACCAAAACGACATACCGCGGGTCTACGCGTTTTTCTGATTTGGGTCAAAAATTGAAAAGTGCTTTTTGTCGCATTTCTGAGCAAAATTTGGTCCAATATACCATGTCCATGCATTTCCCCACTCATTTGAGTAATTTTTCATGAAAAAAACAAGGTTTCATGATTGGTCAAAATTTTCACCAAAACGACATACCGCGGGTCTACGCGTTTTTCTGATTTGGGTCAAAAATTGAAAAGTGCTTTTTGTCGCATTTCTGAGCAAAATTTGGTCCAATATACCATGTCCATGCATTTCCCCACTCATTTGAGTAATTTTTCATGAAAAAAACAAGGTTTCATGATTGGTCAAAATTTTCACCAAAACGACATACCGCGGGTCTACGCGTTTTTCTGATTTGGGTCAAAAATTGAAAAGTGCTTTTTGTCGCATTTCTGAGCAAAATTTGGTCCAATATACCATGTTCATGCATTTCCCCGCTCATTTGAGTAATTTTTCATGAAAAAAACCAAGGTTTTATGATTGGTCAAAATTTTCACCAAAACGACATACCGCGGGTCTACGCGTTTTTCTGATTTGGGTCAAAAATTGAAAAGTGCGTTTTGTCGCATTTCTGAGCAAAATTTGGTCCAATATACCATGTCCATGCATTTCCCCACTCATTTGAGTAATTTTTCATGAAAAAAAACAAGGTTTTATGATTGGTCAAAATTTTCACCAAAACGACATACCGCGGGTCTACGCGTTTTTCTGATTTGGGTCAAAAATTGAAAAGTGCTTTTTGTCGCATTTCTGAGCAAAATTTGGTCCAATATACCATGTCCATGCATTTCCCCACTCATTTGAGTAATTTTTCATGAAAAAAACAAGGTTTCATGATTGGTCAAAATTTTCACCAAAACGACATACCGCGGGTCTACGCGTTTTTCTGATTTGGGTCAAAAATTGAAAAGTGCTTTTTGTCGCATTTCTGAGCAAAATTTGGTCCAATATACCATGTTCATGCATTTCCCCGCTCATTTGAGTAATTTTTCATGAAAAAAACCAAGGTTTTATGATTGGTCAAAATTTTCACCAAAACGACATACCGCGGGTCTACGCGTTTTTCTGATTTGGGTCAAAAATTGAAAAGTGCGTTTTGTCGCATTTCTGAGCAAAATTTGGTCCAATATACCATGTCCATGCATTTCCCCACTCATTTGAGTAATTTTTCATGAAAAAAAACAAGGTTTTATGATTGGTCAAAATTTTCACCAAAACGACATACCGCGGGTCTACGCGTTTTTCTGATTTGGGTCAAAAATTGAAAAGTGCTTTTTGTCGCATTTCTGAGCAAAATTTGGTCCAATATACCATGTCCATGCATTTCCCCACTCATTTGAGTAATTTTTCATGAAAAAAACAAGGTTTCATGATTAGTCAAAATTTTCACCAAAACGACATACCGCGGGTCTACGCGTTTTTCTGATTTGGGTCAAAAATTGAAAAGTGCTTTTTGTCGCATTTCTGAGCAAAATTTGGTCCAATATACCATGTCCATGCATTTCCCCACTCATTTGAGTAATTTTTCATGAAAAAAACAAGGTTTCATGATTGGTCAAAATTTTCACCAAAACGACATACCGCGGGTCTACGCGTTTTTCTGATTTGGGTCAAAAATTGAAAAGTGCTTTTTGTCGCATTTCTGAGCAAAATTTGGTCCAATATACCATGTCCATGCATTTCCCCACTCATTTGAGTAATTTTTCATGAAAAAAAACAAGGTTTTATGATTGGTCAAAATTTTCACCAAAACGACATACCGCGGGTCTACGCGATTTTCTGATTTGGGTCAAAAATTGAAAAGTGCTTTTTGTCGCATTTCTGAGCAAAATTTGGTCCAATATACCATGTCCATGCATTTCCCCACTCATTTGAGTAATTTTTCATGAAAAAAACAAGGTTTCATGAATGGTCAAAATTTTCACCAAAACGACATACCGCGGGTCTACGCGTTTTTCTGATGTGGGACAAAAATTGAAAAGTGCATTTGGTCGCATTTCTGAGCAAAATTTGGTCCAATATACCATGTCCATGCATTTCCCCACTCATTTGAGTGATTTTTCATGAAAAAAACAAGGTTTCATGATTGGTCAAAATTTTCACCAAAACGACATACCGCGGGTCTACGCGTTTTTCTGATTTGGGTCAAAAATTGAAAAGTGCTTTTTGTCGCATTTCTGCGCAAAATTTGGTCCAATATACCATGTCCATGCATTTCCCCACTCATTTGAGTAATTTTTCATGAAAAAAACAAGGTTTCATGATTGGTCAAAATTTTCACCAAAACGACATACCGCGGGTCTACGCGATTTTCTGATTTGGGTCAAAAATTGAAAAGTGCTTTTTGTCGCATTTCTGAGCAAAATTTGGTCCAATATACCATGTCCATGCATTTCCCCACTCATTTGAGTAATTTTTCATGAAAAAAACAAGGTTTCATGAATGGTCAAAATTTTCACCAAAACGACATACCGCGGGTCTACGCGTTTTTCTGATGTGGGACAAAAATTGAAAAGTGCATTTGGTCGCATTTCTGAGCAAAATTTGGTCCAATATACCATGTCCATGCATTTCCCCACTCATTTGAGTGATTTTTCATGAAAAAAACAAGGTTTCATGATTGGTCAAAATTTTCACCAAAACGACATACCGCGGGTCTACGCGTTTTTCTGATTTGGGTCAAAAATTGAAAAGTGCTTTTTGTCGCATTTCTGCGCAAAATTTGGTCCAATATACCATGTCCATGCATTTCCCCACTCATTTGAGTAATTTTTCATGAAAAAAACAAGGTTTCATGATTGGTCAAAATTTTCACCAAAACGACATACCGCGGGTCTACGCGTTTTTCTGATTTGGGTCAAAAATTGAAAAGTGCTTTTTGTCGCATTTCTGAGCAAAATTTGGTCCAATATACCATGTCCATGCATTTCCCCACTCATTTGAGTAATTTTTCATGAAAAAAACAAGGTTTCATGATTGGTCAAAATTTTCACCAAAACGACATACTGCGGGTCTACGCGTTTTTCTGATTTGGGTCAAAAATTGAAAAGTGCTTTTTGTCGCATTTCTGAGCAAAATTTGGTCCAATATACCATGTCCATGCATTTCCCCACTCATTTGAGTAATTTTTCATGAAAAAAACAAGGTTTTATGATTGGTCAAAATTTTCACCAAAACGACATACCGCAGGTCTACGCGTTTTTCTGATTTGGGTCAACAATTGAAAAGTGCTTTTTGTCACATTTCTGAGCAAAATTTGGTCCAATATACCATGTCCATGCATTTCCCCACTCATTTGAGTAATTTTTCATGAAAAAAACCAAGGTTTTATGATTGGTCAAAATTTTCACCAAAACGACATACCGCGGGTCTACGCGTTTTTCTGATTTGGGTCAAAAATTGAAAAGTGCTTTTTGTCGCATTTCTGCGCAAAATTTGGTCCAATATACCATGTCCATGCATTTCCCCACTCATTTGAGTAATTTTTCATGAAAAACACAAGGTTTCATGATTGGTCAAAATTTTCACCAAAACGACATACCGCGGGTCTACGCGTTTTTCTGATTTGGGTCAAAAATTGAAAAGTGCTTTTTGTCGCATTTCTGAGCAAAATTTGGTCCAATATACCATGTTCATGCATTTCCCCGCTCATTTGAGTAATTTTTCATGAAAAAAACCAAGGTTTTATGATTGGTCAAAATTTTCACCAAAACGACATACCGCGGGTCTACACGTTTTTCTGATTTGGGTCAAAAATTGAAAAGTGCTTTTTGTCGCATTTCTGAGCAAAATTTGGTCCAATATACCATGTCCATGCATTTCCCCACTCATTTGAGTAATTTTTCATGAAAAAAACAAGGTTTCATGATTGGTCAAAATTTTTCACCAAAACGACATACCGCGGGTCTACGCGTTTTTCTGATTTGGGTCAAAAATTGAAAAGTGCTTTTTGTCGCATTTCTGCGCAAAATTTGGTCCAATATACCATGTCCATGCATTTCCCCACTCATTTGAGTAATTTTTCATGAAAAAAACAAGGTTTCATGATTGGTCAAAATTTTCACCAAAACGACATACCGCGGGTCTACGCGTTTTTCTGATTTGGGTCAAAAATTGAAAAGTGCTTTTTGTCGCATTTCTGAGCAAAATTTGGTCCAATATACCATGTCCATGCATTTCCCCACTCATTTGAGTAATTTTTCATGAAAAAAACAAGGTTTCATGATTGGTCAAAATTTTTCACCAAAACGACATACCGCGGGTCTACACGTTTTTCTGATTTGGGTCAAAAATTTAAAAGTGCTTTTTGTCGCATTTCTGCGCAAAATTTGGTCCAATATACCATGTCCATGCATTTCCCCACTCATTTGAGTAATTTTTCATGAAAAAAACAAGGTTTCATGATTGGTCAAAATTTTTCACCAAAACGACATACCGCGGGTCTACGCGTTTTTCTGATTTGGGTCAAAAATTTAAAAGTGCTTTTTGTCGCATTTCTGCGCAAAATTTGGTCCAATATACCATGTCCATGCATTTCCCCACTCATTTGAGTAATTTTTCATGAAAAAAACAAGGTTTCATGATTGGTCAAAATTTTCACCAAAACGACATACCGCGGGTCTACGCGTTTTTCTGATTTGGGTCAAAAATTGAAAAGTGCTTTTTGTCGCATTTCTGAGCAAAATTTGGTCCAATATACCATGTCCATGCATTTCCCCACTCATTTGAGTAATTTTTATGAAAAAAACAAGGTTTCATGATTGGTCGAAATTTTCACCAAAACGACATACCGCGGGTCTACGCGTTTTTCTGATTTGGGTCAAAAATTGAAAAGTGCTTTTTGTCGCATTTCTGAGCAAAATTTGGTCCAATATAACATGTCCATGCATTTCCCGACTCATTTGAGTAATTTTTCATGAAAAAAAACAAGGTTTTATGATTGGTCAAAATTTTCACCAAAACGACATACCGCGGGTCTACGCGTTTTTCTGATTTGGGTCAAAAATTGAAAAGTGCTTTTTGTCGCATTTTTGAGCAAAATTTGGTCCAATATACCATGTCCATGCATTTCCCCACTCATTTGAGTAATTTTTCATGAAAAAAACAAGGTTTTATGATTGGTCAAAATTTTCACCAAAACGACATACGTCTACGCGTTTTTCTGATTTGGGTCAACAATTGAAAAGTGCTTTTTGTCACATTTCTGAGCAAAATTTGGTCCAATATACCATGTCCATGCATTTCCCCACTCATTTGAGTAATTTTTCATGAAAAAAAACAAGGTTTTATGATTGGTCAAAATTTTCACCAAAACGACATACCGCGTTTTTCTGATTTGGGTCAAAAATTGAAAAGTGCTTTTTGTCGCATTTCTGAGCAAAATTTGGTCCAATATACCATGTCCATGCATTTCCCCACTCATTTGAGTAATTTTTCATGAAAAAAACAAGGTTTCATGATTGGTCAAAATTTTCACCAAAACGACATACGGGTCTACGCGTTTTTCTGATTTGGGTCAAAAATTGAAAAGTGCTTTTTGTCGCATTTCTGAGCAAAATTTGGTCCAATATACCATGTCCATGCATTTCCCCACTCATTTGAGTAATTTTTCATGAAAAAAACCAAGGTTTTATGATTGGTCAAAATTTTCACCAAAACGACATACCGCGGGTCTACGCGTTTTTCTGATTTGGGTCAAAAATTGAAAAGTGCTTTTTGTCGCATTTCTGAGCAAAATTTGGTCCAATATACCATGTCCATGCATTTCCCCACTCATTTGAGTAATTTTTCATGAAAAAAACAAGGTTTTATGATTGGTCAAAATTTTCACCAAAACGACATACCGCGGGTCTACGCGTTTTTCTGATTTGGGACAAAAATTGAAAAGTGCGTTTTGTCGCATTTCTGAGCAAAATTTGGTCCAATATACCATGTCCATGCATTTCCCCACTCATTTTAGTGATTTTTCATGAAAAAAAACAAGGTTTCATGATTGGTCAAAATTTTCACCAAAACGACATACCGCGGGCCTACGCGTTTTTCTGATTTGGGTCAAAAATTCAAAAGTGCTTTTTGTCGCATTTCTGAGCAAAATTTGGTCCAATATACCATGTCCATGCATTTCCTCACTCATTTGAGTAATTTTTCATGAAAAAAACCAAGGTTTTATGATTGGTCAAAATTTTCACCAAAACGACATACCGCGGGTCTACGCGTTTTTCTGATTTGGGTCAAAAATTGAAAAGTGCTTTTTGTCGCATTTCTGCGCAAAATTTGGTCCAATATACCATGTCCATGCATTTCCCCACTCATTTGAGTAATTTTTCATGAAAAAAACAAGGTTTCATGATTGGTCAAAATTTTCACCAAAACGACATACCGCGGGTCTACGCGTTTTTCTGATTTGGGTCAAAAATTGAAAAGTGCTTTTTGTCGCATTTCTGAGCAAAATTTGGTCCTATATACCATGTCCATGCATTTCCCCACTCATTTGAGTAATTTTTCATGAAAAAAACAAGGTTTCATGATTGGTCAAAATTTTCACCAAAACGACATACCGTGGGTCTACGCGTTTTTCTGATTTGGGTCAAAAATTTAAAAGTGCTTTTTGTCGCATTTCTGAGCAAAATTTGGTCCAATATACCATGTCCATGCATTTCCCCACTCATTTGAGTAATTTTTCATGAAAAAAACCAAGGTTTTATGATTGGTCAAAATTTTCACCAAAACGACATACCGCGGGGTCTACGCGTTTTTCTGATTTGGGTCAAAAATTGAAAAGTGCTTTTTGACGCTTTTTTGAGCAAAATTTGGTCCAATATACCATGTCCATGCGTTTCCCCACTCATTTGAGTAATTTTTCATGAAAAAAACAAGGTTTCATGATTGGTCAAAATTTTCACCAAAACGACATAGCGCGGGTCTACGTGTTTTTCTGATTTGGATCAAAAATTGAAAAGTGCTTTTTGTCGCATTTCTGAGCAAAATTTGGTCCAATATACCATGTCCATGCATTTCCCCACTCATTTGAGTAATTTTTCATGAAAAAAACAAGGTTTCATTATTGGTCAAAATTTTCACCAAAACGACATACCGCGGGTCTACGCGTTTTTCTGATTTGGGTCAAAAATTTAAAAGTGCTTTTTGTCGCATTTCTGCGCAAAATTTGGTCCAATATACCATGTCCATGCATTTCCCCACTCATTTGAGTAATTTTTCATGAAAAAAACAAGGTTTCATGATTGGTCAAAATTTTTCACCAAAACGACATACCGCGGGTCTACGCGTTTTTCTGATTTGGGTCAAAAATTGAAAAGTGCTTTTTGTCGCATTTCTGAGCAAAATTTGGTCCAACATACCATGTCCATGCATTTCCCCACTCATTTGAGTAATTTTTCATGAAAAAAACAAGGTTTCATGATTGGTCAAAATTTTCACCAAAACGACATACCGCGGGTCTACGCGTTTTTCTGATTTGGGTCAAAAATTGAAAAGTGCTTTTTGTCGCATTTCTGAGCAAAATTTGGTCCAATATACCATGTCCATGCATTTCCCCACTCATTTGAGTAATTTTTCATGAAAAAAACAAGGTTTCATGATTGGTCAAAATTTTCACCAAAACGACATACCGCGGGTCTACGCGTTTTTCTGATTTGGGTCAAAAATTGAAAAGTGCGTTTTGTCGCATTTCTGAGCAAAATTTGGTCCAATATACCATGTCCATGCATTTCCCCACTCATTTGAGTAATTTTTCATGAAAAAAACAAGGTTTCATGATTGGTCAAAATTTTTCACCAAAACGACATACCGCGGGTCTACGCGTTTTTCTGATTTGGGACAAAAATTGAAAAGTGCGTTTTGTCGCATTTCTGAGCAAAATTTGGTCCAATATACCATGTCCATGCATTTCCCCACTCATTTTAGTGATTTTTCATGAAAAAAAACAAGGTTTCATGATTGGTCAAAATTTTCACCAAAACGACATACCGCGGGCCTACGCGTTTTTCTGATTTGGGTCAAAAATTCAAAAGTGCTTTTTGTCGCATTTCTGAGCAAAATTTGGTCCAATATACCATGTCCATGCATTTCCTCACTCATTTGAGTAATTTTTCATGAAAAAAACCAAGGTTTTATGATTGGTCAAAATTTTCACCAAAACGACATACCGCGGGTCTACGCGTTTTTCTGATTTGGGTCAAAAATTGAAAAGTGCTTTTTGTCGCATTTCTGCGCAAAATTTGGTCCAATATACCATGTCCATGCATTTCCCCACTCATTTGAGTAATTTTTCATGAAAAAAACAAGGTTTCATGATTGGTCAAAATTTTCACCAAAACGACATACCGCGGGTCTACGCGTTTTTCTGATTTGGGTCAAAAATTGAAAAGTGCTTTTTGTCGCATTTCTGAGCAAAATTTGGTCCTATATACCATGTCCATGCATTTCCCCACTCATTTGAGTAATTTTTCATGAAAAAAACAAGGTTTCATGATTGGTCAAAATTTTCACCAAAACGACATACCGTGGGTCTACGCGTTTTTCTGATTTGGGTCAAAAATTTAAAAGTGCTTTTTGTCGCATTTCTGAGCAAAATTTGGTCCAATATACCATGTCCATGCATTTCCCCACTCATTTGAGTAATTTTTCATGAAAAAAACCATGGTTTTATGATTGGTCAAAATTTTCACCAAAACGACATACCGCGGGGTCTACGCGTTTTTCTGATTTGGGTCAAAAATTGAAAAGTGCTTTTTGACGCTTTTTTGAGCAAAATTTGGTCCAATATACCATGTCCATGCGTTTCCCCACTCATTTGAGTAATTTTTCATGAAAAAAACAAGGTTTCATGATTGGTCAAAATTTTCACCAAAACGACATAGCGCGGGTCTACGTGTTTTTCTGATTTGGATCAAAAATTGAAAAGTGCTTTTTGTCGCATTTCTGCGCAAAATTTGGTCCAATATACCATGTCCATGCATTTCCCCACTCATTTGAGTAATTTTTCATGAAAAAAACAAGGTTTCATGATTGGTCAAAATTTTTCACCAAAACGACATACCGCGGGTCTACGCGTTTTTCTGATTTGGGTCAAAAATTGAAAAGTGCTTTTTGTCGCATTTCTGAGCAAAATTTGGTCCAACATACCATGTCCATGCATTTCCCCACTCATTTGAGTAATTTTTCATGAAAAAAACAAGGTTTCATGATTGGTCAAAATTTTCACCAAAACGACATACCGCGGGTCTACGCGTTTTTCTGATTTGGGTCAAAAATTGAAAAGTGCTTTTTGTCGCATTTCTGAGCAAAATTTGGTCCAATATACCATGTCCATGCATTTCCCCACTCATTTGAGTAATTTTTCATGAAAAAAACAAGGTTTCATGATTGGTCAAAATTTTCACCAAAACGACATACCGCGGGTCTACGCGTTTTTCTGATTTGGGTCAAAAATTGAAAAGTGCTTTTTGTCGCATTTCTGAGCAAAATTTGGTCCAATATACCATGTCCATGCATTTCCCCATTCATTTGAGTAATTTTTCATGAAAAAAACAAGGTTTCATGATTGGTCAAAATTTTTCACCAAAACGACATACCGCGGGTCTACACGTTTTTCTGATTTGGGTCAAAAATTTAAAAGTGCTTTTTGTCGCATTTCTGCGCAAAATTTGGTCCAATATACCATGTCCATGCATTTCCCCACTCATTTGAGTAATTTTTCATGAAAAAAAACAAGGTTTTATGATTGGTCAAAATTTTCACCAAAACGACATACCGCGGGTCTACGCGTTTTTCTGATTTGGGTCAAAAATTGAAAAGTGCTTTTTGTCGCATTTCTGAGCAAAATTTGGTCCAATATACCATGTCCATGCATTTCCCCACTCATTTGAGTAATTTTTCATGAAAAAAACAAGGTTTCATGATTGGTCAAAATTTTCACCAAAACGACATACCGCGGGTCTACGCGTTTTTCTGATTTGGGTCAAAAATTGAAAAGTGCTTTTTGTCGCATTTCTGAGCAAAATTTGGTCCAATATACCATGTCCATGCATTTCCCCACTCATTTGAGTAATTTTTCATGAAAAAAACAAGGTTTTATGATTGGTCAAAATTTTCACCAAAACGACATACCGCGGGTCTACGCGTTTTTCTGATTTGGGTCAAAAATTGAAAAGTGCTTTTTGTCGCATTTCTGAGCAAAATTTGGTCCAATATACCATGTCCATGCATTTCCCCACTCATTTGAGTAATTTTTCATGAAAAAAACAAGGTTTCATGATTGGTCAAAATTTTCACCAAAACGACATACCGCGGGTCTACGCGTTTTTCTGATTTGGGTCAAAAATTTAAAAGTGCTTTTTGTCGCATTTCTGAGCAAAATTTGGTCCAATATACCATGTCCATGCATTTCCCCACTCATTTGAGTAATTTTTCATGAAAAAAACCAAGGTTTTATGATTGGTCAAAATTTTCACCAAAACGACATACCGCGGGTCTACGCGTTTTTCTGATTTGGGTCAAAAATTGAAAAGTGCTTTTTGACGCTTTTTTGAGCAAAATTTGGTCCAATATACCATGTCCATGCATTTCCCCACTCATTTGAGTAATTTTTCATGAAAAAAACAAGGTTTCATGATTGGTCAAAATTTTCACCAAAACGACATAGCGCGGGTCTACGCGTTTTTCTGATTTGGGTCAAAAATTGAAAAGTGCTTTTTGTCGCATTTCTGAGCAAAATTTGGTCCAATATACCATGTCCATGAATTTCCCCACTCATTTGAGTAATTTTTCATGAAAAAAACAAGGTTTCATGATTGGTAAAAATTTTTCACCAAAACGACATACCGCGGGTCTACACGTTTTTCTGATTTGGGTCAAAAATTTAAAAGTGCTTTTTGTCGCATTTCTGCACAAAATTTGGTCCAATATACCATGTCCATGCATTTCCCCACTCATTTGAGTAATTTTTCATGAAAAAAACCAAGGTTTTATGATTGGTCAAAATTTTCACCAAAACGACATACCGCGGGTCTACGCGTTTTTCTGATTTGGGTCAAAAATTGAAAAGTGCTTTTTGTCGCATTTCTGAGCAAAATTTGGTCCAATATACCATGTCCATGCATTTCCCCACTCATTTGAGTAATTTTTCATGAAAAAAACAAGGTTTCATGATTGGTCAAAATTTTCACCAAAACGACATACCGCGGGTCTACGCATTTTTCTGATTTGGGTCAAAAATTGAAAAGTGCTTTTTGTCACATTTCTGAGTAAAATTTGGTCCAATATACCATGTCCATGCATTTCCCCACTCATTTGAGTAATTTTTCATGAAAAAAACAAGGTTTCATGATTGGTCAAAATTTTCTGATTTTTCTGATTTGGGTCAAAAATTGAAAAGTGCTTTTTGTAGCATTTCTGAGCAAAATTTGGTCCAATATACCATGTCCATGCATTTCCCCACTCATTTGAGTAATTTTTCATGAAAAAAACAAGGTTTCATGATTGGTCAAAATTTTCACCAAAACGACATACCGCGGGTCTACGCGTTTTTCTGATTTGGGTCAAAAATTGAAAAGTGCTTTTTGTCGCATTTCTGAGCAAAATTTGGTCCAATATACCATGTCCATGCATTTCCCCACTCATTTGAGTAATTTTTCATGAAAAAAACCAAGGTTTTATGATTGGTCAAAATTTTCACCAAAACGACATACCGCGGGTCTACGCGTTTTTCTGATTTGGGTCAAAAATTGAAAAGTGCTTTTTGTCGCATTTCTGAGCAAAATTTGGTCCAATATACCATGTCCATGCATTTCCCCATTCATTTGAGTAATTTTTCATGAAAAAAAACAAGGTTTCATGATTGGTCAAAATTTTTCACCAAAACGACATACCGCGGGTCTACACGTTTTTCTGATTTGGGTCAAAAATTTAAAAGTGCTTTTTGTCGCATTTCTGCGCAAAATTTGGTCCAATATACCATGTCCATGCATTTCCCCACTCATTTGAGTAATTTTTCATGAAAAAAACCAAGGTTTTATGATTGGTCAAAATTTTCACCAAAACGACATACCGCGGGTCTACGCGTTTTTCTGATTTGGGTCAAAAATTGAAAAGTGCTTTTTGTCGCATTTCTGAGCAAAATTTGGTCCAATATACCATGTCCATGCATTTCCCCACTCATTTGAGTAATTTTTCATGAAAAAAACAAGGTTTCATGATTGGTCAAAATTTTCACCAAAACGACATAGCGCGGGTCTACGCGTTTTTCTGATTTGGGTCAAAAATTGAAAAGTGCTTTTTGTCGCATTTCTGAGCAAAATTTGGTCCAATATACCATGTCCATGCATTTCCCCACTCATTTGAGTAATTTTTCATGAAAAAAACAAGGTTTTATGATTGGTCAAAATTTTCACCAAAACGACATACCGCGGGTCTACGCGTTTTTCTGATTTGGGTCAAAAATTGAAAAGTGCTTTTTGTCGCATTTCTGAGCAAAATTTGGTCCAATATACCATGTCCATGCATTTCCCCACTCATTTGAGTAATTTTTCATGAAAAAAACCAAGGTTTTATGATTGGTCAAAATTTTCACCAAAACGACATACCGCGGGTCTACGCGTTTTTCTGATTTGGGTCAAAAATTGAAAAGTGCTTTTTGTCGCATTTCTGAGCAAAATTTGGTCCAATATACCATGTCCATGCATTTCCCCACTCATTTGAGTAATTTTTCATGAAAAAAACAAGGTTTCATGATTGGTCAAAATTTTCACCAAAACGACATACCGCGGGTCTACGCATTTTTCTGATTTGGGTCAAAAATTGAAAAGTGCTTTTTGTCACATTTCTGAGCAAAATTTGGTCCAATATACCATGTCCATGCATTTCCCCACTCATTTGAGTAATTTTTCATGAAAAAAACAAGGTTTCATGATTGGTCAAAATTTTCACCAAAACGACATACCGCGGGTCTACGCGTTTTTCTGATTTGGGTCAAAAATTGAAAAGTGCTTTTTGTCGCATTTCTGAGCAAAATTTGGTCCAATATACCATGTCCATGCATTTCCCCACTCATTTGAGTAATTTTTCATGAAAAAAACAAGGTTTCATGATTGGTCAAAATTTTCACCAAAACGACATACCGCGGGTCTACGCATTTTTCTGATTTGGGTCAAAAATTGAAAAGTGCTTTTTGTCGCATTTCTGAGCAAAATTTGGTCCAATATACCATGTCCATGCATTTCCCCACTCATTTGAGTAATTTTTCATGAAAAAAACCAAGGTTTTATGATTGGTCAAAATTTTCACCAAAACGACATACCGCGGGTCTACGCGTTTTTCTGATTTGGGTCAAAAATTGAAAAGTGCTTTTTGACGCTTTTTTGAGCAAAATTTGGTCCAATATACCATGTCCATGCATTTCCCCACTCATTTGAGTAATTTTTCATGAAAAAAAACAAGGTTTCATGATTGGTCAAAATTTTCACCAAAACGACATAGCGCGGGTCTACGCGTTTTTCTGATTTGGGTCAAAAATTGAAAAGTGCTTTTTGTCGCATTTCTGAGCAAAATTTGGTCCAATATACCATGTCCATGCATTTCCCCACTCATTTGAGTAATTTTTCATGAAAAAAACAAGGTTTCATTATTGGTCAAAATTTTCACCAAAACGACATACCGCGGGTCTACGCGTTTTTCTGATTTGGGTCAAAAATTTAAAAGTGCTTTTTGTCGCATTTCTGCGCAAAATTTGGTCCAATATACCATGTCCATGCATTTCCCCACTCATTTGAGTAATTTTTCATGAAAAAAACAAGGTTTCATGATTGGTCAAAATTTTTCACCAAAACGACATACCGCGGGTCTACGCGTTTTTCTGATTTGGGTCAAAAATTGAAAAGTGCTTTTTTTCGCATTTCTGAGCAAAATTTGGTCCAATATACCATGTCCATGCATTTCCCCACTCATTTGAGTAATTTTTCATGAAAAAAACAAGGTTTCATGATTGGTCAAAATTTTCACCAAAACGACATACCGCGGGTCTACGCGTTTTTCTGATTTGGGTCAAAAATTGAAAAGTGCTTTTTGTCGCATTTCTGAGCAAAATTTGGTCCAATATACCATGTCCATGCATTTCCCCACTCATTTGAGTAATTTTTCATGAAAAAAATAAGGTTTCATGATTGGTCAAAATTTTCACCAAAACGACATACCGCGGGTCTACGCGTTTTTCTGATTTGGGTCAAAAATTGAAAAGTGCTTTTTGTCGCATTTCTGAGCAAAATTTGGTCCAATATACCATGTCCATGCATTTCCCCACTCATTTGAGTAATTTTTCATGAAAAAAACAAGGTTTCATGATTGGTCAAAATTTTCACCAAAACGACATACCGCGGGTCTACGCGTTTTTCTGATTTGGGTCAAAAATTGAAAAGTGCTTTTTGTCGCATTTCTGAGCAAAATTTGGTCCAATATACCATGTCCATGCATTTCCCCACTCATTTGAGTAATTTTTCATGAAAAAAACAAGGTTTCATGATTGGTCAAAATTTTCACCAAAACGACATACCGCGGGTCTACGCGTTTTTCTGATTTGGGTCAAAAATTGAAAAGTGCTTTTTGTCGCATTTCTGAGCAAAATTTGGTCCAATATACCATGTCCATGCATTTCCCCACTCATTTGAGTAATTTTTCATGAAAAAAAACAAGGTTTTATGATTGGTCAAAATTTTCACCAAAACGACATACCGCGGGTCTACGCGTTTTTCTGATTTGGGTCAAAAATTGAAAAGTGCTTTTTGTCGCATTTCTGAGCAAAATTTGGTCCAATATACCATGTCCATGCATTTCCCCACTCATTTGAGTAATTTTTCATGAAAAAAACAAGGTTTCATGATTGGTCAAAATTTTCACCAAAACGACATACCGCGGGTCTACGCGTTTTTCTGATTTGGGTCAAAAATTGAAAAGTGCTTTTTGTCGCATTTCTGAGCAAAATTTGGTCCAATATACCATGTCCATGCATTTCCCCACTCATTTGAGTAATTTTTCAAGAAAAAAAACAAGGTTTTATGATTGGTCAAAATTTTCACCAAAACGACATACCGCGGGTCTACGCGTTTTTCTGATTTGGGTCAAAAATTGAAAAGTGCTTTTTGTCGCATTTCTGAGCGAAATTTGGTCCAATATACCATGTCCATGCATTTCCCCACTCATTTGAGTAATTTTTCATGAAAAAAACAAGGTTTCATGATTGGTCAAAATTTTCACCAAAACGACATACCGCGGGTCTACGCATTTTTCTGATTTGGGTCAAAAATTGAAAAGTGCTTTTTGTCACATTTCTTAGCAAAATTTGGTCCAATATACCATGTCCATGCATTTCCCCACTCATTTGAGTAATTTTTCATGAAAAAAACAAGGTTTCATGATTGGTCAAAATTTTCTGATTTTTCTGATTTGGGTCAAAAATTGAAAAGTGCTTTTTGTAGCATTTCTGAGCAAAATTTGGTCCAATATACCATGTCCATGCATTTCCCCACTCATTTGAGTAATTTTTCATGAAAAAAACAAGGTTTCATGATTGGTCAAAATTTTCACCAAAACGACATACCGCGGGTCTACGCGTTTTTCTGATTTGGGTCAAAAATTGAAAAGTGCTTTTTGTCGCATTTCTGAGCAAAATTTGGTCCAATATACCATGTCCATGCATTTCCCCACTCATTTGAGTAATTTTTCATGAAAAAAAACAAGGTTTTATGATTGGTCAAAATTTTCACCAAAACGACATACCGCGGGTCTACGCGTTTTTCTGATTTGGGTCAAAAATTGAAAAGTGCTTTTTGTCGCATTTCTGAGCAAAATTTGGTCCAATATACCATGTCCATGCATTTCCCCACTCATTTGAGTAATTTTTCATGAAAAAAACAAGGTTTTATGATTGGTCAAAATTTTCACCAAAACGACATACCGCGGGTCTACGCGTTTTCTGATTTGGGTCAAAAATTTAAAAGTGCTTTTTGTCACATTTCTGAGCAAAATTTGGTCCAATATACCATGTCCATGCATTTCCCCACTCATTTGAGTAATTTTTCATGAAAAAAACAAGGTTTCATGATTGGTCAAAATTTTCACCAAAACGACATACCGCGGGTCTACGCGTTTTTCTGATTTGGGTCAAAAATTGAAAAGTGCTTTTTGTCGCATTTCTGAGCAAAATTTGGTCCAATATACCATGTCCATGCATTTCCCCACTCATTTGAGTAATTTTTCATGAAAAAAACAAGGTTTCATGATTGGTCAAAATTTTCACCAAAACGACATACCGCGGGTCTACGCGTTTTTCTGATTTGGGTCAAAAATTGAAAAGTGCTTTTTGTCGCATTTCTGAGAAAAATTTGGTCCAATATACCATGTCCATGCATTTCCCCACTCATTTGAGTAATTTTTCAAGAAAAAAAACAAGGTTTTATGATTGGTCAAAATTTTCACCAAAACGACATACCGCGGGTCTACGCGTTTTTCTGATTTGGGTCAAAAATTGAAAAGTGCTTTTTGTCGCATTTCTGAGCAAAATTTGGTCCAATATACCATGTCCATGCATTTCCCCACTCATTTGAGTAATTTTTCATGAAAAAAACAAGGTTTCATGATTGGTCAAAATTTTCACCAAAACGACATACCGCGGGTCTACGCGTTTTTCTGATTTGGGTCAAAAATTGAAAAGTGCTTTTTGTCGCATTTCTGAGCAAAATTTGGTCCAATATACCATGTCCATGCATTTCCCCACTCATTTGAGTAATTTTTCAAGAAAAAAAACAAGGTTTTATGATTGGTCAAAATTTTCACCAAAACGACATACCGCGGGTCTACGCGTTTTTCTGATTTGGGTCAAAAATTGAAAAGTGCTTTTTGTCGCATTTCTGAGCAAAATTTGGTCCAATATACCATGTCCATGCATTTCCCCACTCATTTGAGTAATTTTTCATGAAAAAAACAAGGTTTCATGATTGGTCAAAATTTTCACCAAAACGACATACCGCGGGTCTACGCGTTTTTCTGATTTGGGTCAAAAATTGAAAAGTGCTTTTTGTCGCATTTCTGAGCAAAATTTGGTCCAATATACCATGTCCATGCATTTCCCCACTCATTTGAGTAATTTTTCAAGAAAAAAAACAAGGTTTTATGATTGGTCAAAATTTTCACCAAAACGACATACCGCGGGTCTACGCGTTTTTCTGATTTGGGTCAAAAATTGAAAAGTGCTTTTTGTCGCATTTCTGAGCAAAATTTGGTCCAATATACCATGTCCATGCATTTCCCCACTCATTTGAGTAATTTTTCATGAAAAAAACAAGGTTTCATGATTGGTCAAAATTTTCACCAAAACGACATACCGCGGGTCTACGCGTTTTTCTGATTTGGGTCAAAAATTGAAAAGTGCTTTTTGTCGCATTTCTGAGCAAAATTTGGTCCAATATACCATGTCCATGCATTTCCCCACTCATTTGAGTAATTTTTCATGAAAAAAACAAGGTTTCATGATTGGTCAAAATTTTCACCAAAACGACATACCGCGGGTCTACGCGTTTTTCTGATTTGGGTCAAAAATTGAAAAGTGCTTTTTGTCGCATTTCTGAGCAAAATGTGGTCCAATATACCATGTCCATGCATTTCCCCACTCATTTGAGTAATTTTTCAAGAAAAAAAACAAGGTTTTATGATTGGTCAAAATTTTCACCAAAACGACATACCGCGGGTCTACGCGTTTTTCTGATTTGGGTCAAAAATTGAAAAGTGCTTTTTGTCGCATTTCTGAGCGAAATTTGGTCCAATGTACCATGTCCATGCATTTCCCCACTCATTTGAGTAATTTTTCATGAAAAAAACAAGGTTTCATGATTGGTCAAAATTTTCACCAAAACGACATACCGCGGGTCTACGCATTTTTCTGATTTGGGTCAAAAATTGAAAAGTGCTTTTTGTCACATTTCTTAGCAAAATTTGGTCCAATATACCATGTCCATGCATTTCCCCACTCATTTGAGTAATTTTTCATGAAAAAAACAAGGTTTCATGATTGGTCAAAATTTTCTGATTTTTCTGATTTGGGTCAAAAATTGAAAAGTGCTTTTTGTAGCATTTCTGAGCAAAATTTGGTCCAATATACCATGTCCATGCATTTCCCCACTCATTTGAGTAATTTTTCATGAAAAAAACAAGGTTTCATGATTGGTCAAAATTTTCACCAAAACGACATACCGCGGGTCTACGCGTTTTTCTGATTTGGGTCAAAAATTGAAAAGTGCTTTTTGTCGCATTTCTGAGCAAAATTTGGTCCAATATACCATGTCCATGCATTTCCCCACTCATTTGAGTAATTTTTCATGAAAAAAACAAGGTTTCATGATTGGTCAAAATTTTCACCAAAACGACATACCGCGGGTCTACGCGTTTTTCTGATTTGGGTCAAAAATTGAAAAGTGATTTTTGTCGCATTTCTGAGCAACATTTGGTCCAATATACCATGTCCATGCATTTCCCCACTCATTTGAGTAATTTTTCATGAAAAAAACAAGGTTTCATGATTGGTCAAAATTTTCACCAAAACGACATACCGCGGGTCTACGCGTTTTTCTGATTTGGGTCAAAAATTGAAAAGTGCTTTTTGTCGCATTTCTGAGCAAAATTTGGTCCAATATACCATGTCCATGCATTTCCCCACTCATTTGAGTAATTTTTCAAGAAAAAAAACAAGGTTTTATGATTGGTCAAAATTTTCACCAAAACGACATACCGCGGGTCTACGCGTTTTTCTGATTTGGGTCAAAAAATTGAAAAGTGCTTTTTGTCGCATTTCTGAGCAAAATTTGGTCCAATATACCATGTCCATGCATTTCCCCACTCATTTGAGTAATTTTTCATGAAAAAAACAAGGTTTCATGATTGGTCAAAATTTTCACCAAAACGACATACCGCGGGTCTACGCGTTTTTCTGATTTGGGTCAAAAATTGAAAAGTGCTTTTTGTCGCATTTTTTGAGCAAAATTTGGTCCAATATACCATGTCCATGCATTTCCCCACTCATTTGAGTAATTTTTCAAGAAAAAAAACAAGGTTTTATGATTGGTCAAAATTTTCACCAAAACGACATACCGCGGGTCTACGCGTTTTTCTGATTTGGGTCAAAAATTGAAAAGTGCTTTTTGTCGCATTTCTGAGCAAAATTTGGTCCAATATACCATGTCCATGCATTTCCCCACTCATTTGAGTAATTTTTCATGAAAAAAACAAGGTTTCATGATTGGTCAAAATTTTCACCAAAACGACATACCGCGGGTCTACGCGTTTTTCTGATTTGGGTCAAAAATTTAAAAGTGCTTTTTGTCGCATTTCTGAGCAAAATTTGGTCCAATATACCATGTCCATGCATTTCCCCACTCATTTGAGTAATTTTTCAAGAAAAAAAACAAGGTTTTATGATTGGTCAAAATTTTCACCAAAACGACATACCGCGGGTCTACGCGTTTTTCTGATTTGGGTCAAAAATTGAAAAGTGCTTTTTGTCGCATTTCTGAGCAAAATTTGGTCCAATATACCATGTCCATGCATTTCCCCACTCATTTGAGTAATTTTTCATGAAAAACACAAGGTTTCATGATTGGTCAAAATTTTCACCAAAACGACATACCGCGGGTCTATGCGTTTTTCTGATTTGGGTCAAAAATTGAAAAGTGCTTTTTGTCGCATTTCTGAGCAAAATTTGGTCCAATATACCATGTCCATGCATTTCCCCGCTCATTTGAGTAATTTTTCATGAAAAAAAAACAAGGTTTTATGATTGGTCAAAATTTTCACCAAAACGACATACCGCGGGTCTACGCGTTTTTCTGATTTGGGTCAAAAATTGAAAAGTGCTTTTTGTCGCATTTCTGAGCAAAATTTGGTCCAATATACCATGTCCATGCATTTCCCCACTCATTTGAGTAATTTTTCATGAAAAAAACAAGGTTTCATGATTGGTCAAAATTTTCACCAAAACGACATACGGGTCTACGCGTTTTTCTGATTTGGGACAAAAATTGAAAAGTGCGTTTTGTCGCATGTCTGAGCAAAATTTGGTCCAATATACCATGTCCATGCATTTCCCCACTCATTTGAGTGATTTTTCATGAAAAAAACAAGGTTTCATGATTGGTCAAAATTTTCACCAAAACGACATACCGCGGGTCTACGCGTTTTTCTGATTTGGGTCAAAAATTGAAAAGTGCTTTTTGTCGCATTTCTGAGCAAAATTTGGTCCAATATACCATGTCCATGCATTTCCCCACTCATTTGAGTAATTTTTCATGAAAAAAACCAAGGTTTTATGATTGGTCAAAATTTTCACCAAAACGACATACCGCGGGTCTACGCGTTTTTCTGATTTGGGTCAAAAATTGAAAAGTTTTTTTTGTCGCATTTCTGCGCAAAATTTGGTCCAATATACCATGTCCATGCATTTCCCCACTCATTTGAGTAATTTTTCATGAAAAAAACAAGGTTTCATGATTGGTCAAAATTTTCAACAAAACGACATACCGCGGGTCTACGCGTTTTTCTGATTTGGGTCAAAAATTGAAAAGTGCTTTTTGTCGCATTTCTGAGCAAAATTTGGTCCAATATACCATGTCCATGCATTTCCCCACTCATTTGAGTAATTTTTCATGAAAAAAACCAAGGTTTTATGATTGGTCAAAATTTTCACCAAAACGACATACCGCGGGTCTACGCGTTTTTCTGATTTGGGTCAAAAATTGAAAAGTGCTTTTTGTCGCATTTCTGAGCAAAATTTGGTCCAATATACCATGTCCATGCATTTCCCCACTCATTTGAGTAATTTTTCATGAAAAAAAACAAGGTTTTATGATTGGTCAAAATTTTCACCAAAACGACATACCGCGGGTCTACGCGTTTTCTGATTTGGGTCAAAAATTGAAAAGTGCTTTTTGTCACATTTCTGAGCAAAATTTGGTCCAATATACCATGTCCATGCATTTCCCCACTCATTTGAGTAATTTTTCATGAAAAAAACAAGGTTTCATGATTGGTCAAAATTTTCACCAAAACGACATACCGCGGGTCTACGCGTTTTTCTGATTTGGGTCAAAAATTGAAAAGTGCTTTTTGTCGCATTTCTGAGCAAAATTTGGTCCAATATACCATGTCCATGCATTTCCCCACTCATTTGAGTAATTTTTCATGAAAAAAACAAGGTTTCATGATTGGTCAAAATTTTCACCAAAACGACATACCGCGGGTCTACGCGTTTTTCTGATTTGGGTCAAAAATTGAAAAGTGCTTTTTGTCGCATTTCTGAGCAAAATTTGGTCCAATATACCATGTCCATGCATTTCCCCACTCATTTGAGTAATTTTTCAAGAAAAAAAACAAGGTTTTATGATTGGTCAAAATTTTCACCAAAACGACATACCGCGGGTCTACGCGTTTTTCTGATTTGGGTCAAAAATTGAAAAGTGCTTTTTGTCGCATTTCTGAGCAAAATTTGGTCCAATATACCATGTCCATGCATTTCCCCACTCATTTGAGTAATTTTTCATGAAAAAAACAAGGTTTCATGATTGGTCAAAATTTTCACCAAAACGACATACCGCGGGTCTACGCGTTTTTCTGATTTGGGTCAAAAATTGAAAAGTGCTTTTTGTCGCATTTCTGAGCAAAATTTGGTCCAATATACCATGTCCATGCATTTCCCCACTCATTTGAGTAATTTTTCAAGAAAAAAAACAAGGTTTTATGATTGGTCAAAATTTTCACCAAAACGACATACCGCGGGTCTACGCTTTTTTCTGATATGGGTCAAAAATTGAAAAGTGCTTTTTGTCGCATTTCTGAGCAAAATTTGGTCCAATATACCATGTCCATGCATTTCCCCACTCATTTGAGTAATTTTTCAAGAAAAAAAACAAGGTTTTATGATTGGTCAAAATTTTCACCAAAACGACATACCGCGGGTCTACGCGTTTTTCTGATTTGGGTCAAAAATTGAAAAGTGCTTTTTGTCGCATTTCTGAGCAAAATTTGGTCCAATATACCATGTCCATGCATTTCCCCACTCATTTGAGTAATTTTTCATGAAAAACACAAGGTTTCATGATTGGTCAAAATTTTCACCAAAACGACATACCGCGGGTCTATGCGTTTTTCTGATTTGGGTCAAAAATTGAAAAGTGCTTTTTGTCGCATTTCTGAGCAAAATTTGGTCCAATATACCATGTCCATGCATTTCCCCGCTCATTTGAGTAATTTTTCATGAAAAAAAACAAGGTTTTATGATTGGTCAAAATTTTCACCAAAACGACATACCGCGGGTCTACGCGTTTTTCTGATTTGGGTCAAAAATTGAAAAGTGCTTTTTGTCGCATTTCTGAGCAAAATTTGGTCCAATATACCATGTCCATGCATTTCCCCACTCATTTGAGTAATTTTTCATGAAAAAAAACAAGGTTTCATGATTGGTCAAAATTTTCACCAAAACGACATACGGGTCTACGCGTTTTTCTGATTTGGGACAAAAATTGAAAAGTGCGTTTTGTCGCATTTCTGAGCAAAATTTGGTCCACTATACCATGTCCATGCATTTCCCCACTCATTTGAGTGATTTTTCATGAAAAAAACAAGGTTTCATGATTGGTCAAAATTTTCACCAAAACGACATACCGCGGGTCTACGCGTTTTTCTGATTTGGGTCAAAAATTGAAAAGTGCTTTTTGTCGCATTTCTGAGCAAAATTTGGTCCAATATACCATGTCCATGCATTTCCCCACTCATTTGAGTAATTTTTCAAGAAAAAAAACAAGGTTTTATGATTGGTCAAAATTTTCACCAAAACGACATACCGCGGGTCTACGCGTTTTTCTGATTTGGGTCAAAAATTGAAAAGTGCTTTTTGTCGCATTTCTGAGCAAAATTTGGTCCAATATACCATGTCCATGCATTTCCCCACTCATTTGAGTAATTTTTCATGAAAAACACAAGGTTTCATGATTGGTCAAAATTTTCACCAAAACGACATACCGCGGGTCTATGCGTTTTTCTGATTTGGGTCAAAAATTGAAAAGTGCTTTTTGTCGCATTTCTGAGCAAAATTTGGTCCAATATACCATGTCCATGCATTTCCCCGCTCATTTGAGTAATTTTTCATGAAAAAAAACAAGGTTTTATGATTGGTCAAAATTTTCACCAAAACGACATACCGCGGGTCTACGCGTTTTTCTGATTTGGGTCAAAAATTGAAAAGTGCTTTTTGTCGCATTTCTGAGCAAAATTTGGTCCAATATACCATGTCCATGCATTTCCCCACTCATTTGAGTAATTTTTCATGAAAAAAAACAAGGTTTCATGATTGGTCAAAATTTTCACCAAAACGACATACGGGTCTACGCGTTTTTCTGATTTGGGACAAAAATTGAAAAGTGCGTTTTGTCGCATTTCTGAGCAAAATTTGGTCCACTATACCATGTCCATGCATTTCCCCACTCATTTGAGTGATTTTTCATGAAAAAAACAAGGTTTCATGATTGGTCAAAATTTTCACCAAAACGACATACCGCGGGTCTACGCGTTTTTCTGATTTGGGTCAAAAATTGAAAAGTGCTTTTTGTCGCATTTCTGAGCAAAATTTGGTCCAATATACCATGTCCATGCATTTCCCCACTCATTTGAGTAATTTTTCATGAAAAAACAAGGTTTCATGATTGGTCAAAATTTTCACCAAAACGACATACCGCGGGTCTACGCGTTTTTCTGATTTGGGTCAAAAATTGAAAAGTGCTTTTTGTTGCATTTTTTGAGCAAAATTTGGTCCAATATACCATGTCCATGCATTTCCCCACTCATTTGAGTAATTTTTCAAGAAAAAAAACAAGGTTTTATGATTGGTCAAAATTTTCACCAAAACGACATACCGCGGGTCTACGCGTTTTTCTGATTTGGGTCAAAAATTGAAAAGTGCTTTTTGTCGCATTTCTGAGCAAAATTTGGTCCAATATACCATGTCCATGCATTTCCCCACTCATTTGAGTAATTTTTCATGAAAAAAACAAGGTTTCATGATTGGTCAAAATTTTCACCAAAACGACATACCGCGGGTCTACGCGTTTTTCTGATTTGGGTCAAAAATTGAAAAGTGCTTTTTGTCGCATTTCTGAGCAAAATTTGGTCCAATATACCATGTCCATGCATTTCCCCACTCATTTGAGTGATTTTTCATGAAAAAAACAAGGTTTCATGATTGGTCAAAATTTTCACCAAAACGACATACCGCGGGTCTACGCGTTTTTCTGATTTGGGTCAAAAATTGAAAAGTGCTTTTTGTTGCATTTCTGAGCAAAATTTGGTCCAATATACCATGTCCATGCATTTCCCCACTCATTTGAGTAATTTTTCATGAAAAAAACCAAGGTTTTATGATTGGTCAAAATTTTCACCAAAACGACATACCGCGGGTCTACGCGTTTTTCTGATTTGGGTCAAAAATTGAAAAGTTTTTTTTGTCGCATTTCTGCGCAAAATTTGGTCCAATATACCATGTCCATGCATTTCCCCACTCATTTGAGTAATTTTTCATGAAAAAAACAAGGTTTCATGATTGGTCAAAATTTTCAACAAAACGACATACCGCGGGTCTACGCGTTTTTCTGATTTGGGTCAAAAATTGAAAAGTGCTTTTTGTCGCATTTCTGAGCAAAATTTGGTCCAATATACCATGTCCATGCATTTCCCCACTCATTTGAGTAATTTTTCATGAAAAAAACCAAGGTTTTATGATTGGTCAAAATTTTCACCAAAACGACATACCGCGGGTCTACGCGTTTTTCTGATTTGGGTCAAAAATTGAAAAGTGCTTTTTGTCGCATTTCTGAGCAAAATTTGGTCCAATATACCATGTCCATGCATTTCCCCACTCATTTGAGTAATTTTTCATGAAAAAAAACAAGGTTTTATGATTGGTCAAAATTTTCACCAAAACGACATACCGCGGGTCTACGCGTTTTCTGATTTGGGTCAAAAATTGAAAAGTGCTTTTTGTCACATTTCTGAGCAAAATTTGGTCCAATATACCATGTCCATGCATTTCCCCACTCATTTGAGTAATTTTTCATGAAAAAAACAAGGTTTCATGATTGGTCAAAATTTTCACCAAAACGACATACCGCGGGTCTACGCGTTTTTCTGATTTGGGTCAAAAATTGAAAAGTGCTTTTTGTCGCATTTCTGAGCAAAATTTGGTCCAATATACCATGTCCATGCATTTCCCCACTCATTTGAGTAATTTTTCATGAAAAAAACAAGGTTTCATGATTGGTCAAAATTTTCACCAAAACGACATACCGCGGGTCTACGCGTTTTTCTGATTTGGGTCAAAAATTGAAAAGTGCTTTTTGTCGCATTTCTGAGCAAAATTTGGTCCAATATACCATGTCCATGCATTTCCCCGCTCATTTGAGTAATTTTTCAAGAAAAAAAACAAGGTTTTATGATTGGTCAAAATTTTCACCAAAACGACATACCGCGGGTCTACGCGTTTTTCTGATTTGGGTCAAAAATTGAAAAGTGCTTTTTGTCGCATTTCTGAGCAAAATTTGGTCCAATATACCATGTCCATGCATTTCCCCACTCATTTGAGTAATTTTTCATGAAAAAAACAAGGTTTCATGATTGGTCAAAATTTTCACCAAAACGACATACCGCGGGTCTACGCGTTTTTCTGATTTGGGTCAAAAATTGAAAAGTGCTTTTTGTCGCATTTCTGAGCAAAATTTGGTCCAATATACCATGTCCATGCATTTCCCCACTCATTTGAGTAATTTTTCAAGAAAAAAAACAAGGTTTTATGATTGGTCAAAATTTTCACCAAAACGACATACCGCGGGTCTACGCTTTTTTCTGATATGGGTCAAAAATTGAAAAGTGCTTTTTGTCGCATTTCTGAGCAAAATTTGGTCCAATATACCATGTCCATGCATTTCCCCACTCATTTGAGTAATTTTTCAAGAAAAAAAACAAGGTTTTATGATTGGTCAAAATTTTCACCAAAACGACATACCGCGGGTCTACGCGTTTTTCTGATTTGGGTCAAAAATTGAAAAGTGCTTTTTGTCGCATTTCTGAGCAAAATTTGGTCCAATATACCATGTCCATGCATTTCCCCACTCATTTGAGTAATTTTTCATGAAAAACACAAGGTTTCATGATTGGTCAAAATTTTCACCAAAACGACATACCGCGGGTCTATGCGTTTTTCTGATTTGGGTCAAAAATTGAAAAGTGCTTTTTGTCGCATTTCTGAGCAAAATTTGGTCCAATATACCATGTCCATGCATTTCCCCGCTCATTTGAGTAATTTTTCATGAAAAAAAACAAGGTTTTATGATTGGTCAAAATTTTCACCAAAACGACATACCGCGGGTCTACGCGTTTTTCTGATTTGGGTCAAAAATTGAAAAGTGCTTTTTGTCGCATTTCTGAGCAAAATTTGGTCCAATATACCATGTCCATGCATTTCCCCACTCATTTGAGTAATTTTTCATGAAAAAAAACAAGGTTTCATGATTGGTCAAAATTTTCACCAAAACGACATACGGGTCTACGCGTTTTTCTGATTTGGGACAAAAATTGAAAAGTGCGTTTTGTCGCATTTCTGAGCAAAATTTGGTCCACTATACCATGTCCATGCATTTCCCCACTCATTTGAGTGATTTTTCATGAAAAAAACAAGGTTTCATGATTGGTCAAAATTTTCACCAAAACGACATACCGCGGGTCTACGCGTTTTTCTGATTTGGGTCAAAAATTGAAAAGTGCTTTTTGTCGCATTTCTGAGCAAAATTTGGTCCAATATACCATGTCCATGCATTTCCCCACTCATTTGAGTAATTTTTCATGAAAAAAACCAAGGTTTTATGATTGGTCAAAATTTTCACCAAAACGACATACCGCGGGGTCTACGCGTTTTTCTGATTTGGGTCAAAAATTGAAAAGTTTTTTTTGTCGCATTTCTGCGCAAAATTTGGTCCAATATACCATGTCCATGCATTTCCCCACTCATTTGAGTAATTTTTCATGAAAAAAACAAGGTTTCATGATTGGTCAAAATTTTCACCAAAACGACATACCGCGGGTCTACGCGTTTTTCTGATTTGGGTCAAAAATTGAAAAGTGCTTTTTGTCGCATTTCTGAGCAAAATTTGGTCCAATATACCATGTCCATGCATTTCCCCACTCATTTGAGTAATTTTTCATGAAAAAAACAAGGTTTCATGATTGGTCAAAATTTTCACCAAAACGACATACCGCGGGTCTACGCGTTTTTCTGATTTGGGTCAAAAATTGAAAAGTGCTTTTTGTCGCATTTCTGAGCAAAATTTGGTCCAATATACCATGTCCATGCATTTCCCCACTCATTTGAGTAATTTTTCATGAAAAAAACAAGGTTTCATGATTGGTCAAAATTTTCACCAAAACGACATACCGCGGGTCTACGCGTTTTTCTGATTTGGGTCAAAAATTGAAAAGTGCTTTTTGTCGCATTTCTGAGCAAAATTTGGTCCAATATACCATGTCCATGCATTTCCCCACTCATTTGAGTAATTTTTCATGAAAAAAAACAAGGTTTTATGATTGGTCAAAATTTTCACCAAAACGACATACCGCGGGTCTACGAGTTTTTCTGATTTGGGTCAAAAATTGAAAAGTGCTTTTTGTCGCATTTCTGAGCAAAATTTGGTCCAATATACCATGTCCATGCATTTCCCCACTCATTTGAGTAATTTTTCATGAAAAAAACCAAGGTTTTATGATTGGTCAAAATTTTCACCAAAACGACATACCGCGGGTCTACGCGTTTTTCTGATTTGGGTCAAAAATTGAAAAGTGCTTTTTGTCGCATTTCTGAGCAAAATTTGGTCCAATATACCATGTCCATGCATTTCCCCACTCATTTGAGTAATTTTTCATGAAAAAAAACAAGGTTTCATGATTGGTCAAAATTTTCACCAAAACGACATACCGCGGGTCTACGCGTTTTTCTGATTTGGGTCAAAAATTGAAAAGTTTTTTTTGTCGCATTTCTGCGCAAAATTTGGTCCAATATACCATGTCCATGCATTTCCCCACTCATTTGAGTAATTTTTCATGAAAAAAACAAGGTTTCATGATTGGTCAAAATTTTCACCAAAACGACATTCCGCGGGTCTACGCGTTTTTCTGATTTGGGTCAAAAATTGAAAAGTGCTTTTTGTCGCATTTCTGAGCAAAATTTGGTCCAATATACCATGTCCATGCATTTCCCCACTCATTTGAGTAATTTTTCATGAAAAAAACAAGGTTTCATGATTGGTCAAAATTTTCACCAAAACGACATACCGCGGGTCTACGCGTTTTTCTGATTTGGGTCAAAAATTGAAAAGTGCTTTTTGTCGCATTTCTGAGCAAAATTTGGTCCAATATACCATGTCCATGCATTTCCCCACTCATTTGAGTAATTTTTCATGAAAAAAACAAGGTTTCATGAATGGTCAAAATTTTCTCCAAAACGACATACCGCGGGTCTACGCGTTTTTCTGATTTGGGACAAAAATTGAAAAGTGCGTTTTGTCGCATTTCTGAGCAAAATTTGGTCCAATATACCATGTCCATGCATTTCCCCACTCATTTGAGTGATTTTTCATGAAAAAAAACAAGGTTTCATGATTGGTCAAAATTTTCACCAAAACGACATACCGCGGGTCTACGCGTTTTTCTGATTTGGGTCAAAAATTGAAAAGTGCTTTTTGTCGCATTTCTGCGCAAAATTTGGTCCAATATACCATGTCCATGCATTTCCCCACTCATTTGAGTAATTTTTCATGAAAAAAACAAGGTTTCATGATTGGTCAAAATTTTCACCAAAACGACATACCGCGGGTCTACGCGTTTTTCTGATTTGGGTCAAAAATTGAAAAGTGCTTTTTGTCGCATTTCTGAGCAAAATTTGGTCCAATATACCATGTCCATGCATTTCCCCACTCATTTGAGTAATTTTTCATGAAAAACACAAGGTTTCATGATTGGTCAAAATTTTCACCAAAACGACATACCGCGGGTCTACGCGTTTTTCTGATTTGGGTCAAAAATTGAAAAGTGCTTTTTGTCGCATTTCTGAGCAAAATTTGGTCCAATATACCATGTCCATGCATTTCCCCACTCATTTGAGTAATTTTTCATGAAAAAAACTAGGTTTCATGAATGGTCCAAATTTTCACCAAAACGACATACCGCGGGTCTACGAGTTTTTCTGATTTGGGTCAAAAATTGAAAAGTGCTTTTTGTCGCATTTCTGAGCAAAATTTGGTCCAATATACCATGTCCATGCATTTCCCCACTCATTTGAGTAATTTTTCATGAAAAAAAACAAGGTTTTATGATTGGTCAAAATTTTCACCAAAACGACATACCGCGGGTCTACGCGTTTTTCTGATTTGGGTCAAAAATTGAAAAGTGCTTTTTGTCGCATTTCTGAGCAAAATTTGGTCCAATATACCATGTCCATGCATTTCCCCACTCATTTGAGTAATTTTTCATGAAAAAAAACAAGGTTTCATGATTGGTCAAAATTTTCACCAAAACGACATACCGCGGGTCTACGCGTTTTTCTGATTTGGGTCAAAAATTGAAAAGTTTTTTTTGTCGCATTTCTGCGCAAAATTTGGTCCAATATACCATGTCCATGCATTTCCCCACTCATTTGAGTAATTTTTCATGAAAAAAACAAGGTTTCATGATTGGTCAAAATTTTCACCAAAACGACATTCCGCGGGTCTACGCGTTTTTCTGATTTGGGACAAAAATTGAAAAGTGCGTTTTGTCGCATTTCTGAGCAAAATTTGGTCCAATATACCATGTCCATGCATTTCCCCACTCATTTGAGTGATTTTTCATGAAAAAAAACAAGGTTTCATGATTGGTCAAAATTTTCACCAAAACGACATACCGCGGGTCTACGCGTTTTTCTGATTTGGGTCAAAAATTGAAAAGTGCTTTTTGTCGCATTTCTGCGCAAAATTTGGTCCAATATACCATGTCCATGCATTTCCCCACTCATTTGAGTAATTTTTCATGAAAAAAACAAGGTTTCATGATTGGTCAAAATTTTCACCAAAACGACATACCGCGGGTCTACGCGTTTTTCTGATTTGGGTCAAAAATTGAAAAGTGCTTTTTGTCGCATTTCTGAGCAAAATTTGGTCCAATATACCATGTCCATGCATTTCCCCACTCATTTGAGTAATTTTTCATGAAAAACACAAGGTTTCATGATTGGTCAAAATTTTCACCAAAACGACATACCGCGGGTCTACGCGTTTTTCTGATTTGGGTCAAAAATTGAAAAGTGCTTTTTGTCGCATTTCTGAGCAAAATTTGGTCCAATATACCATGTCCATGCATTTCCCCACTCATTTGAGTAATTTTTCATGAAAAAAACTAGGTTTCATGAATGGTCCAAATTTTCACCAAAACGACATACCGCGGGTCTACGAGTTTTTCTGATTTGGGTCAAAAATTGAAAAGTGCTTTTTGTCGCATTTCTGAGCAAAATTTGGTCCAATATACCATGTCCATGCATTTCCCCACTCATTTGAGTAATTTTTCATGAAAAAAAACAAGGTTTTATGATTGGTCAAAATTTTCACCAAAACGACATACCGCGGGTCTACGCGATTTTCTGATTTGGGTCAAAAATTGAAAAGTGCTTTTTGTCGCATTTCTGAGCAAAATTTGGTCCAATATACCATGTCCATGCATTTCCCCACTCATTTGAGTAATTTTTCATGAAAAAAACTAGGTTTCATGAATGGTCCAAATTTTCACCAAAACGACATACCGCGGGTCTACGCGTTTTTCTGATTTGGGACAAAAATTGAAAAGTGCTTTTTGTCGCATTTCTGAGCAAAATTTGGTCCAATATACCATGTCCATGCATTTCCCCACTCATTTGAGTAATTTTTCATGAAAAAAACTAGGTTTCATGAATGGTCCAAATTTTCACCAAAACGACATACCGCGGGTCTACGCGTTTTTCTGATTTGGGACAAAAATTGAAAAGTGCGTTTTGTCGCATTTCTGAGCAAAATTTGGTCCAATATACCATGTCCATGCATTTCCCCACTCATTTGAGTAATTTTTCATGAAAAAAACAAGGTTTCATGATTGGTCAAAATTTTCTGATTTTTCTGATTTGGGTCAAAAATTGAAAAGTGCTTTTTGTAGCATTTCTGAGCAAAATTTGGTCCAATATACCATGTCCATGCATTTCCCCACTCATTTGAGTAATTTTTCATGAAAAAAACAAGGTTTCATGATTGGTCAAAATTTTCACCAAAACGACATACCGCGGGTCTACGCGTTTTTCTGATTTGGGTCAAAAATTGAAAAGTGCTTTTTGTCGCATTTCTGAGCAAAATTTGGTCCAATATACCATGTCCATGCATTTCCTCACTCATTTGAGTAATTTTTCATGAAAAAAACAAGGTTTCATGATTGGTCAAAATTTTCACCAAAACGACATACCATTTTTCATGATTTTCATGATTTCAAAATTTTGGGACCAAAAAAATTTTGACCCAAAAAAAACTTCGAAAAAATTTTGACCCAAAAAAAACTTCGAAAAAATTTTGTCCCAAAAAAATTTTGATCCAAAAAAAAGTTTGAAAAATTTTGGGACCAAAAAAATTTTGACCGAAAAAAAAGTTCGAAAAATTTTGACCCAAAAAAAAACTACGAAACAATTTTGACCCAAAAATAAGTTTTAAAATTTTTGGGACCAAAAAAAAAGTTCGAAAAATTTTGGGACCAAAAAAATTTTGACCCAAAAAAAAAACAGTTTGAAAAATTTTGGGACCAAAAAAATTTTGACCCAAAAAAAAGTTTGAAAAATATTGAACCCAAAAATAACTTCGAAAAAATTTTGAGCCAAATAAAAGTTCGAAAAATTTTGGGACCAAAAAAATTTTGACCAAAAAAAAGTTCGAAAAATTTTGGGACCAAAAAAATTTTGACCAAAAAAAAACTTTGAAAAAATTTTGACCCAAAAAAAAGTTTTAAAAATTTTGGGACCAAAAAAATTTTGACCCAAAAAAAAGTTTTAAAAATTTTGGGACCAAAAAAAAATTGACCCAAAAAAAAGTTCGAAAAATTTTGAGACCAAAAAAATTTTGACCCAAGAAAAAGTTTGAAAAAAATTTGAACCAAAAAAAAATTGAGCCAAAAAAAACTTCGAAAAATTTTGGGACCAAACAAATTTTTACCCAAAAAAAAGTTCGAAAAATTTTGGGACTAAAAAATTTTTTACCAAAAAAAAAGTTCGAAAAATTTTGGGACCAAAAAAATTTTGACCCAAAAAAAACTTCGAAAAAATTTTGACCCAAAAAAATGTTGAGCCAAAAAAAAGTTCGAAAAATTTCGGGACCAAAAAAATTTTGACCCAAAAAAAGTTCAAAAAATATTGAACCCAAAAAAAACTTCTAAAAAATTTTGAGCCAAAAAAAAGTTCGAAAAATTTTGGGACCAAAAAAATTTTGTCCAAAAAAAAAGTTCGAAAAAATTGTGACCCAAAAAAATTTTGTACCAAAAAAAAGTTTGAAAAATTTTGAGACCAAAAAAATTTTGACCCAAAAAAAACTTCGAAAAAATTTTGTCCCAAAAAAATTTTGAGCCAAAAAAAAGTTTGAAAATTTTGGGACCAAAAAAATTTTGACCCAAAAAAAGTTCAAAAAATTTTGACCCAAAAAAACTTCGAAACAATTTTGACACAAAAAAAAGGTCGAAAAATTTTGGGACCAAAAAAATTTTTACCCAAAAAAAGTTCAAAAAATTTTGGGACCAAAAAAATTTTGACCCAAGAAAAAGTTTGAAAAAATTTTGAACCAAAAAAAAGTTTGAAAAATTTTGACCCAAAAAAATTTTTAGCCAAAAAAAAGTTTGAAAAATTTTGGGACCAAAAAAATTTTGACCAAAAAAAAGTTCGAAAAATTTTGGGACCAAAAAAAATTTGACCCAAAAAAAAGTTCGAAAAATTTTGGGACCAAAAAAATTTTGAACAAAAAAAAGTTCGAAAAATTTTGGGACCAAAAAAATTTTGACCCAAAAAAAAACTTCAAAAAAATTTTGACCAAAAAAAAAGGTCGAAAAATTTTGACCCAAAAAAAATTTTTAGCCAAAAAAAAGTTTGAAATATTTTGGGACCAAAAAAATTTTGACCCAAAAAAAACTTCGAAAAAATTTTGACCCAAAAAAATTTTGACCCAAAAAAAAGTTTGAAAAATTTTGGGACCAAAAAAATTTTTACCAAAAAAAAAGTTTGAAAAATTTTGGGACAAAAAAAAATTTGACCCAAAAAAAAGTTCGAAAAATTTTGGGACTAAAAAAAAGTTTGAAAAATTTTGGGACCAAAAAAATTTTGAACCAAAAAAAAGTTCGAAAAATTTTGGGACCAAAAAAATTTTGACCGAAAAAAAGTTCGAAAAATTTTGGGACCAAAAAAATTTTGACCCAAAAAAAAGTTTGAAAAATTTTGGGACCAAAAAAATTTGAGCCAAAAAAAAGTTTGAAAAATTTTGGGACCAAAAAAATTTTGACCAAAAAAAAAGTTTGAAAAATTTTGGGACAAAAAAAATTTGACCCAAAAAAAAGTTCGAAAAATTTTGGGACCAAAAAAAAGTTTGAAAAATTTTGGGACCAAAAAAACTTTGACCCAAAAAAAAGTTCGAAAAATTTTGGGACCAAAAAAATTTTGACCGAAAAAAAGTTCGAAAAATTTTGGGACCAAAAAAATTTTGACCCAAAAAAAAGTTTGAAAAATTTTGGGACCAAAAAAATTTGAGCCAAAAAAAAGTTTGAAAAATTTTGGGACCAAAAAAATTTTGACCAAAAAAAAAGTTCGAAACATTTTGGGACCAAAAAAATTTTGACCCAAAAAAAACTTCTAAAAAATTTTGACCCAAAAAAATTTTGAGCCAAAAAAAAGTTTGAAAAATTTTAGGACCAAAAAAATTTTGACCCAAAAAAAAGTTCGAAAAAATTTTGACTAAAAAAAATTTTGAGCCAAAAACAAGTTTGAAAAATTTTGGGACCAAAAAAATTTTGACCCAAAAAAAAGTTCGAAAAATTTTGGGACCAAAAAAATTTTGACCCAAAAAGAAGTTTGAAAAATTTTGGGAACAAAAAAATTTTGACCCAAAAAAAAGTTCGAAAAATTTTGGGACCAAAAAAATTTTTTGACCCAAAAAAAAGTTCGAAAAATTTTGGGATCAAAACAATTTTGACCCAATAAAAGTTGGAAAAAATTTTGACCCAAAAAAATTTTGAGCCAAAAAAAAGTTTGACAAATTTTAGGACCAAAAAAATTTTGTGCCAAAAAAAAGTTCGAAAAATTTTGGGACCAAAAAAATTTTGACCCAAAAAAAAGTTCGAAAAATTTTGACCCAAAAAATTTTTGACCCAAAAAAAAGTTCGAAAAATTTTGGGACCAAAAAAATTTTGACCCAAAAAAAAGTTCGAAAAATTTTGGGACCAAAAAAATTTTGACCCAAAAAAAGTTCAAAAAATTTTGACCCAAAAAAACTTCGAAACAATTTTGACACAAAAAAAAGGTCGAAAAATTTTGGGACCAAAAAAATTTTTACCCAAAAAAAGTTCAAAAAATTTTGGGACCAAAAAAATTTTGACCCAAGAAAAAGTTTGAAAAAATTTTGAACCAAAAAAAAGTTTGAAAAATTTTGACCCAAAAAAATTTTTAGCCAAAAAAAAGTTTGAAAAATTTTGGGACCAAAAAAATTTTGACCAAAAAAAAGTTCGAAAAATTTTGGGACCAAAAAAAATTTGACCCAAAAAAAAGTTCGAAAAATTTTGGGACCAAAAAAATTTAGAACAAAAAAAAGTTCGAAAAATTTTGGGACCAAAAAAATTTTGACCCAAAAAAAAACTTCAAAAAAATTTTGACCAAAAAAAAAGTTCGAAAAATTTTGACCCAAAAAAAATTTTTAGCCAAAAAAAAGTTTGAAATATTTTGGGACCAAAAAAATTTTGACCCAAAAAAAACTTCGAAAAAATTTTGACCCAAAAAAATTTTGACCCAAAAAAAAGTTTGAAAAATTTTGGGACCAAAAAAATTTTTACCAAAAAAAAAGTTTGAAAAATTTTGGGACAAAAAAAAATTTGACCCAAAAAAAAGTTCGAAAAATTTTGGGACTAAAAAAAAGTTTGAAAAATTTTGGGACCAAAAAAATTTTGACCCAAAAAAAAGTTCGAAAAATTTTGGGACCAAAAAAATTTTGACCGAAAAAAAGTTCGAAAAATTTTGGGACCAAAAAAATTTTGACCCAAAAAAAAGTTTGAAAAATTTTGGGACCAAAAAAATTTGAGCCAAAAAAAAGTTTGAAAAATTTTGGGACCAAAAAAATTTTGACCAAAAAAAAAGTTTGAAAAATTTTGGGACAAAAAAAATTTGACCCAAAAAAAAGTTCGAAAAATTTTGGGACCAAAAAAAAGTTTGAAAAATTTTGGGACCAAAAAAATTTTGACCCAAAAAAAAGTTCGAAAAATTTTGGGACCAAAAAAATTTTGACCGAAAAAAAGTTCGAAAAATTTTGGGACCAAAAAAATTTTGACCCAAAAAAAAGTTTGAAAAATTTTGGGACCAAAAAAATTTGAGCCAAAAAAAAGTTTGAAAAATTTTGGGACCAAAAAAATTTTGACCAAAAAAAAAGTTCGAAACATTTTGGGACCAAAAAAATTTTGACCCAAAAAAAACTTCTAAAAAATTTTGACCCAAAAAAATTTTGAGCCAAAAAAAAGTTTGAAAAATTTTAGGACCAAAAAAATTTTGACCCAAAAAAAAGTTCGAAAAAATTTTGACTAAAAAAAATTTTGAGCCAAAAACAAGTTTGAAAAATTTTGGGACCAAAAAAATTTTGACCCAAAAAAAAGTTCGAAAAATTTTGGGACCAAAAAAATTTTGACCCAAAAAGAAGTTTGAAAAATTTTGGGAACAAAAAAATTTTGACCCAAAAAAAAGTTCGAAAAATTTTGGGACCAAAAAAATTTTTTGACCCAAAAAAAAGTTCGAAAAATTTTGGGATCAAAACAATTTTGACCCAATAAAAGTTGGAAAAAATTTTGACCCAAAAAAATTTTGAGCCAAAAAAAAGTTTGACAAATTTTAGGACCAAAAAAATTTTGAGCCAAAAAAAAGTTCGAAAAATTTTGGGACCAAAAAAATTTTGACCCAAAAAAAAGTTCGAAAAATTTTGACCCAAAAAATTTTTGACCCAAAAAAAAGTTCGAAAAATTTTGGGACCAAAAAAATTTTGACCCAAAAAAAAGTTCGAAAAATTTTGGGATCAAAAAAATTTTGACCAATAAAAAGTTCGAAAAAATTTTGAACCAAAAAAAAGTTTGAAAAATTTTGACCCAAAAAAATTTTTAGCCAAAAAAAAGTTTGAAAAATTTTGGGACCAAAAAAATTTTGACCAAAAAAAAAGTTCGAAAAATTTTGGGACCAAAAAAAATTTGACCCAAAAAAAAGTTCGAAAAATTTTGGGACCAAAAAAATTTTGACCAAAAAAAAGTTCGGAAAATTTTGGGACCAAAAAAATTTTGACCCAAAAAAAAACTTCGAAAAAAATTTTACCAAAAAACAGTTCGAAAAATTTTGACCCAAAAAAAATTTTTAGCCAAAAAAAAGTTTGAAATATTTTGGGACCAAAAAAATTTTGACCCAAAAAAAAATTCGAAAAAATTTTGACCCAAAAAAATTTTGACCCAAAAAAAAGTTTGAAAAATTTTGGGACCAAAAAAATTTTTTACCAAAAAAAAAGTTTGAAAAATTTTGGGACAAAAAAAAATTTGACCCAAAAAAAAGTTCGAAAAATTTTGGGACCAAAAAAAAGTTTTAAAAATTTTGGGACCAAAAAAATTTTGACCCAAAAAAAAGTTCGAAAAATTTTGGGACCAAAAAAATTTTGACCAAAAAAAAAGTTCGAAAAATTTTGGGACCAAAAAAATTTTGACCCAAAAAAAAGTTCGAAAAATTTTGGGACCAAAAAAATTTTGACCCAAAAAAAAGTTCGAAAAATTTTGGGACCAAAAAAATTTTGACCCAAAAAAAACTTCGAAAAAATTTTGACCCAAAAAAAATTTGAGCCAAAAAAAAGTTCGAAAAATTTTGGGACCAAAAAAAAGTTCGAAAAAATTTTGACCCAAAAAAATTTTGAGCAAAAAAAATTCGAAAAATTTTGGGACAAAAAAAATTTTGACCCAAAAAAAAGTTCGAAAAAATTTTGACCCAAAAAAATTTTGAGCCAAAAAAAAGTTTGAAAAATTTTGGGGCCAAAAAAATTTTGACCAAAAAAAAAGTTTGAAAAATGTTGGGACCAAAAAAAATTTGACCCAAAAAAGACTTCGAAAAAATTTTGACCCCAAAAAAAGTTCGAAAAATTTTGGGACCAAAAAAATTTTGAGCCAAAAAAAAGTTCGAAAAATTTTGGGACCAAAAAAATTTTGACCCAAAAAAAAGTTCGAAAAATTTTGGGACCAAAAAAATTTTGACCCAAAAAAATGTTTGAAAAATTTTGGGACCAAAAAAATTTTGACCCAAAAAAAAGTTCAAAAAATATTGAACCCAAAAATAACTTCGAAAAAATTTTAAGCCAAAAAAAAGTTCGAAAAATTTCGGGACCAAAAAAATTTTGACCCAAAAAAAAGTTCGAAAAAATTTTGGGACCAAAAAAATTTTGACCCAAAAAAAAGTTCGAAAAATTTTGGGACTAAAAAAATTTTGACCCAAAAAAATGTTTGAAAAATTTTGGGACCAAAAAAATTTTGACCCAAAAAAAAGTTTGAAAAATATTGAACCCAAAAATAACTTCGAAAAAATTTTAAGCCAAAAAAAAGTTCGAAAAATTTCGGGACCAAAAAAATTTTGACCCAAAAAAAAGTACGAAAAATATTGAACCCAAAAAAAACTTCGGAAAAATTTTGAGCCAAAAAAAATTTCGAAAAATTTTGGGACCAAAAAAATTTTGAGCCAAAAAAAAGTTCGAAAAATTTTGGGACCAAAAAAATTTTGAGCCAAAAAAAAATGTTTGAAAAATTTTGGGACCAAAAAAATTTTGACCAAAAAAAAAAGTTCGAAAAATTTTGGGACCAAAAAAATTTTGACCCAAAAAAAAGTTCGAAAAATTTTGGGACCAAAAAAATTTTGACCCAAAAAAAACTTCGAAAAAATTTTGACCCAAAAAAATTTTGAGCCAAAAAAAAGTTTGAAAAATTTTGGGACCAAAAAAATTTTGAGCCAAAAAAAGTTCGAAAAAATTTTGACACAAAAAAATTTTGAGCAAAAAAAATGTCGAAAAATTTTGGGACCAAAAAATTTTGACCAAAAAAAAAGTTCGAAAAATTTTGGGACCAAAAAAAATTTGACCCAAAAAAAAGTTCGAAAAATATTGAACCCAAAAAAAAGTTCGAAAAAATTTTGACCCAAAAAAAGTTCGAAAAAATTTTGACCCAAAAATATTTTGAGCCAAAAAAAAGTTCGAAAAATTTTGGGACCAAAAAAATTTTGACCAAAAAAAAAGTTTGAAAAATGTTGGGACCAAAAAAAATTTGACCCAAAAAAGACTTCGAAAAAATTTTGACCCAAAAAAAAGTTCGAAAAATTTTGGGACCAAAAAAAATTTTGAGCCAAAAAAAAGTTCGAAAAATTTTGGGACCAAAAAAATTTTGACCCAAAAAAAAGTTCGAAAAATTTTGGGACCAAAAAAATTTTGACCCAAAAAAATATTTGAAAAATTTTGGGACCAAAAAAATTTTGACCCAAAAAAAAGTTCGAAAAATATTGAACCCAAAAATAACTTCGAAAAAATTTTAAGCCAAAAAAAAGTTCGAAAAATTTCGGGACCAAAAAAATTTTGACCCAAAAAAAAGTACGAAAAATATTGAACCCAAAAAAAATTTCGGAAAAATTTTGAGCCAAAAAAAAGTTCGAAAAATTTTGGGACCAAAAAAATTTTGAGCCAAAAAAAAGTTCGAAAAATTTTGGGACCAAAAAAATTTTGAGCCAAAAAAAAATGTTTGAAAAATTTTGGGACCAAAAAAATTTTGACCCAAAAAAAAGTTCGAAAAATAATGAACCCAAAAATAACTTCGAAAAAATTTTAAGCCAAAAAAAAGTTCGAAAAATTTCGGGACCAAAAAAATTTTGACCCAAAAAAAACTTCGAAAAAATTTTGAGCCAAAAAAAAGGTTGAAAAATTTTGGGACCAAAAAAATTTTGAGCCAAAAAAAGTTCGAAAAAATTTTGACCCAAAAAAATTTTGAGCCAAAAAAAAGTTTGAAAAATTTTGGGACCAAAAAAATTTTGACCCAAAAAAAGTTCGAAAAAATTTTGACCCAAAAAAATTTTGAGCAAAAAAAATGTCGAAAAATTTTGGGACCAAAAAAATTTTGACCAAAAAAAAAGTTCGAAAAATTTTGGGACCAAAAAAAATTTGACCCAAAAAAAAGTTCGAAAAATATTGAACCCAAAAAAAATTTCAAAAAAATTTTGACCCAAAAAAAGTTCGAAAAAATTTTGACCCAAAAATATTTTGAGAAAAAAAAAGTTCGAAAAATTTTGGGACCAAAAAAATTTTGACCAAAAAAAAAGTTTGAAAAATGTTGGGACCAAAAAAAATTTGACCCAAAAAAGACTTCGAAAAAATTTTGACCCAAAAAAAAGTTCGAAAAATTTTGGGACCAAAAAAAATTTTGAGCCAAAAAAAAGTTCGAAAAATTTTGGGACCAAAAAAATTTTGACCCAAAAAAAAGTTCGAAAAATTTTGGGACAAAAAATTTTGACCCAAAAAAATGTTTGAAAAATTTTGGGACCAAAAAAATTTTGACCCAAAAAAAAGTTCGAAAAATATTGAACCCAAAAATAACTTCGAAAAAATTTTAAGCCAAAAAAAAGTTCGAAAAATTTCGGGACCAAAAAAATTTTGACCCAAAAAAAAGTACGAAAAATATTGAACCCAAAAAAAAACTTCGGAAAAATTTTGAGCCAAAAAAAAGTTCGAAAAATTTTGGGACCAAAAAAATTTTGACCCAAAAAAAAGTTCGAAAAATTTTGGGACCAAAAAAATTTTGAGCCAAAAAAAAGTTCGAAAAATTTTGGGACCAAAAAAATTTTGAGCCAAAAAAAAGTTTGAAAAATTTTGGGACCAAAAAAATTTTGACACAAAAAAAAGTTCGAAAAATTTTGGGACCAAAAAAATTTTGAGCCAAAAAAAAAATGTTTGAAAAATTTTGGGACCAAAAAAATTTTGACCCAAAAAAAAGTTCGAAAAATATTGAACCCAAAAATAACTTCGAAAAAATTTTAAGCCAAAAAAAAGTTCGAAAAATTTCGGGACCAAAAAAATTTTGACCCAAAAAAAAGTACGAAAAATATTGAACCCAAAAAAAAACTTCGGAAAAATTTTGAGCCAAAAAAAAGTTCGAAAAATTTTGGGACCAAAAAAATTTTGACCCAAAAAAAAGTTCGAAAAATTTTGGGACCAAAAAAATTTTGAGCCAAAAAAAAGTTCGAAAAATTTTGGGACCAAAAAAATTTTGAGCCAAAAAAAAGTTTGAAAAATTTTGGGACCAAAAAAATTTTGACACAAAAAAAAGTTCGAAAAATTTTGGGACCAAAAAAATTTTGAGCCAAAAAAAAGTTCGAAAAATTTTGGGACCAAAAAAATTTTGAGCCAAAAAAAAATGTTTGAAAAATTTTGGGACCAAAAAAATTTTGACCCAAAAAAAAGTTCGAAAAATATTGAACCCAAAAATAACTTCGAAAAAATTTTAAGCCAAAAAAAAGTTCGAAAAATTTCGGGACTAAAAAAATTTTGACCCAAAAAAAACTTCGAAAAAATTTTGAGCCAAAAAAAAGGTTGAAAAATTTTGGGACAAAAAAAATTTTGAGCCAAAAAAAGTTCGATAAAATTTTGACCCAAAAAAATTTTGAGCCAAAAAAAAGTTTGAAAAATTTTGGGACCAAAAAAATTTTGACCCAAAAAAAGTTCGAAAAAATTTTGACCCAAAAAAATTTTGAGCAAAAAAAATGTCAAAAAATTTTGGGACCAAAAAAATTTTGACCAAAAAAAAAGTTCGAAAAATTTTGGGACCAAAAAAAATTTGACCCAAAAAAAAGTTCGAAAAATATTGAACCCAAAAAAAACTTCGAAAAAATTTTGACCCAAAAAAAGTTCGAAAAAATTTTGACCCAAAAATATTTCGAGAAAAAAAAAGTTCGAAAAATTTTGGGACCAAAAAAATTTTGACCAAAAAAAAATTTGAAAAATGTTGGGACCAAAAAAAATTTGACCCAAAAAAGACTTCGAAAAAATTTTGACCCAAAAAAAAGTTCGAAAAATTTTGGGACCAAAAAAATTTTGAGCCAAAAAAAAGTTCGAAAAATTTTGGGACCAAAAAAATTTTGACCCAAAAAAAAGTTCGAAAAATTTTGGGACAAAAAATTTTGACCCAAAAAAATGTTTGAAAAATTTTGGGACCAAAAAAATTTTGACCCAAAAAAAAGTTCGAAAAATATTGAACCCAAAAATAACTTCGAAAAAATTTTAAGCCAAAAAAAAGTTCGAAAAATTTCGGGACCAAAAAAATTTTGACCCAAAAAAAAGTACGAAAAATATTGAACCCAAAAAAAAACTTCGGAAAAATTTTGAGCCAAAAAAAAGTTCGAAAAATTTTGGGACCAAAAAAATTTTGACCCAAAAAAAAGTTCGAAAAATTTTGGGACCAAAAAAATTTTGAGCCAAAAAAAAGTTCGAAAAATTTTGGGACCAAAAAAATTTTGAGCCAAAAAAAAGTTTGAAAAATTTTGGGACCAAAAAAATTTTGACACAAAAAAAAGTTCGAAAAATTTTGGGACCAAAAAAATTTTGAGCCAAAAAAAAGTTCGAAAAATTTTGGGACCAAAAAAATTTTGAGCCAAAAAAAAATGTTTGAAAAATTTTGGGACCAAAAAAATTTTGACCCAAAAAAAAGTTCGAAAAATATTGAACCCAAAAATAACTTCGAAAAAATTTTAAGCCAAAAAAAAGTTCGAAAAATTTCGGGACCAAAAAAATTTTGACCCAAAAAAAACTTCGAAAAAATTTTGAGCCAAAAAAAAGGTTGAAAAATTTTGGGACCAAAAAAATTTTGAGCCAAAAAAAGTTCGAAAAAATTTTGACCCAAAAAAATTTTGAGCCAAAAAAAAGTTTGAAAAATTTTGGGACCAAAAAAATTTTGACCCAAAAAAAGTTCGAAAAAATTTTGACCCAAAAAAATTTTGAGCAAAAAAATTGTCAAAAAATTTTGGGACCAAAAAAATTTTGACCAAAAAAAAAGGTTCGAAAAATTTTGGGACCAAAAAAAATTTGACCCAAAAAAAAGTTCGAAAAATATTGAACCCAAAAAAAACTTCGAAAAAATTTTGACCCAAAAAAAGTTCGAAAAAATTTTGACCCAAAAATATTTTGAGAAAAAAAAAGTTCGAAAAATTTTGGGACCAAAAAAATTTTGACCAAAAAAAAAGTTTGAAAAATGTTGGGACCAAAAAAAATTTGACCCAAAAAAGACTTCGAAAAAATTTTGACCCAAAAAAAAGTTCGAAAAATTTTGGGACCAAAAAAAATTTTGAGCCAAAAAAAAGTTCGAAAAATTTTGGGACCAAAAAAATTTTGACCCAAAAAAAAGTTCGAAAAATTTTGGGACAAAAAATTTTGACCCAAAAAAATGTTTGAAAAATTTTGGGACCAAAAAAATTTTGACCCAAAAAAAAGTTCGAAAAATATTGAACCCAAAAATAACTTCAAAAAAATTTTAAGCCAAAAAAAAGTTCGAAAAATTTCGGGACCAAAAAAATTTTGACCCAAAAAAAAGTACGAAAAATATTGAACCCAAAAAAAAACTTCGGAAAAATTTTGAGCCAAAAAAAAGTTCGAAAAATTTTGGGACCAAAAAAATTTTGACCCAAAAAAAAGTTCGAAAAATTTTGGGACCAAAAAAATTTTGAGCCAAAAAAAAGTTCGAAAAATTTTGGGACCAAAAAAATTTTGAGCCAAAAAAAAGTTTGAAAAATTTTGGGACCAAAAAAATTTTGACACAAAAAAAAGTTCGAAAAATTTTGGGACCAAAAAAATTTTGACCCAAAAAAAAGTTTGAAAAATTTTGGGACCAAAAAAATTTTGACCCAAAAAAAAGTTGTAAAATATTGAACCCAAAAATAACTTCGAAAAAATTTTAAGCCAAAAAAAAGTTCGAAAAATTTCGGGACCAAAAAAATTTTGAGCCAAAAAAAAGTTTGAAATATTTTGGGACCAATAAAATTTTGACCCAAAAAAAAGTTCGAAAAATTTTGGGACCAAAAAAATTTTGACCCAAAAAAAAGTTTGAAAAATTTTGGGACCAAAAAAATTTTGACCCAAAAAAAAGTTGTAAAATATTGAACCCAAAAATAACTTCGAAAAAATTTTAAGCCAAAAAAAAGTTCGAAAAATTTCGGGACCAAAAAAATTTTGACCCAAAAAAAAGTTTGAAATATTTTGGGACCAATAAAATTTTGACCCAAAAAAATTTTGAGCCAAAAAATTTTGAAAAATTTTGGGACCAAAAAAATTTTGACCTAAAAAAAACTTCGAAAAAATTTTGACCAGAAAAAAAGTTCGAAAAATTTTGGGACCAAAAAAATTTTGACCCAAAAAAAAGTTCGAAAAGTTTTGGGACCAAAAAAATTTTGACCAAAAAAAAAGTTCGAAAAATTTTGGGACCAAAAAAATTTTGACCCAAAAAAAAGTTCGAAAAATTTTGGGACCAAAAAAATTTTGACCCAAAAAAAACTTCGAAAAAATTTTGACCCAAAAAAATTTTGAGCCAAAAAAAAGTTTGAAAAATTTTGGGACCAAAAAAAAGTTCGAAAAAATTTTGACCCAAAAAAATTTTGAGCAAAAAAAATTCGAAAAATTTTGGGACCAAAAAAATTTTGACCCAAAAAAAAGTTTGAAAAATTTTAGGACCAAAAAACTTTTGACCCAAAAAAAACTTCGAAAAAATTTTGACCCAAAAAAATTTTGAGCCAAAAAAAAGTTTGAAAAATTTTGGGACCAAAAAAAAGTTCGAAAAAATTTTGACCCAAAAAAATTTTGAGCAAAAAAAGTTCGAAAAATTTTGGGACCAAAAAAATTTTGACCCAAAAAAAAGTTTGAAAAATTTTGGGACCAAAAAAATTTTGACCCAAAAAAAAGTTGTAAAATATTGAACCCAAAAATAACTTCGAAAAAATTTTAAGCCAAAAAAAAGTTCGAAAAATTTCGGGACCAAAAAAATTTTGACCCAAAAAAAAGTTTGAAATATTTTGGGACCAATAAAATTTTGACCCAAAAAAATTTTGAGCCAAAAAATTTTGAAAAATTTTGGGACCAAAAAAAATTTGACCTAAAAAAAACTTCGAAAAAATTTTGACCAGAAAAAAAGTTCGAAAAATTTTGGGACCAAAAAAATTTTGACCCAAAAAAAAGTTCGAAAAGTTTTGGGACCAAAAAAATTTTGACCAAAAAAAAAGTTCGAAAAATTTTGGGACCAAAAAAATTTTGACCCAAAAAAAAGTTCGAAAAATTTTGGGACCAAAAAAATTTTGACCCAAAAAAAACTTCGAAAAAATTTTGACCCAAAAAAATTTTGAGCCAAAAAAAAGTTTGAAAAATTTTGGGACCAAAAAAAAGTTCGAAAAAATTTTGACCCAAAAAAATTTTGAGCAAAAAAAATTCGAAAAATTTTGGGACCAAAAAAATTTTGACCCAAAAAAAAGTTTGAAAAATTTTAGGACCAAAAAACTTTTGACCCAAAAAAAACTTCGAAAAAATTTTGACCCAAAAAAATTTTGAGCCAAAAAAAAGTTTGAAAAATTTTGGGACCAAAAAAAAGTTCGAAAAAATTTTGACCCAAAAAAATTTTGAGCAAAAAAAGTTCGAAAAATTTTGGGACCAAAAAAATTTTGACCCAAAAAAAAGTTTGAAAAATTTTGGGACCAAAAAAATTTTGACCCAAAAAAAAGTTGAAAATATTGAACCCAAAAATAACTTCGAAAAAATTTTAAGCCAAAAAAAAGTTCGAAAAATTTCGGGACCAAAAAAATTTTGAGCCAAAAAAAAGTTCGAAAAATTTCGGGACCAAAAAAATTTTGACCCAAAAAAAAGTTTGAAAAATTTTGGGACCAAAAAAATTTTGACCCAAAAAAAAGTTGTAAAATATTGAACCCAAAAATAACTTCGAAAAAATTTTAAGCCAAAAAAAAGTTCGAAAAATTTCGGGACCAAAAAAATTTTGACCCAAAAAAAAGTTTGAAATATTTTGGGACCAATAAAATTTTGACCCAAAAAAATTTTGAGCCAAAAAATTTTGAAAAATTTTGGGACCAAAAAAATTTTGACCCAAAAAAAACTTCGAAAAAATTTTGACCAGAAAAAAAGTTCGAAAAATTTTGGGACCAAAAAAATTTTGACCCAAAAAAAAGTTCGAAAAGTTTTGAGACCAAAAAAATTTTGACCCAAAAAAAAGTTCGAAAAATTTTGGGACCAAAAAAATTTTGACCCAAAAAAAAGTTCGAAAAATTTTGGGACCAAAAAAATTTTGACCCAAAAAAAACTTCGAAAAAATTTTGACCCAAAAAAATTTTGAGCCAAAAAAAAGTTTGAAAAATTTTGGGACCAAAAAAAAGTTCGAAAAAATTTTGACCCAAAAAAATTTTGAGCAAAAAAAATTCGAAAAATTTTGGGACAAAAAAAATTTTGACCCAAAAAAAAGTTCGAAAAAATTTTGACCCAAAAAAATTTTGAGCCAAAAAAAAGTTTGAAAAATTTTGGGGCCAAAAAAATTTTGACCCAAAAAAAAAGTTTGAAAAATGTTGGGACCAAAAAAAATTTGACCCAAAAAAGACTGCGAAAAAATTTTGACCCAAAAAAAAGTTCGAAAAATTTTGGGACCAAAAAAATTTTGAGCCAAAAAAAAGTTCGAAAAATTTTGGGACCAAAAAAATTTTGACCCAAAAAAAAGTTCGAAAAATTTTGGGACCAAAAAAATTTTGACCCAAAAAAATGTTTGAAAAATTTTGGGACCAAAAAAATTTTGACCCAAAAAAAAGTTCGAAAAATATTGAACCCAAAAATAACTTCGAAAAAATTTTAAGCCAAAAAAAAGTTTGAAATATTTTGGGACCAATAAAATTTTGACCCAAAAAAAAGTTCGAAAAATTTCGGGACCAAAAAAATTTTGACCCAAAAAAAAGTTTGAAAAATTTTGGGACCAAAAAAATTTTGACCCAAAAAAAAGTTGTAAAATATTGAACCCAAAAATAACTTCGAAAAAATTTTAAGCCAAAAAAAAGTTCGAAAAATTTCGGGACCAAAAAAATTTTGACCCAAAAAAAAGTTTGAA